>NC_084901.1:28697291-29297291 GCF_949316345.1 Pungitius pungitius
TTTGGCAGAGCCATCTGCCAAGAGGAGCATGGTGCCGAGGAATGATAATACATGTGCACAAAGCACATCACATTCTTTCTTTCGTTGAAAACACACACACACACACACACACACACCCTGCCTTGAACCGACTACTCTCTTGCTGTTTTCTGCCATAGCTGCTGGTTGATATTGCTGATCCCGACTGTGTCTCTGTATTGTGCGTGATGCTAAGGTGGCAGTAACTGTCAATTCACACGGACGCGTGGGACTCCCATCTAGCGGCCCGTTGCAGGGTTGTTTCAGCCGTTCAGTAGATGTCCGAAATGTTGGCACTTTGTAAACCTGCAATTGCAATAATTGTTGTATAATTTAATTCAATTTACAAATATAGTATACCCTGTATTTCATCAAGCCGGCAGTGCGCTCAAACCTCTGAGAAATCACGGCTGATTAACATGCCGTAGCTATCACCAAGGGCACGGAAGTCATGTCGTGCCCGTTTGAGTCTGCGAATTCTAAAACGTTTTTAGCAGCCTGGGCATTTAACACTCCTCCATGTTGGGAATACCACCCACTATCAAACCAAAAGGAAGGATGCCCCTCAAAATATTTGTTCCTGTTCATTTAAACATTAAGGATCAGGGTATGGCTCGACCTTATTGCTATAAATATTATTGCTCATAATAATGATAATGCTTATCGTTATGCTTCTACCTGTACCTATGCATGTTGTATATATTGAATATTTTGGATAAATGCTCTACGCATTGTTTTTATATTTATATTTACTACTACTTCAATTAAATGTTGCTATTTTTCATAATGTATATTTGAAATGGTGATAATAACAATCCCAACTTCACAGTTTTTCTTTTAATTAAACCAAATTTGTATTGGTTAACCTTTTCCCTCCATACATTCATTATGGAGGAGACAACAAGAAAATGAGGTATCTGAAATAATGAGTTGGCGTTGCACAGGACATCTACAATAATCAATATGCATTATAGATGTACATAAAATACAAAATGATATGGAGTCCTTACACAAATTGCTGTAGATTTTAAGGTGGATTGTTAACAGTTTCTTACAGGATTTCATAATAACTGTAACATACCATTAAATGTTCATCCTTTTCATGTCAATTATCAATCAATGCCGTATATGTTAATGCCGTCAATTAACGGTAACAGCAGACTACTGGAATTAAACCGCATGTTAAAGTATTTTTTGTAGTGGAGGAAATAGATTCACAATCCATCTACCTCTACTATATATTGTAGGTTAATGTGTCTGTATAATTACAATCAAGTATCTGAGGTGCTTATGATCTCCCTTTAGCGGGTTCCTAATGATTTCATGGTTTAATTCATTTTCTTCTTCTACACATGTGGTATATTTTAGGTTTTGTTCTTGGATACAAATGTCGCTGAATTATTTGTCTTCGAGACATTTAATGAACTGCAACAGTTATGCAGTAACTGAATTTTCTTGTGTTCCTTTTATTTGAGGGGAATTAAATGCAAAAGTATCGGGTTGTGTTACACTTTTGTGAATAACACGTAACTTACTGGTGTCCCTGCTTCCTGTAAGTTACCGTTAATTTACGGTGAAATCGTTTGGAGTGAAGGACAGAACCATTAAGAAACCAGAAGGTTCCTTACGGTTAATATGATTATTTATTATCAAAAAGTGTTTATAATAACAACTACATGGCAGCTAAGGATATTTCTAGTCTAAAACATAACAGTATGGGCTGCTTTTCATACTTGGCTATTATGTCAGAAATCCTAAATTCCTATAAAGCTAATAATAATAATAATAACCTTTGTATGTAGCGCTATCTTAGTCATCGGTGTATATTTCTCTCTCTGAGGATTTAATATTCATCTAGTCACACAGAGATCCAGATCCACAGTCAATGGTCTGACACAAGGACAATACAATACAGACACACTCGTAATAGTGTGACACTAAATAAAAAGAGACATTTAACGGGCTCTCTGAGCACTATAATGTTTCAATGGAAACACTTTGGTCACATCAGACAATTAAAATCCCCCTTTAAATGAAAGGGCACAGCTTTATGATTGGTTTTGTGTGTGTGTGTGTGCCTGTGGCACATTTGAGACAAAGAAAGACAGAGGGCTTGAGCTTGTTAGCCCAACGGGACAGTAGTTTAAACAGGGAATTTAGAATTAAACGGAAATAATAAAAGTGAATTTGAGAGCAAGGAGACGTTGGGGACGTGAGAGCGAGACAGAGACGGAGACGGAGAGGGCTAATGACGTAGCTTTTTCTAGCCGGGGCCAATCTACTGTGAGCTTTCAAAAGGTCACCTGCTACAGTGAGGTCCGTCTGTGACAAATTACATTATTTACACCGGGTAGAAAGAGGCGTTGGAACCTGGAGAAGCATGGAGAGTAAAAGAAGAGAGGGGGAGAGAGAGGGAGAGGAAGGGAGAGAGAGAGAGAGAGAGAGTGCGGCTTTGACTGTCATTGGTCCACAGATTCAACACAAGAAACTTGGAGATATTTGCTAACACCCCATCTAGCGATGCGCTTATCAAAGTACAACACCTGCACTTTTCAGCCTGATGTCGTAGACGTCCCACCGCCACGTTTGATGGTTTCATCTTCGAGCACAGCCAAGACTTTACGCTGCAAAGTCAGACGCTTCGATGCCCCGCCGCAGGGATATTAAATGACTCCTTTTAATTGGGGAAATTCACCGTTTCTGGTAATTACCCGCAGTATTTATGTATAAACAACTTTCAGTGACACATTTTTAACTGGCTGCCAGTTTATCACAGCTTTATTATTCTTCCTGCTGGAATCACTTTGAGGGAAAAGCCCAGGCTGAACCATGATGAAGTGGTGTGTTTGATGCCCTTCCCTGCATTAGCGAATGGGGCTGACAGAGAAGAGAGCGCCACCTACAGAGAAACTGGGACGGACGTGACATTTTTTCCCCCCAAAAAAACAAAGATGGAGGAAAAAAAGCCCGACGTATAACCTTGTGGACATTGGGACATGTGCAGAATGTTACATTGCATCAATTTGTAGTGGACGATTATGAGGTCATGCATGACAGAGGGATAATTCCTTTTGTTTCTTCGTGTTTACTGCATTCAACAAAGTAGTGAAATGAACACATTCCAGTAGTTCTTATTTCCCCTGAAGGAGAGGAACCAGCTCCCAAAAGACCGGCTTAGCGTGCGTGTGTGTTTGTGAGTGTGTGTGAGTCCCTTGGGCTATTCAGAGTAGGGAAGCACTAAAAGGATTTGTAGTTGAATGGTCTGTCAATGAACAGAAATCTTAATATTTAGATTTAAATTCTTAAAGGAAATGTCTAAAATGAATTAAGTGTAATATATGATTAACATACCAGAGAACAGTGCAGGGATTTAAAATAATCCTATCAAAGTAGCAATACATAGTGTTTTAGTTGAAATATCTCATAAAGCACTAACCAATTATCAACAGATTTTCTATATTGATGAATTGTGGTGATACTAACGAGATTGTCAGCATCTTACACCTTGTTTATTAGTAGTGTTGTTAGGAAAATGGTCGATAAAGACAGTAATTGAATCAAAAGGATATGTAAAAAATCACTGCTAAATAATGGCCCTGATATTTTTAAATTTTTTAAAAACTAAACTTCAGTCGTTTTATGGAGTCAAGATAATGTTTTCAAATTGTTACTCTTTGCATGAACAATTACTTTCTAAAATAGATTAGACACAGACACAAACTGAGCAGCTAGCTTTCAACAGTGCTTTGTGATTCTAGCTAGCTGGTTAGCTTATACTTATATTATGTCACATGTTACATTTTGAACTTGCTGCTAATGTTACAGGTCTGCGATGTTACACTTTCAGCTCATGTAAAGCTAAATGTTATACAGAACTGTATTAATTAAATTGTTTAGGGTAAATTCTTCTGTACGTAGCAATGCGAAGTTGATGGCTAAGTAGCGTCTTTGTTCGCTAAAATGTGATCTGCCCATTTCTGTTCCTCGTTTCCCAGCAGGAGAAAAAAAAATATCAGAACCTCGTAACATCACTACTTAAGTATAATTCACCAAAGTTAATAAGACTGGTAATAATTTTTCACTCCATGCTCAAAGTTTATTATCCAAAGGAACCCAGGCCTCATTTTCTCGAGCAGTGCTCCTCTGTCTCTGTCACTCGCTTCCCTTTAGGACATTTATTACCTCTTTATCAACAACTTCATAATTATCTAGTGTCTCACTCTGCCTTCTACTTCAGTTTCTCCCCTTTCCTTCCTCTTTGTGTTAACCTTTTCCAATCTTTCTCACCCTTCTTCCTCCCCTCTGCCTTCCTTCAGAGGCGCACTAATACATTTGTTATCAACCCACTCCCTAATTAACATGTCCCCTCTCTGTGTTGGAGGCTCCCGCGTCTCTGTTAGTCTGTCGAGATGTCTTCTTTGCTCCCTCTTATTTCCCTTTGACTTTTTCCACATCTTTTCTCTATTTATTTTTTATTTTTCTGGTTGAATAGTTGAATTTCTGGACGGCTCCTCTTCCTCACTCCTTGGGGCTTTATTATCTGTAGGCAATTTGTTTGAAAGCCGGCAGGACACAGGGATCTATTTTCCGTTTGGGTGAGAGAGCTCGTGCATCTCCTTCTCTCTTAGGTGGCTTTCCGTGTGTCGCAGCGATTGACACGCCCTTCTTTATGGCGCAGTGCAATAATGCAGCCATAAACTTTGAGAAGAACTCCGCTCTATCGGGCAAATGTCTCTGAACCATGACTCTTGACTCTTCCCGCTTTGAACTTTTTGCGGTTAATATACAACACTTGACAGTCAAATTACATTACATGTCATTTAGCTGATGCTTTTATCCAAAGCGACTTACATTGCATTATAACCCATGCGTTATTTTGCCTGGGGAGCAATGAGGGGTTGGATGTCTTGCTCAGGGATTCGGACCGCCACCCTTGCGGCTCCCAGCGCATCACACTACTCCATGCGCCACCATTTCCGTTTTACGTCTCGGTGTTCTAGACTGGAGGAGAATATATTTGATTGCAACAACAATTCAACCTTTAAGATATTAGCGTCATATGACAATATTATATAGCTTTTTTTTACAGAGCGTGACCTATGACACAAAATACAAAGCGGGTAATTCACATGGTGATCAAGGGCCACATGGATGTACATGGATGTTTTATAACCTACTTCTACTCCCCCAAATTGGTTTTGGATGGCACTTAGTATAGGGGGTAGGGAGAGGAAGTGGGAAAGGGTCGGGGTGAAGTGGGCCTTGGCAGGCCCCCATGCTACTTGAGTTCACGGGGCGTCTGTGGAATAGCAGTTAGCATTAGCTTTAAACATCTCCTCCTCATTGGAATTTGGTCCGGTCATCGACCATTGAAAATGGAAGACAACATGAGTATTCGACGTAAGGAAACAGCTTACATGGATCGTTGTGTTCAAGTACAACAGATAGTTGGCTCCTTCCCTAAACTCTGCACCGTCAGCCATGAACAAGAGTATCAGATGTAATTTATATGACTGTGGATATGTTGTATGAGCTGCAATACATATTTAAACAAATTTTCACTGGAAAACATTTAAATGATTATGGGGTGATTTTTGGAGAGATAGGAAACCAAATAAACATATTTTTATTCTTGAGCATATAGATTATGTGAAGGCCAGGACATATTTGCTGCACAAGCATATTTCATTTCATATAATATTTTGCCTTTTTTGTGCTAGCCACAGTAGAAGAAAAACAACACAGTAAAGAGAGGCTAAGTTGAGCCTCATTAACCTGTAGATAGATGGTGGTGGTTTAGTGCAAGGTGTCACTCTGCCCATACAGCTAGCCACTGGAGCAAATGGCTGAGAGGGAGCCCAATCAATACGCTAAGTGTGTATGTACGTGTGAGTCTGGCTCGAGATCAACCTTGTGTGTGTATCTCTGTGTGTGTGCATCTGCATTATTTGTGTGTGTGCACATCTGTAACCACATACAGGCTGTCTGAATGCGTATTGATCTCAAGGTGATGTTTTGTGTATCTGATGGTCTGCTGCGTTTTACTTTGATTAAGTTTGGCTTGCGCACGCAAATGATGACGGATGAAGACAGCTGAAGCGTGAATCATCAGACGTTTTTTTTTTTTTTTTTTCCTAAAGCGGCCTCGGGACGTCTTCCAGCTCTGGGGAATTAGGCCTGCTGTGCTTTGGGCAACGTGTGGACATTTCCGTATTCCCTGTTCAAGTCATTATTGAGCACGGAGTATTCACAGGCTCTCACACACACACACACACACGCTACAACACGAGAGACTGAGACGGGTCTGTGTCAATACTAGACATACATATATTGAAGTCTTGATATTCGATTGCTTTCTCCTGAAGCACACACTCACCACACACACACACACACACACACACACACATTTCTGCACTCAGCTGGTCCTACTGTTTACTGTCTCTTCACTGGTGTTTCTTAGTTTGCCTTTCAAATCTTCTCTTTCATGTTCTCATCATTATTCCCCTCTCACGCTTGTAGTGTATTATTCAAGAAGATTATTTTATTATCTGTATGCCTTTACATGTTTTTATCTGAAAGCTTGCAGGGGGAGGAGGTCCTTTTCAAAAACCTGAGCTATTGCTAGGCCCCCGTCTGTGCTCGCATCTTGGGTCCTGAGCAACGCACCCGCTATGATTGTATTCAGGACAATTAAAAAAGAAAAATGTGAATAATAAATCTGCTCTGTGCACCTCCATGTTTCTACATCCGGCCACAACGATGCCCACCAGGCTACAGACAGGGCCATGCTTGTTTTTGTGTATAAATGCCAGCCACTATCGGTCACCTCGGTTGCTTGCACAGTGGCCCTTGAGGTTGAGATTAATACTCATAGTGCTGGAGATTGCTGAGCTCTGAGGGTTATTTTTAGCAAATTAGGCAAATAGGAGCAGTGTTTGTTTTAAAGAAAGAAACAAACCAGGTGAAATTGTTAATGCTACTGTAAATTTATACCACCTCCCACAAGTTTCCATATAAGCACATAATACGCAACGGCATTCTACACACTCTTAATGGGGCCCCTCTTCCCTGTTATGTTTTCTTCATGTTCAGGTTTTCTTTTTCTGTCGCTCTTGGTTCTTAGTATAATCAGCATGCTATCAGAGTAAGTCCTTCAGACCTCTTTGCTTCATGGGGATTTATAATATTCTATGATTCCTTTCATAATATCATGCTTATTGTCAGAGATACTGTTTTTTTCTTTTTCTAAGGACAAGAACGAGATCTCTGTAATGTTACACAAAGCTGTGCACAGAATCCAGCTATGATTACTTTTTTTTCTGCCTTTATCACTTTTTTCAATTTTATTAGTGTAATTGTATTTTGAATACAACAAGATTGGTTGGAGACTTGATATGAATCTAGTGTCCGAAAGCTGTTAGCTTATCATAGTTTAGCATTAAGATTAAGGGAATGGCTCAAACAGAATCCACCTCCAAGAACCCTTTTAAGGCCCATTAACACATTATACTAATTTTGTTTAATTTGTACATAAAATATGATGTGGAATGGACAGGGTTGAGACTTTATGTGCTAGTGAACTTACTTTAGCATAGAGGTTGGATGTTCTGATATTTTATGCCAAGCCATGACTATTTTCATAATTTGTGTACAGACACGAGTGGTATCGATCTTCTCATCTGACTCTCAGCATGAAACCAAACACAACATAATAGCATTGCCTAATAGTGTTGAATAATTCAACTAACTTCATCATTTTAGAGGGCTCGCACTAACTGGACCAGATCCAACCCCCAGGTCACTATCCGCCCAGTGTTGTGGCAAACTGATCATTCATTGTAACTCCCCACTAGTGGGGTCGTTTGTCGGTCTCGGGGTGTTACGCCACATCACCATAAGCCTGCGAAGGGATATTACCTGAAAAATAGATTCCAGGTCCCGTCTGACGTCTTTCACACTGACAGAACACAAAGTCCTTGTCCGTCTGAATCTGCTGGGGAACGAGGCTTCTCAAAACACCATATCCCTGGTGTAGCGACCAGGTACGTGGGTGGACTTGATGGTCTGCCATTCAGGGAGAACTGAATGGAAAAAAGAAACGACAGCTGTCCTGTCAGGCTCCCAGGTACAGCTCCATGCGACAGTTAAAGAGAAGGGCAACGGGAGGGTGGGGGGTTTTGGGGGAATCTTTATTGCTCTGAAATGTCCCATTTTAATAGCTTTGATGAGATGAAGCGCATATTTGAGGCGGTGCATTTCCATCTCAGCTCCCATTCACAGTTGATTCACATCTTTGAAGCTCATTATTCTTTAAGGGTGTTTTTCTGAAATCACTGTTACTCAAAGTCCTTTTTCTTCTGGCTTCATAAATAATAACGTCAACCTCATACTAAAATTACTGAGGCACTTGTCTGCCTAACCTGGATTGCATGGATAAAGTCAATCTCATGCTAATTTAGATTAATTTAGTGTTTCCCCTACCATTGAACAAGGAGCCAAGCAAACCCAAGCGCTGTCCCTCCAAGAAAGAATAGCGCTTCTTAGCTTTCCATAAAATTGTCTTAAAAGTTGCTTTCTCTCTGCTGGCCACCAGGGGGGACATCTGGTATTAAAAAGAAGTTTGATTGCATAAAATCTGCTGAGAAAATACATCTCTCAATTGCTATTTTAAAAGCATTTTGAGTCAAATTAGAACATTTGACTCCATTCAACCATTCACAGGCAAACAGATTATAATGCAGAATATGCTTTAGGGTAGGCTTACTGTTATTGACAGGCTGCTGAAGCGATCAAAAAGGTATATGTCTCTAGCACGACCCCTCTGTCCCCAATACATTGTAGTTGAGAGACAAGGCCAATATTAAAAAAACTAAGTTATTGTCAGATAATATCCAGCGGATTCCCAGATTTCCTTTTGGCTTTAAGGTGCATTCAATCAAGACCTGCTTTGGTCGATATCACCTGTCCCTCAACTGTAAAAACGCTTCCAAATATTGTCTTGTCCCGTTGCCTACATACCGCTCTCAGATCTTTTTCTCCCTTTAGGGGCTCAGACAGGGATCCAAAGTAGGCCCTGATGTATAATCTTGCCACTAATTCAGTAGAGAATGCAACAAGGCCTTTGGCACCGACAGCTGCTGCTCCTCAAGAAGAACCCCTTTAGGCACTCTGAGAGGACTGACTCGTCATTGCTCTTAAAAGTGAAGTCAGTGGCTGGTTATCATGCTCAAGTACTTACACTCATCCACTTGCTCGATGGCCTGACTTGACGCTGTCAAATTTGATGGGGGTTGTCGGGTTGCATGGAGAGGTCTATAACCATGGTGGTTGTTTCGGACGCTCTTGGATTGTGGTGATTGCTTTTTACCGCCGGGATGCAAATGCAGCAGCGGCATTCTGGGGCCTCCTGGGCCGCCCTGGATCACGGTCGTCAGACTGCCTCAAGGAGATCGTATCCGGGTGTTTGCTTTTGCAGTCATCTGTATGCAAAGTCAACAGCGGTGGTGATAATACAGAGCCCTCGGGGCACTTCTGCAGATCTGATACCGATACTGCGCTGTAGAGAGTCCATTGAATAGGAACGGCTATTAGGAAAGGCGAAATTCCCAGTGACGGCTTGGGCCAAGCAGCCTGCGGCTCACGAAATGGTCTTGCAATTTAAGTGCTCTTGAGAAGTCAAGGAACGCGGCCCCGCCCCGGCTTTCATTTGTGTGAATAAGCAGGGTGATAAGTGTATCACATCTTGCCCGCAAGCACATCCAAGTAGGTTCGTTGAGCCGCCGGCTTTGTGTTGTCGACCCTCGGAGAAGTTCTTACTGGCGTTGCTCTTCTCAGACGTAAGCTAAATGACTGACAAATTTTATTCAGCTGCACTGAAAAATTAAAGTGCTTGCAAGAGATCCCTGGCAGCTGTCGCGATCAGCTTTTCAACAGGTCGATGCTTCTTTGCGTATGCGTTTACAAATTCTCCGCCCTGTCTCCGAATGGACTACAATATCTTGTCCTGGACATGAAAGCTAAAAGTTCACGGGAAAGGTCACTCCTTTCGATCCGTCTGATCAAAATGACAGTGGTTTTGCCGCCTTGTGGCAGCGGCGCTTCCTTTCCCCAATGCAGTCACACATGTTCGCTCTTCTGTTTGGAGTCTACCCGGCTGAAAATGGAATGTTTAATACAAGCTCGGATGAATCGGATGAAAAGTCCTTAAATAAGAATGAAACAGTAGCCTAAGCTGCCATTAAGGTACTCACCGCTGTGTATATTAAATGCATACCCTGTTCAGAATGACATTTGATTCTCTTTTACCTAACCAAATATTTCCACAGTCCAGAGATGGCTATTAGTCAAAGCGAGACAAAAACAAATATAATGCCAATCAAGCTGTAAAGCTGCTGGAATTATTATTTTAATTAACAATCAATCAATTGGGTGTGTTGTGGTGGTTGACACTGTCGCCTCACAGCAAAATGGTCATCAGTTCGACTTCACCCTGTGGCCTTTCTGTGCGGAGTCTGCATGTTCTCATGTTCTCTGCATGGGTTCTCTCTGTGTATGGCTTCCTCCCACAGTCCAAAGATGCTCTGGGGATTAGGTTGATTGGTGAGTCTAAATTGCCCGTGGATGTGAGTGTGAATGATGGATATTTGTCTCTTGGCTGGAGACCAATCCAGGATGTACCCCATCCCTGTTAGCTAGGATTGACTCCATCCCGGAATCAATCCATTTACTGGGTGTAATGTGAACACGTTGCATCTTGCCTCCAGTTAACAACTAGCGTGGGAATATTTAGCAGCTAAAGTGACAGATATTCCCCTCAGTAGTAACAGGTGACCAAAACTTGCTGAAAGCATGCATAATGTTTAATTATGACATATCTATGATATCTACCACCTTGGAGCTAATGTGATGCCAAAATATATTGATTCAGCTACTGTTAATAAACAAGGGTTTACTGATCTGCACTGTGATGACTTTGGTGGCCATGAATATTGCAGTATTGATTTAGTGTTGAAACAAAAGATACAAAATATTGATTGTGCTTCATTTGAACAAAATATTTGTATTCAGATGCAGAAACATAACACACAGCCATGTATTGATTCAGGCTCATTAAAGATGCACTAATTCAGTAAGTAATATGAAGATGAACACAGACACGTGTGCAGTACACACAGATATGGATTCAGAGTTACGGTAGGTCCAGACATAAAGGTCAGCTGGTTAGTGAGACTGTGACACACACACACACACACACACACACACACACAGATGCAGTGTGTGGTGGGGACGCTGTTATTGCAATTTGCCTCAATGAGAGACTGCTATTTCACATAGTTGGCATGCATATAACGCAGCAGAGTAGTGTGCAGCGATTACAGCCAAGACCAAATGGCTCGAGGTAGAATCTCTGTGGTACAGACACCGAGCAGCTGTTAACCCTTCATGTGCCGGGCCGGGATAATTGGCTGGAAAAGCCTTTGTCTGAGGCAGAGAGACAGAGAAAGAGAGAGAAAGAGAGAGAAAGAGAGAGAGGTGGTGGTGGTGTGGAGGCATGTTTGCGGTGTGTGTGTGTGTGTGTGTGTGTGTGTGTGTGTGTATGTCCTTGGGGGTCTCTCTCTATCCATCCTTCTCGCTCTCACTCTCTGGTCCAGAGCTTGTTACCATAGCAACATAGAAGAAGAGGTACTGCTGCCGAAGTCCCAAAAATTGTATTATCTTTTTCAGACACACTCACACTCACACACACACACACACACACACACATGCTGCTCCTTCGTCTGTCTTGCATACATCCAAACTGGCAGGCAGCAGCGAGCATGTGTGTGTTTTTGTGTATGTGTTTTTATCTCTGTTTGTGCTTGTCCAGTACAGCTTGCTAATGCTTGCAGGCATTAGCACACACACGCACACACACACACACACACACACACACACAATCACACACGGAGGCACAGGCAAAGGGAGACGGTTTGGTTGAAGGGAAAGCAGGACAGCCGAGTGTTGCAGCAGAGTAGACGGGGTCATGTAGGAACAGCAGGATGGTTTGTTTATGCCACTGAAATGGGGGAACTTGGCTTCTACTCATTCATTATCTTTCTGATGTTTTTGCGAGCTGTCAGACGAATAGGTAGTTTTGGCTCAGCGAGGTGCAATGAAGCGTGATTGCCTGGCTTGCGAAAGTTCTGCAGGGAGTACCATAAAGCACCATAATGCACCATAAAGCACGTGGCGGCTTTACTTTAAGCTTGTTTGTTGTGTCGGCGATATTTGATGATAGGTAGCTTCTAAGCATTATTTGCACTAAAGCTGATTATGCGTGCCACTGATTGTATCCTAAAATATTCCCTCTGTCTCGCTGTTCAATTTATGCATAGAGTTTTATGATGAGACATTGATTATAGGTAGGATACAAAAGGCATTTTAAGTCGCTACACTATTCGCTGATGGGATTCTTGGGACAAATGATGGTTTGGAGTTGGTAATTATGGAGAGGAGTTTAGGTAAGGCAAGATTGTGCAAGATAATGTTGTCTTTGGAAACAGGGATATTTCACTGCCCCCATGCAGCAATAAATGCACAACGCTCGCAACGTTAACCTATTAGTCATACCGGACCAAGTAGGGCAGTGCTGCATTTTGTTACTTCTGAATTCAAATCAACTCAATTGTTAGTTCTTCTAAAGGTTAAACACCTTTATTTAAAAAATGGCCAGTGTGTTGTTTTTATGGAGATGTGTTGGTTGAAATGGAAGATACTATTAATAATAAATAAAGACACTATTCTTCAGACTATACCTTGACTAAAAACACTAACGAATTGTAGCACTTAAATTGTAATTATAATGACTCTTATCTATAGCTGTAAGTTATAGATAAGAGTTGTAAATCGGCTTATTTTATGAAATTGCACTTTCTTGTTCTTCTGGGTTTGTATCCTAATTGTTTAAATGCACCTATTGTAAAGTCGCTTTGCACAAAGGCGTCAGCTAAATGACATGTAATGTTTTCATAGTGTATAGTGTTTTCTTTACCATAAAAGGGTTAGAAGTCCAGAAGTGACGAACCAAACACTGGCTGGAGTGAAGCTTTTAACATTTTATTAGTTTGTGTTTTTTAATGTTTTTACGTTTCTGGGCACATGGAGACAGGGGGGTCCTGTTGTTGCAATCTGCAACTTTACCGGTAGATGGCACCACATCCTACATACGCAGTGCACCTCTCAAGTTAGTGTCTCCAAGACAGTAAAGCTTACATAGACAAAATGGTTTGGACTGGATGATTTGCGCATAATTTGGTAGACCTTCACCAACAGCTGTTTATATCTGTCATCAAAGTCAGAACTAAAATCCTGTAATGATCAAGCAGGTTTGGCCTGCCTTCAACAAAAGTAGGTCCCAAGTGCGAAGGTTGTATGTCTGATTGCATTTGTTCTACCAGCTTAAAACAAAAGCCTGTAAAGCCCAAAGCCAAAAGTTAGTAGAAGGCTCACTGAGCCGGACCCGACCACAGCGTCAGAACCGGCACCAGCTCACACACCGTGTTCATCCTCACCGCGACCACTTAGCTCTGCTGTTACTCTAAGCTCCAAAGGGCTCTTCTACTTTTTACTGAGCTACGGCCGACACGCGTACCCCAACGTACGTGTGTGCACGTGGCCCAGTACACGCGAGTAAAGGAGCTGCGATTGAAACGTGAGGATTACATGGCTGTCTCTCCGATGCGGTGCAACGCAAAGAGACACCGTCAGAGGATCCGGGCAGCTTTGACAAGCGTGTGAAATCAGCGATAATGCCTGAGACGCAAATCATAAGCGTGATAATGGCCCTGATTACATTAGCAGAGATATTATGTTCTAGATGACAGGTCTCGTTAACACATAAACAGCCTTAAAACACTGCGATCACCGCGGTGGCAAACGCCGGCCTACACACACACACACACACAGACATAATAAATGTGTACATGCAGGGGTATAAGTGAAGGAGATTAAAGCAAGCACAGATTATGTGACCGATATTAACCAACATAAGTTCATTAGATAAGGGGAGCGACACACACGTGTATATTGTCCACTGTAAAATAGACACAAAGTTCTGTTCCACTTAATTTAAATCTGATTCACACAAATTAGCTTTTTTCCCCATTCCTTTATGAGTCATTTGTACACACACAAACACACTTGTTTATATTCCTGTGAATACGTGGAGTCTCCCTAATCTTTCTCTATCTCTTCCTGCCCTTATGATAAACTGCCTGTCTAACAATGTTTTCTTATTGCACACTCTGTGTGTGCGTCTGTGTGTTTCTATATAGGCTTGTAGCAACGTGTGCCAAGTCTGCACGACTGCATGAACACCTCCTAATGGGTATTTCGGAGTGAAGGACACTGTGTATTTGTGTGTGTGTGTGTGTGTGTGTTTTTGTTTTTGCCAGACTACGTCCCCGGAGCTCGGAGGCAAACATTACTGTCACCAGATACCTCTCTGTCTGACTCTCCTTTCTCTAACCTGTTATCTGATGCATCTCTGCATCTCTGTCTCCCCTCTCTCAGAATACAAGATGCGCATAAGTGCATTCATTCATTATCTAATTAAGTCATTTACCAGGCTCTAATTCTTTCTCATCAGCTAATAGTCTGCAGATTAAGTATGAACGTCTGTGTGTTGGGGGGGACGGGGGTTGCTTTTTGAGTGTTTGTTAAATTATTAACCCCTCATTATCAGGTAAAAAGGCAGAAGATAAAGAAAGCTCTTATTGCTGATCCGACTAATCAAGGAATAAACAGTTTTCCTTTCAAAAGGCAACAGCGAGTAATCAAGGTTTTGTTCTCCCCACTGTGATTTAGGATATTGTGTCATCTGTCTTGTTGGCAACCCGCAGCTTTTTTAGCATCACGCCTTCCTGTGAAATGAGTACCATGAAACATTTCAATGTGAGGAATACAGTGGTGTTGTTGCCACTGTGCACTCATTTTCCACCGGTTTTTAAACGTCTTTTTGAAATTGGTTTTGCTGCAGAAAAAGGCAGACTGGAGACGCACATCAAAGGCAGAGTGTAGGCTGCGTGTAATCACGGGTCATTGAAAGTCTATGAGGCAATCAGGGTGAAGGCCCCGGATGCTGTGAAGGAGTCCACAGACAGACTGAGCAATCACTGAAATGTAACTAGTAGAACTTACATGAAAGCAGGTAAACCATCTGTATTTGATGCAGGTTCAAAACAAAACAACATGTTATGTCAATATTGTTTCATCTCCACAGTATTTGAATTGCAATATGTTTGAACATGCGATAGGGCTGTCAATAGATTTTAAAAAAAATAACTAATTAATCGCACATTTTTTAATTCATTAATCTTGATTAATAGCGATTAATGAATGTTGTTGTTACAATTTTGTTTTTATTACAAGTAATGATTAATTACTTTAGAAAATGTGTCTTTTAGACACTGTTGTTTAATTGTTATGTAATGTTATTTTCAACACAAAACTACACACATTTCATCTTGGAGGCAGAATTCCACCGGGTGGAACATGTTGAACTAGCAACTCTTCCAGCTAGCTTAGCCTAGCAGCTAGCTTAGCATAGTGGTGCTTTAAGTGGTCCGTTGGCCACTCACCCCCCTTCTGTTTGTTTTACTTCCAATGCAAAAAGCCATCTTGAGCTACTGTCACGTGAGGGGGGAGCAATCAGGCCCCCTCTTGCTGTGAGGTGTACAAGCCACCACACCACCGCCCAAGCCCCTGGAAAATTGAGCAAGTTCAGCAGGCCTCAAGAATACAGTAAAACCAGTTGGGTCCACATGATTTACAAGTAAACTCCGCATGGAGAGTTTGTTAACAACTCCTTTGCTACACTCCCTTAGTTTTCACTCAGATCCTGAAAACTGTTTGTGATCAACTAATTGATTTAGCTTCTCACATCAGCATTAAAGTACTCCATGAAATGTGGAGCGTTGGTATTTCTGTTTGAGTTAGTTTCAGAATATTGCTCGCACCTCACAGATTCATTCACCTTACGTGCCTGCAATATGTGTATCAGCAAAAGCATCAGAGCACAGTGGGGAAAAGAAATGGCCTTGGCCTAAAGTCATGATTAACATTTCCACACATTCAGCCAGAGGTAAAGAGGTTATTTGAAAGACGCTCCACTCCCACATAAAAGCCCTCTCTTCAACAAAATGTGTGAAGATCCTTTTCTTACATTTCATCTGGACATTTGTCGGCAGCCCCTAATTAATAAAAGGGATTTCACGTTCCATTATTAATGAAAACAGTATGAATTTTTGCACCTTAGCTGTGAATTATCACACATGTGATAATGCTCTCCTTGTGTTCTGGGAGAAGAGTATGTCATCATCACCGATGAAATGACTCCTCAGAGGGAGGAGAACTTTTCAGAAAGAATTACTTTCATCCTTCCACCGCTAGAAAAAGTACACTGCACAAATTGTTCATATGTTTCTAATGGGCCATGTTATTAGGAAATTCATCCTCGTACATAAAGCTTTCCAGGGCCATTTTTGAGATTTACAGTGAAGTCCGGGTGTGGCGGCCCGAGCAAGGTGAGACGGGATGGGGATGGCATGAGAACGGCCCCGTGAGTCACTCGAGTCCATGTTTGCTCCGACAATGATTCAATTCAAAAGTGTCTGCACTGATAAATGTGCCTGAGTGGCCCATTTTCATTGTATCACACTTCAACATCTCTCTCTCTCTCATTGTTGTTTCTCTCACTCTCTTTAATCCTTTGTTTTAATGCGCTCCAAATGCCATGATGTACCTTAAACAACACAGGGATAAAATACACCCACATCACATGTTAGCATATGGATTTTTTTCAATAACCGTAACCGTAAATTTGATGGCATAGGCTAGCTCGCGGTTGCCGTTCTACACTGAACTCTCACGACGCTAACGGGTTAGCCACCCGTCACTACGTATTCCCCCCAGAGGTAAACCACCTCTGCATGTTCAGTGTTTCCCCTAGGTTTACAACTTGGGTGGACCGCAGGGGGGACTCTTTTCCAGGCAGACACGCAGCTTCTGTAGCGCCCAGTCCCCCCAATACAATGGTAGGGGACACACTAACGTTAGCCGTTGTTAGCAGCGTTAGCCAGCTTAGCCGTTGCCACGTTGAGAGCCGCTGGGAGGCGAAATTCCAATATTCGCACACCTTTTATAGGGAGTCTTCACCTTGAGGTGTAACAAACATTGTTATGCTGAATGGGTTTCCTTCCTCATCAAACATTAGCAAAGGCATAAACCATGATCTGTTCTGCTAGCAGTCTTTGTATTCCCTGCTTTTATTGGTACTGTGCTGTTGCTTTTGGCACTACTTTGTTTTGTTTACGTCCCCCACGCTTGTAATGTTTCAAGTTTCTTTTCCGACTGAAGTCTGACTGAAGTTTGTTCTGTGACTGTCCAGCCCCCGCGCTCCACATGAGCAAAGGTTCGACTCGATGGAAATGTCGATACACTCATCTGAGTTGTCTTCACTTATTTCTGTGCGCTCAGACGCAGAGCCTTACTGTTGGAGGTTGTGGGGGCCGTGTGCAGCCTGAAAAAAAGTATCTGCCGCCACTGCTCAGGGTAAAGGTTGTGAAACAACGTTTTGTTGGGTAAAAAAGTAGTTTTACCGAAAATCTTTTTTTCATTTACCGTTAGTAATATCCTAGAAAGAGGCTAGATAATAGTCATCTACCAGAAGGTTATCTGCTGTATAAAGGACTTACAGATTAGATGAGGGACACAGTTTTCAATACTGAATTTGAGAATGATGTGTGATTTCTTAGATTTATTTAATTGTTTCATTTGTATTTCATTGTACAAATTTAATGGATAATAGATTCGTTGCAACACTGTTGTCACATCTCCAAGAACTTCCATATAACTTTATATGATTTCCGAAAACAAAAGGATAAGAAGACATTTATGTGGTCACTGTTTTTTAAGCTCAAACCAACGACAACAAATAAACACCAAGGAAATATTTACAAATGTAAACGAGAGCAGCGTATCTGTGTGACTTCCTAACGTCATCGTTATGATATCTCCACGTGACACATGAGCCGCCATGTCCTCTCAAACTTTGCCCCCCCCACCCTCCCCTCCCCGCGCTGCGTACCCGCTTTACCTGGCCTATTTGTCCCTTCATCAGTAGCAAACACGTGAGGTTCGTAGAATGTGCATTAAAAACACAAAGCCAAAAGGGAACAATGCGCTTTCAAGGTTTTGTCTGATGTCAAACACACGATGGCCGCCGTTTCTGATTTCTTCCTTCTCGGTTACACATCTACCTTAAGGCTGAAATTCTGATTCGATGGCATTCTTGCTCTTCTTTTTCTTCATCTTCTATCCAGGAATGCCTGCTGATATCTTCCTGATGTCTAATGCTGTCTGACTGAACGCGCCAACCAGAAAACACACACAACCGCGCAATGCGTCGTCGAACTGACACTTCAAACAAAGCTTTTGTCTGCTGCCTGACAGCAATTTCTCTCTCCTGCCTCCTCCTCTTCCACCTCCTCTCATTATCCCCCTCACTTCTCCCTGTCATTCCAAAAAAAGTTGCTCTACCCGTTCTCTCCCACTCGCGACACACACACATACACATACACACACACACATGCTACGCATTCTTCCTAATTGAACCGCCTGGTTTTAATGGCTAAATACAATACAAAGATTGAAAATGACCAAACACCACTATTATACGAGGTATAATAATCGACCGTGTTTCACTTGTAAAAATAGTTTGACTAATAGAATGGTTCATTTTAAAGCAACCTTTAATAAAGTACTGTCAAACGAGTCGAAGGTAAAAGCGTGGGTTAAAACTTTGATGTCAAGTAAGATGCCTCTCTCGTTAGTTGTGCCATCAAGTTGGACTGTTTTGTGAATGTTAACAAAGCTACATCGTCTTCACTGGAAGTTTTCTGTTTCTGGAACAAACAACATTGGCTTCTTTAGACCCGGAGACCCGATTGAGTGTAATAAGGTTCAATTTGTGTTGCCTGACGCGTCCTCCGCTTATCTGTCGGTCAACAGAAAAAAGTGACTAAAAAAACCCAATAGTGTAAAAAACATAATAGTATTTTTTATAAGCTGCTAAACCAAAAACCGAGGATACAGCCAATGGGACGTGAGACATCAATGGGTATCAATCATCAATGTAGATCTTTGTGAGCAGGTAGCTTGAGTTATAGTGGAATGTCAAAAAGTCATGCAGTAAGCTATTAAGTGTAATTGAGTACCTTAGCCACACCTAACTACATAGCTAACATTAGGTTGCTAACAGCTAACCCATCCAATCATCATTTTAGACATGGACTGCACCCCCGGAAGTTATATGATGCAAAACATAATCCATTCACGTGTTAAAATATAAAAGATTTAGCTAGTTAAAGGCATTTTGTTGTTGTTTTGTTTTCAGCGCCTTGGAGCAAAGCTCAGTGCAAAGCTCGGTGCACTGCCTGATCGCATGTTATGCTACAGGATTTTGGTTGGACACAAAGGACCAAAAAGGAGACTCATGCCTGTTCAACTTGTTACAGGGCAGGTGACCTCAGTTGGTGGTATGGACTAAGATAATTCACAAAATGCAATGTGGAATAATTAATAGGCACGAGTCTGCGGCGTCGGGGAACTTGCCGTCGGGAAGTAATTAGCTCGCTGCAATTTAGATGGATAGATAAAGGAATCGTATGTCTTGGGGTAAAACTCCCTCTCGGGTGAATTTAAAAAAGTTAAATCGGTTAATTAGGGACTCTCTGTGGGAAGAAGCAAAGAGGGATGGCTGTAGCAAATAGGCAATTGTAAAGAATATCATTTTAAATCACAAATTTGTCTAAACCCTGGAATAATGGGAATAATAATCAGCTTGCATGGACACTTTATCGGACCAATAAAGGCATTGTCACGCACCAAACATAAACACCAATCCAATTTGCAATCTAACTATCTAGCATTGATTATTGATTTGTACAGTTACTTCTATAAATTATTTTGGCAATTGGTACAATTTAGGACCTGTGTATAGTCCTTTGGGTTAGAAATTTTAAGTGAGCAAAAGGAAAAACTATTTACATAATATCCCTAAAATAAGTGCTCAGTCAGCCTGAGTTTTTATATAATTAATGTAATTCCAAAGAAGCATTTATGGAAAAACATGGCCGAATAATTTTATCCGTGTTGTTCTTCTCGTTTCTTCTTACTTTTGAAATATCAAGACCTAGTGACTACCACAGCCTCACTGTGGCTGTGATCACTAGGAGACAGTCGTCTTCAACACCAGGTAGATACCTTCTCCACTAAAACACAAGGAATTAACTGTTGGACCTGTTTCTTTTCATGAGAACAATTAGCAATTTACCGTGAAAACCATAACTCCGTTGACAGAAAAACCCAGTGACTGAACATCCACATTAGTTGGTTTGGCTTTTTTTTTTTTTTTCAGGGTTCCATTGGCCTGTTGACAACATGTCTTCGCTGTTTCAAAACGATTTTGAAAAATAATTCCAGGCGGCTTCCTTGAACTGCTCTGACAGTTATTCCTGTGAGACGTAAATGCAGCCTGAGTCCACACAGTCAGGCTCCAGTTGATTTTCAATGAAGCAGCTCCAGAAACCCTCATGATGACATACGCAGAGCGGAGCTTTTCTCTTCCTCTCCCAACGACGGCACGCAGAAGCCTCTTCATGCTCAACCCAGTCCGGCCTCAGCATCCGGCTGCTGTGCGCTGTGTTAGAAAAGACACTTCTTTTCTTTAAAAAAAATAAATAATAGTAAATATTATAAATCATACTAAACGCTGTGATTTGGGGACGGTGCCATTGCTATTAAAACCCATGCAAAGTAGTCCAAAGGCAGACCTGCTTGCTATTGGGCACCCGGGCCCTCGGCCGCGTTACTGAAGACGTGAAAGTAAACGAGAGGGTGGTGATGCTTTGTTTCAGAGGCCGGTGTTTAGCCATCAGGGGAGCACAGTATAGCTCTGCTGAGTTTACTCTGGCCATCAGCATTACTTCAGCACACACACACACACACACACACACACACACAGAAGGAAAGTCGAGTGGTGGCAAAGAAAGCTGCCGTTGCTACATTTGTATTCAGAGAAAATATCAACATGGACAGCATGCCCACTGCGGATGTCACCACTGGTAATAATCCCCCACCAAACCCATCTGTCTGTCCGTCTGTCCACCATCTATCCATCCCGGTGTCGTTCCTCCCTTCTTTCCTCCTTTCTGTCATGAGGGGCGACGGTGGCGCATGGAGTAGAGAAGGTGCGCCGCAAGGTTGGCGGTTCAAAGCCGGGCTTCTCCACGTCCCGTGTCAAAGTGTCCCTGAGCAAGACACGCTCCCCGGGCGCATGAAATGAAATGAAATGTAGGTTGCTTTGGATAAAAGTGTCAGCTAAATGACATGTAATGTAATATGATCAAAAACAGAATGTGAGGATTTGGGACACGGATAGTATTTTAATATCTATAGCTCTATAGATTTTCTTTCTGATGTGGATGAAACGTCGGTGGCTCTGAAGAGTTAAAGCACAGCACATTAAGAGAAAACATACGCATGGAGGCAAAACACAGCCTACAGATTTTTTATTCATATTCCCTGAGGTATTGAAACCTAAAAGTGTCGTTTTATGTGACTGACCTGGCTATTGGGTCATGACTAAAGCTAATCACTTCCAACACCGTATGTCTCAATTTAATGCAACAATACATAGAGAATTTTTTGTTGGTTCCGTGCATAGACAAAATCCCTGTGTTTTAGTGCTTGAAAGCCTCTTTAGAGTCTACAAATTAACTTTAATTCAGAGGTAGTTTTAAAGTAGCAAGATCTAAAAACTAAAGTGCTAAACAAACAGTAAAAGGTTAATAACATGGAAACCCCTTAGCTATTTTTTTCAAACCCGCCCTACACAACCTCTGATTGGCTCCTGACACTCGCCAATCTCACTCCCCATGCCTAAACCTCCCCAAGCAAAACAACGGATGCAACGGGGAGCAGCCAATCACAGACGGAGTGGGCCGGGTCATAACTTTGACACCCCAGGAAGGATAAACAGCTGTGAAATAGTTAATGTGGAGGCTGGCCGATAGAAGTCAATGGGGCGCCGTACCAAAAGGAATAGAAAAGATTATACTAAATTGTATAAAATATTTGTGTCTATATTTCGGTTTATAAAATATATGCTTTACCTGCCTGTCATACGCACGTCCTGTCTTTTTAGGGGTTTTGTTTCTCAAGATTGCCGGCAGAAGCACTTTAGCCAATTGCCAATTAAAATAAAAAAATGTATGATGTACAAATTAGCCGTCAGCATTCTTAAATAGACTCAGCCTGAGGGAAAATTTGATTTACCCCAAGCATGCACATTCTTATAAGGACTGGAGGAAACTAAGAGTGCAACTTTGTTGCTAGATTCAGAAACATCAGGCTACCCTTGCAACATTTTTCTCAAAAGGCACCTAGCAACAAATTTAGTTATTTAAAAAAAAATATATTTGCCACTTTTAGCAACTTTTTTAAGGTGACTCAAATGCAAAAATGCACACATTTTCCCTCTGAATGATACAAAAACCACATGTGCCTGGCATTGTGACTGACTTGAACAGCAGGCGCTCCGCAGCTGGAAGACGCCTCGTGCACAGTTGATCAGTTTGATAGCACGATATCTAACTACCAATAGACTGCTTAAACCTATAAGGTTCAGAATGTGTAGGTTTACTAGTTAGTAAGAATAAAATATATACTTATTCAATAATATGTAATGTGTTATTGTTCAATAATTCAATATGTTGTGTTGTTGTAATTCATATAAAATGTGTTGATATTACTTAATAATGAACAAACAAATCACATTGACAAACGTCAAATCATATTTCTTATCAAGATGGACAGTCAATTAGGGTTACGTTATTTTGAATTCATCACACAATGGCATCACAATGCATTTAGCAACTTTTACAAATCGACCTGCCTCTAGCAACAACCCCAGAAAATATGTGAAACACTGAAAGAGTGCAGATTTTCTCAACATTAAAGCAGACAGGACGACTGTACAACTATACGTATTACTCATCATACTGATTATTTTCTGATAATTCATATTCAATACTATATATAATACTGAATTTTCATTTGACGGTGACAAGATTATTATTATTTTTTTTATTTCTTATTTATTTTGTAGTGTTATTTACTGCTTTTTTCATGTTGCAATGAATACTAAGTATTTAACTGCAAAGTAGTGTTTTTGAAACCTTAATTATTTTGCATTCAAATTGAATTGAAATTGATTTGATGCCCTACCTGGAACATTTTCCACCATCCGCCAGTGACCATACACTATGTCTTTTGGACAAATACATGAGTGATTAAGGCCGTGGTTCCTAACCTGTTTCTGTTAGCGGCCCTTTTGAGGATAAGGGGACATTTTAAGACCCCTCAACCGCACACAAAACTGCGACCCCCCCAATGCATTAAGGTATAGTCTAGTAATAAGACATAGTTGTGTTAGATCTGTCTGTCAAGTAGCGTTTAAGACTGACTGAAGGACTGACTGTGGATTCTGGCTAGGTCAATAACTGCGGGTCACTTTTTTTATTTCATAGCTGAGTGAAGTTGATGGAGGGCCACCATCCCATTACACAATCCTGGATCCCTGATGGGAAGACTCCCCGAGCCAAGACCTTGCTACCTTCACCTCTTCCTGTCGTGGTGGTAGAATTAAAGACGGGCTCCAAGCACCACTTGAACAGCCCCCCCCCCCCGGCAACACCCCGATTCCCTTGACTCACTTTCTGCATAATTATTTACTTGAAAGAGAGTTTGAGCCACACGCAGCTTGGCATCAAGTTAAAGCCTATTTCCACCTGTTGTTGTTAAACAGTCCCACTGACCTGGCTGATCTTAGCGCTGTTCACAAAGTACATTCATCGAGCTGCGAAAAACAGAGTGGCAGTTTAACCTGCGTGTGACTGGTAGAGTCACACAGGTGTGGAAGTAAATCCTGCATGTGTTAATTACCTCGCCTGACCTGATTCCCCTTGTTTCAACGTCTAATACGTGACAGAGACACTGATCCGTGGTGTGTGTGTGTGTGTGTGTGTCATACTGACACCTCCGTCAGCTATCTTCCTGTCGGCGAGCGGTCCCAGCACACACACGGCGATCACATCCACGCACACACACCTCACCTGCCAATCACTTTGCTCCGGTATTCCCACAGCTATCTTCTCTTGCGCTTCCTTTTCCATACTCTTCTACCTTCCTCTCCCTCGCCTCTCCCCTCTTGTCTTTCATCACTCTGTTATTTTTCTATTCTTTAGAAACCGTAAAAAAACGGTTGCCCTGAAATTCTTTTTCTGTCCCATGGGTCTTTTTCTTCTTGTTCTTCTCCTCTCTTTCCTCTTGTTGCCTCTCCGCTCCTTCTCCCTCCCACTCAAAACTTGCTGACAGGATTATTGTTGAAGGCCTATTAGACCAAAAGAGAGGGGGGTCTCTTTTAATTGTGTTGAATGCTAATTAGCCAGCCTGTCTCGCGGGGGGAGATGTGATGAAACCAAGACCCTCTCTACGGGGTCGGCGGGCCACAGCATCGTGTTCAATAACTCGCGCGCTTTGTTCTCCTGAGGTTGGCTGCCAGCTTGTAGGGTTTCTCAGGGATGGCTTGTGACTGAGGAAGTTTAAGGGTGACGTCGGGTGAATGAAAGGAAGGAGAAAAAAATACTAGCAGACAACGTAAGGAAATACATTTTTTTTAAAAGCCCGCTCTATTTTTCCCTCCATACCAGCGTCCAATCATTTTCTTCGCCGTTGGCTGTTACCATCAAGCGCTAACAATCTTTTCATGGCGGACCAACATGTAGTCTGTGACTACGGGAAGAGTTAAAGCTCATTTATTCCCGGGGATCTCTTCAATTTAAATTCTTTGAAGTCGATGAGAAGCTCAGCTGAAAGGGGTTGGCTTAGCTTAGCGTAAAGACTGGAGTCAGGGGAAAGCCGTCGTTTCCACGAGCCATTTGTTTTTGGAGCACAAAACACATTGTCATGTTTAAATTTCAGTTTGTGTGAGTACATGAGATACTAAGAGTTTGCAGCCTTCCAGGTGATATTCAGAGCACACTTTTAACTGTGTTAGCCAGTATTTATGCTAAGCTAATTGCCTCGCTAGCCCCCGCTGCATGCGGATCCCAGAGATATATAAGAGGGTTATTTTTCTGCATTGTGGACATTGTTTTTTTTCCTCTTTCGCACCAGACGTTGTTGCAGCAAACAGGAAGTTCAACTCCAAAACAAAACCTTTAGTACCATTCCTCATGAATTTTGAAATATATTAACCTTGGCTGATCTTGTTTTGACAAAACAAAGCAATGAAATAAGTTTCCTTCGGCAGACGGAAGCTTGTGAGCCGGGCCGTAGCTCCCAGCATACGGGTCTGTGGTAGCAGGGGATGAGCACCCTGTGAGAGTCTCAGACAGCCGGTACACATTCAATTCACGACCGCCAGATTTCCCTCAAAAGTCTCAACTAAAAATAAGCTCTCAATCACATCGATGGAGGTTCAAATGAACGTGAGATGACACTTGACTGAGGTAACCGTTTATGGGTGTGAAAGGGAAGAGGTTATTGTGGGATGTTTTAAGACAGCATGTGTAGGACAGGGAGGTGAAAGGAGGCCGTGTCCCGTCCAGAGACGGGTTTAATAAGTTCAACACCAAATCTATTTTAAATCTAGTTTGATGTTTTTCTCTTCAGTTGTTGTTTGCTGCCACTTTGGAGCTTAAACCAGTCTTTAGCTTTCTTTCATGTTGTTCTCTTTCTCTCTTGGGTTTGAGTCATTTTGAACTGACCTGAGTTACTCTTTATTTTGTTTTTTTAATTTTTTTAATGGTAGCCTTTAACGGCTTGACAGGGTCAACTCAGTCATGCAGATACATAAAACACAAATTAAAATAACCAGCGGGTCCGATGGCAGGCGGCGTGTTGGCCTCAGTGAGGGGTGCTAACAAGCTTCTCTTCTCTTTTTGTGTGACCCCCCCCCCCCCCCCCCCAGTCATCTGGAGTCGGATCGCAGCGCCCTGAAGAGGAGGGAGTGGGAGAGGAGGAACCAGGAGGTCCAACAGGATGAAGACCTGTTCTCAACCGGATTCAACCTATTCGGAGAACCTTACAAAGTAAGAGAGGTTGATTGATTAATAGCTTATAAATAGATCATTTACACTACACAATTTTAGGAATAAGCTTGTTTGCTTTCTCTGTAACGTTTCTAAAGAAATATATACTACAAAAAACAACAGTATATATTATGAACAGTACTAATTATTTTAAAACATTGTTCCGTTGCATAATTCATTATTAATGAGAAACAGCGGGTTGATTATTTAGTTTTAGATGGGTTGGTGCTCTGGTGATTTTGGAGTATACCATGTGAGCGTTATAGTTTCCTACACTTCCATAATAAGGCCCCATTAGACAGGGTGCGTAGCTCCAGGGGAGTTGGGGTATTAGGGCAATAATGAAGCCCCAATCACCTGTTTTACATCACATGCTCTGGCCATCCTGTCATATACATCCAGACGTCCTTGTATCTCTTCCTCTCCTTCTACTTTTTTATTTTTTCTATCAGCCATTTGACTTTAGTTGGAAAATATTAATCTCATAGACTGATCAAATCATTTAACCAATACTTTATTAGAAAGGTCAACTGAAAAGTGAGTATTCTCTCTTTGCTCGGCTACTAAGTTTCTGTATCTCTGTGGGAGGAGAGCGGTCATACCTGACACCAGAATCGGATTCGGGGGGGAAACTGGAGAGAATTAACAACGTCTTCATCATCAAGGAGGTGCCCCTCTCCTTCATATCAGCCGCTCTTTTCATTTTAGCCTCAAAGGGGAAACAATATTGCCCTATGCAAGCAAGCCGTTTAAAATGTTATTGCTACCCAACAATTACCCAAACATGTTTTGCTGACCCATGACCCAGTTTCTTTAGCGTACGCTTAAGCCGATGATGGAAAATGGATGTTCACAGGCTATTGGGGTTTCTTCCTCTCCTGGGGCCGGTAGATTTACTTCCTCGAGCATGAGGCAGTGGGCCTTTCCGTTCTGAGGCACTCGAGGGTACCATCGTTTTATTTCTTCCCCCGAGCTGTAAGTGAACCCGCCATGCATGAAGTCCACGGCCCCTCTGCCGGCCCTGTGTATACAATTGATTTTGGTTTGTTAACTCTCATTTGCCGCCGTCGGGCACTTCAACGCTCAGTTATGCCGCGAATCACATCGACCTTGGGATGGACTGGTGTTGAATCTCGACAGTGTTTAACGGCTGTTGTGTCTGAACGCAGAGGACACGGGGGGCTTCTGGCTGAGACGCTGCTCGGGCGTCAGCGGCACACGAGAGCTTGTTCGCTCGCATAATGAATCTAATCCAAGGTGCCTCCACGCTCCAACTAATTGTTTCCTACTAATGAATGGTGCTGAGGTTAGGTCAAGATGTGTGTGTGTGTGTGTGTGTGTGTGAGGGCAGGCTGGACCTTTGGAGGTTAGATTATTACAGTGATAGAAGCAAAATACCTTTTTTTCTTTATTTAAGCATTAAATTAAGCAAGTGCTGGACAAATACACTGTGCACTTTGCTAGCTTCCAACAAAATTTGGAGGCTAACAAAATGAAAAGTGTGGAGGGCTGCTAGCCAAACACACCGCCCCCCCCCCCCTGTTAGCTGCTAGCAGAACCCACCATCTACACCAGCGGTGGCCACTTTTACAGCTCGCAAGCGCGAAACAAGTGGATATAAAAAAACATGGTCAGGAGGGAACCGTCTCAACCATTCGGCACATTCTTGTTCTACCTTACTGGACGACTCGCACTGATTGGAGTCGGCCCGGGTTGCTTTGGAATGAAAGTAAATGCGTCCGTTAGTAAGCAAGGATTGCTGATTAGCATTAGTTTTCCTTTAACTCCCGCGGCCGATCGCGCACGTGTGACGTGACATGATTTTGGGTCGACCCCCACTTCATCTACACCATTAGCTGCCAAACGAGGCCACCGTCTATGCCGTTAGCTGCTAGGTTCACCCTTACTCACTTAGACGGACGGAAGCAAAGTTGCAGACAGCGCTCGAGATTTTCAAGGCTTCCCGTGTGTCAGACTCTTTCAGTGGGCCGCTGTGCTGAGGATTTCTACGTCCTTCTTCAATTCAAAAGTGAAGTATCACTCACAAATGTAAACTGAATTCAAACAGAACTGACTGCATGGTTCGTAAATGGTTGATGCTGTAGTTACGGTTGCCAACTCTCCCAACCCCAAATCAGGGACACTTTCGCGGGCTGCCAGGGGGGGTGCTAGCGGTCGGGGGGGGGTGGGAGGGGGGCGCGGGGGTGCTAGCGGTCGCGGGGGCCGGCTTGCACAATGAGCAGCGCACAACTTCACAACAACCGGGAGTTTTTCGCGCGTCATTGACTCAGCAGGCTGTGATTGGAAATCGGGACTGGAGCTGTCCCGGCCGGGACAAATCAAAATTGCCCATAATTCGGGATGTCCCGGGTAATACGGGACGGTTGGCAACCCTACCTGTAGTGTTCAACAGTCCGCTTCTACCTGACCACTCTTTTTTACCCACACATTTGCCACCATAACAATGTTTTCATTTCTTAATTTATTTTTTCATCTCAGGGTGTTGCTTTACCGGGTCCTGTACATGCTCACTGCACTTTCTCTTGAGTGGAATTGCTCACTGAACTTACTCAACTGCTCCTCCTTTAAAGATTTGTATCAGCCCCTTTCCATTATCACGTAGGACTTTACAGAATGGTGTTATCATGCTTGGTCCCTCTCTCGTTTGTCTGTTCACCTCTCTCTCTCTCTCTCTCTCTCTCTGTATCCACGGCGTGTCCGTCACTCTCCTCACTCGTTCAGTCATTCCGTCTCTCTCTCTACAGTGTTCATTCTCTCTGTCAGCTATTAGCTAATCCCTCTTCTAATCCTGTTAAAGAGCGTTATGCTGTTAGCAGCTATTTGGGATGATCTATTTACACACACATACACACACACACACTTATAGGTATTCATCCTCTCCTCCTCTGTTTTCCATTTTGCCTCTTTGTAAATGTGTTTTCTGTTCCTCTTCAGCCACCAGATCTTTTATTCATGAGCACAAGATGGAGAAGAGATAAGCTAATTTATTCACAGCTAACTTTGGCTCGCCACGGTGTGGAGTGTTTGTGTGTGTGTGTATATGTGTGCACGCAAATGCTGACATGACATCTGTTGAGATTATTTTAAAGCGATTCTCTCCTCTCTTATGAAAAGCCCTGTGTCTTTTTGTTTTCCTTCTGCTTTATTAGAAGGTAGAAATGAGGATAAAGTAAGACATGGTGTAGGAGATGAATGCTGCTTTCAGCCATATTGATTTGACTTGAGGTTTAAAGTGTGTGTCCTCACGGAACTTTTACCTGGTGTTTCGTTCTGATTTAGTAATCTAATAGTTACCGAGATCTGAAATCTATGTCCAACATAAGGGTTATCCGCCGATATCTTAATCATTTCAGGTTGTCGTCTACCAAACAGAAAGAGTGTGAGTGGGAAGGAGAATTATTAGTAAGAGCTTCAAAAGCATATTAAGTCTGAAATGAGGAGAATCATCTCGCTATTCATTTCAAGTTATTGCTCAGCCACGAGATGGTCCTGTGAATTGTGTCCGTAAATTTGAGAAAAACACAACCCCCCAAATTATTTCAGCCAGATGCAGTTAATGAAACGTATATGGGGGGGGGTGTTTCTTTAGTTGTACCGGTCAACACTTTTCTCCTCCGGTTTCATGTTTGACAGGGTAGGGGTAGGGGTTAGTAGTGGATGCTGTGTCAGACAGCTCGCCCGTATGGACGGATCCATCAATCAACCCACTCAAAAAGTTCTGTACAGTAAAACTCCAGAGCCAAGTTTCAAATGGATCTGATTCAGTAGTCGTCTGCGATGCATGAGGAAATGTCACGATTAAATTATAGGCTGCAGATCTTGAATAATTTAGACTCGGCCCATGATTAATATATTGCCTTCACTTATTTGTCACTGAGGTAGAAAAGGAATGTCAAAGAACAGAGGATGATAATCTGTCGCTCTTCACTTCTCCCTCCTCTTCCATAGCCTTTTTTAAATGTATTTTTTGGGAGAATTCGTTCCAAATATAGACAGAGTGAAACCCCCCCCCCCCCCCCCCCGCTGACTGCCCTTGTGCTTTTTCCAAAACGTGCAGCTCCATCATTAATGAAGCTGTCAGTGGGCGACACTAAAGGAACACTCGAGCTATTCTGAGGAACATGTTGGCGTTGGCGCAGCTGAAGGTGCCACTTCGCTGTACATCAGTGCTGTCCTCCAAGCCATGATTGCTGGAGAATGTGGGGTCAGGCTAATAATGATTCCTGCCCCATTCGTATTAGTGCAGCAGCCCAGGACGATACCCTCTTAAGAGTGGCATGTGTTCCAATTAATCATCTAGTCCTGATGTCTGGTCAGTGGTGACCCCATCCGTCTCTCCGGTTGAATAAAGAGGGCTTTTCATCAAGCCTGAAGAGAAAGAAATTTAAAGACTTAATTAATGTTCCTCTCTCTCTCTCCCCCTTCTTCTTCATTCTTGTCTTTTTTTCTTCGTTGCAGACTAATAAAGGTGACGCGCTGGCCAGTCGCGTCCAGAACACGCTGGGTTCCTACGAGGAAATGAAAGACCTGTTAACCAGCCACTCTAACCAGAGCCACTTGGTGGGAATCCCCAAAGGCAGCAACAACCTGCAGACTCCGACCCCGTCCGCCGCGGAGAGGCCCGCCGCGGAGTGCCAGCTTTTCAACGAGGACCCGAGAGGAGGAGCCGCAGGAGGACGAGGGGCAGAGGGAGGCGGCGACAAGAGGACGGCAAACCCATCTTCCTCATCTTCAACTTCTATGCAGCCGCCCGCCACGGCCGCGTCAGCCACCTGCACCACGGGAATCCCCCATCAGAACTCGAAAAAGAGCTCCGTGGACTGGTCTAGGGCCGGCCACGGGCCAGGCGCCCAAGGGGGAAGCGTGGTTCAGGGGATGGGGCCAATCACGCCGGCCGCAAGTGGAAGAGGGAAAATGTCCCTGCTGGAGGAGCAGCAGATGCAACGGCACGACGAGCTGTTCATCTCACTCAAAGATGAACTCGGTCTCAAAGGCGACTCAAGTCCTTCTTCCTCCACTTCGTCCTCCTCTTCCTTATCTTCCTCAGGGAGAAGGCACTCTTCACTCCCCTCAAAAAACCTTCCTCTTCCAGGTACGTCCCACACTGAAGGGTTTCAAAGGAATAAGTTGGACACGACGCGTTCATTTTCTGTATGCTATCTGTATAAACAGCAGCTAGTTAGCTTAGCATAACAGGAAACAGTCAGGTTGGTTCTCTTCAGAGCGGGCTGTCTCTATGTCAAGTCTTGCACAATGAGAAGCACAGAAAAAACTCAACAAACTCGTGGCACGCAGCTCCATTCAAATGGGTTGAATCCACTGTCCATTGCAAATTAAAACTACGCGACCAAGAACATATATTTCCATTCTAATTGAGTCTTTATGATGACAATCTAAACAACATGACATGCCGTCTTGTCTCTTCATCTCTTCCAAAAACTATAACTGTGTTGTTTACTTAAAACTGGCACATGCTGCTTCATGGGTTTTGATATTCATGGGTAAATATTTGTATGGGATGGAGCCAAGAGTGCTGATGAATCATTTTAATGTCAAACAGACTCCATCACCTTTTGAACATCTGCATACGATGATGAACCGCATCTTTCAGTTGATCTCCAACCACATCATTTACTTTCATTGTTTGATTGGTTCATCCATCTGGGAGAGGTAGTTTTGTTTAATTCCGACAGCACACAGCACAGTAAGATATTTTATTTTTATATTTTTTACTTTTTCTCTCTTTCCGTTCTCTTTCGCAGATGGTGGCAATTTCCGATCGTCCGCCATGGACGGAGCCCATTTCAAGTCTTCCAGTAACACGGAAAACTGTGGACATTTTAAATCCTCACCATATGAAAACGAGGCCGGGTCCCACCTCTCGATGTCCTCTTCCCCGCTGGCTTCCACGTCGGTTCTGACCACGCCCACCCCTGGTCTAACCACTCCCACGTCTGGGCTGACCACCCCCACCTTCCCACCCGGTAGCCTGTCGGGGAAGCCATACGCCATTCAGCAGAAGCCGACGGCGTACGTCCGCCCAATGGATGGCCAGGACCAGGTGCCGAGTGACTCGCCCCAGCTTAAGCCCCCCCTGGTGGCCACGGAGGGGTTCAACAACAACAGTCAGGCCTACGGAGGAAATACTGGGAACGCCAAGAATAAACTACCCAAACTGAGTCTCAGCCACACAGGGGAGGTAGGAACCACCGTTACTAGCCCTCAGTGCTGTAACGATGCCATTACGTCTCATATCATCTACTGTCACAAATAACAGTCCAAGAACAAAAATCTTTTGGTAACCTACTTATGTACATTTCCTTAGTGCGCTCTGTGCTAAATATTGTCCAAACCACGCAGTAATCCCAAGCAAAAAGGAGTGCAGCTCCTTCAGTCTCAATTTAAAACTCAACCAATTCAATAAATAGGGCCCAAATAAGAATCTTTCCAGAAACCTGTAGAAAACTGTAGAACCATTACTCAGATTGAAAAATATATGGTAAATAAAAACGTCTTTAGTCTTGCTAACTACACCCCCCTTGCTTTTCATCACCGTATTGCTCCCGTGTCATGCCATGATGCTTCTGCATATCTTGCAATTGACACACTTTTTTTGATTTATTTAGTGTGAAATCCTCCCACGCTTTGGATGACTTATGCTTTGCTGTTAACATATTTCACCTTTGGCGACAAAATAGCGTGACACTGTAGCACGATAGCCTATCAGCGTTGAAATGCTCCCCGTCCTGCAGACAGCGCCCCCCCCGAGCCGTACATCCTCAGGCTTATATTGGGACCGGTCCAGGAAAGACCTCGCACTTTTAATAAACAGCATCTGGGCCTTTTTTACAACACCCCATCACTGCACTGAATATAGTACATTATAGTGTAGGGCGATTGTATTGTTTATATTCTAGTAATATTACAGGAAGTTTGCTCAATCACAACATGTGTTTGGCTCTTAAAAGAGTCGTTTGGATGTGCTTGAACGCACGCTGTCAGTTCCCTCGGAGGAGAAGTATGACGTGATGGCCGGTCCCCGATCCGAGCCGACCAGCTATCCTATCGTATATGGTATGACTTCCATGGGCGATGCAAACCGTTTCAGGGTGATAAGCCACGCCTGTTGAACATGAATTGACCAGATTTGACCTCCCGAGAGCCCATGCGGCACGTTTGGAACGCAGCATCAGGTCGTACTGATTCCTCTGCCTCTTAGCCATGTGTCTGAGAACAACGCTACGGGTCTCTCCGCTGGCCTTTCCTCTAACGCCGCTGCACTCGACGTTTTGTACTCAAACATCTCTGCGACTAATTGAGTGGCGTAATAGTCGTGCGACACAACAAATCAATATTGAAATTGGTCGCCAACTTTTTTAAATAATCAAATTTGATGCATTTTCATCGATTCGTTGTTGGAGCCCCACTCGATTAGGAAGCACATCGACAGCATATGAAGCTTAACATGATGACCCAACGAAGTGACCCACAAAGCGCACAGTCAGACAGCCATAGACATACACAGACTCTCATGTCAATGTTGCTGCCGTCCTCTCGCACCCGAGGGGATACAGTGACTTGGTGCGATGGGGGTAAATAACAGCAGCCTTCGCCATCGGTAGTTGACTTGTGTAACAGTGGCACAAGCTGCCTTTGTAACTACTCACAGATATCATGGAGAATATTCACACATTCAGCTGATTGAAATGTCAAATGAATGTCAACAATCCCTAACTCCTTCACACGCACACACACACACACACACACACACACACACACACACACACACTTACTTAACTCTCTCTCCGTCACACTTCCCCTTTTAAAATGGCAAGAAACACCAGGCTTGGTGATGTGTGTGTCCGTGTGCAAATGTGTGTGGTTGACAGCCAAGTAGTCATCCATATCGAGCAAGCCAGCTGTTCCTGTGCTTTGATAGAGCTTGTGTGTGTGTGTGTTTGTGTGTGTGAGTGTGTATATGCAGCACTCCAAATGAGCCCGAGATGGAGCTTTGAGCATATGGCACTGGGAAGGAGGAAGCAAAAAGGGAATTAAAATCTACTTTACTTTCAACACTTTCTTGTGGAGGGGTGAGAACGAGAGTAAGTACATTCATGGCCGTGAGTGGTTTTTCTCTCACTTTGTTTTCACCCACACACCAAGGATGCTGCCGCTATCGGCCTGCTCACCGTTTAGTTCTCCACTCCTCTCATATTTATTTTCCGGGGAGAGAATTTATTGGAAGGAAAATGCAAACTGGATGTAGGAAACGAGGGGGGGGAGGAGGAGAGGGATGTGAGAGACGAAGGGGGGCGACTGATGATAAGAAACGTAAGGGGGCAAGGAGCGGAGAACAAGGAGGGATACAGGGAGACAATGAGCGACTGATTACAGCACCTTATCATCCCTGTGTTTGTTCTGGGGAGGCGAGTTATTGGACGCCTTCAAACAGGGAAAGCAGAGGACAAAACAGAACACTTGGAGAGTCCTGACCCTCATTTTGGTGTCAACAGTATCGGGGGTAACACCATGGGGGGCCGGGGGGGAGCGCCAGATGCTCCTCGATACTGTATCATCAAAATACTTATGGCACAATATGACATTTATTTATTACCCTTTTGCAACTGCAAATTTTCTTTTTTTTTATCTAATAAAATGCAGTTTTGAGTGAGACCGTTATGTTATGTTTGGATGAAGAGCTCATCATTTCCTAATATCGTGTCCAGGTGAAACAACTCCACGGTTTTACTATCACATGTGATTACATCATGATAGCTTTATTATTTGCTTTCTTTCCTACTCACTAAACACATGGAACAAAGCAAGAGATTTAACTACACACACCCACACACACTTTTTTGTCTTAATGCATGACACCTCATATAACCACAGTTGATGGGTTAACTCCGATATCCCTAGTTACATTATTATTATTATGTAATAAAAGTTCAATACTCAGTGTTTGTGTATTTGCCCAATATTACCACATTAAATATATATCTGACATTGATTTTTATCCCTCGGTAACAGTGGTCAGACTAATCACGCCAAGCCCATCTGTGCCATTGAGTTCCTATTTAATGGTTATCAACTCGGCCCAGGTGCAATAAATGTACCCACTGTGTGGCTCACAGCAATGCTGCGAATGATCAGTATTTTTCCAAGTGCGTGTCAAAGAGTGTGTGTGTGTGTGTGCAACAAGACCCTAAACTGCTGTGGAAGCCATCTGATAGCATTATAGAATTATTGATCTGAGCCCGTTACTCCCAGAGTGTCTGTGTGTGCGCGTGTGTGTGTGTGTGTGTGTGTGTGTGTGTGTGTGTGTGTGTGTGTGTGTGTGTGTAAGGGAGAAAGAGAGCGAGCAATAACACTACAGATCGTTTCCCAACAGTTACAGTAGGCTAAAATGTACTGGACAAGCACACACACACACACACACACACGCATGCTTTTACCGTGGAACCTTATCTATGATGTTTAGCTGTGTCTTTTGCATATTCACCCACACGTACCAGCGCGAGTTCTGACATCAACACCAGTTAGAATCCAGTTGGCCTCCTGCATGAGGCTCCCGTGTGATGCGAGAGCTTTTTCCTCCGATTCAAGAGGAAAGCTAACCTTGGATGACGTGTTGTGAACAGGCACTAATGAACCTAATGAACTTGACCTTGGAGGGGAAGGGGGCACTAGCGATAAACAAGATAAAAACATTCTGAATTTAATTAGTAATTATATTATATTATAATATTCACATTTCATGTAAAAATAGCCATTAACCTGGGTGTGACATAATTTAAAAGGCTTATAGATTACTTCTATTTCAACAGGGGTTATCTTATCTTTTTATCTGATCATGAAGAAGAATCAGAAGCGCTTTGAGCTGCTCCTGCTGACAGCCACTTGCCTCTGCTGCCCCCTCACTCCGGTGGAGTGGATAAACGTGTGTGTCTGCCAGCAGAGAGGGGGGTAAACACCCAGGTGACAGGTGACACTTGCAACAGCGCTGTGACAACTTTCATTTACATGGCTCGGAGTACGGAGCCGCTGTAATTTCACGCCGATTTGAGGGCTTGCCGTGCTGGGCCCTTTTTTTTTTTCTTCTTCTTCTTCTTTTTCTTCAACCCGCTGCTAATGTGGCGGTAAATAAGAAGCAGGGTAGACTGAGACCTCCGCTAGGTAATCGCCGCGAGGCCGACCGTCAGCCAAATCAATTCCGCTCTCAGAGAAAGCCTCTGCTGCCACCTCCTCGCCTGAGGAGGGCTGGCCTTCAGTGCACTGTGACACGCTGGCGTTTATCGGCTTGCGGAAGCGGGCGTCGGCCGGAGCAGAATTCAGATGGACCCCGCTGCGCAAATCATTGAGCGCTGTCGATGGCGGGCCTCCCTCCTCGGCAGCGGGTGAGACGCAAAAGAGGACGCCACATTTACCAGGTCCGCTTGAAACCTCAGTGATCAGGGCTTATTGAAACGCGCTTTTTTTGTATGTTTCTTTTGCTCCTACCCCAAAAGATCAAAGACAGACGCGTTCAGGTTTTTGAAATGAACCGGCCGATCCCGCTCGCTTTGAGACCCTCTCGCAAAGTGCAAATAGAGTAAACCTGTCACCCGGAGTGGCCTGTTGGGTGGTGCCAAGACGATGTCGTATGCTAATTTGCGCATTCCATTTGCCACATCGGGCATTGATGAGTTTGATGAACTGGAGCCAATTAGAGTCAACATGAGTCCTGTTCACGTCTCTGCAGCATGAAACCTTTTAGGATTCCCACTGAGCCGGCGATCCGGAGCCTCGGAAGAATTCACTTCACACTGCAGAGGTCTCTGCCTTTTCGTCCATTCCTTACCGTCCCCGTGCAGTCGGATAGCTGTGCGTCCGCGGGGGAATGGCGGTGAGAACGCCGTAGAGAGATGGGTGTGTGTGAAATTACGGCATGTAGAAATACCTCTTCCGAGGAAATAAAAGAAGAGGCGAGAGAGCGCAGCAACGGGAATGTTCTCATTTCCACAAGAACTAGAAGAGAGTTGTGAGGGGCCTGCCAATGCAGCAAACAGCTGGCAGCATTTGCATAATACCCATCAGGCCTCTCTTTCCCTCCGGCTGCTTGTCAACTCACGACCGAGACGTAACATGAATGTACACACACACACATACACACACACACACACACACACACACAACGCTGCATTTCTATAGACAGCAGGTATCTCTGATAGCGTATGAAGGTCCCTGTAAAGTCCGCTTATTGCCTCCACAGAGACACACAGGGCGATGAAATGATAATTCTTACACGACGAGGATTAAATGATCATAAAATGGCCTTCTAGAAACCAAAATAGTACACACCAAGGAATCAAAATCAGTGCAGGGCTGCTGGGGTGTCTAGCTGAAATGTGTCCAAGGTACATCGCTCCGTTTCCTTTCACACCTCAGAGAGCGCACATACGAGCGCGGAGGATTTTATGATTGCGGCCGCCACGCCGCCTAGAAGACGACGTGATTGGAGGCCCCCGAGGATTACCATTACATCTCTTTCGGCTCGGATTAGCCGCATGATGAGTATCGATCTCTGCCGCCACTTTAGGAGGCCGGCCGTGTTCATTGCCGGCCCTCCAGAGTGCCCCCATGTCCGCCCCCTCCCTCCCTCCCTCCACTTCACGTATGACAGCTAAAAGCTGGCCGGCTGGACTTTTAAATGTTCCGGGCCACGCAGCGAGGTCGGAGGTTCCAGGCCGGGGGGGCGGCGCCTGCTGATAGCCGACGGCGGGGGTCGCTGCTGTCAATCACCCCCGCCGGCTGCAGCAGCGTGTAGCCTGTGTCCTTGCATCGCGCTGTCGAGGGTTTGCTTCATGGTTCCAATCCGGAGTGGTCTGTGACATTGGAATAAAAGAGGTATGAGCAGTGGAGGAAGAGGTATCCAGAAGGAAATGAATTAAACTATTTCAGCCAAATGCACTTAAAACAGTGAAAGTATGTGCAGGATGGCTCCTTCTAAAATAAGTTCTTTTTATTGACTGATCTTTTGGCCGACCTTGTGATTGACAGGTTACTACCGTCTTTACCTCACTCCGGTGAGGTGTCCTAATATGGTCACTTCTGTTTACCGGTTTCAAAACATCAGCCCACAAAGCAAAGGATGACATCATCTCCTCTTCGTCCGATTTTTGAATGCAGTCTCTGGTTCGTACATCAGAACTCCACCTGGTTGGGCCTCTGTCTTCAAAAGCTCCATTCCTAAGAGCATCATGGCCAACGTTAAGCCAATCAAAGTTGTGTCAAAATCAATTACGAATCCCGTAATGACCACGGTACTGATATGGGATTGATGGCGCAGCGCGGCTTTAACGCAGTGACATTTATTCTCCGGGAAGCTCATTCTACTTAATGCTTCTACTTCTCCACCAGTAAAATATAATGAATAACAAGGCAACTTCATCTTGGACGATAAAAAAAGAGGTATCAGACTATTCCATAACGGCTCATGTCTGGCGACCATAAAAATATGGTAATAAAAATCTTTATTACTCTTGGCGGTACCAAACAATACACGGTGAACCCCTACTGCTCGCTCTTTAGTATTATTCATTAGGTTCTGACACAGGCCAGTGGCTGTTCCTAACTCTATATACGTCTGTGTGTGTGTGTCGGTGTGTGCGCATATCTGTGTGTGTGTGTGTGTGTGTGCGTGGTAGGGCCTTTTAATAAAAAATGCCCCACTGCGCTCTGCGTTGCCAGTTTGCCAATCAGAGCATAGCCACGATATGCAAATCACAAACACACACACGCACAGGGACGTAAACACACACACACACACACACTGGGGGAGAAGGAGTGTTTTGATCTACCAGGGCCATTACAGACATTTTAAAATCCTATGAATATAAAAAGGAAAGAGAGGGAGACGGATGGTAGCGTGAGGGGGAAGATGAGAGAGACGGGCGAGAGAGCATCGCAGAAGGACAGCAGAAAGAGGGAAGAGAGATAGGAAAGGAGAGGAGAAGTGAGAGGAAACAAGGCTTTCCCTTTTGGCTTTTTGTTTGGTTCTCTTAGTTCTCGGGGAGACGTAACGGGAGAATGCATCACAGAGATTACACCGGAGATAGAGGACTAAACGCCTCCCTCGGTCTCTCACAGCCCATCTCTATTTATTTTCTCTCTTTGTTGGGCGTGTTGTTCCCTGACACCACCGGTGTCTGCCGGCGGGGGGGGGGGGGGAAGTTGGTGCAAAGCCCAAGATGAACGGGAATGCCCGGCACCAGGGAACGGGGCGCGTGATTGGTTAATTGATCCAAAAGGCCTGTTAGAGACGCCTTGCCATGGTGAGCACTGACCTGCTTAGGAAGCGCCAGCGAACAACGGTGACTGGTGGCCGGGTTATTTGGTGGGTGTGATGAATTATTAAATCATCAGCTTATGGGATAATTGTTTGCTCTCATGCGAGAGGAGAGTTTGGTTTTCAAATGCCCCCGTATTGATCTAGACTACTTTCAAATCATCAATTCAAAAATGGGATGATGCGAATGAGGATGAAACAGTAGAAGATGAGAGAAGGATAAGCAGAGGGGATAATAGAGGAGGAGAGAGGAGGAAAGGACAAGACGGGAGAAGAGAGGAGAGGGAGCTAGTGGGCTGATTAAGGGGGAGGAGTGCTATTGAGTAAAAAAAAAAAGGGCCAGTGTTGGATTAGTTTCTCCTCTTAAGAGCTTACGGAGAACCAGCCGGTGTTTTACACCTCAGCTCTTAAGACCCCCAAATCCCCAATTTAGACATAAACTGCATAGAGAGGGAGGAGAGGAAGAAGGGAGGATGAGCGAGAGGAAGTGAAAGGAAAGTGGGGGAGAAGGAGAGAGGAAGTGTAAAGGAGGGTGATAAAACGGGAGGTTTAGTGCTCCCTTAGAGTACATTACACAAGTAATCACACACCTCAAGTGTGTTTGTCCGGAATAAACATCAGAAGAAGAAGAGGTTTGTTAGAGGGCAGTGAGACGTGGGGGGGGGGGATACCTGCCCCTCGGGGGGGTAAACGGGGTGCGTTTGTGTGTCTGCACAGTGTCAAATACTGTAGTGCACAGCTCCCCTCTGAACCTTCACAGGTGTCCCCTGGTTTTACTGCTGCGTGACTATTGGGCCAACGCTGGGCCCCTGTGAGGGTGCTGATGATGTCATTGTGCCGCTTGTTTTAGGATTTTATATTTTGTGATGATATTGCTCTATCAAGGTGTTACTAAGTTCAAATTGACACTGCACTCAGAAGATGATTCTATAAAATGTCACACTATTTGCAGCATAACACAGAACACGTCTAAAGAAAGTATTTGTTTGCATATTGGGTCCAAATCAGTTGGCAACCTCATGTTCTGCCCGCAGAAACCGATATGGAAGGGTCTTAAAATGTATTTCCCTTATGAACAGCAGGGGGCGACTTTGCAGAAAAAAATGTAAATTATGCGAACATCCCTTCTCAGTATCACTCCTTCGGCGTCCTAACATGTATCTAAAACACAAACAAACGGCGATCCAACGACAGCACATCACACCTGAAGAGACAAAAGCGCAGTACCGGTGGCAGACGTCCCACTTGTGGGCCGAATGCTAGTGGCACCCAACTGAAGGACGATTAGCATCATCACAGATTACCTGTTTTGACAGCTAATTACACTTTTACCTACCATGATGTTTCAACCAAGGCCGAGACCCCCCAGGCTGCAAAAAGTGATGTCATTGCTTTTTTGGACAAAGGGGATTCATTCAGTCCTGTGGGAATCATGTAAGTGTGTGTGTGTTGGTGGATAAACACAGAAACGTATAGAGGGACACACACACACACACACACACACACATCTGATGCCCCATTGTACTACCAAGGACCCCTTCACCTTCCACCCGCTGCCCCCCCCCCCCTCCCTCTCAAGAGGCACTTATTTATTTGGTACCCAGGCGTCACACTGAGCACCACACACAGATGGACCACACACAGCCGGCACAAACACAAGCAGACAAACGTGCGGCTGTCAATCATCCTCTTTTTATTCCCTAATTAAAAAAACTGTCTGTGTGTGTGTCTGTAAGCATATGAAAGTCCTTTTTGTCTCCATTAATACAGGTATGTGAGCATGGGTTTATTTACAAAGGGGGGGAGGGGGGGGGTTCTGTGAATAAGAGACGGAGTGTGCGTCGGCGTGTGTGGGTGGTGTGTTCGCAATGATTCACAGAGGCGAATCTCCGTCGCCTCGTCGGATAATACAGATGTCATCCAGACCAGGAGCTGCTGCTGCGTGGCTCGTGCATACGTTGTTTATCTCGGTCGGATTTAATGACCTTTCCTTTACAATATGACATCATGCCATACTCTACCCGTACATTGCATTGGCGTCAGTTTTCCACAGCGTGCCGAGGGGATTCGGGAAAGATCCCAAGTCTCCAGGTTCATACTCTACATACAGAAATAAAAAAAGTCCATTGCTGTCCAAGAGAGACAGGAGAGAAGTAGGGAACGTGATTATTGGATGGTATATAGAGCCGAACAAATTGGAAAAGGTTTTGAAAAAAATGCCAGTCTCAATGTAATTATAGTTATATCCATGCCTAGGAATTATTGCATGAGATGGCATATATACATTTCATTTGCTGCGTGCTAACAGTTAACAGGTGCTGTTAGCAGCAATAGAAGATTAGCTTAGGGAGGGACTGCATTGAGCTACTGACGTATTTCAGATTGTGCTTGAAAAGCAAGGAGTAAAGTCGAGCTGACGATGTCTAGAGACATGTTCAAATTGTATTGGTTATCGGCCGACAACCTTTCATCACTCTTGTTATGGAGTAATACCAACATAGCTCTCAGCAAAGCTTTGCTCAACTCCAACACACGTCTAATCCTCCAGGTTAATTAGTAACACCCGTGTGGGCCCTTTAGCCTTTAACTCGACCAGAGACAGATCTGAAGACCAAAAATCACCATGTGCTGTAAGTGGACTCTGATAGATACAGAGCCGGAACACACAATGTGGAAACAATTAATCTTTAACGCGTAATGTGACATCGTGGATGGAGACAAGCGGTTCTCAAAGCCGAGGGTCTCACGCCGAGGCGGGGGCGAGGGTGAGCTGCGCCCCTGATTTTGGCTTGCTGGATGGAAGACTTGGTGAAAAAAGAAAGCTTCAATGGAAGCTCAGCGTTGGGTATTGTTGTTGCTGAGGAGTTCTTTTTATGCGTGACCGGATGTGTCTTTGTTCTCTGCGCAAATTTATGTGCAGAAGCTCAGATAACAGAAAGATCTGGTACAATGAAAAGAAGGTTTTTTTAAGGTTTCCATCCTAAAAATAACAACCCAGCATTTTAGCTATCGACTCATCAGCTGGTGAAGAATACATTCCTTTGTTTACATCTCCAATAGATGGCTCCTGCTAATACAGATTCAAGTGTTTAGCTTGGCTAGCCGGCTCCAGGATGCGATCCATCAGAAAACAAGGCTAATGTTTTCAGCTAAACCACTCCTGGTGCAATTATATGGTCCACTGGCATTGATCATAGCTCCTCTTCTTCAATCTGTTCTCCTCTATCCCTCTCTCACCCACTTTAATGGATAAGTCGCTGTTAAATGTTTGATGAATGACTTTTGAGACTGCTTCTCATGGATTTATTAAAATTCTATAAAAACCTGATTTTGTGTATGTGTGTGCCTGTGTGCTTGAAGTGACAGAGAAAGGTAGGCTAATATACCGTGTGTGTGTGTGTGTGTGTGTGTGTGTGTTTTCCAGCCATATTAGTGCTAACAAGTTTTACAAATTAGCAAATCTATTTTCACATTCTGCAGATTCAGAGCAAAACTGAAATACATTTAAAGGAAAGTGTCTGCCATTTATAAAATGCAAGTTAAATATCACCACTCCCTTAAACTTGACATTATTTCAGGAGAAATATATATTTCATTAGCTGTTAGCTGGGATTTTGACTCTCTTTACTAGCTAACAGCTAATGTTAGCTATTGCTTTGCCATCAGCACTGAGCGGTAGTTCAAAGTGAATTTGTCTAAGCTTATTTGCTGACAACTGTTTCCCGCTACGCTGACCTTAAATTCCATAGAGCATCCATAAACGCACAACAAAGACACACGCAAAAGGACACGTCCTCACACAGGCACATGCTAGTGGAAGACCAATTAGCGCTGGGTGAAAACGACGGGCTTTTTTGAAGCAATGTTTCAATGACGACATTTAATTAGATGGTAAAAGCAACTCCTTATCTGCCTCTCCACAGCTTGGTGTGGGGAGAATGAGATGGAGGAAGAGAGCGGGTGAGTAGGAAGAGAAAAAAGGGGGCCGAGAGGAAGGGAGGGGGGGCAGAGAGGCGACCAGTGCACTGCGTGTGTGTAGATGTGTGTGCGCACCACCACTGTAATGTAACCTTACCGTGCTGGAGTGGCGACTCGGAGGCTGTGCAGTGGCCTCGGCTGATGGGAGGCAGTTAGTAAAGACAACAGCAGAGGAGGGCCACATCAGCAGTGACAGGTGGGCATTGCTCCAAAACAGCAGCATGGCTGCTGAAGAGATGAGTCCACCAGGAGCCTCATTTTTGTTCTGCTCTAAAGGAAATGCATCACAATGTTGACTGCTAACATTGTGACATTCATGATTCTAACTCGTTTAAGCTTCGATGGCTTTTATTTTAGTGTTGCAGTAAAGCAGTTGGTAAGCACGCACCACACCGGCACCGTTTATCAGGCTTCCCTAAATGGAATCCATTTGGGTCTTTACATCCTATCCTACTGGGTCGAATGGTAATGTTTGTGCTGGTGAAACAGCAATAGTACAACATACAATTTATATTCATCAGATTCTAAAAAGAGATGCCATATGTACACATCACAGGCACATATCACTTTTGGACATTTAATTGGTGAAATATTGTATAACTTTAAGCACTCTCTGTAATTTTTGTTATTTTTAATATTAACTGGCCAATATATCGAATCTTAAAATCTAGTATTATTCGGTATTGACCTTTTCTTTTTTTCTCCTTTATTTAACAGAGGACAGAGTAGGATGGAAACGGGAATAGAGGAATGACTTGTAAAAAAGAAGAGACTCTGAGAATGGAAGTCCTTCATATCACCCACAATGCACTGGGGATAGTCCAGTGGGAACGAGAACAGCGAAAGATCCCCACATTCAAAGATGTGTGCGAGTGTAGTCTCGCCACAGGACCTCCAACTTTTTATTTGAGAGGTGAAGAGATGAAAGCGTCAGTCGGTTTTATCTGTACTTGACAATCTTTAAATTATTAGGCAGACTGACTCATACGCTAGCATGCACATATCGCTGTGCACACTGATTCCCACACAGCAGCTGTTGAATCAACACACACCCCTCCGAGGGCAGTGCTTATGATCTATCTAGCATGCTGGTAATCCCAGTGATGGCGGTCACTCCAGCTCTGTAAACAGCTGAAATATGGATGATAAAAGGAGCACATGAAACTGAATAAACGAGGAGCCTGTGGATGAAAAATCCTTGAAGATTTTCCAAACCCGGCTTGAATTTCCCTCCAAAACTTCAATCGCGGTAACTGAATGACAGACAGTCCGTGTTTTACTTTGACACTTTTTCACAACAACTAGGCAATGGCCTCTTTTTTGGATTCTCCTACTTTGTGTAATTTAGCAAACAAAGTAAACATTGTCAGCATCCTGAGAAAAGATAAAAAGAGAAATAGGAGAGGGTGAGTTAATGTCTCTCTCGAAGGAAGGTGAGCGAACGTGTTTACATCCGTCCGGCTCCAGATATGATTCTGTTTGACTTTGTCCCCGGGCAATCTTTTCTATTGCTTTGCTCATTATCCTCTCTGATTCTCTCTTTTGCATATTGTCTTTTCTCTCCTTCTGCTTCTCCGCCTGCCAATCTCAAACTACCTCTTTGTAATTGTAGATATGAATAGACCGTATATCTTCAGGGATGTTTTTATTAATCCATATTTTGTCATACCCCATGCTTTGAGTGAGTCATACAGCTCACTCTCACTGTCACACACACACACACACGCAAACACAAAGAGTAACACACCAGTACATTTAGGTAGAGATGAGCCTGTTTTTAGTCTCAAACACATTACTATAATTACCTCTTAATGATTTTTAATTCCAGTACAAAAGAAACAAAAGCCTTTGGTGGATTGGTAACCTGAATAAGGCAGCGCTCCATAAAAGTAAACCCTGAGAGCGTGTTGAAACGTGTGTGTAATGCAGTTTTTATGGGCGGCTGCGTAAACCGGCTCCTCCCTAATGGGACAAATTGTTGTAATGAGCACGAGCATAATTTTATATTGTTTTTATGTAAGACAACCAGTGTAGTCTTATGTAGACGAAGGTCAAACATTCCCATGTGCACACCTAACGGGGGTCTTTCCTCTCCTTCTCGTGACTTCCAATGGGCTTTTTTGGGGCCACATTGCTGTCAGCAAAGTGTCTTTGTGCTCAGCAGAACACAGCTGTGAGTGAAATCAAAGATTTTTTGATTGCCAATCCAAGGGATTCAAAACATTCAGTTCTAATCAGTGACTTCTCAAGACTAACTCAAGAACTATGAACAGATCATTGATTGGACCGCATCAAATCATGAATTATTCGTGCTAAACAATTACAATATTTAATCACGATTATGTCATAGTTAACTCAAAATGAATCACAATTAATCGCAAATTTTTATCTATTCTAAATGTCCCTCCATTTATTTTTTTCCATAATTTTGTATTCATTTTAATGCTCTTATCAACATGGAAAAGTGGATTGGCTTGCTTTATGCAAATGTTTTATTTTACTGAAAAACAACATTGCCAAACAGGGCGGTTCAAAATAAATGATAAAGTCCACATTTCAGCCTATTAAGTTAAACCATAGCTTGATATTTTCTTTTTTTCAAGTTTGCTGTGAACAAATCTGTCAGGCCTCTTATTTCAGAAACAATGAACCGTAACGGTTACCAATAAAAGGTAAGCTACTACTTCTTTGCTTTCAGCTGGCTTCTCAAACAGACAAGCCTGTTGACATTTTCAGGGAACAGTCATCCATCCCCCCAAATAATATATATATATATATATATATATATATATATATATATATATATATATATATATATATATATATATATATATATTATTTTTATTTTATTTTAAGAAAACTTGCGATAAATTGACATTGTTAAAATGGGTTTGCGTGTTTAACTGACAGCACTGGTAATTACAAATGACAAAAAGGAATATTCTTCATCCGGACGGACCAGTAACCATGCATATTAACACATAACATTGGATGGAATACACATGAGTATCTTCCACCATCACATTGGGGACACACACTTGTTTCACCATTACTTGGGGGACACACTCTTCCATCATATGGCTTTTATGGCTGCATGTTTACCGTGAATGCTGTAAACTAGCGTAGAAGGTAAAATATAAAATAATGGCATAATGATATATAAATAACAAAAATATGCAGACAAAGTTATTGCAAAGGTATTTTCATATTGGGATGAATATAGATCCGCTTCCAAAGCAAAAATGCACCGACCACATCCTTTTATGTTAATAGACAAACACTTAACACTAAGACAAACATTATAAATATCATGCCGTGTGACTAAGAGTGTGGGATGACAAGCGGAGACAAGGTAACACCCTGATTGCATGATGTATGATCTGATCTAATGACATTCTACCCATGTAGGGCGACTGCTGTACCACCGAGCCATCCGGATAGTCCTGATACGCAGTGTTGGGAAAGTTCACTTTCTACATGAACTAGTTCAAAGTTCAGTTCACACATTTTAAAATGAACTTTAAAATGAACTCAGTTCATAGTTCAAACTTCAAAATATTTGAACTAAGTTCACAGTTCCAACTAGTTCAGTTCTTTTTTTCCACACGTTGCTGCAAGCTATTATTTTTCAAAATTATTGCCACAGCCCATATAGAACCACAGACAGCAATTATTTTATCAGTTTTAACACTGAAGCTATGCATCAGATTTAATCTTCATATCCAATTTTGAATCCTTATCCAACCAGGGTTTACATTAGCATTGAGGGGACAGCATTACTGTCGTTCAATGAACGCGTTCAGGCACAACACTGCTGATACGGCGCGCGCTGCATAGGCGTGGAATAAAAACAAAAAAAGGTTTCTAGTGTCTTATAAATTGAGACATTTTGGTAATGCTTTCATTTTTTCTCTTGCATGTTGAGACTGTCTCACTGAGTGCTTAGTGACTCTTAGTATTTCTTCTCGTCTTTTCTCGTAGTTTCTCTTAATGGACACAGGTGAATCAGACTAGAGGCAAAAGTCATTTTTTCCCTTTCTATGCTCTGAAACAAATGAACCCAACTCCAGTCCCGGCATCTCGATGGTTTTCTTTCGGATTTCCTTCTAATGTTCGTAGTTCCGACAATCAATTAATTGAAACAGCAATAAGCATATTCATAAATAATAGGAGGGGTTTAGTTACAGGGCTCTGTGTTTTCCTCTGTATCCACTATCTTGAGGTGTGTGTGTGAGGGAGAGAGAGAGAGAGAGAGAGTGCGTTTATGTGTGTAGACGTCTATCTATCTGAGCAGCAATTTCAGAGCGAAAGGATTTCTGCCTCAGTAATTGCCTCGGCTGAATCCCCCCCTCCGTCTCATTTTTCTTTGGTACCTATTTTCCCTTTGAATTCTGTCCTCTCTCCTCCTGCAGACTTCCTCTCCTGCTCTCGCTCATCTCTCCTATTTTTCTGTTTTTATAAATTCAATATTCCTTTCACCTTATAGTCCTTGACATTAACCGCAGTCTCATGGTCAGACACACTGCTGCACACGTACACGCCGCGCGTGTCTTGTGTCCATTAAAGGCGGTTTGTATTCTGCGTGCCTGGAATAGACTGAAAAGGCTGCGATGTTTTATTGGGATGCAGAAAGAGCGCCATCTGCTTCAAAGGCCCGTACTGCAGACGGGAGGGAAACACGGAAGCGTGGCTGTGTCCTCGCTGTGCTCCAGTGAGCTAGGAACAAGCATGATGGACAGCAGCGGTTAGAGAGAGGCAGGAGGAGACACATGTATGCACAGAAATAGATGGACTCTGCGAGCTGGAAAACACACAAGTGTTTCCACTTTTGTCTGTCAGGATGAGAATGTGCCTTAATTCTTACATCCAGGAGCGCTCTTTTTGGGTGGACCACAAGATCAAAATGATCTGTTAGTTTAAGCTGATCTGTTAGTTCAAGATGATCTTTGAGTTCAAGATGATCTGTTAGATCAAGTTGTTCAACATCAACAGACAAATACATGATTAAGCCAACCTAACAGACTAACTCTTCACCTATCTCCACCGTGACAACCTTGTTGATCGTCATCAGTCAGGCTTCAAGGCAGGCCATTCCACAGAGACTGCTCTCCTCTCAGAGCAACTCCACACTGCTAGACGTGCCCCTCTCTCCTTTGTCCTCATCCTTCTGGACCTTTCTGCTGCATTTGACACAGTAAACCACCAGATCCTTAGTTCCTCCCTTCAGGAACTTGGTGTCTCTCCCTTCTCTTGTTGTACCTTGATGGCTGATCTACCTAGATGCTTTTATCCAAAGCGACTTACAGTATATTGCATTATAACCCATGCGTCTCTCAGTGGATGTCCGCCCACCATTGGAAATCAACCCCTACAAGACTGAACTAATTCTCCTTCTGCGAAAAGGTTCTCCGACCCAGGACCTGTTAACTTTGGCAAACTTTTGCCTCTAAGGACCTCGGCGTGACACTTGACCGCCAACTCTCCCTGACTCCCAACATTAGAGCGACAATACAATCCCGTAGGTACACGCTCCACAACATCAGGAGAATACGTCCCCTTCTCACTCAGGTACACAGAGTTAATTTTCCGAGTTGAAATCACAATGCAAAAAGATTCAACTCTTACAGAGTCAATTGTACGAAAGAGCTGGAGTCATCATCCAGTGTCAAGATCAGATTCATTTGCAACACTTAGTAGAGTTAAATTAACACTTTGATAGGATTGAAATGTAACTGTACAGTGTCACACTTCTTGGTATCAGGCTCTACTCCATGTAATGTGGGGCGCATGGATTGGTGAGGGTGTGCCAGGAACCACAGGGTTGTTGGTTCGAACCCTGGCTTACCCATGATCCAATGCAAAATGTCCCTGAGCAATACACCTAACACTGAACTGCTCCCATGTAAACACCATGTGTTTAAAAATGCAACATACGTTGCTTTTGATAAAAGCATCAGCAAAATGAAGTTTTATTCAACACTGAGCAGATTTATTTTGACACTTATTCCGAGTTAAATTGTTAACACTTGGTTGAGTGTTGATTTAACACTGACAAGATTGGGACAATAAACACCAGCTTAGAGGTAAAATTGACTCTCACAGAGTCAATGTAACTCAATGTAAATTTGCTGTGTAATGATTCAGGCTCTTGTCATCACCCGCCTCGACTATTGAAACTCTCTCCCTGCTACCGCCATTCGACCACTCCATGTCATCCAGAATGCCCAACACGACTGCTCTTTAACCTTCCTAAATTCTCCCACACGACACCACTTCTCCGTTGGCCGCCTGCATCCAGTCCAAAACATTGGTCCTCACGTACCATGCTGTGAATGGATGGGGTCCAGTCTACATCCAGGACATGGTCAAACCCTACATCCTAGCACTTGAATTGTACTTATAATGGCTCTTATCTATAGCAAGTTGTTAATCTGCTTATTTGATGAAATATTTCTTGTTCTTCTGGGTTTGTATCCTTATGGTTGAAATGGACTTTTGTAAGTCGCTTTGGATAACAGCGTCAGCTAAATGACATGTAATGTAACAAGTCACTTAACCTGTGTAGTTCATGGTCAACCACATCATTCACAGAATTGTCTCTATGAATTGTCTCATGGTCTCTATTGATCATAGAAAACTGAGCTTAAGTGAGATTCATATGTATTGAAGACAGCCAAATTTTATTGTGTCTTTTTTTTAACTAAAAAGTACACGTATTCTTTCATTGACATAATAAATAATAGTTGTTTTCAAAAGGTGCATTGTGTAATGCCTGGCCACATTTTCTGAACCACCAGGGAAAATTTAGATTGACAGTCAACCAAAAAGAATTTACAGCCCGGCAAAAACGTCTCAAATGTAACAGAACAGATTAAACTCAACTTAACCCAGCTATCTTATCATTTTAGTGTTTGATCTGTACGACACATCTTTGAACCTTTTCTGGTTCTAAACTAGACTTCTGTGCACCCAAAAAAGATTTCTCTGGAAAGCTCACGTCTTTGTCCTCCCACTACAGTTTCCTGTGGACTCCCTGTCTGATGGATACAATGTTGATACAGGAAGTAATGAGCCTGTGTGGAGCCACAGCTCATGACTAGAAAACAGATGGAGGTTTTGTAGTTTAGACTCTGTTACCACACACACACACACACACACACACACACAGAGAACAGCTAGAATCTCTTTTATTGCTTTGTTTTGTTACCGGTCAGTGATTTAAGGCTGAGGATGAAGTCATCCTCCTAATCATGGTTACTAAATTGTTATTGTGCTCATATTGGTGCTGTAATGGTGTGCGACAGAGGGCACGGCACCGTAATCATGAGCAGAGCACCGGGTCTCTGCCGTCCTCCCAGCTGTCCCTCAGCCTCCTTCTTCTTCTTCTTCTTCTTCTTCTCCTTCCTCTTTATTGAGCTTGTTTGTCATTGCTATATTTTGCTTTCAATTACTTTTTGGAAGCGATAGTTTCGCAGAGGGCTGAAAAAAAATCGGCCCTTTGGCTGACCTGACACTGCAAATACTACCATCTGCAGCAAACTCATTCATTGGTTAATTATAAAATACCTTTTATTTTCGGGCACACTTTTGTGTGTGTTTTGAAACTGCTTTGTCGACACCTGGCGTCAGTTCGCTCTTTGGAGCACATGGTTCCCTTTGAAGTGGATTAGCAGCTCGCTACAGGAAACCCACATGAAATCAGTCGATGTTTAATAGTTCGTTCATCAAATGTTTCATTTTGTCATTCAAGCTACTTTAACGAAAGCAATAAAACATTATTCAAAATGTCATCTCATCTTATGATGAAGGGACCTGGAAGTTGTTCCAATCAGAGAGTAAAACATATTAAATAAATACTTTTTTTTGAGGTAGTCATGGTGATGCGACAGCAAAGTGCTGTCACACTCAAATATACACAATTTAAAGCCCTCACAGACTCTCACACTCAACCACTTACCAGGTGACGTCAGCAAGTCCCTGAGTGTTCAGCGTTCAGGGGGGGGGGGGGGGGGTTGGGATTCGGACCAATGGAGTGTTTGCATTATACACTCGGCAACAACATTTGATCTCGCTGAAAGTACAAGGCACAATGACAGTTTTATTCTAATATATAATATTCTAATATACACACTGAGCGTCGTAACAAAAGGGACGCTACAGCGTCTGTCAGGTGTTAATTAACACCCCCCCCCCCTCCCCCTCCTCCATCTCACCCTCCGCACACACAAAACTGATAATTGTGAATGTTGTGTGGAAAAATGTGCTTCATCTATTCTCACTCTGTTTCTGTGGTACATGTAACGTAATGGTGCTTTAAGTAGTGCTGACGTCACTCTTTCTCTCTCTCTCTCTCTCTTTTTTGTTTTCTTCAGGTCAGCCTTCCAAATGACTCCAGCTGTGTTGAAGAGATTTTGCGGGTATGTTTCTAACACACACACACACACACACACACACACACAGGGTAATTTCACTGATTATCAGCTGTTTTCTGTTTGCTCAAAGACCTTCGTCTCCCTTCGGAGAGTCTGATTTTAAGAGGAAAGGACAGGGGAGAGAAAAGAAAAAAGGGACGTGTTGGCTCAGGTCAATGATTATACAAGTTTTTGTCCAGGATGACCTCATGCAGGAGGTTTCATCTCCTTTTCTCTGTGTTGTTTCCATCAAAAGGAACATATTTTCTTGCTGTTTTCCTTCAGGGCTTTGTCAAAACACAGATTTTTCACAGAGCATTTCTGAATGCCTTGTGTCAGGTTATCTCTGTATTAGTCCCCAATGGTTCCCCTACCATGGTGTTGGGGGCGGGGGGTGGGCCCCTCCTTACTATTCACCTCTGCCCGATGGACACACACACACACACACAGGTGGGCACACTCCCACCTTGTCGGAAAATGTGGGGCCCGTCCATTCGCAACCCCCATGCCCCCCCCCCCAGCCCTACATACACGCCCCCCCCCGCCCACGCTGTGAACCCAGGGGAAACACCGGTCTCCATCTTCTTTTATCGCATCCCTCACGCTCTTCCCCTCTCCTTCATCTCTCTGTCATTCAGCGCTCTCTCCCTTTCACAAATCAATACGCTGGCCAACGGGCTGTGTGACAGATAGCTCTCTGTGAGCTGCATGAAAAGCCTTTGTCAATAACACCGGTGCCCCATTGAATTCAGTGCCACGGTTTTTTTTGTTGTTGCCGTGTCAAGTGGAAAGATTGGGGGAGTTCAGAATGTGAGGTGAGGTGAATCAGAGCAGAGGCCTGCGGTCTACCCCCCCCCCCCCCCAAACGTTCCTGCGAGGGCGCAGATACAAGTCGGCTGTCAGAGATACATTGTTGTTTTGGAAGTTTTCACTATTCAAGGTAACAGCGTGTGTCGATATCAGATATTGTGTACAGAAGGCCTTCAAAGCCTTGAAAGACTGAAGACATCCTGCAGAGACCATTTAAGCCGCAGAATGATACCATGGACAAAATAGGTCCCTCCTTAGACCTAAGCGTATGGCATGGTAACTATACACACATGTAACATTATCAAATGACCTTCCTCTTCCACCTTGTGTCTCATATTCACCAGTAGTTTGGATCTCAGAACGGAAACAGAATGGAAGCAAACAACTTTCACAAGTTTCAAGTTGTTTAAATTGATTGGAATTGAAGATGCATTTGTTGATTAAATAAAGCAGCTAATCTACAAGGTTCCAGAATATTTGGTACTAGTTTGCGTATATTGCACAACTGGTTGCAAAGGGGCGTACGTTTCCCGGGAAATTTACAGAAACTTTCTTTAAACATTCCCTGGGAAGTTAAGCTCGGAATTTTTTTCCAAAAGAATATAACACGAAACATAACTGTAGTTGCATCCAGGTTTTTATTTGTGTTTTTCAGGGTGGGGGGTGGGGGGCGCACCTCCCTGATAAAATGTTAGGGGAAACATAGCTGTGTTTCTTTGCAAAGGATGTAACTCGCTGAAAGATAATTAAGCCAAAGGCTTGAGAAGCTTAATTCATTTTACATTTGGAAGTGAACTTTCTTTCGGGGGATGATCATATGGAATCGACCATTTTATTCAACAATTATGTTTTTGTTTAATGAAAGTATAACCATCTACTCACAATTGGATTAAGTAAAACATTTAATTGAAAAACTTGGTATTAAAATGTTTACATGCATGTCTGCTTATGACAAAACAAAATGTTGTTTTTACACGACTATGTAAATACAGTTAAATTACCCCAACATTTCCAGTCTATTCCAATTGAAAGTTTCCAAATTTGAATATATGTTTGCAACCCTATTGATGTTAACCATGATGTCCTCCATGAATCATAAAAAAAAGAAGAAAAACCCACAAGATTCATTTAAAAAAAGCACAAGCTGTACCTCTTGTTCAGCTGCCGTCAATTTAGTCAAAGTTTCAAAGAGTTCTGTCATGTGACCTCTGGTCTGAGGATTTAGTGTTAATTACAGTAGACGTTCCCAAACTGGGGGTGGGGGGGTGCTCCCCTGAGGGTGGCACATCAGTAACAACACAGTCGCAAACCAATTGAAAGCCACAGCAAATATAACTTTTAGGGGTTTAGTCAGTAGCCATTTATGTGACGGTCAGACTGCAGGGCTGCGTCAGAGGTCAAATACATCCGTCCTGTGAGGACAGCAGAGGGAGAGAAAACATGAGAGCATCTGCTCACACACTCAGCGGGACTTAGAAGTGAATGCATTCTGCATTAAGATGGAATAAAGAGATGATGGATAACACAACTTTATAGATAGCAAGTGGGACACCACAGAAACATGTAGGTCAGTGTGTGTGTGTGTGTGTGTGTTAGAGAGAGAGAGACTTGATCACACACAATGTCAGTATCAACGCATTCACACACTCACACAAACAATGATTGAGACACACACACTAGTAGGTCCAATGATGACGTCAGAAAAGAGTTGCCTGGCAACGAGTGTCGTCAGCGTAGCGTAGCAATGTTGGGAAAAATCAGAATATTGAGCTCACTTACACACGAACACACACACACACAAAACATCTGAGTCATCTGAGGAACATGAGTCATCTGCACCTGGGGGGGAGGGGGTGAGGGACAGGCATCCATGGGTAAATTGTGACGTCAGTTCAGTGACCTTTGGAGCCAGATGGGACTTTGTTGTCCTGTAAAAAGAAGTGTACGAAGAAAATATGGATATGTAGCGGGCTTTGCTTTGGGAGAAGATGTGACTCCTCCCACTGTCTGCAAAAAAAAAAGCAAACAAGCAGGCGCACGCACACGTGCTTGTCTAGTTAAGTAATTGAAGCTTCTACACTTTGAGACTTGGAATTGAACCGAGAAGAGCGTGCGATTACAATAATTGAATCGGGATCCTGCTGCTGTGTCTCTTAGCTGTAATGCATCCAACTGGAGTCAGCTTCTTTCCTTTCTTTTTCTTGTGGTTAGTTCAACAACTCTGATCTCCCCTGGCCCCCCCAATCGCACCACACCTTCCGTTCAAGTCCCATGCTTCATCGCAGCCTCGATAGAACGCTGACTCTGCTGCATCAAGCAGGTCCCTTCGCTCAAATCTTCTCACCCACCGTCTCACCCAGTGCTCTTCCACATTTAGTTTGGACCGCTGCCAGAAAATGCTTAATTATCAGACTACGATGTGTAGTAAATAATGTGATACAAATGTGTGTGTGTGTGTGTGTGTGTCGTAGGAGATGACCCATTCCTGGCCTCCTCCCCTCACAGCCATACACACGCCTGGGAAGGCCGACCAGACCAAGTTCCCCATCCCGAACAAGGTGAGTGCTAGCCCCCCCCCCTCTCGTGTGTGTGCTGTCACAGAGAATCCTCAGCCTGCTAGTTAGGTCTGAGTCGTGAATTGCTGCGATGGAATCCCATCAGTGTTTGCCTCATCCAATGAAATAACGCCATTAATGAAGTATTACGCTCTTGAAGAGAGACATCTCTAGCTGCAGAGTCCACTCAAAAATGAACAATATGAACTAACATTTGACAATTTGTTTACACTGTTATATCTACAAATTATATACTGACTGAAACTTGTGTCCCTTAATAATAATGACTAGTTAGTGTTCATTTCCTGTATTTGCTGACGTACTTGATATGACACACTATCATTATCACACATTATGCTGCTGATATCTTGGCTTAATCTCACTAGCTGGACCGATTATTCGCAATCTGTGAACCGTAAAGGTCTCTAGTGCTTCAAACGTCTCTCCAAAACGTAAGGTCGCCATAGACTAATACAGACGAGCCGTAGACCAGCCTATCCATGGACTATTCACTGGGATCTTTAGTGATCTAACCGCTGGGCTAACCACGAACACGCTAACCAGAACATGGTCGTTAGCCACGGTAGCTTCCACGAGAAGGCCAACTAAATCACCTGGCTCCTTAGCTTATTAGCTCGGACGCTAACGGGCCTCTGTTTTTAGAACACAACAACGCTAATCAACACAGACAGAGGCCGAGTAAAAGCTGGGACTAAACGAGCTCCACTTCAAGAGATGCGTGCTTTATGACGCCTCGTAACGTAAACAGTGGAAGTATTTGTCACATGAAGAAAAACGAGATAAACATAGTCAACCCTTATCATGGAAGCACTGATATGCAGCCTGAGGCTGTAGGTGTTTCCCACTGCTGAATACCTCCATGAATCATTTTTTAATATGCAAAACGAACGATTGGCGGCGGCGGCGTCAATACGCGCGGCGACGTCGCCACAGCGGCAGTAAATTGGCGCCGCTAGTTAATGAATTAGGGAAAGACTCCTCAGCCCCCAGCGTCACGCTAATCCTGCTGGAGAGGTATCGGGGAGTGAGGTGGAGGCGAGAGGGTCTGAACGCCGTGTAATGGCCCCGTTGTACTGCTGTGAAATCAATAATGACATCTGTTGGTTTATTCATTCAACTCATCGCCCTGTGGCTCCTCTCTCTCTTCTCTTCCTCTCTCTCTCTCTCTAGGAGTCACAGCATGTGACTTCAGGCTACAATACCCAGAGTAAGTTTTGCCAGCATCCACACACACATCCACACACACACACTTTGGCTCCATGGTAATTAACGATTAAAGGGGCCATAAAGGCAACACCACCCAGAAGAAACAGCAGCTTGGTGTTGGAATGATGCCACAGGAGCTTCGCTTTTATCTTTCTGTGTTCATCCCAACTAATAAACAGACCAACATGGCCGTACACACACCACCTCAATGGGATTGACTTGGGATTGAGTCCAGGCTAATAGGTGGGGCCTGAAGGCGCCATTGATGGTGAAATGGCATATTTAGATCATTCATTTGCAAGCTCACATTGAAGTGGTAAGTGACAACTCTCAGTAACTACTTAAATGTTGAAATGTTGGATTAAATGTCCTCTCACAACATGGGAAGGTTGAAATAATCAAAGCTCACCTGGATGCCTGTGCGCTCCCGACCAATTGATGGTTTGAGGCTATATCAAAGGATTACTTACAATCGGATGGCAACAATTAACACATGATCCACTTCTCTGTAATCCAATCATCACAGTAACGCAAGGTGCAATTGCATCGTTCTAGGAAAGTGATTTTAAAAATGAGAGGAGCCTGCTCATGGCACTGCCAACCCGGGACCACCAGCCTTGACTAATTCATTTACACTTTGACATCTGATCACAGCAAAGGTACACATTGAGATAATGAGAACACTTACTGAGGGCAGGTGAAAAGGCAAAGGCTATTATATTGTCTCGATAATGTATCTAGATACAGATAATGTGTAAGTTTCCCTCACTGGCAGCTCAACAGAAAGATACTACACATCTCACACTGCTGCTTTATGTTACTAACTGGGGACCTGTGTAAATTAGAAATTGTTGTGTTCCCAAGAAGAAAAAAGTCCTATATCATATGGTCATACAGTACTAGTTACAGTACCACATTTTCTCATTCTATTCAATGATACAGTGTGTCCGCACCTTTGACCTATAATGCAATTTATTGAAATCCCCAAATCAAGGCAACATAAAAACTTTAGTCGGGGTCACTTTAAATACCCGACAGAATAATATATTTCATCACATTAAGCAGCTATAAATCCAATGTCTGTTGCTTGATTTCCACCATTGCCGACAATTCTCTGACACAGCAGGAGCAAAGGGAGCTACTCTAACATACATATGCACAAACTAAAGCATGGCCAAATCCAGATCAGTTGAATCTCTTTTGTCTCTTGATGTGCATCATCACACCAGCCAATATAATGGTACATTACAGCCACTCTGACTCCCAGGCATCAGATCATCAAAAGCTCTTCTCAACTGCTGCTCTTGTGTTAACCCTCTGCTTGTAGTGTTTTGAGATCTTTGTGATGCATATAAAGATGACATATCTTCCCACTGGCGGGTTCTTTCCTTTCTGATTGGCGAACGGAAGAAAACAACACTGGCTAAAGTGTGAAATGCAGCAAATAGGGTTCTGTTCTATAAGACTGTGCATCCATTTAAGAAGAAAAAAAAAGTGTTTTCTTGTTATTGTCAGGCACTGCATTTAAGTTTGAATTTCATTTTTACCCAAGATCCTGTTCCCTAAAGGAAAAACACACAACCCCTCTCATGAAATAACACCGCAGAATGTTTTTTTCTTTTTTTTATATTTCAGAGTGACAATAGTAACAACTATTTGAGTCTGGATCCTTGTCAAAAACTAATCAACACGCAAAGCGAGAGCAATGCAAGACAGTTATTCTTGAACGTCTTCTGTTGCAGAGCGATGTACTATATCTGGTAACAAGCCTGCTGCGAAACCACCGACCGCACCACAGAAGTCGTGAGTATCTCCCCCTCAACCACACACACACACACACACACACACACACACACACACATGAACAGAGGAGTCGTGACCCGCCACTGCAGAGTATGCCTCAAGGTAAAAATTAAGCTTGACTCTTGGATGAAATGTACTGCTTGTAGGAGGGGGAGAAGAAGAAGAAAAAGAGAGAGATTGCTTGCTTGTAAATCCTTCCCCAGATCCCACAGAAGTTCAAGTGTTTTGTTTTGGAAATTGACCGTTCGCTAAACCCTTTCCCCCCAAATAGTCATTACAAATCCCAGATTGTAGACGGTAGCTACGTATGCACGTAAGCCTTTCCAAAATGAGCAGCTCAAATGGAAAAGGAATGCTTTCTTCATCTGCTCAAAGGTTCCCGTTGTTAGCAGGTCCACCTAAGCAGCTACACACGATATACCAATGTTCTCATCGGAGGAAACAACAACACGTTGCCATGTTGCTCAATTTGAGAGCTTGGGTCTTCTGATCTGCTGGCCACGGAGTTTTCTTCACCACGATCCGTAGAGTGGATAGGATATGCTTTCTAAAAGATGTCAGATATAAAATGATGCATCTGACATTCATTTGAGATGAGTCAAACAGGCCTTTACGCCTCAGTCGCTTCAATTGACAATGACTGAATGAACCTCAACGACGAGTTTGCTCCATGAAATTGATCTATCAATTAAATGACTTCTCTTTGGAATTTGCTGATTCTTGCAAATATGAAAAAACAAAGAGACTGTCTCATAATATTGAGATTTTGATCTCATTAATTCAGAAAGAAATGGGGCGGATATTTTTTATCAACTGAATGTGTTACGCTTGGGGTAGTTTTGAACTCCAGGAACCTCGGCCTAATTTCTTGCACTGCTTAGTGTCGCAGTAGCCAACACACGGGTTAGTCGTCTTAAAAGCATGACTAACATCTTAAAACACACTGCCCACTAAATGACGTGGTATATATCAGTTATGGGAGAATGAAATAAGTGAGTCAGATTTGACTTTTTCCCTCCACCAACTATGCCGCTTGTTCACCACCACGTTACCAAAACCTTTCAAGACCTGATGGGGAAGCCTTTTTTTCCCCCCGGGATAAAACTTTGAGGCTTGGCCTTTTTCTTTTGGTCTACCAAAAAAATGAAAATCGTTTGTCATTGAAGGCAGAAAAATAGCACGGATAATTAGCAACTAAGAATAGATAGCCGGTCTTGTTGTTTAAAGAGAACAGTTGACGCTGGGAAGTTCACAAGTACTGCTGAAGAACGTGTAGCAGCAGTAGCCGAGCTGGGCTTGGTTAGGCTCAGCAAACAGTCAATGATCCATTCCACTGGGACTGAATTTACATCCAAAGCAGAGGAAATGTTCCTATTCGTGGTATCGGAGTATTACCTAAATCCACTAATTTGTTTTCGCTTCCCTTTCAAATCGTTTTACTTCATCTTGATTAATTCCTTTCTTCATCAACCCGAAGAGGAACTTTGCTCTTCCAGCTATCATATTAAATGAGTTTTCGAGTGCTCTGTTCAATGCATTATTTATGCATTTGATGAAAGCTAATTAAAAAAAAAGAATGAGATTAGATAATGTGCCAAGCGCAGTGTCAAAACGAGGCTTGTGGAAATGGAAAAAGTCTTGATGGCCGAAAGATGATGCAAAACCCCTGCAAGTTAAGAAACAAGCCAGCATGCTCTGCAGTTGACAGGCGGTCAGCATGTAACTCTCATTTCCTCCTCTTTGGGTATGTAGTTACGTAGTTAATTAAATCTCCGTTAGGATGATGTCTGCTGGAGCTGTAGTGATCTTTGGGGCTTCTTACACTTTGCCTTCGAAATCCAATAAGCTGTTTCTTTTGATTACTATTGTTTCCCTTGAGGTGTGAATTCTCCCCGTGTTGTTTTTGAGCGCAACATCTTTGTTTATTTGGGTGAAATCATTGTTATTGGTTAAAAATAATGTCTAGTTCGCTGCGGCCATTAAGCTATTTACTGCTGTTTACTGGAAATGCTCAAACGGCGTAAAATGTTGGGGATAATGAAGAGGCCAAGCTCGTCTTCCTCAAGAGTAATTATGCTGTTGAGGCTAATTGCTATATTCTTAGCTGGACGTTTACCATGTCCGACCATTACTGCACACTGATCCCACAGTAATCCCCACAAATGGGCTGAGTCCCTTAATGAGGAGCAGCAGCTTTCTTTATTGTTCTTCCTCAGAGCAGAGAGTACCGTACAGGCTGGCTCCTGCGGTCCCTGATCTGATCACATGGCGTTAAGGCGACTGCCACGTGAGTCGCGGTAGACTCTCGTGTTGGCTCAGGCTTTGTGCACCAGGAGAGGAGGACAGGAGGCAGCCGGTGTTGCTGTGATGCCGTTGCACTTTATTGGCACATGTATGAGTGTCATTACACTTCTTTGGTTGGTCGTTTGGCCTGGGGCCCGTCTTGGATTAACTAAGTGATATCATTCTAGGTTACATTTGTATTGAATGACTAAATAAAACTAGAAAATGCATTTCCTGCTGAAAATGCGTTGGAATGCTAAAAGCTGAAATTCTAAACATTGCTGAAAGAATAGGAAAAGCTTAAATGAATTTTAAAAGTGCTGAAAATATAGAAATTAGAAAAGCTGAAATGAAGTTGAAAAAATTGTAAAAAAGAAATGGGAGAAGCTTATATGAATTTAAAAAAAATACAGAAATAATAAAAGCTGAAAATGACAGATTGTCATTCAAACAAAAATGGACGTGCGCTTTTCTGACCACTCAAAGCACTTTAACACTACATGACATCATTCATCCATTCATACACTAATGACAAGACCTACCATACACAGTGGTACCTGCCCATCAGTAACTGACATAAGTAACATTCACACACTGTAGTCACAGCTAGAGAACAATGCTGGGGTTAAGTGTTGACATGCAGGTTAGCTGGGCCTGGGATCAGACCGCCAACCCTCTGATTGGAGGACAGCTGCGTTCCCCACTCACCCACAGTCACCCTGAGCTAAAACACTTCTTTTGACATCCTTTATTATGGTTGTTTCCAAAGACGATGCTATGCAACCTTTGAACTACACTATGACTTGTTTAGACAACATGCTAAACATACTATGAAGAACCAAGTGTTTCTCTGGTTCTACAGTACTAATATTTAACCTTCATCACGCTGTGTGCAGGGCTTGACATTAGCACCCGCTGTTTATCTCACTAGCCATCTTTGTCAATTTATTATATATTTATATATATTATCGGGTCTTGTGTTTAGTGTTTTACGTTTGCGATAGTATGTGCCTCTAGTGTTGCCGTAGAGACAAACCTAAATAAGTAATAAGGCCTTGCTAGCACGTTACTTCAAGAAATAAAGAAACTATTTTATGAGGGCAATTGTGGAAATGCGATGCTGTGCTTTCCGAGCTCTGCATGTCACGGGCGCTTTAGTCCATAACTCATTTATACCCGACTGCGTTTGTCCTCATAGATGCTTCCACTCTCTCTTTCTTGTCTTATTCTTCTCCTCCCTTTTCTCCCTCTCTCTCTCCCTCTCTCGCTTTCTCCCTGTATTCAGTCTCCCTCTTGCTCTCTTTTGCATCCCCGTCATTATCATCTCCATCTCACTCGCTATCTCCCTCTGTGCATTTGCCCCTTCTTATGAAATAAAATGAAATAAAACACAAATCCATTATTCCTTCATTCAAACATATCTATCACCACCCCGCGTGCTGCACCGTGCCCCTTATCAGCAAAGCTTTTTCTTATTGTCCCTCAGTTATTCACAACTCGTACGGTCCCCTCTGAAAACACCTCGACACTGGGGAGTGGTTTCTTTTCCTTTTTTTTTTTTTAGCGGTGCAAGCACTGACAAGAGTGGTTCGTGAGGCAGTAAAAAATCCCTTTAGGGGATTCTCCTGTCATAACAATAGCAGTGCCAGCTTAAAAATAATCGTAGTTTGTGTGGAAGGTTTATATAAAGCAATAAAACATGGAAGCTTGCCAATGCACAGTACATAAATACTGAATAATTTGTGCGTCAAGGAGCAGGTGATGCTCAGAGGAGGAGAGGTGGTGGGGGGGGTTGTGTTATCGACTGGGTCATGTATATCCGTTTCATAGCCCGCGTCCGTCTACATGGTTAGAATGTCATGCCTGTCGCGGGGGGAGTAAAACAAGTGCCACTAATAAAGGTAAACAGGGCTTTAAGCTGCTCCGTTATCTTACTCGAAACGCTACCCCAACGCGTGTGACCCCGGCGGGGGGAACGATCCCCGCCCGCCAACGTCCTCTTTTTGTCCAAGGAATTCTTGGCCACAGGTTGTCAGAGAGAAAGTTTCCAGGTGAAAAAAAACAATCTGGCTCCCCTCTCCGAGCTCCGAAAATTCAAACATCTGGTGGGCTTTTAACACAGCGTCCACTTTGTCATTCCCCAACGCGAAGCAGCGCTGCCTTCACTGTCCATTTAACCCCTGTTTGCCAGAGAGGTCCTTCAAAGGGAGTCTCCGATCACAACCCGCCACCCGTATCTGGCCTAACACAAGCACACAGTGGGTTCAGGGCCGCAGTAATGCGTGTGTCCCTTTTGTCTCCTTGCAGGATGTTGGAGGATGACCTGAAGATCAGCAGCGACGAGGAAGAGGCCGAGCAGCAGGTAAGCCCTTACCCTCCCCATCCCCCCCTCATTAATTCCTCTGTTGCGATCATCCATCTCCTCCTCCGGCCTCTCAGGCGTTCAACTCCATTACATTGGGTTCATCTTCATATGCGTGACATTTACGGATTGCTCGTCCGTCCAGGAATAGGACAGTACAAAGAATCTAAAGGAGACTGGTGGATTCTTTTTTGGTACGGTCAGCCAATCAGTTTCAGTAAACAACCCAGTTTGATTCAATGCAAAAAAAGGGGTATTAAACACGCATTTTTACTTTGCAGTTAGTTGTTGAGGAAAGCCCCACAAAACTTCCCACAATGAATTATTTACATTATTAAATGTGCCTGTTTTCAACCACGTCCTGGTTGTGTGTCTTCACCACAGTCCTGTGTGCGTCGCAGCTGGGTAGCGATGCTGACTTTAACGTGACGACATCATGCGCGCGGTGCGCGAATGTACGGCGTTAGCATGTAGCTAACTAGCTAGCTTAACATCCCAGGTGTAGAAGTCTCTACAGAAGCGTCATGTGTGCGGCTTCCCTTTCACGACGGTCCGTTGTCTGATTGTGTCTGATTGTGAGGTCCGGCTGATCTGGGTCCAGCTGCTCGTACCGAGGTCGGGTCTTCTTGGAGGGACACTGCCGGTGGTCGCTCTTGTTTTGTTGTTAAACGGCGCGTCGAGACTCGCCCTAGCGAGAGCGCAGCGTAGGGCTTGCGAAGGGCAAGCCCAAATCTCAATGTATTTTAAGACGTTAAACTTATAATGTCACTCATTAACCTTCTCAGTGATTGGATAACTGCTTCTTTGGGACCCTGGCCGAACCAGCTGAGAGAAGCAGAGGAGATGTGCAGGAAAAGCATATATGTTATACGCATATATTTAAATTTTCAAATATTACCGGGTATATAATCAACGTGTCACGGTTTGGTCCCTCTTCCTGTTTTAGTTTGAAGTTTCATGTTCCTTGTGGTCCTAGGTTAACTTCACTTCCTGCCTTGTCTTGTGATTGCGTGATTGTCTCCACCTGTGTCCAATCACCTGCACCTCCCTTGTGTATTTAAGCCCTGTGTGCCTGTTGTCCTTTGTCGCGTCATTGTCTAATGTCCCTCGTCGTTGGAGCACGTCTTTGGTTTTGGTTCAAATAAAGAGCACTTGGTTCGAGAAACTCTGCGCTTGAGTCCTCCCTGCCCCAGCCCGATTGTGACACAACGTTTCAAAAACACAAATATTGACTATTTGTAAAATGTATTTTTAATATTATAAACAACAACAAAAAAAGTGTACTGATTTCAAACGCAGATGTGTATGTACAGACACTCGTTAAAGATCCTTCGTAGTCGCCAAATTTCAGTGACAGCTTGAATTCCTCTTTCCTACCTTCAAATTAGCTATCAATTAAACAAACGATCTGACCGGGCTGCCAGTTTACACTAGTTGGTCCAAGTCTATACGCAGTGATCAAAGCAATGCTTTTGATCAGGCCAATTAAACAATTATAAAGACATCCTATTGACACGGTCATGTATGCGCCTCAGTTACTGACAGTGGATTCAGCTCAGTAGAAATGGAGAATATAAAAAGGCAGGTTTTTTAAGTTAACAGGACATAGACATAAGGGCTGAGCCAACCGACGCACGGGATCCTGGGGGGTTCTTCACTTTTGAATTGTTTTGATATTATTTGATAACTTATTCTATTTTATGAATTATAAAATATATTGTTTAATGGTATTGCTCTATACAAGCAACTGCGGCATCGACCCAAACGCTGAAGAATAAAACAAGATGGCGACAGCCTAAGTGTGAAATTTGAGGATTTCAAAACATTACTCCGCGATTTTCCATTTTTTGTACCCAATATATGTCTGATACTGATAAACCTGGGAGGGGGCAATTTGCATCCAGTGTTTTTTTTTTTTTTATCAAAAAGGGTTTTTGTGTTTGTTTTTTTGTCACTGCACAGCATTTTGCATAAGAGCGATTTAGTAGCCCTGCTCCTCTTGTCTCGTTTTTATGGTTTTGGAAATTGGCACGGTGGCCCCCTCTCCTCTAATGGTTATCATCGTGCTCTAATGATGCCAAAGATGAGTTCAAAGCAGCCAGTGGGGGTCGTGCTGCTGCCCTCTACCCGACTGTGCGGACCAATCTCAGCGCTTATCAAAGAGTCCGCCAGATATTTTCTGTTAATGAAAAGATACCCATTCCTCTCATAACCCCTCTTTAGCTCTCCTACTGATTGAATAATTACAATGATTGGTGGATATCATAATTATAGCTGATGGCGGGTCAGTTATTGTGGTTTTAGTTATTATAATCATGCTGAAAGTGGAACTGTTAATTACAGATGGAGTGTGGGTTACATGTGATTGCTCTCGGTATGAGGATGAATAGACCGGATGGATAGGAAACAGTTAATGACATTTCCTTTCTCCCTCTTTCAACACACAGTGACATGAAAACGGTGTTCCTTTTTTTTTAAACACACACTTTGGGGGGATGTCAGTATTATTTTAAATGGTTATATTTGTTGTAGTGTGTTGAAACGGAATGCAGGTATTACCAAGCAAAACAATTTCAACAAAGGCAACCCAGGTCGGATCCACTCCTTCTCTTCTTACCTTTCACAATAAAAGCCTGAGACGTATTCATTAACTGTTTTACCAGATGCAAATCTAATTCAGCATTTTGCTAAAAGGGAACCTAATAAAATAGCTTCCAGGAGATTAGGATACACCAACGTTTACCTCAGACAGACCTCTAGACGCTGCTCTGAAGGATATGTTTAAATCTCTCTCGTTTGTAAACTCCTCCTACAATGACATCGCTCTACCAGATCCTTCAACCCAGTTAAGTTGTTTACAGCGGTGACGGGTATGGCTTGTTGCAGGAAATTATATGGATATGTTCTTTATAGGCTCTAGTGTTCAAGATAAATACTCAAACTATATACATTTATTACAGCGGGAAAACTAGAAAGACTTTGATGTACAAAATAGGCCAACGGATCAAGACAGGGTTAGAACTCGTGTCTTCTCCACTCACACAGGGACTGATCAACATAAACAGAACAAGAGCCAGAAAGAAGGTGATCAAGTTAGCGAGACAGAGAGGCAGAGAGAAAGACAAAGGGGAGACGAGACGAGACGGACCGGTAACAAAGCCGAAGAAAAGAAGAAGGCCGAATGAGAGAGAGAGAGAGAGAGAGAGGAAGAGCAAGAGATACGAAGTCACTGGCATTTTTCTCTGCATGCTGTTAACAGGCTTATAGCAAATGAGTGAATGGTGTATTATCAAGCTTTTATAGCCTGGAGTAAGACACAACACACACACACACTTAGTGAAATACACACACACACACACACACACAAGCACATACAGTGTATCCAACTCACACACATTTACGGCAGCGAACACATAAGTATAAACACGTGCAGACAGTCTCTCTCTCTCTCTCTCTCTCTCTCTCTCTCTCTCTCTCACACGCACACTGTCATTAGTATGCTGTGGCTCGGTGCTGTGAGGCCAGCAGAGGAGTATGATGAATATGTTTTTGGCACAGAGTGAAGAGACGGAGGCGAGGGAGGGAATTGAAAGAGAGAGCAGAGGAAGGAGGGATGAAAGAGAGATGGGAAAAGAGGACAGGAAAGGAGAGATGGGAGGGAAGAGAGCGAAGTTCCTAATGACTTTTAGAAACTGACTGGGGAAGAAAAGCAGCAACCCAATTACCGCCGCATGGCCGTGCTTTTGTCCCTCTATCTCCCCCTGCATTTCTGTCGTTTCTCTCTGCCAGCTCGCCGATGACAGATCACCTTGGCCGGAGCAAAGTCAGGCCAAGAAAGCTCCGTCTTCATATGGAAACACACTCTCAGCTGGTAAAAGAGTACATGTATGGGGACCGTGGTCAGGGAATAATATTCAGACTTATTTAGTTTGAGGCGGCATTTTGCCGTCGACTGGCACCAAACCAAAAGGAGATTCAGAGCAGAGGGGTGTGAAGCCCAAAGAAACAATCCGCAGGTTTGCCAAAGGAAGAAACAGTTTGTGCTCGCGACATTTAACCTCGTCATAGAATAAAATATAAAATATGATAGTGTTACTAACAACTCAGTAACAATAGCGATGACTCAGCCCCCCCGTCAAAGGGTCCCAGTAGCATCAATGTGTGTCGCCATGTTCAGCAGCTATTGATGATAATAATAATAATCATGGAATAATAATAATAATTTTCTTTGAGTTCCCGACAATTTTCTGCGGGTGCTTTGATTGGTCACCACAACACAAAGGTGTGATCAATCAATCGCAGGAACACCTGTGGAACAGACCTCCCCACTGAAGCTTTTAAAGCTGCTGGTGAGCAACATCGGAGAAACCAGCAAAAGTTTGCTAACTTTTAAATGTTATGAGGGAACCAACCGTTCCAATTGGATGTAGCTAGCAACCCGAGATTTAGCATCAACACCGACAGCCCCGCCCCCAAAAGCAGCGATGAAAAACACCAACGGCCGTTGTTAGCGTCCATCGCAGTTAAGCTAGCCGTATGTGGAAGACTAAAATGGGCTTATAGCAACTGTCACAGAGAGAATTCTTTTCACCAATTAAATGAGAATTTCCAAAAATATAAATATATAATAAAATTATTATGAAATATAAAGCTTTATATTAGCATATTGTTCACTAAATTCTTTTATTTTGTACCGGCACCTATTTTTAATCAATGCTTTTAAATTTCAATTATATTTTAAATGTTTTAATCCGCAAAAGCACTTGTTCTTAAGCTTAAAAGCTGCCATAAAAACAACACTGAACCGTGCACAGACTACTGAATGTATCCAGACAAACTTTAGTGCACAGGCGTCTAATTGACCTTGAAACATAGATGACTTCAGACGGATGGTCCACACAAACTGCAGCAAACAACGGTGTGTGCGAGGTACAGGGCGGCATTGATCAGCAAGTTCAAAAGGTCACTGTGAGAATGAAAGAGGCGACAGTGACAAGGCCTTTAGGGCGCATGAGAAATCTCATCTGGTTGACATGTGAGGGACAAATTTGCTCATTTACCTTCTTTGCAATGAAGGTATTAGATCCGTCTAGTTGACTCAGGAGGTACTCGGCTCGCTGGCTGTGTGACGGTGTGTGAAAGCCCAGAGAGGACCAGCCGACGGAAAGACACAACATTCGGGCATGTGGAGTCTCTTTGTTTTTGCTCTTGTTTTTGCAACATTCTCCGCGGGGCAACCGCCATGCAAGGGTTTCATCACAAAATTGAAGATTTTAAACCGGTGTTTGAAAAAGCTTCATAAAGAAAGTAAAAATGACACCGCGCAGACGAGCGGAGAATACGGAGAGTTCAGCTCGGGCGCAAGGCAACGTGGGGGCGTTTAAAGCCTCTTCAGAACCACATGGCCCCGGCCTCAACGTGCGGCACTGTGAGGCCTCGCCCCCACGTGAGCAGGACGGGGGGGCAGGGGTTATGGAGATTTGCTGAATAGAAATTAACCATCCATGCGTTAAGGTTTGTTTCCGCATTCGGTGAAACGGATTGAACAATACTTACAGCAATGTTTTCGACAGAGGAGACTGAGCCTGTAAACACAGACAGAGTTGTTCTTTTTTTAATTTAAATCCAAGTAAAGCCACCAGGAAGCCAAGTATATTCACTCATAGATCCGCTGCAAGAGCCCTGCTAGTTCCCCAGAACCAGAGATCTGAGGAGCTTTGTTGTTCTGGCCCGCAGCTACTCATCGATCTATCAGAATTTTCACTGGTCTGGTTAATCACCTTATTCTCAGAGAGGGAATCAACAGCCAGAGGCGATGAAAGGTCCCCTTTTTGTATGAGTAATTTGTTTTAATTGTCATGTTCCACTGGTCAAAGATGAATTAATAGCTGATATTTACACTGGACAAAAACCAAGTTTTATTGTTTTTGTTTTGTTATGGTAATTGATGTAGTCATGTACAAAATTGACTCGGAGTTGGCGGAAGGAGAACGAGAGGATGGGTTGGCTGGAAAAGCTTTACTGTCAAACTTAATCACCCCGTTCTTCTGCTGAAAGGAGGCAACGTGTGAATAGGAATAAAGGACTGAACTGAGGCAGCGAGGGAGCAGGGAGCGAAGGAGGGGATAGAGGGTTTTTTCTCATTTTAATGACAATTAAAAACCCTTCTCAGCTTCTGTTTGAGGACAAGAGGGTGGAAGAAGAAGAGAGCAGATTGAGGGTCAGAAGAGTGGATGTTTAAGTGGCTAAAAGGGAAAAGGCTGCAAAGTGTCTTAGAGCTTTATCGATTGGTACGGTCTATGATTTATCCTGAAGCTTTTATTTCTTTCAACCTACTTTACTAAACTTGTTTTTCTATATAGATAGAAGATATCCATGACTATATTGATATAAATATATCCATGTGGAAAAGGCTGTATGGAATATTATATGATTGTACTGTACTATTTGTCGTAGTAGTCTTACAGCATAAATGTTATTCCTAACCTTGTTGTCTGTATTTATATAAATATAGATATCTATATATCCATGAAGATAAGGCATCAATAGTATATTATGCAATCGTCCATATTTGTTGTAAATTCAGTCAGTCTACTTTAAGACTCCAAGAAAACCCTTTTGTTTTCTCATATTAAAATATATTTTCAAGCGACTTGTATTATTATTTATTATATTATGATTAAATTAAAAAAAATTCAGATATGTACTCTGATCCTAATACTGAGCTTCCCATGCTAGTAAATTTACCAACATAAATGATATAAGCAAATCAATTCTGAACTGTTTTCCCTTTGATATTTAAGAGTAGTAATAATAGTAGTTATAGTGTTACTAGCCCCATACTCCAATATTTACTGTTAAATATCAAGAAATGCCGCCCAAGAAGATGGTGCACATGGAGTTAAAATATAAGAATATGCAGACCTTTTTACACCTCAGTACATTTTGCTGCTACAAACACGGCCCTCCTCTTCTGTGGGTTTGGAAGGACTCACTGAATTGACTTGAGTTATCGGGGGATCAATAAAAGCACCTTTTTGTTCCATTATTCCTCTTCTCTGGCAGCAGTGGATTCATCAAACAGCTTCACAGTTACCACTTAACATGGGCAACTATCGACAAGTCGCACATCCGCTGACATCATCGTGTCGGTGACTCACGCCGTAGTGTCATAAACAAATTCATTGAGTTACTGTGTACTGACTTACAATGGAAACACACGTTCTCTGTGTCTGCTAAAAAAAAAGAGAGCAAATATATGTTATGTATCCTTTAATGTGAGGTCATTCAAAGCAAAATAGAACTCCACTCAAGATTCAAACTCCATACAATGACATTGTTTGCATGTTGTGTTTATTTACAGGTGTCTGACAAGCCCAAAGCCAGAGGCACAGCCCAAAGGTAAGACCAACTCTGTGTGCTGTGATGTATTTGAACATGCTCGTCCCTGCAAACCCACGCGCCTCTATCAGGGACCATGTGATCTGCCAGCCAATCGTGGTTGGGCTGCCCATCCCGAATCACGTGCATTCCCTTTAGAATTACCTTTGCAAAGGTGCGCCATGTTCTGTTCCCAGAAGCCAATACCTTTTAAAATAACAGCTTCTTCGCCTCGTAAACACAGCACTGAGGCGAGCTGCGTCCGGGCGTAGGGCGGTTCTCTGTAGCTGCTGTTTGTAGCGCCGCTAAAGGTTAAAGGCGCCCCCCCCCCCCCCCCCCCGCACCGTGACTTTGGCTGCATTGTTGAAGCTCAACGTCGGAGAGGCGATGGTCGCCGGATGCCGTTTAAGATTCTGTCCACGAGCTGTAATGTCTGGGATTTTATTGCAAATGCAACCACCATTGAGCCTTTCTGGAGTTGCGGTGGCTCTGATTCACTCTACTCTGGAAGGTGGCCACTCGCTAACCTCCAGCACACGTAGCGCTCAGAATTAGGCAGCAGATGTCCTCAGCATTTGTAGGATGGGCGCATAGCTCTCTCTCTGCAGCCTCACCAGGGAGGATTGTCCCAGTAGAATCCTGTGTATCATCGCACATAAATGAATGCGTGATGAAGAAAGATCCGGGGTTGAGATTTCCTCATCCATTTATTTAAGTATTGTCTCATATTGGCTTGATTTCACTTACATAGAAAGTGTGCGAAACCCAGCAATTTGATATTGCATCGCGATAAAACATCATACTTAGAACATTCTGAGGTACTTGTTTCTTACTATGCATTGTATCCATCCCGTCTTTTTTGCTTTACTTCATTTAAAGGAGAAATATAAATACATGTGTCTTCCATTCTTTGGTATTAGGGTTAGGTTTTTCATTGATCATTTAACTGAAGACAGTTATAGGATAAATGCGTTTTTTTTGTTGTTCAAAAGCCGAAGAAAAGAAGACCAACAACTTTTATACTGAATTTGAAAATGATGTTGGCTCAACATTTTATTAACAATGATACATTTACCATTAAAGCTTGTGAATATTAATAGGGTGATTTACAACAAGCTTAAATTGACTTCATATACTCTCCCTTCTAAACTTAAAAAATGAAAGTATCCCAGAGGAAAGCAAGGTGGCACGCAGTGGGTTGGGGTTCCTCTTGTCCTCTCTGCTGGTTCTCATCATCACTGCTCTTAGCCTTCTCAAATTAGGATTTCCTCAGTGGTCATCAATCAGAGAGATTTAAATCCTTCCTTTATCATCCATTAGAAATAAAGCTGGAAAAAAAAAGAGTAAAAGATGTGGTCACGGTGAAATAAAGCCATTTACAGGCAGAGACTAAATTAAATGGACCGTTGGCTCAAATGAAAATGATATATTTCTCAAGATTGGAGAATGGTTACAACATTTGGCATTATATAAGTCTTCAACTTCAACAAAGAAATACATAATACAAGTCATATTAATACAGAAAAGTTACACATTATTCCTTTAAATGAAAGAGAAAAGATGCAAATCTATGAAAGTGTTTGGTGTCACTCTGTAACGTCCGATTGTAATTTAACAAAACTCCATTTGACACAGAGAATTAGAATAATTGGACCCGTCTGATGATCAGTGGCAGAATATAGCAGAGAATATTTAAGCCTTGTTCTCCTGCTTTTCTCGTTTTATAGCGCAACATGAGGCCAAGGACTTCTTGTACTTGTCAATCCCTCCCCAGCGGGGGCTAAAGCTACTGCGTTTTTTTTTTGTTGTTCGAGGTTTTGCATCGCCTCACAATGCGTATGCTGTTATGTCCGTAAATGCATGACGAAAAAATAAAAAAAACCTTTGTTCAACTATCTTTCAATAAGGCCTATTTGCAGCAGGTCAGCTCACGCATGATCCCGCGCTAAATGTCTTTACCAACGGCAGAATCTCATCTAAGCATAAGCTGCTGCATGCTATGTAGACTAAGGTAACAGCATGGGGACAACGTTAATGAACAGCCGTCCATTTTAATTTCCAGTTTCCATGTTTTTTCTTTGCCATGTCTGGATGTGATAACGTCTATTTCCATCTTTCCACGGTTCCACTCTGTGTGGGCTACATGTTGTGATACATTATTGTCTGCTTGTAACATCTTGGAAGAACATGTCACCCAATTAATCATCAGGATAAAAAATGTTAGTTGTCTTTGTACCATCGGCGAACAACTGAGAGAATTCGTGTAAACAGCTGATTTTTTAGCGCCAAGATCAATTTTTCATGACTTAATCTTTTGCCTGCAATGTGTTGTAATGCTCAGCCTGGTGCATAAGAATATAAGAATATTTTATTATAAATGAGGCTCGTTGTGTTCACAGCCCGAAGGCATTAGTATGCAAGTCTGGGGTGTGACAGCGTGTGTATTTGTGTGTGTGAGTGTGAGGGAGAGGGGGAGAGAGAGTGTGCTGTGTGTCTGTGTGTGCCCCAGGCCATGTGTTACTCTGCTACCGCTAATGAGCCCATTCACTCTGCAGCCCAATCTACTGAGCACCACACACACACACACACACACGCACACGCTTATCCAGGGGGACGCTGGGACTAGAGATGCTGCGAGCGATCCACTGGCTACATCCGCCATGGAAGGCAACACACACACACACACACACACAAACTCTTCCCCCACACTCCTCACACCACCCATTCAGACGCACAACCTCACCCACATAGCAATCGTTATTCTACTGCCACACACACTCATACAGCCACCCACCCTATCCATCCCACCCTAGTGTATATTCGGCTGTATCATTTTCATATTTCGGCTCAGTAATATTAAAATCTTTGCGCCATCTGCTTCCCTCTATTTCCTTTAGAATACCTTGCATTTTACAATATAGACCCTGGTGAGGAAAAGTACCTGGAGTTACGTAAATCTGTCTTTTTATTCCAATTATTATAGTAGTAATAACATTAATTGTGACCTTGTGAGTCAGTAAAAAAATGTTTCACCTTGACAAAAAGTTGTGCTTGTCCTGAGGCGCTGATGACGTTTTTTATTCCTGCACAGCGACAATGGCAGAGGACCAGCCATTGTTAGCACTCGTACAGCGCTAGCAGGCTACAACCCTCGTCCAAGTGCTGTCTATTTTGGACCTTTGGAGTTTTTCAGGTTGTAAAAAAAACAAAAACAACACACCTGGTGACTCAAGAAAATAGAGTTCATCAGTTTGTCCTGGGAGCCGGAGTGGAAGATGCTATAGCTAAAAAAGTTAGCCATGTACACTCAGTGACCAAAGCTTCTCAAAGCTAGCTGGTTCGCTAACTGTTAGTTAGCAGTTAGCAAACTGTCACGCAGCCTATGTTGTGTTCAAAATGAATATAAAAATAAAAATAAGCGGTGCGCTAAAAAGTTAACAGCTCGGCCGAGGATTCGCAGGCTTCTCCGACCCACAGACCACAGCGAGACCTTTGACGACAACTGTTTCACCTACGAATCCCGAACAAACGTACGTACATATATAGACAATCCAAAAAGGTGCGCTAACTATCCTGTGTTTTAACAGAGTTCTTTTGTCCACTGAAAAAAACGTATTACAGTCTTATTACTCAACTTCAAAAACAATATACCATATGTAATACCACTGTAATGCAACAAAATACATTATCAGTCTTCTTTCAAGTGAGTGATGAGGAAAACCAAAACAGGAAGGGTTTATTCGGTATGAATGACGTACAAAAAAGTTCTTTCATACCAGATATAATAGAAGTTTGCTTGTTAAACAGTGTTACAGTTTATTGAGTGATTTAGCTGCATTAATGTCAACCCACTGAAAAATAAATGAGGAGTCTCGTTTGACTCCTCCTGTGATGTCAATAGTCACAGAGGAATGTGCTTCTAATCTCAATCAATAATACAACATGCTCATGATGTCGGCAGGTTGAAGAACACAAGCAGGTTATCAATCCCGCCCGTCAGGTGCATCAAGTGTGACACAAGTTCAGCTGTGATGCACCGTCGCTCGTGCTGCTGTCAGGGCGCGTTACACAACATATGTAGTGTTAGCTATTATGGCCTTCCCCACAGTACTGCCCGGGGCCAGCACATAACCACAAACACACTCACTGCTGCGAACCTGCTTGCATTAATATCTTCACGAACCACTAGATATTTATTTCATTTAGCTGATTTAAGCTCTATCCATGAGTAGCAGTAACGCTGTCTATGTTTTTATTAAATTGACTAACATTATCGCACAGATATGAAGTCAAGAATCTGCTTAAATTGAATATGTTCTTTGTCTGTAACTTGCTAACCTGCTGCTTCTACAAACAAATGTCCCCCTGGGGAGGAATATAGTATAGTATAGAGAAGTAAGTATCTATCTATCTATCTATCTATCTATCTATCTATCTATCTATCTATCTATCTATCTATCTATCTATCTATCTATCTATCTATCTATCTATCTATCTATCTATCTATCTATCTATCTATCTATCTATCTATCTATCTATCTATCTATCTATCTATCTATCTATCTATCTATCTATCTATCTATCTATCTATCTATCTATCTATCTATCTATCTATCTATCTATCTATCTATCCCTCCAGTGTTTCCATTAGGTTTACAACCTTGCAGGGGAAACAGGGAGGGTCGGGGTAGTCGGGCAAACCGACTGGCTGAGATGGGGGGGGAGTAGTTGCTGGCGGATGCACGCTTTCTGTCCATTGCGAGGAGTGGACAATTGTTGAAAAAAAAATTGTAATTCCGAACTTTTTGGGGGGGGGGGGGGGGGTTGGAGGTGACGGAGCACACTCCTTGTACAATGGTAGGGGAAATACATGACATGTGATGCCGGAGCGTCACAGCATTGGCTTGTTGTCTTCCCCACCATGCTGTCAAAACTCTCATATATAATCAATGTCAAGGCCAATGCAGCCTTTTAAAATGCTTTACTTGGAAAGAGGCATGGGGAAGAAAATAAATGGGAATGTTTTTTTTAAATACAATCCCAAATCACGTAGATGCACAGTAACAATATTGGCCAAATATGGTAATGTATTTCTTGTGGAATGTTTACAAATTCATCATTTTACAAATTAAGTCATATTCCCACGTGAGTATGTTTGCAGACGACCTCCAATTACTCCAAATGACTAGATGTCTCTAGGTAACACAAGTCCCATGTGATGAAGGTTTAAGATGACTAATTACATTATATACCTTAGTGCTTGTTCTCTACTCTAATGACTGAGACACACACATGCACACAAGGACAAAGACAAACACTGTATGCTTATGTGGCTTTACTACCTATGCGGTGAGATAAACTAAATGGCTTTCAGCACTTTAGAGCCAAGCGACTGTAGCAAAGCAAATCCTCCCTGGGGTTCTTTGTCTCAGAAATGTTCTCGGTGCATGTGTAATACCACGATGAGAGTCAGTAAACAATCCATGCTAGCTATTCACTACAGAGATACATTCACTTTAAAACTGTTCCAAGTTACTAAGTGTCACCTATATATCAGAACCCCCTGAAGTGCAAAGTGAGACAAAACTGAAAAAAGGGCCTCTGAAGAAATCAAGAGTGTGACACACACTACTGCTTTTGTATTACGAGTTATAAAATGCTCTTTTTGGTTTGTTTTCAGTACATGAAAATATATTTGCTTCCACAATAATATATCAGCTACACTTTAGAAAATATATACTGATAAAACTGTAATTCTGCTTGCAAAAATGTAAAACCCAAGAGAAGACTCCCTCTAAGAATTAGGGACAAAAACATTTGGAACCCGAGTTGGCCTTTCATTAGTTACTAAAGCATCAATGTTTTAGATGTGTGTAATTTAATAAACACTCGAATGCATTCTTCAATCAAAGTAACAGGAATCCACATAACCCCCCCCCCCCCTCCCCCCTACCCCTAAATTGAATGGTATTCCTCCACTTCTGGTACCATTATGCACCACAGCCTCGTTAGCGACTCTATAGCAGCTTCATACATTTGATAGACTCCAACGGAGGAACTGCAATCATTTTAGAAATCCTCCTGAAAAGGCCCCACAAATCACAGATTTACACGCACCTGTGAGTCGGGTACACAAGCACACAAACACACACAGACGAGGGAGAGGGAGAGAGAGAGGGAGAGGGAGAGAGAGAGAGGGAGTGATTGAGGGAGAGACGGAGAGAGAGATTGTGAAGCCAGCTGTGCGGCGGGAGGCTCTGCCAAGTGGAGGGACAGAACCAGCGAGCTGAAGGCACACGATAAGATGACAGATGAACTGAGCCCAGATGGCTTCCACATCTTCACTTCACAGCCCTGCAACGCGGCTTTCGTTCCACATCTATTCTACCCCAGTTCCCCCGGTCGCTTTAAGACGCCGCAGCTACCTGTTTCTCAGCGTGAGCCTCCCTGCTGGCTCACAGCCAACTGCTCCTTTGTTTTTCAGAGGCTCATTGGTTCAGCTTTCCAGCCGAAGCGTTTGGGGTGTTGGGGGCAGGGGTTTGTAAAAGCTGTAACCGTCCATTGTATGTTGATTGCCCCTTCTTCCTTTCAATTCCTGCTGGTTAATGAATGGTCATTGTCCAAAGTGAAGCGTGCAGTGTGACACAGACGGGCCCCGGAAGGTTTAAGACGTTATGGAGGAGAACATAACAATGATGATTGGATGCCAGAGATGCTCACGAGTCCCAAAGCTCGAGTCCGAGTCGAGTCTGAAGTCACGCGTGTGTGCGACTCGAGTCGCACTCGAGTCCGAGTCTCAAACTCGAGTCCCCATCTCTTATCAACGTCCCTTTTACCGTAAAAAAAAACATACCAACGTTTTACTCCTCCTTTACTCTTTACTTAATGTTTTTTTTTGTGGTTTTTCCCATAAAATGAAAATACGAAGCGTAGCCGCTAAACCGGAAGTACGTAGATTTTCACAGTAAGAATCGACGCAACCTTCTAATGACAGCGGTTACCAGGGTAACAAGAGGAGAAAAGTTCATTAATGGATATAAATAAATAAGCCTGGTCTGACGGGATGTGTTAGCAGCAGTAGGTGACAACACTCGCTGCTCTTGTCCACGTATTGTTTTGCTTCAGTGAGCAGAGCAGAGACAGTTTAAGGAGATCGCAGAGTAAACGCATACGTCCCGACGTCAGCGAACCGTCGGTCGGACCCTCAGCCCCAGCCCCCCCCCCGTCAGCGCCACCCAGCAGCGGCTGCTGTCTTTCTCGTGTGTGGCCGCGCGCGCAGGCAGCAATAGATGTCGATGTACGTGTTACGTAGGCAGGTAACGGAGGGAGCGATATAGCGAGCTCATCAGATTTTTCCTAAAATGAAACATTGTTCACGAGTCCCAAAGCTCGAGTCCGAGTCGAGTCGGAAGTCACGCGTGTGTGCGACTCGAGTCGCACTCGAGTCCGAGTCTCAAACTCGAGTCCCCATCTCTGTTGGATGCTAGTAACAGCTAGTTTAAATCACCAGGAAGTAGACATTAGGGTACGTGTGAATAATGAATGGAACCAAGCAGTTGATATGATATATTGCATATCTGAATACGATAAGTCAACCGTACATTTAGGGCGAAGGCGGGCTGGCAGGTTCACACCTACGGGCAGTTTGCTAATCAACTCGCATATGTTTGGATTGTAGGAGGAAAGCGGAGACAAAGCACGCTGATACAGAAGGGCCAAGGGGATTGAACCTGCGACCCTCTGGCTGCGAGGCTAGAGAGTTCAATACAAGGCAGTAAATGCTTCTTTTTTTCATTTGTACTATAATTACAGGGAAATGTCTAACAGGTCATGACTTTTAGTACTCATACCAATCATTTCATTGCTGACTTTGTTTTTTTGCAAAGAAATGCTGTATATTTTGTAGCTCCTTCAATTAATACTAAATCACTTTTAATAGCGATCCTTTTAATGTTTCTGAGTCAGACGTTTCTTTTTGGGTAGCCTGTCCATCAGCCTGCCCAGTCGAGTCTGGTGAACGCAGGAGCTCCTGAAAGCCTAATGCTCCACAGGGTTACATAACCCGAGCTGTGCGATACACCCCCTTTCCTTTATTGCGACCATATCTGCCTTTTTTACAACACCCCATCACTGCACTAAATATAGTACATTATAGTGTTGGATTATTGTTTAACAACATACTGCTACTCAATATTAAGTAATATTACAGGAAGGACAGTTTCCTCTGCAGACATCATTTCTCCATATTTGAGCTGCAATAAAAACTGAATGTTCTCAATAATCCCAAACTAACATACATATGCTAAGGACCTCTCTGACTCCTGTACAAAAAAAGAAATATCCTGAAAGTTACCTCCTCGACTAGTTCATTTTTTTCCCTGAACTTGATGCATATTTACGTGCACGCCAACCTGATGCCAGAATAAACCGCAGCCACTTTCCTACTGTTATACTGTGCTGACATTGCACTTTTTTTTATTATCAGAGCCCATTTTATCCGTTGTGCTTTTCAATAATAGAAAAAAAAGGATAGAAAGACGCAGACTGCCTCCATGTCAGTGAGATGTGGGTGTGTGTGTGTGAGGGTGTGTGTCTCACAGAGTAGCGTGAAACCACTTTCCCTCTCAGACCGATAACCACCAGGGAGCTGACCTGCTCCCACACAACACAGGTGACCCTCAGGTGTACCGTAAACAGACACCTTATCGGCTCCTGTGCTCGATTTCTCCGCTTGACCTTGTGGACGGCGAACAGCGCAGGAGATGAGGTCGGTCCGCGCTTACCACGGCTAAGCTGGCGGCTCCATGGGTGCGGTGAGGATCCCGCGAGGCCTCGCTGGACGTGTCAGGCCAGCGGAGCGTTTCTCCGCCGAGGCTGTGTGGGCTTTCGTTCTCCTGCTGTGCTTGTGATTTTTATCACACAAATAAACCCACGAGACACCCGAACCCCCCCCTCCCCCCCAGAGCCCGAAGATCTGACAGAGGTCATTTTGTAAGTCGAACCTGTGTTGCTGACGCAACACTAAGAGCAGAGAGCGAGAGAAGGGTCCTCAACACACAGATGCCAAAGACTGGAGCTCTTTATCCAAGTTTCATCCATTTGGTAACAGGTTTGTTGGCATCTTTTTATTTCGTTTTATTTCTACCTCTGCTCTCATCATACCCCCCCACACTTTAATGTTTATATATATATATTCTGCCAACAAGTTTGCTCCTGGATGGAGTTTGTACTACTTGTATCTGAGATGTTGTGTAAAGAACTTAAACCTCTGTCAGTCGGCACCAGCTGCTGTTGCATTTTAATTTGGCACCGACGATGGCATTAAATGTTTTTTTCGCGAGCTGATGGCTGATTCCCGAGAATAGAGAGGAGAAAAAAAGCAAAACGCACGCCAGATGTAATGCTTTCGCACGCACATTTCCATCTCCTTTCATCTTGTTCCTCCAGCACATACTGTTTGTGTTGCCAGAACGAAATAGGCTCGAGAGCACTCATTTGAAAAAAATCCCATCTAGATGGAGAAACACTGGCGCCGTCCTCTGACTTCACGCGGCGCTGTTTAAACCAAAAAAAACACAAACATATCAGTGAAAATGTAGACTCGTCTCATCCTTCCAGTCATTTAAAAGTTTCTGGGAAAAAATAATAATAAAGACAAGCATAAATTTGATTAAATGGGCTTGGCACCATTTTGACTCGCATGTGCGACCCATTGGGATAGTTTCATCAAGCCAGGGAGGCATTTCCTGTTGGGGGCAAACAAAGACTTGAGTGTGTGCTCCTATGCAGCGTCGTACACAATGCCCAGAAACGCAGCAACTTCTACAGCGCAATAATAATAATGTTTCACTTGATGTTTCTCCACCTTTATTTCTTGCCAAATGTCGTATGAACAAAGTGGGCAAGCCCCCCCGGTGGGGGGTATGGTAGGGGAGGTGGGGGGTTTTGGTTTGAGAAAGCACCCACCATATGGAGTGACTCCCGGCTCACTGTGGAGGGATTATTGAGATTATTATTCCTCGACAGAAAGAAGAGCTGTCTTTTGTTGAATATTAGTACCCACTTATACTGGAATGTTAGCCAGCCATATTTTGTTAAATCTTAATGAGGATATTTAACGTTCATTTCAGTGGTTTATTTTAGATTTTTTTTGTAGCCCCGCAGACAGTGATGCACAGTCTTTATACTTTCATGTTTGTAGATGAAACACTTTAACGTTTTTCAGGGTTAACGCCCCAGTTTCTTAATAGTTACGTTAAAAAAAGCTGTGACATATGTCATAGCTGGTTCAAGCTATGCCAAACATCAGGAGCAGGAGACAGTGTATAAGATTAAAGAATATATGTTTATTGAAGTATAAACCTAACAGAAAGAACTTCAATGATGAACTGAAATAACATATCCAAAAACCATAAGAATCCTATGAGGTAGGAAGTCAGTAAATCAGTGGTGTAATGGCGCGTTTCCACCGAGCAGTACGGTACGGTACGGGTCGGGTCGGTACCCTTTTATTTGTGTCTCCACTGAGAAAAGTACCAAAGATCCGCACCGTACCGTACCACTTTTTGGGTACCCTTCCGTTGGGGTACCTGGCACAGTTGTTTGGTACTAAAGGGTGGAGCTAGACTCACTGCAGAACGTTGGTTGGTTGAAAGAGTGTCGTCATTTGCGCGTGCCGCAAGGGGAAAAACAACACACGAAGCGCCATTTTTAAACTACAACACCGTCGCAACAATGTCGCCGCGCAGCATTACTTTAACAGCCACATATGGAGAAGCAAGAACAGGATCGGCTGTATGTCTCCATTGTTGTTTGCGGTTAGCTTTCAGTTGTCGCGCGATCGAATGACGTCAATCTACTTTCCGTCCAATACCGCGCCCATCAAGTGACGTTACCACTACTTTCTGGAATACACCACGCCTATCAAGTAAGGGTACTGTTTGCGGTGGAAACGCTCGCCAAATCATGGTTAACAGACCCGACCCGTACCGACCCGACCCGTACCGTACCGTACAGCTCGGTGGAAACGCGCCATAAGTGTGGATTGGTGAAAAATGGTGTGGAGCATAGATGAATGAGGAGAATAGCTCAAACACAACTGAAATAACGCATGGAGACTACAGCCAGAGTGAAGGTCGGGTCGGCCTCCTCTCGAGTCCCCCCTCCAACTGGCAGGAGCATGGCATGTATATACCTCAGGAGACACCGGGCCCAGGTGCTCTCCATTAGCCATCAGGACAATGCCCCACCCAGGCTCACCTATAGGGCGACAGTTAGGTAGGCACACCATCCACTACTCCTAATATTATGTGTGTGGGGCATCACATCATAGTAGTGAGAAAGGGAGCACAGAAACAAAGTAGAGGGCAGCAACAAGACAATGAATTGATGAGATAATTACTTTCATAATGGCGGCCAAGATGGCGGCGGATATGTACGCAGCGGCTCGGCACTCGGTTTGATAGCAGCTTTTTTGTCCTCTGTGGTTTTTCGTGTATTTGTTTGTGCTTTAGAGGCTCATATACAATACGAGCGAACTGGACTCATTGACATTAGAAGACATTAGAAGGTTCATATTTTCCTGAAATGTTGGACTCTGTCCCACCGGAGATCCTGCCACTGGGAGGTTGCGATGACGTTACCTCCATCCCACCAAGAGGCGCTGCAGGCGGCGGAGGGACAGAAGACAGCAGCGGGGCAAGAGCAGCGACCTGCAGGCTAGACTACGAGCTAACCCCAGCCGACCAGCTCTTTCCTAGCAAATTTCCCGTGACTCATCAACAAGATCAACCAAATAAGGCTACGGATAACGCCGCACAACATGAGCAGCAGTGTGATTGTAGTTATCGAAGCTATCGAGCTAGTGGTTCACAGAGGAGACATGACTGCAGACCCCAGTAAGAGCAGAGGTGGAGGGGTGTGCATCTATGTAAACGACTAGTGTACAGCTACATCATTGGGAAACACTCCTCCCCGGACTTAGAATACCTGGCCGTGAGATGCAGACCGTTCTACTTGCCAAGATAATTTCCTGCCAACCTGATCACAGCTGTTTACATCCCAGCACATGCAAATGCAAAGCTAGCTCTGGAGGAGCTGTTAGCAACCAGCTAAACGCTCATCCGCAGGGAGCTGTGATTGTGGCGGGGGACTTCAACCATGCAGAACTAAAGACAGGGCCTGCCGGAATATAACCTTCCCCACCAGAGAAAAGGGTACCCTAGACCAGGTGTACACCAACATCTCGGGAGCATACAAAGCTGCTCCATCTCTACACCTCGGGTCATCAGACCACCTCTCTCTGATAATGACTCCATCATATAAACCAGTAATTCGCAGAACAAGACCTGCCGTCAAAACCATATGGATTGAGGTTGCTTCATTTCTACAGGGCTGCTTCAAAAGCTTGGACTGGGATGTCTTTGCAATGGGAATTGACCTTGAGCAGTATACCCCAGAGATGCTTACAAGTCCCAAAGCTCGAGTTCGATTCGAGTCTGAAGTCTTTCCAGGACGAGTCTCAAACTCGAGTCCCCATCTCTTATCAACGTCCCTTTTACCGTAAAAAACCATACCAACAACTTTTTATGCCTCCTTTACTCTTTACTTAATTTTTTTGTGGTTTTTCCCATAAAATGAAAATACGAAGCGTAGCCGCTAAACCGGAAGTTCGTAGATTTTCACAGTAAGAATCGACGCAACCGTCTGTAATGACAGCGGTTACCAGGGTAACAAGAGCAGAAAAGTTCATTAACGGATATAAATAAATAATCCCGGACTGACAGGATGTGTTAGCAGCAGTAGTTGCCTACACTCGCTGCTCTTGGCTCTGATATTTATTGTCCACGTATTGTTTTGCTTCAGTGAGCAGAGCAGAGACAGTTTAAGGGATCGCAGAGTAAACGGTCCGCCACTGGAGTGCATACGTCCCGACGTCAGCGAACCGTCGGTCGGACCGCCAGCGCCACCCAGCAGCAGCCGGTACATTCGACATCTTTCTCGTGTGTGGCCGCGCGTGCGCAGCCAGCAATATATGTCAATGTACGTGTTACGTGTTACGTAGGCAGGTAACGGAGGGAGCGGTGTAGTGAGCTCATCCCCGACACCCTGAACCGCTGCTTCGCACGCTTTGATAGAGAGCACAGTCGAAGACACAGCCCATCCAGTACCACCAGGTGAGGTCTGCTCTGAGAAGGATCGACATCACCAAGGCAGCAGGTCCAGACAAAGTGTTGGGTTGCACACTTGAAGACCTGTGCAGACCAGCTAGCTGAGGTGTTCACTAATATCTTCAACCTCTCCCTGCAACAAGCTACAGTCTCCACTTGCTTTAAAGCAACCACCATTGTCCCTGTACCAAAAAAGACTGCAGTCACCTGCATCAATGACTACCAACCAGTCACCCGGAGCTCACTCATCACCAAGTGCTTTGGGAGGATGAGTGATGTCGCACATCAAGAATGTCCTTCCAGCTGACCTGGGCAGCCATCAGTTTGCGGGCCGAGCAAACAGATCTACGGAAGACGCAGTCTCCATCACACTTCATACAGCCCAGTCTCAGCTGGAGCACCTAACGCATATGACAGGATACTCTTCATTGAATTCAGCTTAGCCTTCAATACCATCACCCCCATAAACTGGTGCATAAACTCAAACACCTTGGTCTTTCAATATCACTCTGTTTGTGGATTCTGGACTTTTTCTCAAGCAGCCCACAGAATGTGAGGATAGCCTGTATGTCTGCCTCTGCTGAGTGGCAGTTTCAGAAAGTACATTCATGCTTTGGCAGTAGGATGGCGGGGGTGACAAGTGGAGCATCTCAACGCTTTTTGGCTTTTGCAAGACAGCATTGAAATAAAACATATTGTATACAATAATAAACTGAAAGGCTTTCACGCTGCCTGTTGACAATTCGCTTCATCCGCAACCACTCGCATCTGTGCATTGACTGCATGGAATCTACTGCCGGTTCTGATGAGTTGCCAACTTAATTTACATAAACATCCGTATCCTAATCCAGCAGAAGCTGTCTGTCTCGTGTCTCTGATTCGGTGGTCTGGTTCCTCTCCATCTATCTAGTAGAGCATGAGCGCCATGAGATTTTTTTAATGCATAGATTGAAGGGCACTCAGGGACTGCTTGTGCACAACCTTGTATGTTGGTCATTCATAGAGTTGTCAGTTGAAGAGATGAGTGAGACTATTAGTGCAGTAGCACCCCATTCTTTTGGATTGGTATCAGGAATAGTAATGTGTTCTATGTAGGCAGCTCTTTAGTTACATGTCAAAGGATATTTTTAAAGCCGATAAGGGACATTTTGAAAACAGCCCAGGACATATTGCCATCTGCCTGGAGTCTCTGCTTGAGCCTTCCAGCAATCCCAGTACCAACAGGCTGCTCCCTTCAAAAAAATGTTTTTTTTAAAAGTGGAAACATTGTTTTGACAGTGGTGATCCGAGAGACGTCACCTCTCAATGATTCATACATTTGTCAGATTGCATCGTGCTTGTGTTGCGCCAGTGACGGAGGCTGATGGACACATTCATTGAGGGCCTGTAGATAACAGAGATGGTTAAAGCAACTGTGACACCTGACAAGCTCATTGGACAGATCTGGAAACCTCCCCATCCTGTTTAACGAGCTGCGTCTAACAGACAGGGGGGGGGGGGGGGGGATTCACAGAGAATAGACGGCCAAGAATCACTCTCAGCTTCTGTGTTCCCTGTCTCGGGGGGGCGATGCTCCGGTGACCCAGCAGGGGGGGGGTGGGCGGGGGCACGCCCACGGAGCGTGGCAGCTGAGTGCAGTTTGCCCTTTTTCCTGTCCTCCAATGTGAGCAGCCGAGTAAAAATGTTAGCAAATTGTGGGTGATTCACGAGCTCCAGGTCCTCACAGACGAGTTGGAGAAGCATTCGCCAAGATGTCATCAAAGGACAGGAAAGGAAACTTGACGCAGGGAAAGCTTCTTTGGATTTAATATGCAGCGACCAGTTCCCCTCTCCTCAATTACCACCAACCCGCTGAAGGGGCTAGTTATGTCATAGTGTGGCTACTATCACCGGCCTCAGTGAAGAGGACTGGCTTTTCAGGCGTTTTCTTGACGGGGCCTAATTTGGCACCAAATGTCTGAGCTTTAGCTCATTTGAATATGCGCAAATAGCGCAGGAGCACGGAGACGCCATCTGCTCCACCGTGCAGCTAGTGCTGCATTTCAGCCAATCAGAGCTTCGAGCACCTGCACCGTCCCTTTTTTGTCGTAATTTGGCCGGGTATAGCGGCCACAAGTGTCCACACAACCATATTGTGAATATACTGTACCAGATCATGTTTGATCACACTTTCTCATTCAATTGAATTACCAGCATCTCTTCGGGCGATACAACGTCTATTTAGTGTCTACAGCTCGATGCGCCGCTACTAAGTGGCAAAGAGAACAAATGAATGACTCCAGGTGTAATCAGTTGCTAGTGGGGCACATGTTTCTATGGCAGCTTTATACATAATTCCAATTGTAGTTTGGCTGTGCATCAGTTATTTTAACTCAATGGGGATGAAAGAAATATAAAGGTCTGTTTTGAGAGGCCTGTTACATTGTGAATGATGAAAAACCAGCTGGAGAGGATTGTGATATTCTCGATCTCTATTTTCACTCTTTAGTCAAATCTGAATCTAACTGGTGTTCTCCTATAATTGTGAAACATTTTCTGCTCCTTTTTCTGCTGGTAGTGGGTAGTGTCTACGGAGGGAAGACCAAAAAAAAAGCATCACGTATACTGGGAGATTAACATGCCGCTTTGTCAGTATTGTTTCAACGGTGATGCTAATAGTGAGGTGAAAATGTAATTGAAATTCAAACAGAGAGGTAGCAAGAGACAAAGAGAGGAGATGAGTAATGATAGACGAAGAAAACAGGCCAGAGAGAGACTGCCTTCATACAGTATCTGTCCCTCCGTGTGTGTGTGTGTGTGTGTGTGTGTGTGTGTGCGTGCGCGCGCTGAGGAGCGAGTGCTGCCTCAGGAACAGTTGATGGATTTGCTGCTTGACTGCTCACACAGATTGGTGCCTGCTGTGATGGCAGCCTTGAACTGAAATTACATGCACACTCTCACACACACAGAGGAGAAGTACGCGTAATGGCAATTTCTGTGTGTGCGTGGCGCAAGCTGTATTTTTGGTGTGTGTGTGTGCGGGCGCGCATGTGGGTGTGTTGTTAAGTGGGGACGAGCGGGTGCGTTGCCTGGGAGGCCATTTCAAAGTGCAGTGGAAGGGTGGATGAACACGAGGGACAATCAGTGTACATAAGAGACAATCGAACAGATCAAAAATAACGCTTTTTAAAAACACAAAGATGGACAGCAAGGACTCTTGACATGATTATTAGTATGGAGGCAGTTTTTTTTCACATATTTATATATATTATTCCTAAGAAAAAAGGTACAAGATGATCCAACATTTTGAACCTGGCTAGTGAGATTAATCATCCCTGCAGAAGGGGAATGTGCATGAGGAGCGGCCTGGTGCTTGGTGTCAGGCGTCAGACAGCGAGCCGTCTGGGTGTAACGGGCGTCACAGGTTAGAGAACCACCTTCTTTGTTCGGTTACAGTGGGACATGCGTCCAATCCAGAGTCCTCTCACGTTACACGTTACACATGTGGATACCACAGGTTGAACTAGGTACATTTCCTTTGATTTTACACCCAGCACAAAACTAACATAATCTTTCTGTCTCTTTTTCTTTCTCTCTTTGTATCTTTTGTTGATTTTCTTCTTCCTATCACTGTTTTGTATTGTTTCTTTCTTTCTCTGATTGTTTCATCTTTCTTTATTTTTGGATTTCTTTCTTGCTACCTTAATCTTCTTTTTTTAATGTTTTTTGTCTTTGATTCTTTGATTCGGTCTTTTACTTTATTTTACTTTTTTCTTTGCATATTTTTCTTTTCTTCCCTTCGTTCATTCTACCTTTTTCATTATTTGTTCCCTTCCTGTTTGTGTTGTGATTCTCCCTTTCGGTCTTCCTCTCCCTCTGTGTTTCTCTCTGTGCTCCTCAGTGGAGCATCGGGGAGCAGCAGTGAATCAGAGAGCAGCTCCGAGTCGGACACGGACGAATCAGAGAGCAGCTCCAGTGACAGCGAGTACAATCGGAGCTCCCGCACGCACACCCCAGAGGTAGGAGGCCGAGTGAAACCCTTGTGAGCACACAGTGGATGACGCGAGTTTGGGAATGAACTGGTTAACGTGAGCAGAACGAGAGACCGAGAGGCGGATAGATCATGTAGAAGCATTACACTTTCATGATGTATTGTTCGGAACACAAACTCCTGTCTATTCCTGAATTTCCCTCCGCAGCCTGAGCCCCCCTCCGCCAACAAGTGGCAGCTGGACAGCTGGTTGAATAAAGTCCAAGCTCAGACCAAACCCTTGCTTCCCCCTCAGCCGGAACATGGCTCAGGTCTGTGTGGCAGTCACTTGCACTGTGTCAGACAGCACTTATGGCACATAGCAACGAAAAAATAACAATAATGTGGATTGATGTCCCCAGGCACCATCACCCAGGGCCCGAGGACTTTCTCTCCCAGGAGTGAAGCAGCAGGAGTGGCAGCGGCTGCCAAGACTAAGCCCTGCGTGTCCAGCAGCACCCCCCTTCCAGCTGCCCCACCGCTGGACCACAAGGACGCGAGAGGAGCTCTCTGGTAGGGGCTTGGTTTGGGTAAACCTTCCAATCAAAACCAAATGAATTAATGACACACTAACAGAGGGACGAGCTAATTGTGGGCAACAAGTGGCAGGAAGAAGTCTCTGTGACCATGAAAGACGAACCCATCCTTGCTTCCCGCAGCCCGGGCAGAGAGAAGGCCAAGGCCAAGCTCAGCCAGAAGGCCTCCGGGGAGGGCCAGAGGTCAAAGATGAGGATGTCACCAGGGGTGTTGTCTGGGCCGGAGGTCACGACCCAGAGGAGGAGCACCACGGGGAAGAAGCAGCCCAGACGGACGGAGAGGTCAAACAGCGCGGAGGATACTCCGAGCCAGACGTGGAGCAGAACCAACCAGCAGAGGTAACGTGGTGACAGTTAGTTACCCCCTAAAGTAAGGCTTAATCATTATTCATTTCAAATGGGACATGATCAGTGGATCTCAGCAATGTGATGAAAGCAAAGGACTTTGCTAATTGACCAGAAATGTTATTCATTCAATTCTAAAGCAGTGTACCTGTAATTGTAAAATATAGTAATTATACACAATTAAGAGTTAAAATAAGCCGGTTCCGGATGTGTACGGGGAATTCATTTAGATACAACATCACTGAGCGTATTTTAGCAGCCTGAAGCTTCACAAACAAACAAACATTTCAGGTTTTCTCAATTTGTAAAAATCCCGAGGAGCCACTTTTCTGCCCATTCTCTCCTTTACTCAGTGTCGCTGTGCACCGTTCTGTAGCTTTCTATCTTTTGAATCATAAATGAGCAGTTGATAATAAAAATAAAACCGGTTATATGGATTTGAAGCACTAAAGAGCCCCGTACCCCACTCTTCAAGAGCCCCTCTTGATGACTGCTTCAATGCACCAATGACTCAGAATTGATCATGTTTCTAAAGTGAGGGCCTTGAACTTATCTTGCACTCGCCGCTGGAAATGCCTACGTTCTTTTTTAGCGCGCCACTGGCTGCACGGCGCTCACATTGAGGTTGTTGCCGATCTGGCTCGACCCAAGCCGTCGCCCACGGGGAGAGCCGATGAGAATCAGTAGAAAAGCCCCCGGTCTGGAGTCGGGCTCCTTTAGGGCATCGCTGTCTCTCAGCACAGGGATCTCACAGCGGCTTCTCTGCGGCTAGCCCTTGAACGCCGTCATCCCCTCATCCGTAGCGATTAAGGCTCAGGCTGAGTAGGCGCCATGCTCAACTGGCTGCTCCGCTTGATGTGAGGATAATTGGAAGACAAACACAGGCTTCCTAGCTTTGTTTCCTTTCTCCCTACACCACTTCTTCCCTTCCCCTCTTTTTTAGGCTTCCTACATCCAAACAGGTTCGGCTGAACACATGCTGCTTTCAATTATTTCTTGCTGTCTTATATATATTTATATATATATATATATATGCCCCCCTCCAGCTGACCTGTCGTCTACTGTGTGCCAGCATAATAATGCCTTGCTCAAAGGGGAATCTAATGGGGATTGTGACGCTTTCTCCTGTCTATTTATTTGTTTTCCCCCTGTAGCCCTGTGGCTAGGGAGAAGGACCTGTTGCCTCCCCCCTCCCTGGAGCTTCAGAACCCCCCGAGGCCACGAAACAAACCCCCCAGTGGGAAAACTGCCCCCAGAAAGGAGCCCCGCTGTGCCACCAACTCAAACAACAGCTCGGTTGCTCCACCAGCAGCGCTGCCACAGAGCGCGGTGCCACTGCCAGCTGCCAGCGTGAACCAGGTCTGTTTCTGGCCACATATGTATCATTGTGGGGCTCATATTTAATCTCAGTGGTATTTATGGTTCCTCATAATAATAATAACCACTGATTGTCAACAAGCTTATCCAACTAATGCCCGTTTCAGAGAAAGAAGAAGAAAACACACGCACATCGGGACATTTGCCCTTTTCCTTCTTAACATCTGGAACACGCCGAGAAACGGGTTAAAACGCACGTTACTCCGTCCGTGGGCCTCGGCATGGTCAAATTCATCCTCATTGTCTCTGGGAGATTTGTCTGAGCCGTAAAATGTCCACAGGATAAAAACGTATTCATTCTGGTCTTATTACACGAGCATTATGGCTCAGCGCCGACTGGTTTCATCGAAATGTGGAAAGTGAGCCTGGGAGTCAACGAAATGGAGCTTGATCATCGACCACCGTCTCCACTGATGATGAGTGAGCACGATGTGGTTTTATGAGATTGGGTAGTTTCGAGGAAGAGAAGAAAACCGCTGCCAGTTGACTGGCTTCATGTTCCAAAGGCATATAGATAAGGGAAAGAATGAAGGTTATGCAACATTATAGCAGTAGAAAGGCAAGGTATTATGTTGGGGCCGTCCTTCCCTCCCATTGTCATGAACAGGATATCATCTGGAATGCGTGGCGGGAATATCTTCAAATATCACTTAAATGTTCACTTGGATTCATAAACTGAACTGGTTGCCAAAGGTAACTGTGACCTCACAAAATACATTATGGACAATAATCCAAGTAATACATAACAATATCTTATTAGGATGAAACGATGGCCGTGAACTGCAACTTGACTGGTTGGTGGAGGCTGTGATTCGACTCCTGAGTCAAATGAATTTAATGATAACAAATCAAATCAAAGCCAAAGCATACTCTCCTTGTCATTACTCAACATGATATCGTTTGCGCTGGTAAATGACAGTGATGAATGTTCACACTCATCTTTGGGGTATGACTTTAACGGCACATTTACCCCAAGTAGTTTTTTTAATCCTATTAAATGTGAGTCTCTGTGGCCTAGTTTTTCATTGCAATATTTAAGTCCTGCACCTCCGTGGAACCAGAGCCATTGTGTTCAGAAGTACTCAAACACGCCTTTAGTTCTGTGTTCAGTCATAATAGCATCGATATTATATGAGGACCCAAATTGATTTTCTTTGACATGATATTATTTTTAGGCCTGTTAAAAGATTCAAATTCATTAATCCTGATTAATTTGTTTTTCCTCTAAAGACTAAATTGTATTAGTAAGGAGTAATCACTTCATAAAGTGTGTATTTGAGCCACTGTCTACACACATGTGATCATCTTGGAGGCAGAACTCCCCCCGGGTGGAACATGTTGAACTAGTGACTCTTCCTGCTGTCCTCGTGCACTTTGCTCTCAACTCGCCATCATTTGACGCCTGCCAACATTTTCCCAACATTCAGCCAAGACGTTTTCAAACCTGTGCTTTAGAGACACTTCACAGGGAGAACAGGCCGAACCCATGCAGGAAGAACACACTTTTGAATGGGTGGTATACAAACAACAACAACAACAATACAAAAGTCTCTTAATTTAAAGGGTTAGATCTTTGTATAATCATCATATCCCTTGAAGACAGACAATTGACTTAAGATTGATTAATATTTTATAAAAACTTGACAAAGCCCCATGTATCTTATTGCCCTGGCCTATAAACCCTTAAAAAAAACACAGCGTTAAGCATTAGGCCTTGTTTTATCGTTACTATGATCACAGGTACTTCATTTTAAAATATATTCTGCTGCCATAAATAGTTCATAAAACCCCAAATATGCATTCATCTGCAGCTGAAAATAGTCCCAAAACAAATCCACTATTTCCTCCTGTTTGAGTGATCTTTGCTAGAAACAGAAACCACAATGCCCCAGCTGTTACAGGGAATTATGTTTGTTCAAACAACTCACAAAATGTACTTCCTCAGCAGGGAACCACGGGCTCGGCTTTCAGAGACGGACCAACGCGCTGTTGGTTTTGGTATTTGATTAAATGGAAACACGTATGCCAGAATCGTTCTTAAAAGCAGAGGTGATACAAATACATTGTATCCCAATAACATTGAACACTTCACTAAAGATCTTGCTTCAAATCCCCCACTCTGTGTTAAACCACAGTGTTTGAGTGACATTTCGACTGCTTTATTTAAATTGAAGGGGGACGGGACCTTAGCTGGCTGATGGATTGATGCAGCGGGCTTACCGTCGGGGCCTAATGAGGAAGGTGATGCCGCTGCATTGATGCTGTCAGGGCTTTGAAGTCCGGCTGAATAGACCGAACCCCCCCCCCCCCCCCCCCCCGACGCCTTCCTCCTCTCTGTCTTTAAGGCCACGGGCCCCACGGAGACGTGCTGCTGCGGCGAGCGCAATCAAACACCCGCCGCCTTCCACGCGGACCGTCCCTCAGTCAAAGGCCTTCCTTTAAACGTCGGTTTCAAAGGGCTATCACAGGATAGATGGTCAGGGTCGTTGTGCTCCTCGGAGGCGAGAGCCTCAATTACATTCTGGTGATGGGTAGCAGAAGGGATTGTGGATCCAGCTGTGCCGTTCGCTGAGGCCAGGGGAGAAGTCCTTCACCTCCATCTCTGCACGTAGGTGGGCAGTCGCAGCGGCAGAAGTGACATCTCCTTTCCCGGTCCAAAAAACAACACGCTTGTTAACGTAAAGTAGTAATACAATATTTGGATGTTTTCTAATTGAGTCATATTTTTTTCCAGAACAAAGAATCTGCTTTGATATACATCATAATTGTCTGGAGCAAATGGGGGCGGAGAGAACTAGGGAAGGAGTGTTAGGATTCCCGATGTAAATGTGACACTACGTAGGTAGTGTTCACTCAGCCATGTGTTGCTGCTCTTTTTAGAAAAGGCTTCACTCGTTCACTTCCTTTCACTCGCAAGAAAACTCTTGAGAGCCGTTGCACCTCCAGAAAGTGCAGCAATCAGGGCCGACCACCACCACTGAGGAGAAACTCCGCTTCCTGGGACGAAGATCAACTTTTATTATTTTGAAAACATACAGTTACATGAAAATAATTCCAAATGAGAGATGCAAACGCATGTGTCATCAGACCGCCTGTGCTCAGCTGTGTGACTGATATGAAACAAGACAGTCAGACATGTTTCATTTTAATTCACAGATTAGTAGAACAAGCGCGTGCTGCATAATTTGCATGATATTATCCCATGCAGTCGTACGTATTTTTAGCAAAGCTCTTCATCATTAGCTGATATGACGCAAGACTTTCTTTTTGAGATAGCAAAAGATAAGATAGAAAAGCCTGTGTGTTTCATCACACTAGCTGTCATACAGGGTGTCGCCTGCGGTATTGTGTGCACCTTCCCGATCTGCAGCCACACTGACTGGCATGGGTCTCAGCACATAGATATGAACAATTGTAGTTATTGAATCATACCAAGGCTCACTCCCCTTTGTATCCCTTTCTGCCTTTGAAACAGGACAAACGGAAACACAGAGGTCCGAGCACCAAAACCACACCCAAGTCCCGCGAATTCATCGAAACGGACTCGTCCTCCTCGTCCTCCGAATGCCACTCGGATTCAGAGGAAGCCCTCAAGATCCCTGCGGTGCCGCCACAGGCGCCGCCTCCTGTCCCCCCGTGCCTCGGGCCTGCAGGGAGCCTGGGGTCTTTCGGAGGAAAGGGACTCCGACTCAAGGAGGCCGGTACCGTGACGACCAACGGTAGCAGCAGCAGCAGCAGTAGCATCGGCGGCGGTGCTAACGGCGGTAACACCCTGAGCATTGGCAACATAACCAGTTCATTCGGCACTTCTGTGCCTGATCCCGGAGGGTCGGGAGGTCAGCGCAAAGACCCGGTGTCTGTGTCGCCGCCTCTCAAAGTTGGACTTGAGGTGCCCCGGTCACCCTTGAAGGAATACCAAGAGCTCCAGGGTTTGTGGGTGAAAATCGAGCTGGGTTTGCTGAGCAGGGTACCCTGCCCGGGCTCGGGGGAAGGGTCCAGAGCGGGTCTGGCAGAAAAGGACAGGGTCGAGGAGAGGGACGGGGACAGACATGGGGAGAGGACAGCGGCGGCCGAGAAGGAGAGACAGAAGCAGGCCGATAGAGAGTGGCCGGGGCTGAGAGAGAGGCCCAAGCTGCCGAAAGTGGAGAAACGGGACGAACACACCGAGCGGCTGGCGCCGGACAGGGAGAGGCAGGCGGACAGAGACAGACTGCCGGAGAGGGAGAAGCCGACGGACAGAGAGGACAGGGAGCGACTGGGACCCGGCGAGAGGGAACGGACGACGGGGAGGGACAGGGAGAAGGGGTGCCCAGGCCCGGTTCTGGACAACCCTCTTGTGCCAGAGCAGAGTAATCCCCGGCTCGCAGGGAGGACGGAGAGCAAACACCGGAAGCAGGCGGCTGGAACCACGGCGCCGCCATCGGAGAAACACACCAACAAGAGCAAGAGGAAACACAAGGTGTCCAGGCGTAGGATTCTCCCTGTTTTAAGTTCAAAGCACTTATCTTTCCTTGCATGGCTCAAATATTTTACCACCCAACCTCACCATCTGTGTCCTTTTTTCTCTGTGAAAAGCAAATGCCGTAATTAAATGCAGTGCCTTGTCTGTCCTCTGTATTCCAGTCAGACCACAGTGAGTTGTCGGTCAACGGCAATAAGAAGCTGCGATTGGACAAAGACTTCCAGCTGCTCCCGCCCTCCATCTCTCCCATACTCGATCACAAGAACAGCCTGACAGAGTGAGTGACGTACCTTCAAGGGATGGGCACGTAAAATCATTCCTGTCTCAAACGTCGTTGTTTAGAGCTGGCGGGCAGTATGTTTGTCTCCCCCTGCTGGCCGTCCGAATAATTACACAACGCCCACTGCTAACCGCTAACGGGTAACATGGGCTTCACCGCCGTAATCCAGGGCCGGGTCTAGACAGGCATGTATGAGGGGGCAGCCACAAATCTTGAGGGGGCATTGTGCTCCAGCACCTTTTACCATGTCTAATTCCACAACATTTATTTGAGGGGGTCAGGCCCCCTCTTGCCCCTGCCTAGACCTGGCCCTGCCGTAACCTCGTGGCCGTGGCCTCTTTCGGCAAAGGCTTGATTGTGTGAGACATTTATCCAGCTGTGAGGACAGGTAGTGATTTATGGGGAATTGAGATTGCTTTCCAAAACACAATGGAAGAAGAAAGAAATTCTTCTAAATCTGAAAAATGCTCAGCGTTTCTCCATTCGTCCCATAAATGGAACATTCTCATGTTCTTGGGATTGATGCTGGCGGAGGTAATCGGACATGTTTACTGAGTATTTTTAGGCAAGCTTAACATTTTGAATGTGGCATTAAAGACACTGCAGAGGTGAGTTCATTCCGCGTTGTGACACGGGAGTGACACAGTGAATGTCGGCTTTCCTTGTGAATTATTAAAAACAGACTAAGCCGGCTGTCGCTATAAATAAGCCGCGACGTGACAGCGACAGAGGATATATTTTTATAGCACCGCGGCGTCATCAAGTCACAGAAGGGAGCGGGGCAAAGAGAGAGAGGGGCGACCTGAACTTGAACCTGTGACATTGTACAGCAGACATCCCAGAGTGTCACTTCATCATCCAAGAGGCTTTTTATGGAAGCTGTAAACTGGGTGATGTGATCATCTGCTCAGACCCATTCAGCAGTCTCTAAACTGTGGCTTTTTGACAGTTATTATTATCGCAATGTTTTAATTACACAGGTCGTACTTTAAGGGGGCAAGTTTCTGAAACTGAGATGGCTTGGTTTAGATGTGATTGTTTTGGTGCGTTTGAGCACATAATCATCCTAGTAAGCAATATGAATAGCCCTTCTAAACACAGGTCATCTCTTTTTGTTGTAAAAACAGAATTCCAATGTCTTTTGAATGTATTATTGAAAGTCTTGCATCACTCACAGAGGATCTCTGAGAGCGTATTCAAATCATCCTTCTCCTGAGCGCTATAGTTGGTCCTCATTGATTGTCAGCAGGCTAATTGCTAATAACAAAGGAAACAGGAGTACTGTAGCGAGCACATAGCTAGCGGGCCGTTGCCAGGCAGTGTGTGGTTGGTGATTTAAGACCACATTTATTGGCATCCAATAAATAAATGATAAAAAGTGTAATTACTCTGGAACTATGTTGTCTATCCAGACAGTCTTTTTCTGTCAAGATAAAGGGATAAAAATCAGTTTATATGTGGTGAAGAAAAAAGTCAATATCCTTTTGAGAATCGCCTGAAAAGAAATCTAAAACATGGAGACACCAGGCTAAAGACATCTGGGTTATAGCCCAATGTGTTCATGAAAGAGTTTTACGTTGATAGAGTGAAGAAAACTACTCTAGAAGAGGCTTTAATGCAGGCCTCAGAGCAGAGAAACAGGAGTCAAGATCTGGATATTTGCCTTAATCCGGCTCACACAAAAATCGAATGACCTAAAACCTGCGTGGAATGCGCTGCAATGGCTTGTGGTGCGCATACACCCTCAAAATAATAATAATAATAATAGTTTTTCAAAACTTAAAACGGGGCATTTATGCTTCATATGCTGGATGCTTGGTGGTTATTTGGGCTGCGGCAAAGTTTGTCTGAGAAAGAAGATACTTCTGTCGGGGTCTTCAGCTTCGTCTCGGCTCGCAATTTGGTGTCTCGTTTTTCATCTTTAGCTGCGATGAGAAAGTGTACATAAGCCCCGTCGTGTGCAAATCATCTGAACTCATTTAATAGCTCGGAGTTGTGTCGGGAGTATCACAGACTCCAATGTTTTGAACGGTGTGAAGCACACAACATTCCTGTTGGAAGTCTAATGCTAATTAGCTAATGCTAATGCTAATTAGCTAGCGTTACTAGTCTGCCACCTTGAACTCAACATTAGCCGTGCATTTTTTCCACAAAGGTCTGTTCTGTCATCGTGGAGCAAGTAACCGGAGGATATGTCTGATCCTGTTCCTAAGTTAGATAAGAACGAGTCTTTAGCAGGAAAGATAATGGATTTTGTTCAAAGTGAGGCCCAATCCCAGTGCACCTAAGGCCTTAAAGCCTGCTCCCTCAGGGACTGACTGACCAAATCGAATATTTGTCTTTTTTTGTGTTTTTAATACCCTACATACTGAAATGTTTCTGTGTTCATCTAATGTACAGGGCACCGGTGTGCTGTCCTCTTTGGTTACCTTTTCCGTGGGCTTTTCCTTTAAACATTGTGTTAAACATTACAACTCTGGGACTGATGGTTAATTCCCTCAGGCGGTCCGCACAAGTGCGACTGAAGGAAAGTGTTCATGAAGGGCTCAACATTTCAGAGAGAGAGCCCCTCAAACACCTGACAATTTGACAGGGGGACAGCCCTACATGTATATTAAGGACTATGCGAATGTGTGTGTGTGTCGCTCCTTATGTGTGCAGTGGGAGTTTCACATATATATAATTTCCAGCTACAAGAGCTTTCTTATGCATTCCTTGCACACACATTGGCATCCACTTAAGGATAGACACACACATTAGCATAGTCCTGCACACACAAACGTGCATTCACTAATCAATTATGCTGTACACAGACACACAAGCACACCTATACGGGCAAAGGTGGTTTGTCAGGACATTTTCCCCGTACTTGCTCAAACCATGGTTTATGGGGACACACCTTTCCCTTTGTCCCAGAGAGTGCTAAGAACTATCAAAATGGTCCTCATGATGTAGGAAACAAAGCCTACTGTTCAGAATTAATTTCTGGTGAAAGAGTCAGGAGATCTTAAGACTTGACATTCTACAGGACTGTGGGGACGGGGCGGGATGGGGGCGGATTCTATCATGATGGCGACTTATAAAGACCACCCTTATTTATGAGGACATTACCGGTACACATACACAAACGTGACCAGACCCTTGGTTATGAGGACCATCGTGGTTTAACAGGACGTTACCAGTACACATACACCAACATGACCAGACCCTTGGTTATGAGGACCATCGTGGTTTAACAGGACGTTACCAGTACACATACACCGACATGACCAGACCCTTGGTTATGAGGACCATCGTGGTTTAACAGGACGTTACCAGTACACATACACCGACATGACCAGACCCTTGGTTATGAAGACCATCCTGGTTTAACAGGACATTACCAGTACACATACACCGACATGACCAGACCTTTCGTTATGAGGACCATCCTGGTTTAACAGGACATTACCAGTACACATACACCGACCAGACCCTTGGTTATGAGGACCATCCTGGTTTAACAGGACATTACCAGTACACATACATCAACATGACCAGACCCTTGGTTATGAGGACCATCCTGGGGATGGATGGCTATATACAAATACGTGTGTTTATCAGGGCCCCTCCCCACCACAAAATTAGACGGCTTTTATGTGAAAATACATTTATTGTAATGTATACCATTATCAAACATTAAATATTGGCAATATATATATATATCTGCTTAAGTATTGCGTCAAAAGACACAGTAACAAGTGCAGTAAACTATACTGCTTCAAAAGACGCAGTCACAATTGCAGTACATTTTACTGAAAATGGAACTGTACATTTTTCTCAAAAGTTGTACTGTAACAGGTGCTTTAAAGAGGTTTCTTGGACATATTCTCTCAAACTAAATTTCCCTTTGTGGACATGCGTCCCCTGTTCCTTACAAAGTCTCTAGCACTGCTCTCACTCCATTTTTTGGCCAAGTGTCCCTTCAAAATGTGGGCCTTGGAGTGTTTCATCACCGCAGACACTTCCATTTTTCTCTATGACTTATTTACATATCTTCATCTACATATAACACATTTTCCTCGTTCATATTATTATAAAGACAATTATACATAGGTAAGATTGTCATGTATATCGGCATTTTGAAAAAACAGCAGAGAAAATGCGTTTTGGAAATACATTAGTTGGACAAAGCTTTATGTTGCGATTTTTGTGTGAAGCCGGAGCTGTTCATAAAAATGGCAAGACATGTGGAAAGATTCAGCCCAACCAAAACATTAGATTTTACCACACTGGCTCTAACTTATCATTAAGAGGCAAAAATTGTGGTGAACAATGTGGCTTTTTCATTCTTCTATTTCAAATTTTCCTAAACACTACAGTAAATGCATTTACGAAGAGTTTTTTTTGGTGTCCGCTTAAGTAGAAACCGTATCGCTGTAGTGCTACATTCAACAGTTACTTGGTATTTTTTTTTTGCAAACCCTCAAAAAATAATAAAATAAATTAAATCTGATTAAATGTTGTGCGGCAGGGCCGATACTGCACTTTTGTAACTGCGACCCTGAGGGACAAGTAGTAAGGGATGAGTCCTACCTTTGGAGCTGGTGACCTCACCTCTGGTTTCCAGGTGAATTGTCTTTCCTAGAGAAAATAAGTAAAGCTTTATTAACCTGTACAGATGTATTTAACCTGAATTTACAGCAGAGTAGTAATCGGGTGAACGAGTAGTAGCGGTAACCAAAAGGAACAACAGCGCTGCATGTTGTTTACGAATTGATATAAATAAATAAAAACACCTCGGTCAGAAGTGAGGGAACCGTCAAGCATTCCACACATTCTCTGTCATTACCTTACTTGATGACTCACACTGATCAATCGCGATCGAACCTATTGGGCACCCCTGATTTACAGAATATAGAATAAACAAGGTATCTGAACTGGAGCCTGTATTTCACTGTATATACTTCTATTCGAATCCTATTTCACTAAATATACTATATACACACACACATATACTCTGTATATAATTGTATTATGTGCATTTTTTCTTTATTTAATATGTTCTTCTCTCTTTTCGTGTTTTGCATATTTCATTCCATAGGGAATACTTTTATATTATGTTTACTATGTAACCTTACCTACGGTTACACACAAATTTCCCCTCAGGAGTTCTCAGGTGACCAGATTTAGCTTATTGATTGGTCCATTTAACTGGCAATTGATTGCCTGGTTTCAGACTTTAAGAAGAGCAGCGTGATAAAGTCAGATTGTGTTAATAAGAGTAACAAAAGGGAGCTACAGTGTATGGTCCAGAGTCCAATCTTATATGCTGTACTACTAATGGATACTATAAGACGACATATTCATTACATACCTCTTAATCCAAGGACAGGATGAGACTTTTCACCATCTCCATCATCGTCATTGTCGTCTGGATCTTCCTCTCCAATCGTTTCCGGTTCCAATTCATCTAAAGAAAAGCATGTTTGATGAGCACACTCACCCCATCCCATGACCTTGAACATACTAAAAGCACACTGCAATGAGAAAAATTTAAAGGTAGTATACATTTATCTTAGTTTTAAACGTTAAATCACTTTGTACTGTAGATGGTAACAAATATGAAGGTAACTCCAGGAAAGGCATGTGAGTGTTTGTGAAATGGTGATGGTTTAGCTCAAATTTCAATTAAGCAAAAAAGAAAACGTGTGTTTATGTGAAACTGATACTGACATTTACATGTCCAACCAAGCCATTTTAGACTTGATACTGGTCCTGAGCAGTCTTGACAACAATACAAAGCCAAGATAGATGCACTTGTGAATTCATGGTGGCACTGAGGATCCACAAATGTAAATATAGTAAGACAAGGAATGAAGAAAAACAGAAAAGTGCAGTAGCTATAATACAATTAATAGCCATGAGAACCAATAGCCACTGAGCAATCCCCGGAAGTAGGCCGATATGTCAGGTAGGCCTTCCCCCACCCTACTCCACAAAAACCAGTACGCAATTTACAAAGATAAACTCACCATTTCTTTTTCTCCCAAGGCTGGAACCACTTGCTTGGGCTCAGGATTGGACAGTTCTTTGCAGGGTGCCTGAGAATGTACAGAGAAGATGCACACTGTTGTCATATAACTTCTGTAGCGGTTTGGGGAAGACTCGTTTCATGTCTGAGGTTTTGCAGTTATGAAGTTCTGTACATCGTCGCGTTTACAACTGTCCTTTGCGCTTGGCGTCGCTCAAGGCGGCGTTCCGCCCCAATGCGCACAGAGACCCTTAACCGTTGTCACAACAAACTGAGAAAAACCCCCGCACCCCTGAAAAAGTGTGGATTTCTTTCCCCTACATACAACTGGGTGACAGCCGTGCCGTCACCGACCCGTCAGCCGTACCACTAGGCCACATGTGTCAAACTCAAGGCCCGCTGGGCCACATCCGGCCTGTGAATGAATTATCTTTGGCCCGCATGATCAAATCTATTTACTATTGGAGCTGGCCCCCCGATATAGGCACGCATCACCATAATACTACAAATCCCACAATGCACTCTGTGTGTTGTTGCGCATTCGCAGTCCTGCGAAAGTGCGCCTCACAGTCTGTATTACATACCACTTGTGTCAACTTTCACCTATCCCAAGACCAACTGACAACTTTTTACTCGGTTAATTCTGTGGTTTTTCCCGTAAAATGAAAATACGAAGCGTAGCCGCTAAACCGGAAGTACGTAGATTTTTGCAGTAAGAATCGACGCAACCGTCTGTAATGACAGCGGTTACCAGGGTAACAAGAGGAGAAAAGTTCATTAACGGATATAAATAAATAATCCTGGTCTGACGGGATGTGTTAGCAGCAGTAGTTGACTACACTCGCTGCTCTTGGCTCTGATATTTATTGTTCACAGATTGTTTTGCTTCAGTGAGCAGAGCAGAGACAGTTTAAGGAGACGCAGCGTAAACGTGTTCGCATCTCCACCAGCATGTGACAGAATACGTGTATTTAAACAATAGATTTAATCATATTGAACTGTCGATGTTATTTGTCTAGGTTACATATGTTGAACTCGCGCCCGTCCAGTGCAGTGCGTACGTCCCACCGTCAGCGAACCGTCGGTCGGCCCGCAAGCTCCCCCTGTCAGCCGTTCGCACATCGTCAGTGGCCCGCGTTCGGTCGAAGTCGGCAGTATCTTGCCAGAACCTGAAATGAGTTTGACACCCCTGCACTAGGCGGTCAGCGCCACCCCCCCACTCCCGGTCAGCCGTACCGTTAACCATCTGCTCGACCACCCCCTCCCCCCTTGAAGTTGTAAACCTAGGGGAAACACTAAGCTAATATAAAACCAACTTGTCCTCACAGAGCAGGTGTCCTCACAGAGCAGGTGTATGCTGTGCTCATCGTCTGACACAAAAGTGCCACTACTGATGAAAACACGATGGAAAATGATTAGTCAGGTTTGACAATTTACCTGCTGTCCTCACAAGACACCTTGACAAGACAGAACTTTCCTTTGACGACTATTCTAAAAACATGTCATTAGTAGGAAGTAGGCCAATATGTCCCCCCACCCTAATCCACAAAAACCAGTACGCAACTTACAAAGATAAACTTACCATTTCTTTTTCTGCCAAGACTGGAACCACTTGCTTGGGCTCAGGATTGGACAGTTCTTTGCAAGGTGCCTGAGAATGTACAGAGAAGATGCACTGTTGTCATATAACTTCTGTAGCGGTTTGAGGAAGACTTGTTTCATGTCTGAGGTTTTGCAGTTATGACGTTTTTTAACATTTTAACCGTCGATCACAATAACAAACTGAGAAAAATCCCCCCACCCCTTGAAAAAGTGTGGAATAAAAACAAGTTCCCCCACAGGGCGACTTCGCTAAAACACGTGTGCGCATATGTCCGTATACGAGTATTCTAAAAACATGTAATCAGCTTCTGTTTAACTTTATACTTCTCCACACTTGAGGTCAATGTCAGACAGTCATGTCCTACAGTATTCTCCCAATGAGCCACATGTAACGTCTTGTGTGTGAAAGAAGAATACTTTCTAACTCATATGATTGACAAAATGCAGCTGGTTGACGCAAAATGTGCCCAAACCCATCTTTTGCTCTTAGAGCAGCTAAATACAAAAGCTAAAATCACTGCACTTCAGTTTTACTGGGACTTCAAGGACTGGTTAACTTCTAAAAACACATATTGGGGAATAAAAGGGAACATAAACTCACCATTGAGGGCCATGGCCAACAATAATCCCCATAGTTGTACGTTATCTCCTCGTCTGGAAATATCTCTTTCACAGCAAACAGGCACAAGTGTGGCCTTCCTCTGACAGTATTTTCTTTTACTCTGCAGTTGGGGTTTATGTGGTCATCATTTGCCAGTCGTCCAGTGTTCCATCCTCTTTCGAAGAGTCTATGCTGAAAGACAAATAGCCCAGATAAAAATTACATTTTGTGGGATTAAATATTTTCTTGTAGAAAAGATTTATCTCTGCCCAAAATGATGTGGTCCACGGCATCCTGTTCAGGAGTCTCTCCTCCTTCTCTCCATCATGTTTGCTGCAGTAGTTTTCAGAAAACATAGACTATTAAGTAATAAACAAATCAGTATATATAGATAGTGAGAATAGCTATGACAATTACATTAAGTTGGATAATTGCTAAGGTCACAGAATATAGTGCATTGATGAAGGAGCAGCAGGATGCCCAAAACTTATATATCCATAAGAGATGGATTTTATAGGTCAATTGGTCTTAATGTTACCCCTTTAAAATTACTTCTGCACAGATCACGCGCTATTCATAAATGGATCACTTGTTTGTCCTCAGTCTTACATTAAAGTAACAGTACTGCATCCTGCTGTACAAACCAGAGAAAATTAGCTTGTGAAAATGAAATATTATTTAACTGGAAGTACTAACTTCTGATAATGAAGTTCTAAATATACACAGATGCAAGGAGTTCCAGTAGATCACCATTAGAAGCAGTAGCCTTTAAGGTGCTTAACATTAATATATTTCCATATTAAACAGATTCATACAACTTACACCTTCTGAGTTTCTCTCTTTCACCAAACTAAGCCTAGCTAAGTTAACTTTAATAAATCAAAAACACTTTTTTGCCTTCTGCCTTGGTTTTTCTAATACACTCCAGCAATCACTACGGTCTGGTAGAAATAAAACCTTCATTTAACATAGTAAAATGTGAGAATTAGCCCACTCAACATGCAGATCTTCAAGGGTCTGAGCAGCAGCCCCAGCTCGGGTGGGGGTAGGTTGCGGGGGGTGTGCTCAGGCGGGGCTGATTTAGCGACCCTCGCTCTTCAGAGGCAAACGTTTAATTATCAAAAATAAAACGCCATTTGAGTTAAATTTAAATCTGTTAAATCAAGCACCTTAAAGCTTGATAGCAACTAACGTTAGCTAACGTTAGCTACGTTAGCTAACGTTAGCACAACTGGACCCGGATCCACGGCTCGTTACAACATAGACAAGTTAGTTAGACATAGCAACCGAAATACCTACAGCTTTCACTGTAGACACGGTTTATTTAATGCATCGTTAAAATATTCACTTACCAGTTTAGTTAAATTGAGTTGATAGAGGTGACTCTGCCCTCATGCGGAGTAGTGACGATCGCCGCCATTGTTTCTTCATTGTGAGTTGAGAACTTGGCCGAGGGCTCAACAGCCAATCACTGATCAGAATCACCCTGATTGACGTCAAGTAGAGCCAATCACTGATCAGAGTCTGCCTGATTGACGTCAAGTAGAGCCAATCATTGATCAGAGTCTGCCCTAGGCAGTAGCCAATCGACTGACGATACACTGATACACTCCGCAGTAGAAAAAAAAAAAGTAGTGTCGGATATAACACACTGTGAGCACACACTGTCATACACTAGAAATCGGGTAAAACCGAGTTATGGAGACATGCCGAGAAAAAGCGGGAGGTGGTCATTTACGGCTTGATAAGCGCGGCTGCAGTGCTTGACTTGTGAGGACATGGCCTTTGTCCTCACACATCCGGTATGTCCTCATAGAGTAAGTGTGTAAACAGGTGAAATGTCCTCATAATCCGGAAATACCAACACACCCATAACTCACACTTTCACAGACACACACACACACACATACACACGCACTGCAGCAACTAATTAGTCTTTGTCTCCCTGGTTTTGTATATTATCACTAATGTCGGGGCCCGGGGCGTTGTTCTGCTTGCTCAGCAACTTCTCCCGCCGCATCAAACCCCCAGAGTTTCCAGGCGAAGGAAAAACATAAAAATATTATCTGTTGTGCTGCAAATAATGTGAGTCACAAGAGCAACAATAAGGCGGCTGAGGGAATTATCGTCGATGCTCGAGCAGAAAGGGAAAGATTCACAGCATTTTCAGAGGGATAAAATCACTCAGCGACTGCAAATGAGGTCTCAACAAGATGGGTAACTGAGAAGAAGGGCTTTGCATGCTGGAGGTTTGAGTCTGTTGAGGAAATAATGTGATGGCAAAGAGAACCGAAGTCAAAAAGTCCCTGAATGCTGCCTCGTGCGTCGGGGTTTATGACTCGGTCGGTCAAAACAGCCGAAGAAGAGCTACAGAAGAACACGGTTAGTTGTGATCAGCCTTCTCTCAGAGCCTCTGACACCCAAAAAACGTCTCTGCGGGAATTCAGCAAAAAAGGAAACACAGAGAGCCACTTCTGATTGATTTTTGGCTTCGGTATTGTGTTCTATTGTTTGTCATCGTGTGTTAAATACAAAATACTCAAACAGGGGAGTGCTTGCTCTCAACATCCACTTAAATATATGAAGTGCATGTGCAAGTGCAAGTTTTTTTCCCACAAAAAATAAAGTCAGTTTCCAAGATTGACAGCAGGTTAAAATCAGTTTGCAGCACATCTACTTATATTCTGTGTCAATTCATAATCTCATTAAAATATCAATAATAAACTAAACTCACCCATAATAAACAATACATTAATCTGTGTCTCATGATGAGGGACTCGGATGTTCCAGTGGCTTTGCTGTTAATGTCTTTTTGATATATTGTAGTTTGACGATATTTTTGGATTCATGGTTCGCCATTTGTCAGTTATAGTTTGTTGTTTGTGTTTGAGACAAAGAACATAAAACACGGGGGAACCTTTTTACTGCCTCTCGCCTCTCGCGTCACTGAGCAATGGCAGCGTGGACGTTTTAGCAATAGTCACAATGAAGCCAACTAATTCCACCAGATATCCGAAAGGAGATAATATAAATAAATCAAAACGTGTACTGCTTTGTCTTTTTGTGCCTGTGTGCGTGTGTGTGTGTGTGTGTGTGTGTGTGTGTGTGTGTGTGTGTGTTTGGCAGCTCGCTAATCAGGAAGCAGTCTCGGCGGCGTGAAGACAAGCTGCTGCCGCCCCTCCTGTCGCCGCTCTCCGACGATCCACCTCATAAACGGACCTACGACAGCAGTTCCTCTCTCGGCCTGGAGGGCGTCCCCTCGGGGACCTTGCTCTGCTCCACCTCCTCCTGCACTTCCACTTCCTCTTCCTCTTCCTCGCACAAACACAGGAGAGGGGAAGGCAAGGCGTCGTCACACTCGAGGAACGCCAGTGTAAGTGCTACTTGTTGTATATTTCCGCACAAACTGGGTCCATCAAAAATGATTACACCAAGTTTCTCATTTCCCAGTTTGTTCATCCTTGATTCCTTTCCTCGCCTCCTCTCCATCGCATCTTTGTTCCGCCTGCTGGAGAAGCGAGCTGCGGCAGCGGGGAGATGACGGAAGGAGATTGGAGAGGAGGCAAAAGGCATTTAACAAATGAGACAACTTTGCCTTGGAGCCGCCAACACAAAATACTAAATGATGAGTGTCACATCTGCATCAGATTCATGATGTCTGTCAGATGAGCATAACGTGTGCATTTAATCACAGACAAACACATGAAATACAGCCATTCAGTGCTGAATAACAGGGCATGTTCTTATTGATAGAATCATTTGATGTCATCTGCTGTTCGTACTCGTAAACGTGTCAGGATTATAGCAGATGAGTTGCATGTAGCTCACGTTCAATGAGCACGGTTACAGCACTTTGGATGCTCTACACAAATAGTGTTTGACGGTGCATTTGATCCAACTGATCTTGAAACTATAAATGAATAATACAGAAGGAAAACTGAAAAAAAAGCCCCCTGGAAAGGATAGACTGGTGTATTGCTTCTCCTCTCTCCCTAACCCTACACTTAGTGACGGAACACTGAGAATTATTTTCAGGTCAAAAGAAGGAGGAGGATCTAGGAGACAGGGGGGGGGGGGGGGGGGTCGGAATCGAGATCTGAGAAGAGTCCTATGATGACGTGATAGTAGCCTGGTGGCATTTACCATGTCGCAGAATTGAGTTGCTTCCCCTGACACTGTAAAAAACCTGTTAATGACATGGAATGAATGTGCAGCGTGACGAACATCTCCACCGCTTCTTCAGCAGCCGAAGAACCTCACACAGGCCGCTGTGGTTCGCTGGTGGAGGAAGTTTTCCCATCTTTTACTTGGCTATAAGCAGCAATACTACAGGGTACAATTGTTATAGGGACAACCCGATCCATTCCAAGTTTACGAGTATACATGAAGTACTGAAAGGGACAGTAATCATTAAGCAGAATTGCCCGATTCAGGATCATATACATTTTATTTGTTGGTTATCATTAGTGATGCAGTGATGTGTGTATTGCTTAAATGTTGTGGCTGCTACAGATGGCACTAATTTGGATTTTGATTACTATTATCATAATTCAAAAAGCAATAAGTAGGTTTGTCACTAAAAGGTAGTGGAGTAGAAGGATAAAGTTGCATAAAATGGAATTGTACCTCAATATGATACATAACAAATTGGATTTCCTTTTGTACAGTAGAAGGTAATGCATGAAAAACAGCAGGATAGATTCAAAAAGCATTAAACTACTCAATCTAAATTTTATATTTACAAAATGTCAGTACATTGAAACATATTGCACTGGATTTACATTTCAAGTTTCAGAAGAGCTTAAACTGCAAAATGTTAAATGTGTCAGGGATTTGCAAATGAAATAATCCAGCATAATGTTCTGTGGTATCTACTTGTGGCACACACACAACAGTTTATTCAGTTCAACCACGGCTCTCACGCTGATTTTGTTTGCATCCTTTCATCCCTTCTTTCCAACCGTGACCATGAACTCACCAGGCCAAGTGACTCCATCACTTAACGAGAAGCCTTCGATAACGCTGAAGTTGGATGGAAGCTGCACCCTGTAATGCCATCATAACCATGGGTTTAATGCCTTCCCTTCTTCAGGAAGTCAACACCCACGGTGAGAAGCCCAGCGGAGACGGTTACCATGCCAACGGACAGCCGGTCTCCGAGGTGTGGCCGGAACCACTGATGGACCCTGGAGAACCTCGCAGGCCCCGACTGACATTTAGCAACACGTATGTGGGAATGCTGTTCACACCATACAAGGCCGAATGTACAGAAGAATCGCCCCTTTTGCCCCTGTTGCTGCTCTTCCTGCCGTTGAAGTCTGTCAGCGACATTGTTTATGAACCTGTGTTTACTATTATCATGGTTATTCCTAAGAGCTTGCCTTCTGCACGTATCTCCCTTGATGTTTGTAGTAGTCTCTCCATTTCCAGGAAAATGCAGGTGTCTCCTCTTTGCAGCAGGTCTTGGATAATATATATATGTATATATATATACAGTATATACATATATATCCATATATATATATATACCGGAAATTCCGGACTATAAGCCACTACTTTTTTCCCACGCTTTGAACCCTGCGGCTTATACAACGGTGCTGCTAATGTATAATTTTTTACGGGCTGACGTGCTAGAGTAAGACAGACAGGTGCAAGTTACGTGCAGCCAACAGAGAGGCTGTAAACTTGCCATTAATTAATCAATGGTGAGACGTTGCAGACAGCAATGTGAAGAACTCCGGCACAGACGACTCTGCGTCAGCAGTTGTTTTTCAACCGCGTTGACAACTGCGGCTTATTGACCGGTGCGGCTAATATTCAGGTGTGCTCTAGAGTTAACGGTATATATTATGTGTCTTGATTAAATTCTCTCTCAGATAGCTAAATGAGGTTAAATCACACAGCGCAGTTTGTCTCCATCGTATTTTCGAATGGAGGCCAATCGGTTTAAATTTGACTGAGGGATTATATTATGGGGTCTGATCAGTCTCAATAATTGCAAATGCACACAGAAAGACTCAAAAAATGCAAAAAGAAAGATTCACAAATATATTGTATTTACAAACGCGAACTACTAGACGCCATTGTTTGCTGACCTCTAACCCGCTTCACCTCCGCAAATTGCACAACTGTAACGCAGGCAGCCTCGTGGGGGGGCAAGTAATTGACAAGAACCACTTTGTTTGAACCAGTTCGACAGCATCCAATTCAATTGAAGGAGAAATAACTGTAACAGAATAAAACTATCCCGAAGAAGGAGTTTGTCCTACACAATGGAAGGAATTGTTGGTCAAACACAAGCCCGACATCAACAGTCTATTAGACATATTGTGCCATAAAGAGATGGGAGGGGATGCGTAAGGTGCACCAAATTACGTATTTTGCGATATGTACCGAAACCGCCTGTGGAAACGCACCTCCGTTTTTTGCGGCCCCCACCAAATTGACCAGACCACCCTCCTCCCCCCCAAGTTGTCTGGCCCGCTTGTAATCAGAGTGGCCAGTATGTGGCCCCTTAGCTAAAATTAGTTTGACAACCCTGTTTTAGAGAATTAGAAACAACAAGGAAAAGGGTTTTCCCTTAGTGTGAAATTATAATGTCATGTGATTCATGCGTGTGCTTGAGGATCATTATCATTGGCAGCACATGAGGAACGGCCATTACCAATACAATTAATAACACTATGTTTAACCAAATCATGCACCGTTCTTAGCGCTAGCACGGTTCAGGTGAAGTCAGAACAACCTACACCCTGACATTATATGAATAATTGACTAACACACAACCCAAAAAGATAGATTAAAGATTACTCGAAGATAATTAGACCTAAGAGCCTGACGCAGAGAGAACCCCACCAGTGACAGCTTCATGATGCGCCCACAAGGAGCAAGAGATTAGCGATACGTGTCATTTTACCCCACACTTTACAAGTCACACTGACACCAGTCAGTTCGCTCACTGATTGCTCAACATGACAAACTGTAACCCTCCCTTGTCGCCATGATACACACTTTGGGATGGGTAGCCGAGTCTACTTAGATATAAGGCATATTGACACATGTCATGTCACCCCCCCCCCCACCGGTTCCTATACGGCCGGTACCTAACGGACTGAAACCTTACGCAGATTTCGCTGCTTCCTTTTGGTGCCTGAGCCGATTGAAATAGTTTATGTACAAGCTAACAGTAGTCTAGCTTGTGTAGCTACAGTAGCTAGCTAGCCATGTACCTATGTGTGTGTTTCCCCTGGGTTTTACAACTCCAGGTGGGGGGCAGGCGGGCAAACGGTCCCACCAACCGGGGCAGTAGAGTTGATGTATTAGTCGGGCAAACTGTTTAGCCGACCGTGAGGAGGGGGGGGTTATTGGTTCGGCAAACGGGGTAGTCACTGTGGTGCTCTCTGCCCTGCTGCTGCAAGTGGCACACGGACATATTCACGACATATTAATGTCAGTGTGGAACTGCCGTGTGTGAAAAAATGACAAAAAACTCTTTTTGATTTAGATTTTTTTTTTCAGGGGGAGGGGGGGGATAAACATTAGGCTGAGAAAGGAATCAACAGAAAGCGAGCCTGAGCAGGGAACAAATAAACGCCTTCACAGTGGACATAGGTACGCACTGGTCATGGGACAAGACGAACTGGCACAGGACACAGGGAGACGCAGACAATACATACACACAGGGTAAGGGCACAGGTGGAATCAATGAGGGGCAGGGCAGACAATCGGACCAGCACACAGGGGGAAGGAGCAAGTTGCCTGAATCACGAGACAACCTGATTAGCACCGCTTCTTGGACACGACAGTATATATGTTATGTTATTGAACAAGCCACTTAACCCAAATAATGAAGTGAGCCTGGAGGCATCTCTTTCCAGCTGCCTCCAGGCTGTTGTGCACGAGCTGAGCGCCTGTTGTTGAAGTCACTGACAAGCACATGTTGGTTTTGTGTCATTTAGAGGGAAAATGTGTGCATCTTAGCAGTTAGAGTCATACGTTGCTAAAAGTGCCAAATATATATTTTTTAAATAGCTAAACTTGTGTCTATGTGCTGTTTGGAAGAAAACTTTGCCAAGGTAGTTTGCTAAGTTGCTAAATCCAGGAACAAATTTGCTAAGTTGGCCTCACTGCAGGAGATCATTTCGTTTTGTCAATTCATTTACGCAGCAAAGCGTTATCTAAACACACAAATAATGAATTCTGTCAAACAAAACCGATGCTCTTCTGTGTTAGTACAGTCAATTAATGAAGAATGCTGTTCAATATATGTTACATGTCTTTAGTTCCTGCACAAATCTGAGCATAAATCTAAAATGAAATTATTAATATTGCAAATTCCAATTAATTAATATATATATATATATATATATATGTATTGGCTCTTACAGAGGGGAAACACTGTAAGAAGACTGTAAAATGATAATATATTGTTCATAGTTTGAAGTTAAAAAACTGTAGTTTGTATGAAGCTAAAATGTGTAGTTTGAAGCCATGTGTTTTGTGTATCTATATATGAACTATACTTTAATTGTCAATTGTCCTTTCTTTAAAAAAAAGCTGTATTCTTTTTAAAGTATCGGTTTAGCCTGATTGGTTTGCCTGGGTCATGTGACCAACTGCAGGCACCTGAAGGTTTTAGAAATGTGAATAGTTTAATTTTAATAATCTTCTTTGCAAAAAACACTGTTGGATGTGTTGATTCATTGTTTTTCAATTTTTGTAAAATACCATTTTCAAAGAAATTCCACTTTGTGTCCTTTCTGGACTTGGCATGGGTACTGTGTTATATGCACTAAAGGCACAGTGGGACACGACTAGTGTTGCTGCTCGGTGTTCAGAGGGTTAACACCACTCAGGGAGGATAGACATCATCATGCTGCATATTGTTAGGTGCTTTTAAATATTTGCAACAACCTTACCCGTGGTCCAGTTGTGTTAGAACGAGAGAAAAGATGATACATCATTTTATTTATTTGTCCCAGAAGGGTTCCTGCATTATTCATGCAACAACATGTTATGTTGTTAGTCTAAGCCTGAGGTGTATAAACCCAAGTAGGCTCCTGTATACAACTCACAGAAAGCTACTTGTAGCCAGTGATTATGTAAATCCCCCTGCAGGATTTTATTTATTTATTTGTTGTCACATGCTATATATTTTTTTTTATTTTTTTTTTCTATGCTGTTTCTAGAGTCCACTGTGCTGACTACTACATGCAGGAGGCCAAGAGACTGAAGCACAAGGCAGACGCTTTGGTAAGATGTTGTCTCCCACATCTCTATGTGCACTCACTCAAAGACACAGGTTACACACACACACACACACACACACACACATTTACAACTCTGTCCTTCATCAGATAGAGTAGCGACGGACAAACAGACGGCAAGAATATGATTTGATGACACCAAATGTTACCACCGCGAGTCTAGACTGTAAACTGTGCATGTGTGTGTCTGTCGTTGATCGTGTGTGTGTGTGTGTGTTCAGTGAGTCCAAAGAATGGAAATGTACTTTACATCAAGTGCTGCACTGTATAATGTGTGTCATTTATTGCACCATTTGTCTCCAGGGGAACATTGGACTCAAGGACTGACACTATCTGCAAGATTGTACAATATCAAAAGAATGATATATATTATATAAAAAAAATGGGGGGGGGGGGGTTCTGCAGAGAGTTTGTGCGCCACAATGCTTCTCAGCTGTTGCTCATCCTGTCTTTGGTCTTTCCTCTCGCCCTCTCTCTGCTCTGCTCCTTTTCTTTTAAACACTTTCACGCGTCTCGGCCCCTTTCTCTGCCCCTCACTCGTCTGCCTCCCTGTCATCCGTAGATGGATAAATTTGGTAAAGCGGTGAACTACGCAGACGGCGCCCTCTCCTTCATAGAGTGTGGGAATGCTATGGAGCGAGATCCACTGGAGGCCAAGTCCCCGTACACCATGTACTCTGAGACCGTGGAGCTCATCAGGTGAAGTGATACATGATATCTATGCTACCTTACGACATGTAAGATCTATTGCAGGGGGATTTACATTTGGGGTACTGAGTGAAAATGAACACACTTCTGAGCTGTACTCAAATAGGTCATCCACATGAATCGTGTTGATCCAAAGAGTTCTTATTGGTGGGGGGGGGGGTGGAGTCAACTGGCCGGCCAGCGTTTCTGAGATTGGAGGGAGACAAGGTGTCAATCAGCGTTAAGATCTCTGCAGCGTCTTCATTTTCACCTCCACCCTTTCACTCCAAGCGACAAATCTAGTGACTTCCCCTGGTGCCATTGGCGCCTTTTCTGGTGTCTGATGTGAACGCTTGTGTCGTTCTGCATTTACTGTCCTCAGCGAGTCCGTCTCACAGGAGCCTCGCGGCTCGCGAAGCAGTCCCAGCTGCACTATTATGATTATGCAAATGAGGCGATGACGCCCCCGTTGTCACCTTTTTCACCCCTCGTGAGTCTGCAGGTCTGCAAGGTGTGTGCTTGATGGACAAACCCAGCTTTGCCAATTGATCGACGAGCATTTCTTTGAGGAACTGATGACAACATCAACACAACATGGAAGTACCTGTAGTAGCTTTGATTAAAGGAAATGATGTCAGGCTGATGTGCTATTACTCGTAGTTCAAAAAGATGAAACCTGGAGCACTGGTCCATGTACTCCATGTACAAACTGAAGAGCCTTTCTATTTTCACCTGCTGATTTGGACACGGCAGTCAGGATCGATCTCTCGCTCTGTTGGTAAATGGGAAATCGAGCCTGCAGAGTGTTCGCACCGTCCACAGTGCAAGGATTTTGTGAACGTGAGAAATGGATTTGAACTAGATCAGCAAGAACCTCTGAGCAAGACACGAGAGCACTGGACATACTCAAAGCCCTCAAAATGCATTGCTCCTCTCTAGACTGTGCCGGGGGGGGACTGCGAGGTTTGTTTACATAAGTACAAATGATAGCGAGTGAAGTCTTAACTTATGTAAAATGAAGACAAAAAAATGGGACCAGAAGTTTTCCCTCATTTGCTTCTACCCAGATATGTAGCCATCGTATGATGTAGCTCATTGGTTCCTTCACAAAGACCTGCATAGTTGAGTATCTTCTCCCCGTGTGTACTGCCACAGCACATTTCCCCATGATTACACCTCTCTTATCAGCCCGACCTCACCAACCTAATGTACATTTTGTGAGCACCAATAATATTCCGTGGTTCACCTCTCTGCCCGGTCAGAAAATGACTAATCCGAATTTGAGTCTCGGAATGAAAACAAAAGCCTAATTAGCACAAAGCCAGTGCTCTATTCAGAAATGTCAGGACTCTCCAGCATTGTGTTTTATTGGTTTGAATCTTTGTTGTCTGAAGCCCCACAGACCTGCGGAGCTGCTAATGAGCCCCGTTTAACAAGCGTTGCGTTTGAGGACCTCTGCAGGTTTTTGCAGGTCACAAAGCGCCACTTTTACGAGAGCAAAGTGAGAATAACAAGCGACGGCCTCCTTTGAAGGCTGACGCCAGGGTGCTGGAGTGCGGGAGACTCTTTCCCCTGAAGGACTCAGGTTCAAGCCCCGCTTGTCGGCACTCATTCATCCTTGCTCAAGTGTCCTTGAGCGAGACGCCGAGTCGCCACCAGCTGACCTGTGACTCTGGCCTTTGACCCCCCCGGAGGAGGACAAGAATCTCCCCACGGAGATCCGTCAAGTATAAAGATGACAGAGCTCTCACCTGATTCACCTGTCGCTGCTGCAGCATCTATGAAATACCTAAATCAGGAACTCAGGGGCTAAATTCATCCATCTACTAAGCGCACCTGAGCAGGGTGGAAATGGAAGAAATGAATCGCTGACTGCCATGTTACATTACATCCTTGTGTTATGATGTTAACCCCGGATCACTAATTAATGAGCATGCATGCGTTGAAAGGGGAAGTGTGTGTATAGCAGAGATGTGAGCAGGTGAGTGATGAGCGTCTCCTCTCTGCAGGTACGCCATGAGGTTGAAGAACTTCACCAGCCATTCAGCCACCGTCGCTGAGAAGAAGCTAGCTGTGCTGTGGTAGGACCATTCTCTTTCTGTGTGTGTGTGTGTGTGTGTGTGTGTGTGTGTGTGTGTGTGTGTGTGTGTGTGTGTGTGTGTGTGTGTGTGTGTGTGTGTGTGTGTGTGTGTGTGTGTGTGTGTGTGTGTGTGTGTGCAGTGAGTGCAGGGTCATACCTAGGGTTTAAGAAATACTGACTTCATGAATCATGACTTCAGGAACACCAAGTGACTTGTCTCTTAATGTCTTAAAGACCTTTTTTGTTTTTAATCATTTTGTTTGTAATTATGATAATTTGTTTGGTGGATTTGCAGGATGTTGGCCAAGTGGTTGCAATGTTATTTTGTAAAATACTAATACTAAAATTCTAATACTGCACATAGTACACGGTGGTCAAAATGATGCCATACGCTGCATGACAATATGTCTTTGTCCACATTGTGCAGAAATGAAAACTCCCAAAAAAATCCAAAAATCAGCTGCTCTGTAGAGCTGCTTCCACTCAGCAGAGGCTGTCTGCACCCAGCAGACGAAAACTGTAGTTACACTAAAGAGTTAGCAACAAAGTCAGTGGAAAAAAGAAAAACAATATGCATATTTATATATGTATAGCATTTTTCATAACATATTATAATACTGTTACTCTTTTAACCTTTGTGTGCCGCTTGTGCAAATGACTGAATTCACAATGAAGAGCACTTTGACTTGATCCTATATTAGTATTATCCATTCCTCACATTCTGTGCATCACTCTAGTTCCTCCAAATCCGGGCGGACTTGTGTGACGTGTTTGAAGTCCATTTCTGTGTGGATGACATGAAAATAATAGTGAGGATGGAGCTTTAAAGCAAATTTGCACAGAGGACTCATCTGCCTTCTTTAATGGTTTTGTTTCCATAGTAACCGCTGTCTGTCTCTGCTGTATCTGAGGATGTTCCATTTGAAGAAAGACCATGCTGTCAAGTACTCCCGATCGCTCATGGAGTACTTCAAGGTATCGCACACACACACACACACACCCACACACACACACACACTTGGACATGGACTTCATTTCCCCTCTTTGTCATTTCCTCCCTCTGCGGTTGAAAAACATATAAAGCCAATTACAATCCTTCAAATGCATTTCATATTCATTTTCATGGAGCCTGTGCTTTCATTTTGCTTGACATTATTAAAATCCATTCTTTGTCTTTGATATTAATGTATTAATTAGCTCCATCAATCCTCACAGTGGATTGTTTGGGTTTAATGTGCTTGTTTTGATTAATTACATTTTGTTAAATTAATTACTGAGGATGTCATTATAACAGTGAACCATTTGCATTGATGGGATTGGATTCCTGGGAAGGAGCTGACTGGGGGTTTAGTTGCGCGTCTATGTGTGTGTATGTGTGTGTGTGTGCGCGCACTCAGGCTGCGTAAATACAGTATGCAGTATACAAATAAAAGAAAAAAAACTAAGAGTAGCCGAGCGCTTCATTTCAAAAGACAAACGGCACCCATACTGTAAAATGTACCATTAATGTGGATTTTAACATTACGTACTGTTCATGCAATTTGTAGATCATAAGGGTTTGGCTGATATTATGAATAATGAATAATATGAATAATTAAGTTGATGGGTTTGTTATAGCACTGATTAAATGAAGGGATTACAGTGTATACTTATGGAAATGGACAGCGATACATATTAACCACTCTGTATTTCAACTTACTCAGTTTAAAAAAAAGTATGCAGCCTTTTGGATAACTCTCCCACCATTAGGGCAGTGCAATCAATGTGTGCCCACCTTGTTACACCAATACATCAATGAATGAATAAATAGAGAAAGACTTCTGGCATCTGTGAAGTCTGCTTGTTTTATTGCTCCAAGCTACAGGCTTATTTGTCTGTTGAATATGAAGCTACAGCCAGCCAACTGTCTGGCTTAGTATGAAGACTATAAAAGAGGATGGGTTGTGCTAAAAGGTCACCTGGGTAAAACCCAAACTGTGATGGTGTTACCTTCAGATGGAGCCGGCCCAGCTGCTTCCAGCTTTTGTGCTAAGCTAAGCTTTTTGTTGTCATTTCAGCTTCACGTTCGCCAGACAGAATTTGTAAATTGTAACTTGTGATACATGTTATAATTTCTCCTTCTTCCACCTCCAGGCTCTCTCTGTTAGAAATAATAAACCACACGTATTAATGAGTTTGTCTTTCTGTGACCCAGAATTCAGCCAAGAGTTCCCACCAAGAACCCTCTCCCTGGAGGATCAATGGGAAGTGAGTACACAGACACACAAACACACACGCGCATATACACACAGTCTCCCTCCACTTCAGTCACACAGATAATTGAGAATTTATAATGCACCGGAGCTCTGCTTCAAAATACCATGGCGCCCCTGACAGCCGCTTGCTCAAACAAACCCCTCAGGAAGCAAATAAAGGGATTGATTTGTTGTAGATGTGAGGAGGAGAAGACTGGAGGCCGGCGAGAAGGAGACATGGAGGGAGCGATGATGGATGGAGGAGGAGAGGGGTGAAGGAGCCGTGCATCTGAAGCTAATGAGTTTGGACAGCTCTGATGTTGCACAACAGCAGGGCTGGAGCTCCGAGTGCATGTGTGTGTGTGTGTGTGTGCGTGCGTGCGCGTGTGTGTGAGAGAGTGGGAATTAGGCACAAGGCGTTCGTTGGGTCAGCGCGGGTCAAGGCCACATCACAGACATTACATCACTGTCAGAGCCACACAGCAGTTTGTACTAGCAGGACTGATGTTACTAAGCATAGAATATCACAAACGCCACACACACATTTAATACTCATCAATGCCCTTTGGACTGAAAACCATCACTGCTGGGTTGCATTTGATGCATTTTGCAAAAGCCAAAACAACAGTGTGTTTAATTTCCACCATAATTAATGGGCAGCAGTTGAAATGATAAATATTAGGCAACATTACTGTTGTTATTACTCTACTATTCATAGAATTTGAGTCCAGTGGTTGCTGCGTAGCGCTCTATCACATATCTGGGGTTTAGGTGTCGGGTCATTAAGCCATGAATGGTTCCAGGTGGTGAATTAACGCATCTTATTGCAGGTCAGGCGGTCCAATTGCCCCTCATTATGGGTCGGACGCTTGCAAGCATTAAAAGGCCCCGACCCGCGCTGTTGATTGATATGTTGGCAAACGTCGGTGGACCAGTAGAACAATGTACCACTAAGTGCTTTACTTCACTCCGCAGCCACTCAACCAACACTTAAGAGGATTAAGAACCGCTGGTCCACATTAATAGTGACGCCCACCTTAAGTGAGCCCGGCCTGAGGTTTGAGGGCGCGCCCGGGGATCACATGACTAGATGCAACGTGAGAGCCCTCACAGTACGAGAGCCGAATCTGCCGTCCCTCTCCGCTAGGCGAGGCAGCGTTTTAGTGCCGTTCTGGTCGGTTCAGCTACTTTACTCACTTGTGAGAGCCAGCTTCATCTTTTTTTCCCCTCGCAAGAAAATAAATGGAGGAAGGCGCATTTGATTAAAGAATTTATTCTTATTTTACGATTCTCTGTGCAAATCTTTTTTCCACACGCCATAAAAGCACACCGCAGATTTTATATTTTGACATTGGCTCGGGACCCTAAACAGAGTTTGCTGGGAATTCATTGACTCAAGAGATTTGTTAATTTGTGACCAAATTAGGAATTGGACATGCGTAGGGTGTGGAACTGTAAGTTTATATTAAACTCCTATTCCTCAGGTGGCCGAAAAGATATCTTATGTGTAAATAAGCAACTATTTAGAAACACGTTGGTCCCAATGACTTAATAAGGCGATTACATCTCCGTCTTGTGCTCCACTGCCTCCAAGTGGCCAAAGAAAATCAATAAATGCTGCTGTAATGGGACATTTTTTGGATAAGCTTGTTGCTTTCTCTTACAAGTATAACGCTTGCTATCCCAATGGCTCCTCCTGCCTTTTTGTTCAGATGAATTCTTTGCTGTGGTTTTTTCCCCGTCCGCCTCTCATCTCTCACGCACAGCCACTGAAAAAATAATGCCTTTCTTCTTCTGTGCTGTCGACATCAGTCAAGCTGCTTTTAGCAGTCTTATCTTTAGAAAACAGAAAACTAATAAAGACGGTAGTCAGCAGATGCCTCCTTGACGCCAGTAGGTGTGTTTTGGACGTGATGTGACTGCTGCTCTGGTCTTGCCCGCGTTCCCCTTTGTTTGGCATCGACAGGTCCATTCAAAAGCCCTCGCAGTAAACAGAAGCTGCCCATTGAACGCTCCGGGTCTTCCTCACTGCCTCTCTGTGTTTCTGCAGGGTCAACGGGACCCCGTCGCCCCTCTCGCTCAGCCCCTCCCCAGCCGGCAGTGGAGGGGCGGGCGGAGGCTCCGGAGGGCCCCCGGGCTCGTCAGGAAGCGTGGCCATTCCTCAGCGGATTCACCACATGGCTGCCAGTCACGTCAACATCACCAACAACATCCTGCGTAGCTACGAGCACTGGGAGACGGCCGACAGGCTGGCCACCGGCAGCCAAGGTAGGACCCCCCACGAGCCCCAGCGGCTCACAGTGACAGCGTGATTCATCATTCACAACTAGCAACTAGTCATTTAAAACTGTAAGGAAACGCCGACATGAGCACAGCGCCGTCAGAGCTCTGGATACATATGGCTTGAGTTTCGGGGCGGCATAGGAACACATTCTCTCACCAAACCAAGCATGACATGGTGTCTCTCCTTTTAGATACATGTATATATTTGCACAGGTGTATATACATATATGATGCAGCGACTACTTACCTGCAAACCACACACTCTTGTACTTTCATAAAGTATTTCCTCCTGACCAGGACCTTTTTAGGGGGAGTAAAATGCCCCCAGGACTTCATTTAGATCCTAGGTCCCAGGAGAAAGGGACTTGTGTTCCACTGCAGAGCTCATTTTACACTCAAAAGTTGTTTATCATGGTAAACCCGGCTTCCAACTACATCAAAATGTGGATGCCCACAGTACAGTCAGATAGAAGCAGCACCACCTTGCTACCGTCATATGTTTCATTTCAGCACGAGCAGCAGCAGATAGACCCTCAGTAACCCCCCCCCCCCCCACACTTTCCCCTAGAGTTCTTCCTGGAGCTGGACTCGGTGATGGAGCCGCTGGGTCAGCAGAGCAGCATGACGGAGCTGGTGAGATACATCAGGCAGGGACTGCACTGGCTCCGCTTAGAGGCTCACCTGCTGTAGAGACTGGACCCCGGCCAATATGCAGGGGGAAAAAAAACAGAAATAGAGAGAAAGACATTTGCCTGGGAGCTAGAACTGGGATAACAAGTGAGATGAGACTCATAACAATGCCTCGGTTCCCACTGGGATCCTTCAAATGACCCCACGCCACCCGCTGTAACGTAACGGCATAGACTGGATGGATAAATTAGGATGGAATTCACCTACAATTAGGTCTAAAGAGTAATCTACTTTGGGAATGTCCACTGTGAATTACACAACACCAAGTAGCACATTCAATATTTGGCTGATACTGCTTTCGGAACAACTTCGGTGCAGCATCTTCAATCCCTCCAGGGACAGCAAATGTTGCCCTGAATAGAAATAAGGAAAGGTATTTTTACAAAGACGGGATAATTTTCAAAAAGGAATGTGAGCGGCTGACGGGATTAAGGAGCCTGAAGGCAGGAGCTCAGCGAAGGCTCATCTGCTGCCGCGGCGGCCTCCAAATGTGTCTGTGATTGGGACGAGAGCGAAAGCCTCGGGCGGGTATCGATCCACGTGGAGTCCTATCCGTGAGATGAGCAGCACGCTAGTAGAGGAAAGAGGCTCCGCTTTGACCAGGAGAGCTGAATTGATGGAGGCTGAAGTTGGTCTTCTGCTTCACCTACCTCTGGGGCGTGTACCTCCAGTAATTTAAAAACAGTAACCAGTCACAAGCCTTTTTTATAGCTTCTATCATGGCTTGAATTTACTACGATGTAGCCAGTTAATAATAACAAAAAAAGTATAGAGAAATATGATTACTCAAACTGTTATGTAAATCGCTTAAAACTGTGTCATAGATTTAAAATTAAATGATTAGCTCCCTCATCTTAATAGAGAACTTAATAATGAATTTGACATTAATGTCAGCTTTTCATTCTGAGGATTTCAAGTAAATCTGAGCCTTTGGCTCGTCTCACCACGTCCTGCTGCCATCGAGCAGCTCACATCTGGATCGGTAGTCTGTCTAAGTACTTAAGATGCACAGCCTCTCAGTGCAATCTCACCAAAGTAACCCCAACATTAAGCTAGCGAGGCCAAGGATTACAACATCTGGTTTACAAGTTTACAGCTCACCGGTCCTACAAATGGAGCCTGGCTCCATCAGAAAAGGCACTTGTCTGCTTCTTCTCTCACTGGTTATGGGCTTTTTGTGAAACTCCTCACAGTTCTATTTCCCACAGTAACCCACCCACTGAGGTGTCAAACCGCTACAACGGGAAGAAACTACAAGACTCACTGCGATGTGGCTCCTGATTGGGGTAAACAGGGTGAAGATCTCACCTGCGCTGTTCTGCCCTGATATCAGAAGAAGTCGGTACAATTTTGTGCATCTCTTAATGAGGTCAGATCACCTGCCGGGTGTCTTGTAGTCGCTTCCCAAACATGTGTTGTGTCGTGTCGTTAGTATGCATTAGTGTAAAGCTGATTGTCATGTCTAGCAATCATTACCTGACCGAACAATACAGATGTTTGTGTTCCATATTGTACAGACTTTGACTCCTGGAAACAGTGTTTTGTGAATGATTTCATGTTAATGAATGAGGAAGTGAAACAAGAATATATATATACACACATATGTATGTATGTATGTATGTACATGCGTGTTTGTGTGTGTGTGTGTGTATGTGCGTGCGTGTCTAAGAGAGACTGATACAGTCTGTGAGTGTGTGAGGCCATGGCTGCATTTACACAGTGTCAAACATAATCATATTTTTAACCCTTTGTGGCACTTTAAAAAACAAAAAGGATTGGCTGCTTGTCTTCTCCTATTTTCTCCTATAGTGCCATAAAGTTTTAAAATCTGGATTTGTGTCTATGGTCTCTACGAATCCAGCACATCAAGCATGAGTTTGTTTTAAGTTTTGGATCCTTTGACCATCGCTGAATGTGTATGGAAGACAATGTGGATGTGAAAAGTAATTTTCACTTTTACAAAAAAAAACTGAAACTCAAGTGCCTCTATTTGTGTCCGTGGGAATTGCTCTATTTATTTAAGAACAAAGAATTAATCTAAATGATTTTTCCATACCATATTGGTATAAATATGAGATTGTTTTTCGTAAAATCAAAATGTTTCCACGTGCTTTTTACTGGCGTTAATGATATGACACCAGGGTTTGGCTTTAAGAATAATGTGTTATTTAAAGTGTCAAATTTGCATTTGTTGCTGAGGGATTTGTTTCTGGATGATTTGAACCACTATGGGTTTGTCTAAAATGCCTGAAAAACCACCGCATGCAATAAATGATAGCTTCAGACCCAGAACTAATCGTGTCCACTTTGAAAAAGGAGAAAAGTGTATATCAATGTATTTCTTGTTGCATAGTTATTTACAGTGTGAATGTTCTACATCACCTGAAAATGCAGAGCTGCTTTAAATGCACAATGCTAAAGATAATACGCTAAGGATGGAGGTAGCAACGAACATCAAGGACAACATGTCACTCAACGGGGAGAGTTTGACATTTTAAGGGAGTACTCTTCTCGCACTCTTGTGTCTGTTCGCTAATTATGAGGCTAATGCCGGCTGGTTAGCTTAGCTTAGCTTAGCTTAGCTTAAAGCCGGAAGGTGCAACACTGAACATGGCGATAGCAACACGGGGGAAAGAACGAACACTGACCCGAACACCCGGTTTGTGTTGGCTGAAGATGTAGTTAGCAAGGACACATCATTAATATTGATACGTCTTTGTTGTATTTATTATCGTTATTGTCATCTAATGACTTCCCCTCTGTCCAAACTGTCCCTACGGGCTGAGTCGCTAACGCTAGCTGAAGCATCAGACAAGGACAGCCAGTAGCTCAAAAGCAATGCATAACAATGTGTTGTGTTAATTAATGGGCATTTGAATTGCTAGTTTCATTACTTTTGCACAAAGCCCAGCTACCAGTTTCCCATGTCCAGTCTTTGCGATAAGCTAAGCTTGCTGACTCTGTGTTCATATTTAACACACAAACGTGAGTGTAGCGAGGGAGCAAATGTCTTCCCAAAAATGTAAAACTACTCCTTTAAAACGAACTCCATGTTCTTAATCTGAAAGCCTGCAAGTGTTTAGTGATGAGCATATTTGGATAACAGTACAAACTGTTTTATCCAAAAGTCCTTCAGCTTCAACGTTGATTTTGTATTATTTTAGGTCATGAAACCAAATTAGCAGCGTTCCAATGAGCCTACGAACTTGTCCAACAGCTAACAACCCCCCCCAGACCGTCTCTGTTGGACCTCAGTCAGTCCAAGTCAATGGATGATCCACAGTGTTAATCAGTCCAATTCAATGATGTTTGATGTTGTTTTGTTTAATGGTGAAAACAGTGATGTTACTGTACGGTTATTGTTCATTTTGCACTATGGTCTTTCTTTTCAGTAACATGCAGCGGTACAATATACTTATTAAATAATATGCTATAAAATGTCATGAACATTGCATTGGTGATATTATGGGAAACCCAATTTTCATCCCACTACGCTCCACGTCACATGGTGGCTGTGGTCAGTACAGGAACAACAGTTCTGTTGACTATATGCAATGTGAGTATGTCGGTATATTCTGAGACATTGTGGGGACCCACTGCCTCAGCATGGCCTTTTATTCTGCTGACATCTTATTAAATATCTCATTAGCACATGTAACATTATCACAGTTGTCATCTTGTTTATCAAAAGCAGCAGTGACGGAAACATCACTGTTGGTGTGATTACAATTGGGGGCTAAACAGACTCATTTCTCTTTTGACACCAGATGGTTACAAGCCGATAATACGCTGATAATCTCTCCAGTGGTGATGAGTGTCTCAATATTTGTTTGCGTTTCAGAAAATCACAGATACCCTCTGATTGCTTAAGAAATTGCCAAAACTGCCTCATACAGTAAATCAACTCGCAGTATTTATAAGGATGATTATCTTCTCAAATTCCTGTAATCTACCAGAGAGCTGCTGTTTTCTTATTCCTTTTTTTTTCTTTTCAATTGACTGTCCACCGTTATTCGGTTTCAAAATGGTCACGCGTGTATTTGGAAAGAGATTATTCTCTATTCACACAAACAAATAATTGCATAATATTTGTTAGGGATGGAGACATTAACAAAATGTTAATGTAATCAATTCTAGAAAGTAACTGCTAACATGTTACTTAATTTTTTCTTTAGTCATAAACATCATTGGTCTCTTGGCGAATGAGTTTTACAACCAGATTACTATACCTGTATGTATTTATTTATTAAGCAGTTCAATACATAAACAGAAATAGTTAGACGAGATAATAGATGCAGCTCTAATTCCGTATCAACCAAGGAACTGGAGGCGGTTAAACTAGCTTAGCATGAATACTGGAAACAGGAAAACAGTTCACTTAAACCTCAAGTAAAAAAGAAAAACTACCTGTGCTCTGTCATCTGAACTCCACATTTCATCCAGAATAATCTCTTTATGTGCAAAATGTAGCTGTTCTGAAACAACTCACTTCTCCCCCCATCAGGGGTTGTTGGGTTCTGATTTTTACGAAACAAATCCAGCCTTAATCATAAACGTCTATTTATTAAGTCCACCAGAAGACGGTATTCTTGGGTATGACCCGCTTTACTTATTTCGAGTATACAATATGATTCAAATTCATGTGGCATTTATTGATGCTAAAATGCTACATGGCAAGTGTTGGGCATCCCAATATAGTTAAATCAGCGTATTTGAAGTCGGGTCATTGGTGTTTTTTGACGGACAGCAACGCGGTGCCTCCGACAGCCTGGACATTCTGTGGTTCTGATGTGCATCACAGACTAAACGCAACGCTGAAAACATTTTTCAAAATTACACAAGAACACAACTGTCCAACATGGATTGCATTGTATTTTTAAATGTGTTGCACAACTTCGGCTATTTTTCTGTTTCTATCAGTGCTATCTTTTGGCCTTTTATATGGTTCTTATTTTTTTTTTATAAAAAAAAATTGTTCTATGTGATGATCAGAAGTTGTGATGCAGTTCCATTGTTTTTAAATATTTAATGTCTCTAAAATATGGATTAAAATCTGTTGAACCAGTGGTTGTGCTGCTCTCATTGTCTCATTCATTAAACATTACTGGGCTGCATGGCTTTCATGATTGGACTGAAGAAGCTTGAGGGCATTGAGGGCGTTACAAGAAAACAACCTTCCCTTTGTATTGCATTGTGAAGTTCTGTATTCAGATAACAGGACAAAGCAGAAATACCTAGCCAAGTTATTTCAAACAATTTTACAAGCAAGCTTACAGTAAAATCACGTTTTTTTAGTGAATAAAATCATATAATAGTCATATAATAAATAAGAGCCCTGCCTCTGAGTGGCCTTGATGCATTAAGAGCCAAGCTAGTCTTCTTATTATCGCTAATGGACTCTTATTTTTACATCATAGCAACTATTAGCGCACTTCGCCATGCATGACTAATTCATTGAATAAAGGCGCACATTAGAATTCAAGAGGGAAGGAGGCTGTGTGTCCTGAGAAAGTGAGAGAGACGCTGGGAGAGAGCTGCGTGGACTTCAGACTGAGCGAGAGAAATGGGGAAAGACGAGAAGCCTCGTGTTAGGGTCCAAAGGAAGGTTCCTTTGCTGGGTGACATAAATAGAAAAATATAGCAGATGAAATGAACCAATATTTTGACTCATGCCAGTAAGATGATTAACTTAATATGAAAAGAATAAAAGTGGTGAAGAAAAGCAAAATATGTCAATTGTGGAGGGAAATGATTTAGTTTGATTGTTCTTGTGTTAACTCGGTACGTCAAAATGACACTTCAACATTCATAAGAATAGAAGAAAGATATAAGATATAATAATAAAAAGAAACAATTGGGCAAAGGCAGGGTTCTCTCTAAAGAGGTTGTCAGTCTACTTCATGGAGGAATCAACTAACAAAGCAAATGTATGTTATGATCGTGGCGTGTATCTTGTTTCTCTATAACAATTTAGATGAAACTTTAATGCCCTGGGAGTGGCAAATGGTTTTATATTTAATTTGATTACATTCATTTTAATTATTAAACTAAATGAACTGTTGATCAGAGAATTGTGCAATCAATCCCAGAGATTAATTACTACTTATAGCAGACTCATACTTGCTTAATCACATTTACAAATAGGAATTGTTGCCCAGCACTAATAAAAGGTCATACTATGATTAGTCAAAATAACTGATGTTTGAGCATACAATTTTGAAAAGGTAATGGAATGCTATGCTGAGAAAATTGTCCATAAAGTGAAAAGGGTATAGAGTGAAGTCTTAGTACAAAACGGTTTTATATAAGGCATAGTATTCTTTGTGGTATACATTCTAATCCAATTAATTCAAAACAAAAAATATATAGTATTGTGCGTTCAAAGACATACTATAATATTTCACAAATACGATAAAAGTACAAAAAGTCACAGTATCGTATGTCAGATAAAACGGAGAAAAACAATTCTCAGCAGTAAGAGGCTTATTTCAGATATTTGTCTCTTTATTTGACCAAACAAGGTTCACACAACTTGGCTACGTAACCAATAAGTTTCAGATGGAGTGACTGAGAAATTGGGAAATTTCATGTTTGGGACGTCATGTATGAGACCACCCTTCTAACAAAGCATGTGACCCAGCTCAGACCGAGGCAATACTATAAAAAAAATGATTATTCCGATGTTTTAATCTAATTCTCCAAGTCTGGGATTTCTAATGAATGACATTTAACTGAAAATCCTTTTCCCCCTCAACAGGTTTTCCTCACCAGCCACTTAATTACAGCGATTCTACTTCATTAAAAGAAAGAAGTTGAAAATTGATTCCCTCAATCTTACTGTGCAGGGTGGCAATTTTAATAGAGCGTCCCTCATTGTTTGCCACATGTTTAAAAGTCCATCATCCATTAGCTAACCCTGCTTATCCTTTGGAGGGTCACAGAGGGGGGGGGGCTCTGATTGAGTGAGAGGCGGGGTACGCCCTGCATCGCTTAGCGGGACGGACCCGTCTTTGGACCCCGGGGAAGAGAGCATAAGGCCGCCACTCAGAAGAAACCAAAGGCTTAGCTGGCCCGACCCCGGCGGGGGGGCTAACCGCGGCTAAAGTGCTAAAGCACGAGGCTTCCAGTCCTGCTCGGCGGCTCCAGAGGCGCTAACGAGGGACGAGCCCGTCGGCCCTAATTGAACGACCCCCGGGTGACCTGGCTTCACGGTGGCGGCCGACGCGTCGCATGCAGCCGGGCCTCTAATTGGCTGCTTCCTTTTCGATGTGCCACGTGCTCTGAGAGATGCAGAAGAGAGAGAGCGGCGCGCTGACGCTGTGGTTAAAAAACACACCGCGGCTTGCAGCAGAGACACGACGTCCTCCTAACGAAGGCGACTTTATATGAGAGCCAGCTGCATTTCCAATACTCCTACCGCCAGGGGTCAGAAGTCCAAAGGTCGAGACGGCCTCGAGTCGGATTGCGCCTCTATCGCCAATATCCATATAATAATAATAATAATAATAATGTGAAGCGCAGCAGGGAGCGCTTCTCACCAAAAAGAAACCCACCTTCTTGCGAGCAGACCCACTGAGCCACGACACATTCCCTACAAATAGTCTCCAGTACGATGCGAAACCCGGCCAGATGAAATGCTGTAAGCGGCCTAGTAGCTTCCAAAGGAGAGCGCAGAGTCCACTAAACTAATTTAGCTGTGTGAAAAACAGCTCTTCGGAGAAATACTCTGAAACCACTTTGTTTGGAGGCAGACGGTCTCTCTGTCAGTCTCCCTGATCCCGGGCCTCCCAGGCTCCAGTTTGTTTACTATCCCTGGATTAATGCACGGACGGTAAACACACATGTGTACACACACACACACACACACACACACACACACACCCTTGAGACAAACGCTAGTCGTGATGCAGCGTTTGTTTTTTCTTCTCTTTCCACACTCCCCCTCCAAAGGTAAGTGTGCATGTCAGCAACGTTACCAGAAAGGCAGCTGTGACGCGATAATCAGTGTTTGGAAGCGTAATGACACCCGATGGGAGCGAGACGGAGTGGATCGGAGGGAGGGAGCAGGTAAATACTGACATAATTACAATTAGATGGTGGCCAGAGATCACCGCTTGTGATGATAAACATCTGGTAAGGCCACAGACTGAAACACGACTGAATGCAGAGCAACAGAGCGAACAGAATAAGAACTCATGCCTTGGACCTCCGTTCATCAGCTGACCAGAAACACTACTCCAAATGAATGCTGCCGCTCTGCTGGTGTAAATAAAGCCCCATGTGCTGGATGAGTTAACGGGGAACACTTTGCTCTGCTAAGAGCTCGCAGTTAAGTTAAGAACTGGTGCTCAAATGGAAATTTTCCCCCATTTGATCAACACAACATGCATGGTACTTTGAAGGTACAAAACACATTTTATTGGACACAACTAATACTAAGAACAAAAAAAATGTGTTGGATGGATAAGTATTTGCCCCCTGAGTCATTACTTGGTTGATACTGCTGGATGATGACTCAAGTCTTATCTTCAAGAATTGTTCCGTATATGGCTCCATCCATATTTTCCTCCGTTCGGACTAGTTCCCCCTGTACCTGCTGAAGTGGCAATGTTTCCCTGTTGGGATGCTGTGCTCAAGGGGGATGGGCAGCGTTTCTTCCGCACACAGTTGCATTTTGGTGTCATCCGACTGAAGCACCTTGTTCCTCATGTTTTGCTGTCCCACACGACTCGGAAACAGGATTTCTAACGGATAACTTCCAACAGCAGCTTTTCTTCTTGCCACTCTTCCATGAAGACCAGCCGTGTGGCGTACACGGCTCATCGTCGTCCCGTGGACAGATTCCCCAACCTTAGCTTTGATCTTTGCAGCTCCTCCAGAGTTAACACGGGCCTCATGGTCGTTTCTATAATGGAACCCTGCTTCATACTGAACACATTATCCCTGAGCCGTTTGAGGAGCTGCTTGTTGTTCAGGACTCTTTGTTCAGTAACGCTCCAACAAGACCGTCTCAGAACACGTGTATTTATACCAAGATTAAATTGCAGACACGTGGCGCCTATTTACTAACGCTGTGTCTTATGAAGGCAATTTGTCGCAGCAGATCTTTGTTAGGGTGGGGGGGGGGGGGGGGGTTCTACAGTAAAAGGAGGTGAATACAGATACATTTAACACTTTCCAGATTTTTTATTTGGAAATTATTTTTAAATCCATGTGAACTTCCCCTCCAACTTCCAGATGGTCTATTGTGTTGGGCCATTACATAAGATCCCAATTAAATAAATAAAGTTGAATATGTGGTTATACCATGACAAAATGTCCCAAGTGGGGGGAGTACTTATAGATACACTTTTGCCAAGATGTATTTGCTAGACATTTTACAGTGTGCAGGTGGACATATTGGTGTAATGTTGCTTAGAATAATCCATTAAACAAAGGGATGAAAAGGTACAACTCATGAGGTGGATATGAATGGTGTGAGGGAGGGGTGACTGAAAAGAGAAAGGATTACCAGGGGAAACGTGTGATGGGCTTCTCTGGTCTTTTAGCTTCCCATTTCCAAGGCATGACATGGAATTCATACTATATTGTGGAGTTATGCAGGAATAAGAGAAACTCAGTTTGAGTTGAAAAGACTTCAGTTTTCTCCCTTCTGGAGCAAAGCTCTCCCTCCTCTTTAAAATGGGCTTGTTTCTGAAGGCCAAACACACAAGAACATGCTCAAGTTTCTCTGCACAAATGGTGTATTTTGTTTATGAACACAGTTATTCAAATCAAACTAATATATTAAGAGCGTGTCCCTGGGAAACTACAGCTATGAATTCTTTTTGCATCATTTATTTTCCTTCAGAAAGCTTGAGATCACTCCGAGCTGCTCCGACACAACCAGACTGGTGTCCTCAGCGTCCGACTGTATGGACACTTTACAGCTATTGTTGAAAAGGAAGCAGCGACAGAGAAACATTGATGCTTCAGAAAGAAAAAAACAGTCATCAATGCCCTGAGAACAACTGTGGAGCAAATAGAGAAATTCAATAAGGCTTGGTCTGACATGTGATCCGTGCTGATTACATGAATCATCTGCATCTCACTAACAGGAAGCCGGTGTAAACTATAATAAGAGCTGACGGGCCAAAACCCTGCAATTCATTGTTGGGCGCAAAATTCAAGCCGAAAGTGCTTTCTTCTGAACATCGCCACAGCGCATGCATTGGAGCAGCAGCACGAGGGGGCTCCAGTCCCATTTATTTGAATTCAATTACTGTGGGTGGCTCTTAATCTCTCCACTCTGGGTCCGCATATTCAACACCGACTGCTTTACAGGGAGGGAGGCAAACAGCCGCGAGTGACATCGAGTGCATACAGAAATGTCATATTCTTCAACACGACAGCGCTAAAGTGTGCGAGCCCCCTTTTAGCGGTTCAGGAGTGGAGCGACAGACTCCATGTGAGAGATGGAGGACCAATAGAACAATATTACTTTGCAGGCGCCACCATTAAAGCCAATCAGAGTTCATGCTTCTGGGTAAAGTTGATCAGAACAAAGGGTTCCACGGTGAGCTGCAGGAGTCAGTGTTACGGGTTGAAGAGTTGAAAATAGCCCATTGGATTTCTTTACGCTACAATGAGCCAGCTGTCCTTGACATTAGCTTAGCATGAGCACCTTAAGCACATGTTAAATATCCTTTGTTCAGTCGGTATGAAAACAAAGTATGAAACAGTGAGTTAAAAGGGGACAAACGCACTGGACCTCGCTTTTAGCAGCAGTGAGATCAACCAATCAGAGTTTTCCATTTCCCTTTGTTAATAAAAAAAAACTCCCGGCATAAACGCTTCCGTTTTCACTTCCACTCTGATGAGCCCAGATCTGCCTGCCAATGAGTTCTTCACAAGGAACATTAGCCTGAGGGACTGAGCCTGAAAGATTAACAGTGATTCCACATAATACTAAATCAAGTATGTGTTATATTAGAAAAAATATTCAAGGCGTTCTCCCTTTCTGGAGAGTTTATCCATCCATCCATCTTCCCTTTGTACTCGTCTCCATCTGTCCATCTGTTGTGGTTTCAGTCCCGTCATCACGCCTTCCCTCTTCTCGTTGCCCCCCCCGCTGAGAGGTAGAGGAGCTGCAGCCTCATTCTCCTCTGCACACTCGCAGTCTGGACAGAAACCAGAGTCAGACAACAAGTTCAGTGAATGAAGAAATCATGGAGCTCTACATAAAAAGGAATCCAAACTTACCCCAGGCAGACGTGCCATCTTTCCCATCATCCCACTGTGGTCAAAGTCACTGTAGATGTTCCTGTCCTGGCCGGGGTCGTCCGCTAACATGTAAAGCTCCCCAGCATGGACATCCGACACGTTCACCTGGACGCAGAGGGGTGACAGACAAAGACTGACGGCTCCATCACTCTCTGAGGAGGAGCCAGATGGGCACACGCGGACATGTGAGGACTAACCCGAAATGTTGTAGGGTCGAACCCCAGCCACAGGGTGTATCTATAGTCCCAGGAGCGCAGAGAGTAGCCCATGGTCTTTATGTCTTTGAGGTCGGGGAGGTCAGAGTTGACCTAAGGAAAGAACACTGAACATAAAAGCATCTTGAAGTGTAGCGAACGATTCTCCGGACCCTTCACAGCACTGGCTGGGATGTGTTCAATCAGCACATCTGGTGGGAGCCAGCACACGCTGCAGAGAGCAACTTTGGGTTCCATGAGCGTCACTAACATTTTAGTCTACTCAATCCATTCATTCATTAAGAGCAACTGGGGAATATTCATTGGAAGTAAGATAAATGCAACCTTTAGACAGCTGATAGAAGCTGTAGAAAACTTGGGCCCTGGTACCTGCGGTGTGTCGGCGGGTCGAGGGTACTGGCTAAAAGCGATGGCTTCCTCGTTCTGCCTTTGTTCCTGGTGTCGGAAGGTGTAGGCCATGTTCTCTCCTTCCGTACACAGCTCCTCCTGAAAGCAAGACGACGGGCCGACGGGAGGGAAAGGAAATGAATGTCAGAGTCTCTTACGTCACGTCGCTCGCGTTCGGGGTTGTTTACAGAGCGTGCACTTCGATTAACTTTGTTTGCCAATGTTTATACACGTTCCAATTGAACCAGGGGTGCCTGGAGGTATCCGGTTCACTTCTTGTGTTGCAGCTTATGGAAAATACGAGCTCGGCATGACACCCAAAACGTGGTTTCGACGTAAGCCCAAAAGGATCCCCAAGTTCAACAAGGCTGAACGACTGAAGACTACTTGAGTCCAAGATAGAACAAGACTGAGGCTCTTCAGTCAGGTCACAACGGCTGCTCTGTGAGGCAGGACTTAGTTACAACGGCCATTTCCTTCACACCACATATCTACAGAATGCCTCAAATTAGCTTCATGTTTGTTGCAGCAAGTTAACAGAGAAGCAACAAAATGCCCCGAAGGTCCATTTTTCAATTTATATTATATTTTGTATACATTTAGTGTTTAGTTTAACTGCTACAAATGTATGTATTAACAAGTCACCGGTTTCATTAAGTGGAGGATATTAAAGCGGTCAGAAATTCTACATTATTCTATATTTCCAACCGTGGAACACAAGTCAGAGGTCGATACATCAGTCCGGAGCAAAGACAACGCCCAACAAAACCAACAGTGCAACAGATTAAACTGTGGTAGAGACAAAGATCGCGCTGTAGATCCAACCACAGCTTTAGAAAGTGAAAACTACTAGATCCATGAAACGCAGCTCTTCATACCTGGAAGGAGATGTCAGGACAAGGTTTGGGTGCTTTGAGGCCAGCCAGGTAGGAGAGTGTCGGAAAAACGTTCACCAGCTCCACCACGTTTCTGATAACTTTGTCCTCTGGAGGAGAGACTGAGGCAACCATTTAGGAGAGTCTCAATTACTCGCCAACAGCAAATTAGCAAACATATCCACCAGAAGCCCTGCTCCCCAATTTCATCATCATTGCACCATTTGCACTGGGAGTAAAAACTTAGGGGGGAAAAAAAAAAAAAAAAAAATCAAAAATCAAAGTGTATCCTCATCTTAATACATCCTGGAGCTCTCTGAGGAACTGAAAGCCTCCATACAAGTCAAGTTGGCACAATCACATGTTTTAGATGAGGAATTAGGACTAAAAATGGTACATCAAACATGAGATCCCTTTTGATACCCGACACACATAGATGTGTTGGCCTTACTCTTAAAGCGGCGCTCTGGCTGGGTGAGGACATCAATAAAGGGAAAAGTAGAATTTTGCAGCCAATTTCTCCAGGTGGTGACCCAAGGAACGTAGAAAATGAGGGGGACACGCGTTGAGACGTCAAAATTTGAATATTTAGCCCATTCGCCATGTTCTCCTAACGACCACCCTGCAACGAGAAGGAAATTGGATTAGGAAAGACTGGAGGCAGATGGGGAAAAACAAACTAAATCTAGGTCAGAAATGTCAGAAAATAAACATTTTAAAGTCCCAGTAACCTGGTATTTGAAAACAAGGGCCTGTGATTGAGCTTTACTGGGTAGGAATCAAAACAGCCATGGAAAGGCTTCACTCCAATGTCCTCCGCTGAAGGAGATATTCAAAGAAATGGAGTTTCCATTGTTTTTCTTAAGGAGGTAGTACAAGAAAGTGGTGGATATTATAGTACAGCTAGATAGGAGCAAAGAGATAATGGAACAATACGTGTGCTGCTACACCACTGCCCCCTGGTGGTGAGGGACAGGAAAGACGCCTGTGATATTTAATAAACACTCCCTAAATGGCGTGCACAGATTATCTGACACCCACCGTGGTCAGAGCAGAACACCACCACGGTGCTGTCAGCCAGCCTCAGCTCGTCCAGGGCAGCGAGCAGCCGCCCGACCTGAGCGTCCACGTAGGACACGGCGGCGTAGTAGTGCTGACGGATACGCAGCTGGAATACAAATTGAGACCAAAAAAAAAAAAAAAAGATTTTTTTTTTCCGGGAGGGTTGTAAATGTTGTGAAGAACTGTTGGTACCTGGAAGTCTTTAGGGATCGGCCCGTAGGGGAAGCTGATGTTGAGCTTCTGGACGTCGTCTCTCCTCCTCACGTCCGCCCAGGGGTTGTAGGCCACGGGTGGAAGCCGTGTGGGGACATCAGGGTCCGGGGCCAGACTCATTTCTCCAATGGGATACAGACTCAGGTACTCCTGTATCACAGAAGCACCAGGTTGGTTTCAGAAAATCAGTCACAAATAAAGAAAACGGATGACTGACACACACCTGCAAGGAGGAACGTTCAATCCTAGGATGCTTTTTTACTGGTTAATGGGTCAGTTATAAAAGACATTGTACCCCCAATACAAATACACCCACATAAACGTCAACGGTGGCACCTTGATGGGTCTCTGCGTCATAAGCAGCAACAAGCACTGGTGCAGAGAGAAATCGCTTCTACCAGTCAACCGTTTTTCGGTTATTTTCCCCTCTAAGGGATACAAGGCAACGAGCGACCCGCCGTAGAGGGTCATGTGCACTTCAGTCCATTACTTATAGATTGTACATTGTGGTCTTTAAAGCAAATTTAAGTTCGAAAAAGCCTCCGAGGATTCCACTTTCATCTCGTTTTCCTGTTTGATTCTGGTATTCAAACTGTAGGGCGACAGAAGCCAGCTTTAATCAGTCAAATTGCGTTTTTTTTTTTTTTAAATTGGCCATTGTATGTCATAAGGTCTCAAACTGGTCCACAACTTCATTTATTTGACACCGTCCACTTGCGAGCAGTTTCTCATGTCCAACCCCTTTGTCTTCATTAGAGCGACAGCGTGACGCAGCAGATGTGGAATCAGCTGTGCCCGTTCCAACTCTCATGGATGTGCACCGCTACGCAGCCCGGCGGCGCCGCTCATTTACACGGTTGTCTGAAGTGACGGCCATGTGCTGAATCTGGCACAGAGAGGGAAGGTTAACAGATAATTGCCGCACTGGATTTGGGGACAAGATCATTTTCAGATATTTATCTCACCTCAGCGGGTATCAACTTCTGTGGGAACACCACGTTTGTTCCCTTCATCACAGGATATACACCGTGTGCTTTATGGCACTACTTTCTCAGTCCCAGCCTCCATGTGAACGCCATCATTCATCTCATCTCCTGGCATTAAATCTGTGCCTCAATCAACACACTCAAGCTACGCTGCCTCCCCCCCCCCCCCCCCCTGGCAGCACCCATAAATGAGTTGTAGAAAAGCACAGCGTGAACAGCAGTCTTTATGAATGAGCATCACAGAAATGCAACATGAAAACGTTTGACCTTGGTTCAAAAAATAGTTTGATCAAAAGAGAACAGATATTTCAGTAAAAAACGGCTGGTAAATAGATTTTAGGACTAGAATGCCAAATATACGGTTTAGGTCAACTGTCAATAATGCAATTAGGATTTTTCCCACTCACATTTTTATTAAACGTATACTTTCCAGCTCATCTCAATCTGCTTATCCGGGGTCGGGTCACAACAGTTTTTCCCGGGCAACATCTTCCAGCAGGTGCCCAAACCACCTCAACTGGCACCTTTCAACCCCCTTTATTTATAATAAGTAATAAAATATAAGCAAAATAACTATTGAAGGAAACCCCCGTGAAGATGTTTGAGTAAATGCTAGATTTTTAAAAAGTAATACCTGCCAAAATATGGTCATGAGCTTTTGGTGAGACTAAGCTGCAGCCTGCTACTCCTCAATCGAGGGTCACAATGGCTCTTTGCAGCAGCATCATCACGTCATGAAGCTCTATTAGAGGTGCACGCTCATTCACAGCAATCAAAAAAAGTCCGTCGGGTCAGAGTCAGATATGAAATGGTTCCTTCTGGATGACAAAACTGGAGCGTACGGCTTCTCGAGCGTAGCGAGGTGGGCGGCTATCGCTGTGCCGACCAACCAGATGTCTCGGGCCCAGGATCACCTGACGGGAGTAATTCGCCACATGCGGACCCCTTGTGGCTGCGCTGTAATGACCCGCGTGAAGGAAAAGGACGCCACTGGCTGCTGCGTCTCACACACAATCGGCTCATGCAGAGAGCCGGCCTCTCCACGGAGGGTTCAAAGACCGTGTTAACAAATGTAGCTTAAGCGCAAATTCAGTCAGGAAGACAACCGGTCTGACTCTGTTTGCCTCCTTTGTAATTGCTCTATCAGCTGATTGGGGGCGTGCACATTTGAGTAACCACTCAGATTCTACACACTGTTTCCTTAAGCCAATCACATTGTCGTTGTCAATCTTTAAATGTGTTCTCCTCTCTGTTGGCGTCAGCTGTCATTTCAGCGTGTAGCTGAAGCGACCCTCCTCCACCCCAGTCACCTCCAGTTGGCATCAGCATTGTTCCTGGTTCGTCATCAGGTTGCTGCTATTCCTTACACCACCTCCACCAGTGTCTGGACTCCAGGGGGATTGGGCTTATGGACCTCACTATCCCTGCCTTCGGGGATAGTACGTCATGATGGAGTCCAATCGCCAAAGACTTTGCACAATTCATATTTTATGCTTGTGTAATAAATTATTGTATTACTATTAAACAAGTATCTCCTGATTGAAATTAACTCAAACAATGTATGAATCTCAAGGCCACTAAACATGATGAAAATAAATGAGCTACGTCAATGTATGCTGCAACTGATCTACCAAGGGGGGATTGAAACTGATTTATTAGCATTGCAGAACTTTGCCAAGTCACAGTATTTCCTATTACATCACAATATGACATACACACAGCAAAATACACGGATACTGAGGTTATACGTCCATGGTTCTAACATTTGTAGTCCTTTCAGTAGAACAAGTCGTCACTATGAAACTAGCTGAAGGTCAAAGCCCCCCTGAGCCTTTTGGAAGCCGCTACATCAACTTCTATCATTCCTGCTTTTCACTGCACAACTGTGCCGAGTTAAATAGTTTGGCCCCCGTGACCACATCTCCAGCATCTGCACACAGGGTCCTACAGGTGTGGATACCTAGTACCTGTGGATGGGTGCAGGGCATTTGCTGCTGTATTTCCTCTGTGGTTCATCTCTGATGCATTCACTAGATTATACTTGCCAACCTTGAGACCTCAGAATTAGGGAGATATTCAAAAGGACCGGGGGGGGGGGGGGGGGGATGCTAGAGGTTTTCTCTGCAGCGCAAGTCTCATCTTTTTCCCGTTCTAATCGCCGCGCTCGACTTCAAGGTGTAACCTTTATTATTGTTTGGTCTGAAACGGCGCACCAGTGACGGGTGGTGCAGCAATATTGTTGTCCGGGTGGAAATTCAGGAGAAATTCGGGAGAAAGGTCGGTCCGGGAGATTTTCGGGAGGGGCTTTGAAATTCGTGAGTCACCCGGAAAAATCGGGAGGGTTGGTATGTCTGCACTAGATACGCACAAATAGAGGTTTGCTTATTTTTTCTTTGTTTAAAATGTCATTTTCAACAATGGTTCATTTGTACAAGTCTTTATTTCATACATCCTCCTACGGTTTATTGGGAAAATGTATAACTAATACATGTCCTATCGGCAGGGTTCGAAATGACTTGGGACTCTTGGGGGGGTCCCCTGAAATGTAACTATAAAAAATACTGAAGACTACCTTGCCACACTATATACTGCAGGCAAAATTATATAGACATATTTTGAAGGTGGGATAATGGTGTTGGGATGTTTTTCATGGTTTGGGCTAGCCCCAGTAGTGTAGTGATGTCTGGAGAAGTGGATTGGCTTTAATCAAACAGGTAACCCTCTAATTCTGGAGCAACAAAGTTACAGCACCTTATATAAATCCCTGACATGACAAAGTGGAAAACAGGTCATTCTTTCCTTGAGCAAGGAAGTTAACCAAGTTACCTAAATCCACCAGGTGTACTCATTACGGCAGCACCATGCACCTTCAAAGGGTTGGATGAAGTACAAATGGCGTTTCTCATCCCTTACGTTAGTGGAATTTGTAAAACAACTAGCCGCTGGATTGAATAATAATGATGTCTATAAAGACTGTTCCTGGCATCTAAATAAGGCACCGAAATCAGAATTGCTCTTCGGTCCGGTAGATAACGGCGGTTAAGACACCTGTACCGCACAGATAAATGTGTAAATCTCCATAGCTCACTGCGTAGAGCAGTGGGCTCGTTGGCTTTAGGACGTTTTGACCCACGGGGTTCGAATCCCGATCGTTCCGATCTTTTTTTAAATATATTTTCTTGAATACATGTTTTCATACGTGGTTGTGATGTAGTGCTCACTTATACAATCGTGAGCGCTGCAATGGATTTGTGATTCGCTTTGTAGATTTTCAGCAATATGTTTGTGAATGTGCTGCTGTTAGCTGGCAGGTTGTTTGGCTTCATACACGTACAGCTCTTCTAATCATTACGTTACACTGGGTATCTAAGTTAATGCAACTTTTGATATAGGAACACCAACTCCAGATATATTACTATAATAAGCAATTATTATGCGGATATAAACATAATCGAAGGACTTACAGCATTTTCATGAGGGATTTCACTCTTTGTGAGGCTTCGTTTTTTGCCGCGTTACACAATAACCTACGTGTCTGCGCCACAGAGCACAACAACTATCTGTGATGCTATTGGCTGCCCTGATTGCTGCCCAATCGCGCTAGGAAATAAATTAATTATTGTTGTAAATATAAAACTTCACTAAAGACCTATAATCTTCACAATAATGTTTTATGTTCAAAATATTTGTCAGGGACCCCCCAAAATCTAAAAATAAATTCTTATAGGGGGTCCCTAATGACTTATAGGGGGTCCGGGACCCCCCCAGACGCCCCTCATTTCGAACCCTGCCTATCGGGTTTTTAACCAAAGAAAAGTCCGGTACCTGGGGTATCCTGAAGGGAATGTGCGGTTTGTGGAAGCCCACAGCCAAGAAGAAAGGGACGTCGTCGTGGACCCGACTCTTCAGTAGCCTCACGGCCTCGTCTGTGCTCTCCATGTCGGGGAGGGTTCCTCCGGGCTGCTCCGCCACACTCACCGCACACAGCAGGTTGGCGTGGAGTTTTCCATCCTCTCCTTTGCACATCTGGGGGAAAGAAAAAAAAGGTTTATATAGCCAAGTGCCATTTATGTACAGTTCATGCTACAGTTTAGTGTCTGCTCCTTGTTAAGCAATGTGTTACAGGGTTCAAATGGGTTCACATCACACGTCACTTGATTGCAGGAGCAATGTGTAACATTCACTAAGCCCAAAACTTGAGGGCAAGGTTTTGCACCATTAGATTCATAATAAGAAAATAATGGATGAATCCCCAAAAGGGAGTGCCTGACAAAGGCACTATTACTAACTTTTATTTGACTTTTATTTCCTGTATCACTTCCCTTCCCATTACAAACCTTTTCTTTCTCGTATCTAAATGAAGGTGGGTGGTAGGCAGGAGTGGACCAGCTGTAGGGGTAGTCATCAGAGTGGTTTGAGGCAATGCCTAAATAAACAAAGTAAAAGCACAACCGTCTCTTCTGTATATTGGGAGAGATATACAATATATTTTAAAATAAATTATAAATATTAGTTAGCAACAAAGTCATGCCGACTTTGATTCCTACTGTAGTTTCAGCACTAAATATGCCGCTGTCCCAGCATACACTCAAGTCTACAAAATGTGTAGCATCAATCTCACCTGGGTGAAATACCTTGCCCACAGACATGGTGTGGTACCCTCTAGATTTGAAGTACTGCGGCAGGGTGGTGTAGTTCCCAGAATGGCTCCTCCAGTACGAGTTGAAGTCGTAGAGCCTGGTGGTGTCCGGTCTGCGACTGGTCAACATGGACGTACGACTGGGAGCGCACACCGCTTGCTGAGGGATGCAGGGACACCTTTAGAAGTTTCCCCCCACCCCCTGTCAGATTCGCCATCGTCAAACCATGAACATGTGCGACACCCACCGACCTGTGCGTATGCATTAAGAAAAACCTGGCTTTTGGATGCCAGTTGGTCGATGTTTGGGGTTTTGGCCACAGCGTCTCCGTAGCAGCCCAATGACGTCCGCAAATCATCTGCCATGATGAAAAGGACATTTCTCCTCTCTGAAAGGAAAGACAACACAGGTCATTTAGGGTTTTTTAAATGAAGAACTTGATAAGAAATTGCTGCAAAGGAACAATGAATAGCAAGCAGTGGTAAAATGATTCAAATAGTAAAGCTCCAAGTGTAAAACTAGTACTAATAACAAGTAGAAAAACACTAGGATGGCGTTTCACAAAGCAGCTAACGTTACACGGGGTATTTAAAGGGCTTCTGGTGCAGATTAAAGCTCAACAGAAACTCAATCAGCTGAACGGGACAAAGCCCCATTCAGTGAGTAAATTGAATTCATTAACGTCAGCTTGCTCTGGAAACAGCTTCTATACAAACAGAATAAACACTCATTACGCGCTAATGTAAACTAGTTAGGCTGATTTACTGTTCAGAGGAGCTGACAGCAGAACACCACTCAAATAAATCCACAAAGCTCAAAGATAATCAGATAACCAGTGCATGTGCGCCAAAACCCGTGGGTTATAAATCCTACCGATGAATAACGTTACTATAAACGCTCTAGTTGTCGTTACCTCTCCCTGCAACATCAGTAAAAGCCACGGAATGAAGCAGCAGAAGGAGAAGCCAGACACCGAAACAGGTGTACATTTTGATTGGGAAGACTTAACGACACCATAAACTTCAGATAAAGTTGTGCTGCTGAAAAGTTTGCATCCCCACTGCTGCTTCCTCGTCCCACAGCCTGGCAGACAAACGCATCAGCTGGTAGTTGTCGTCTTTAAATAACTTCCTGATTCACCCCTGAGAGAAATGTTTTCATTGGTCCGTTCGTCAATCGCCCCGCCCTAAAACGCTAATCATATTAGTTCAATGATGTGCCAATCCTTTTTAATGACAGAGAAATGTCGCGCCCGGGTATCTTTTGTCTGGAGTAGACGTTGCTCTGGCTAAGAGATGTTAAATGAGGCAAGGTCTCACTCTGCAGCAAATTGACTTGCAAATGTAACAAGATCCCTAACAACAAGGGCGGGACGTTTATGAAAGTTAAGAACTATGTTAAGAGATACTAAGCGTAAAGAATAATGGGAAGTCACTGTTAAAAGTTCTGCGTTATTACCGTCAAGGTGATTATCTTCTCCGGCATTACGTAAAAATGAAATTATTAAACAGGATATGAGGACCTCAGACGCTATTGAAATATAGGGTTTAATCTTAAAATTCCAAAAAAAAAATCAAACAATTAAAATTAGACTTAATATGAATGGTGTAAACAGGGATGTAGTAACGAAAAGTAATTTATAAAAAGTTTCCATATTTATTCCAGCATGTATTCTTTATTTTATGTATTCATTCCAGCATGTAATTCAGCATTTAAATACTTCTGTATTAATTTTAGCTAATATTTATTTATACTTGTTTATTTTATGTATACATTTATTTAATTAACTATTTAGTTATCTGTAAATTTATGTATATATTTATTCGCGAATTTATTTGTTTAGTCCTTTTCTGTCCTCGCTGAGATTTGGGCTGTTTCTGATGAGTACGTTAACTTCCCGTACATAGACGATCTTTGGCCACAAAGGCAACAACACAAAACATGGCTGACACCGAAAGTAAACGTGAAATCCACGCTGTCGGAACAGAAGAATCACCTCAGAAGGCCAAGAGAGCGAAAGCCGACAATGAGAATGGTGGCGAAGAAATTGGAAATGATCCTGAATCTGAAAATATTCTGTCCGAGTTTAAAACGTCCTCCGTCTTGAGCGATTCTGCCCGCGAGAAAAACATCTTCATCCACGGAAAGGTAACGTTAATGTTGTTATTAGCTGTACGAGTATTTTAGCCAACTCACTCTAGCTTTGGTGAAGCTGTTGAGAGCAACTGTCCGTGACTTAAGAGGAAAACGTTTTCATTGTTGTATTAACGTTAATTCAAAGGTCTGAGTAGTTTATCGAGGGAAAGCTGGGACATTGACTTCCGGTTTGATGTTTCAAAATAAGTCTGCCCTCCAGTGCTTTATTGTGAAAAGAGATCTTATAGAGACGAAGGAGAAAGACACGAGGGGATGTTTTGCATCTAATTAAGGGGAAGTGTCATTGTCGGCACGGGTAGTCAGAAATGACGCAGTTGAACGTGTCTTCGCCAGCTGGCCGATCGGGAGGCCGTGGTCATCCTGGAGAAGACTCCCATCAGAGAGGACAGCCTGGCTGAGCTCTTCGTGGGCTCCAAGCTCTCGCTACAGATGAGGAACGACATCTACAGCACATATCGGTTGCAGGCTCCCCCGCAACTCAACGGTATGGTCAGAATGAGGTAAACTGACTCAAGATCATCGAGAGCAAAGTCCCATCGTGTGTGTGTGTGTGTGTGTGTGTTTCTGTTTCGCAGAGATCAAGGCCACAGTCGTGTGTCCGGCCACAGAGAAGCATGTCAAGAAATACCAGCGACAGGAGAGTTTCCTGGTGGAGGAGACGGGGGAGGACTATCAGTCCATCACTCTGCCCTACATCCAGAAGCAGAGCTTCAGCGTGCAGGTCAGCGCCGTGACGTCGTCTCCTTTTAGCGGGCCGCATTGGCACCGTAATGCCTTCCTGTGAATGCACAACAGTAACTGGTGTCGATTGACTGACCCCGCCCCCCTCCTCTCCGCCCACCCAGTGGGTCCACAACATCTTGGAGAAAAAGGCAGAAGCTGAGAAGATTGTCTATGAAGATCCAGAACCTGAAGTTGGGTTTGTCCTCCTCCCAGATTTTAAATGGGATCAGAAACAGGTGAGCCGACATTAATTCTTATCACAGTATGTACTGCGGAAGACATAACATGGAATGCATGTCAGCCCTGAGATGTCAGACATTCAAACCATCAGGACTGCAGCCTTATCTCCTCTCCTGATAAAATATCCTCTGTCACGTTAAGCAGCTGAATGTTTTCCTGCTGTGCCTCAGACGTGCACGAATATCCAGACTTGAAGGACCTTGGACGACGCAGTTTAACAGAATGTATCGTCTGCCATCAGGTCGATGATTTATACCTGATCGCCATAGCTCGCCAGAGAGACATCAGGAGTCTCCGAGACCTGACAGCTGAGCATCTACCGCTGCTGCAGAACATCTTTCAGAGAGGAAAGGTGAGGGGGGGGGGGGGGAGGGGGACAGCACAAACCGTCTCCTTCTTCCAGCTGCTGCCTTTTAATGTCACACTATGTTTGAGTCACATTCTTCCACCAATTACACGTTCTACTTGAGAGAGCCAGCTCATGATTGGAGAGAAAGGGCAGTGGCCGTGTGAATTATGTCAAACGATGACAACGTTCCCTGTGGTTGTGTCTTAGGAGGCCATCCTGCAGCGCTACAAGCTTCCCGCCAGTAAGCTGAGAGTCTACCTGCACTACCAGCCGTCCTACTACCACCTGCACGTGCACTTCACTAAGCTGGGCTACGATGCGCCGGGCTGCGGCGTGGAGCGGGCCCACCTCCTCGCAGACGTCATCCAGAACCTCCAGTCCGACTCCCGGTACTACACCAGCCGGACGCTGTACTTCCCCCTGAGGGCAGACGACGGACTGCTCGGCAGGTTTAGGGAGGCGGGCAGGCTGTGACGTACCCAAATGCCCCTTTTACAGCCCCAAGTCGATCCCCAGCCAAACTGGGTGGTTCATGGAGAAGCCTCTTTTTAACGCGGGATACACCTAGGATACATGACGCTTTCAACAATTACTATTTTTGCAATAATCTGCATATTTTTGCTGTTATGAGTCAAACCCATTTGTCTGCCTCTGTTTTAAATGTTTTTCATGTCTACATGTTGCTGACTGAATTAAAGAGTCTTTTTTTTATACCCGCCTGTTCAAGTTGTCCCTCTCATTAAACTATTTGAAAAGGGGTGAAAATATCACAATCACAATCGCCTGGCTTTCCAAAGCAGACCCTTTTTTGCCACGATGTGCCATGGTGGGGAAGTAAAGTGTTGGATAAGGTCGTGTGAGGTGCTTCTTGTACCGAGGCATATATATATATATATACCAAAACTTTGTCAAGATAATGTTGCGGTTAACTATCTCGGCTACAACACTAGATGGCAGCAGCAATCCCAAAAGATTCAAACTTTTTCACAGAAACTTCACACAAAAAGGTAACTTGCCAAGTAATGAAATAGGGCTTTCCTTTTTGACTAAATTAAACGAAAGTCTTGTTTGCTAACATTTGAAGCCGAAGTAACATTGGACTGTTAAGTCTAATTGATGATGACACACACAGAGGTTCTTCTACATTCAGCTCCATGCTGCTCAGCTGCTTTCTGGTGGGTCCGATTGTTTCACTCCACGGTCAAAGAGACTCTCAGTTGATACGTGATTCAATTGTTTGTTATTACTAACGATTCTTCCAGAGGACATCGTTTTCTTATCTCATCAGGTGGTCATCTGGCCCAATGCTCTGCTTTGTAATGGTGTGTTCACTGTTCCTCGTAACAATGTAAACTGATCAACATAATCCTCACCTTTATGAAATGAAAGAAGAGACTCAATATATACCATTCAGACACCTTGTTACGGACGCTTTGGTGGTCTGTTAAAGCCTAGCCAGCTGTGACTATTTTATGCTTGAGTTTGTTGAGAATGTCCAACTAGAAAACACACCATTGCCCTTCTGTCACAATTACTACGTTAAAAACGTTTTCCCTTAAAGTATTCTTACCCTGAGCCACTGTTTTAACTGTACGTCATCCAACTTTTATTTGCTCTGTTGTGTTTATATTACAGTCCCCCCGCCCCTCGCGGTGGGGATCCTGGGCATTCCGAGCCGCCTCTGAACGCAGCACCGCGGAGCAGAGGACGCAGGGCAGGACCACGACAAATAATCCAATCACTAGTCCACTAACAGCGCTGATGTCTTGGTTCCAGTCTCTGAGGGATGAGTTCGACCTGAGGCCGTTTGAGATAGAGCCCTCGCAGTAAGTCTCCCCGGGTCCGAGAGAGAGAAACTAGTGGCGGGAGAGGTTCATTTATGAGAGTTATTACCGGACCGCGGGGGATTATGACGTTTGGCCGCGGATCGATACATGCGGTCGATGTATAGTGTCCGACTGCGCTTTGCTTTTGTTCGAGCTGCGGCTGGAGTTGTGGAGGAGGGAGAGGGGGGGGGGGGGGGAGACGTGGGGTGTCTATTTGATCCCGGTTTCCTGGGTGCGATGTGGCTGGGCTGTTGCTCTTGAAGTTCTCCAGGGAGTTGTTAAAGGGTCTGTTTTGTGTCTCTGTGATACTGTAACATGATTCATTTACTCATGTATGTTTATGTACTTTTTAACACTTTGGCTAAATGACGTATTTCAGTGTTGAAGATCAGATACACCTTTGCTGGTGAAATAATTCTACTCTACTCACAGATGATCCTTTTTTTACTCACCCTGAACATGGTTTGATTTAGAGGACACTGTTTTTAGTCATTAATGTGCATTTCACGTTTTAAATCTATTCCAAAAGTGGCCCTTTTTGATGCAAACTGTCTTAAATTTGCTAACCTGTCAATAGGAGCCTTGTTATTATCTGCTTTTAAGTGTGTTATTTTAGATCAGCTGATAGCATATGCATGTCCCAATCCGCGTAGAGGTCCAACTGTTTACCAAAAGGTCACTCAAACCTCCACATTTCTCTTCATTTCTTTATCAAATGGTTATGCAGGGAGATAACAAGCACCCTGTGTGACTTTGTGTGTGTGTGTGAGCATGTAAGTGCTTGGTAGCGGCAGGTCAAGGACGGTCCAGATTAAACTGTTATATTTCACCGTACAGGAACCACTGTAATCCTGAAACACTGACGGACTCCGAGTCCCGCTGTCTGTCCGTCGGCGTGAGAGGATGAAAGGTTCTGTTGATCCCAGACCTGCTGATCTGATCTGATCTGATCATAGTGAGGAAACACGGTAGCACGGCGTCGGACCTCTCTGATCGCTGGGTGTTTCTTTGGGACGACGAAGCCAACGCACGTCTTCCACGGGCCCTAAAAATCGATGTAAAGACCTCCCGTTTGCAGTACACGAAGAAAGCATTATCACACTGGAGCAGGATACGCGAGCTTAAGGGGCATCAGCGCTGGTAATCTGACTGAGAAGCTTGATAACCGTGTGTGTGTGTGTGTGTGTGTGTGTGTGTGTGTGTGTGTGTGTGCGTGGCCTGTCAACTGTCACAGGCGGATGGAAGGGCTGATGAGGTCATCTGTCACTGGCTCATTGAACAAACCCCTCAGAGGCTTCACAGGGATGTCCTGTTTACTGCTGCTCTCTGTGAGCAAATGCTATCAGGACATCTCGCTGATACCCACGTAGGCGTCGCTCACTGAGGAACTCAAAGGGCCTCGGGCTGCGTGCGGCGCCGCTGTTTGGGGGCTGTTTCCTTATTTTCTGTGACGCCTGATTAGTGAGTGTTACCTCGTGGTTCCAAGTATTTGCACCTGACAGTCAGGAAAAGAAGCTCAAGGTTTGGTCACAGTAGGATTTGGTTCGACGAAATTGCCCCCCCCCCCACCCCCCACCCCCCTCTTGTCCCAAAAATAGGATTTGGTACCTTGAGACGTCATCCACAGTGGCTTTTATTGGTTATGTCATGTTGGAGGAAGCCATCTAAAGTCCACTCTACTGATACCAGTAAAGGAGAAGATGAGCTTTGGCGACACGTTCACTGACCAGTGGAGCGGAAGATGCATTATTCACTCACTATGAAAGCTTTCAGGTCAATTGGGCGTCATCATTCAGTTCAAGTTTTTGAAACAACTGCTTATAGGCCTCCTGTTGCGGCTTCAACAAACACACACACACACACACACACAAACACAAACAATTGTTGTGTGAGAGAGCGAGTATAGTCAAAGATTGTTTTGTTTTTATCACCCCATAAACCTCAGCTGCGACCTGAGATGGACAAAAGAAGAAATCCCAGCTTGTTGGAAGAACGTTTTCTAGAATCTCTCCCTCCCTCACACACACACACACACACACACACACACACCACCCAGGCGGGCTGGCTTAGTGCAGGAGTATGATTACAGGGCTATTTGCATTACGACAGAGAAAAGGGGGCGAGAGATTGGCAAACAGAGAGAGAAAGAAGATGGTTTCCAGATGTGCGATGGAATTTAGAGAGCTACGGGGCGACTCCCCTCCTCCTCCCCCTCCACTGAGCAGAGAGAGATCTGAATCTGCATGTGCACTTTGTGAAAGAGAGACCAGGAGACGAGGAGAAACCACAAAATAGAGGAGAAGGACAAGGCGTTGCACTGCACGGGTGGGCGAGAGCAACTTAAGCACAGGGATAAGAAGTGATGGAGATGGAGGAAGGGGAAGGAAAGAATCAAGCAGAATTAAGAGAAGGAAGAAAAGCAGGGCCTCTTGGTCGACCACAAGTCCAGAAATCTAACGGGGGGGGGATTCATTATGTGGAGGTTGTTTTTATATTAGTGAACGATACAAATCTGGGGAAATTCAGCAGACTTCATTTCCAAAGCACAAAGCTTTTCCCCCAAACGCTTGTCGTGCTTTTTCTCAGGGTCTTATCTGATCTTTTAAGGGTTGTGTGACAAAAACGTAGCATCCCATTTATTTAAGTGAGGCCCCATTGCACGCACAGACTGGACAGATTCACCGTGATGCCCCTTGTTGGTTTGTGCGCTATGGTTATGAAGCCGTACCGCTTGTTGCCAATTTGTAACCAAAGGTCAGACGAGATGCTGGAGCTAAGTAAAAAACAATCGCTGAACAAGGCATTTTTTAGACAATCAGGTTGTTACAACCCACTAAAGGGTTAGTTGAGTGACAGAAGACACTCCCAGGACGGAAACCACAGCGGGGTCTGACCATCACGAAGTAGCCCACAGCATGAAGGATCATCTAGAATAAAGAATAGCACTTTATGGACTCATTAACCCCGAATGGATCATTGTTTACAAAACCAACATCGTCCGGTATTGAAGAGTTGAAACTAATGTTTAGAATGTTTACTGAGGGAATAAACCAATCGAGGCATAAACTCATTTTCCAATTTGACTTCATACAGTTGGACACTTTTTACAACCAGAGGAGTCGCCCCTTGGTGGCCATTAGAAGAAATTCAAGTTTGATTATTATCATTATTAAAAGGGCAGCTTTTTGGCTCAAGTTGCTTCTTACTCTCTCTCTCTCTCTCTCCCTCTCTCCCTCTCTCTCTCTCTCTCTCTCCCTCTCTCCCTCTCTCCCTCTCTCCCTCTCTCTCTCTCTCTCTCTCCCTCTCTCTCTCTCTCTCTCTCTCTCTCCCTCTCTCCCTCTCTCATTTCAGGAAATACCAACATCCACTTTTTTTCTTGGGGGGGGGAAACTGACCGACATTCTTCTTGGTACTATAAACAGAAGGCTGTGTGATTGATACGTGCATATACGAGTATATCTACACGCGCACACTAGAACACATTTAAATATTTCACAAAACGCTGGGCCACACACTCTTGGATCTGTTAAGACATGCCACGATTGAGGAATTCATCCAGCACACGTCCGGAGAGACTTTGGATGGGTTGGCTTTGGAAACCTTCCATTTGTTGATTTTCAGGAGGTGATTTCCAGGTGTTTCACACGCTGAAAAGTATTGATTCCATTCTTAAGTTACCTCTCAAAGGACTGAGAACAAGGTAGAAAAGTAAAAGTGGCTTTCCCGGAATAGGTGCAGTGGAACCGATACCTACACAATTAAGGCAACGGGTCAAAGGGTTTGTGAAGTGAAAGCGGTGGCAGAGTGGCACGCAACCTTTCAGCAGCTTCCAGCTCATTGTGTTGGTCCTACCGCCCACAACACATTTTTGGGGTTTTCGTAAGTGCCAACTTTACCACGCTTTAAGTGCTTTCTGTTTCCTGAATATTTCAGCGTTTTCTAGGACTGTGTAGATTTAAGTCGGGGTGATCCATGAGGTGTGCTGAGTGTCTGACGTCCCCACAGGCGGTGAGATTCCGAACAAAGCAGAGGAAACGCTGCATCTATTGATGGAAACGCTGATTAACCAATACTTTAAATGGTGGAAACCTTGTCAACACTAATTGAGCCCGAGAGGGTCCTTCCTGATGGTTTATTGGCAGTGTCATGTGGTAGAAGCTCCCGTAGCTGTGTTTGTGTGGACGCGCGTGTGTGTGTAAAGGAATTTCTCAGCCGCAGCCTGCCAAAACGTATTTTAGAGAGCTCTTGTTTGTTTATCGTGCTGTTGAAATGGAGCTGCGTACCTCTGGAACTGATACAGACCGACTGTCTTTGTTTACATTGATACAAACACTCAAACACACACACACAGACGCGCCTTGTGACTTGGACAGCTTTTATCAATTTCAACATACTTGAAATGAATCACACAGACGGCAGTCGGTCCGGGCACGTTGGGATTGGGAAATTCACCCGATATCACCACTCCTCCGCGAATCCTTCTGATGATTCATCGGATTCAAAGTTTTGGTCCCTTTTTGGGGTCAGTTTTCGTGCAGACGCCTCAGCAATGAGATCCTACTCTTCAGTTGAAGATGCAGTTCACAGGTGTAATTGCATGACAAAGCATTTACTCACTATTCCAGGCGAGTGAAGCCATGCCTTGATGATGTAAACACATTTGGTAGTTATGATCCCACTGTGATCATTAAGTAAACGTTCTACAAAGCTAAAATTGACTCCTTCCGTCAATTGTGTGTGTTTGAGTGGTTTTAGCAGCAGGGAGTCTCTGGATCGACTCTTATGTCACTGGCAGCCACACAAGCATAAGCACTGGGAGCTGTGGTGTGGCCTGTGACATGGAAGAGTTGGCCGATTTAGTGTGAAGTTAACTCAGAGGAGCTGGTTTTCTTTTATAGCGCAACGTACTGTAAGGCATGGCAACTCTTGAGTCCATTTTCTTTGGTGTTCATTTTTATGCACAAACTACAACCTCAATGATAAATCTCCTCTCACAGCCATCTATTGGAAAAAAAAACATGCTGTCACTGCTAAGTGCTCTACATTGATTGATTTTGGCAATGCAAATCCATTATGCCAAAGTAGAACAACCCAATGTACAAGGAAAGTCTATACTGAATGGAGCACTTCTCCAGTAGTACTTTTACCGGACATTAAATTCAATTTGGCTAAGAAAAGTTTTTTCTTTTTTTCTTTTTTTAATCTCTATGGAGTTTTCATGGTCCAACAATATTGAGAACATAATTCACCTCAACCGACAAAAACCATACCATGTGCTTCAGTGGTTCAGTAAATTTGTTTCACTTTTCTAAATTTACAACAGCCAAGTATTACAGTAGAAAATTACAGTAAAAAAAGTAATTATGGGGTGCAGGTCCAAAAATGAGTAAACCTGAATCATTATAGAGCACTGTACCCCTCCGGCCCCATTTGGCAAAGTGCAAGCTCGAAACACCAAATTGACGTGATGTATGTCATTAGTTGACTGAGGGAACATTAATTATCCACCTGACAAATAAAAGTCCAATATTCACTCTCCCTTTTAGCTCTTTTTTTGCTCTCCACCAAGCACAGAGTGGAACATGTGGCTCATTAGCAGCACATGTTCCACTTTGTTTGCCAGCTGACAACCGTATCTTTGGTGCTCAGCAAGTAGTTAAGAGTGGGTGTTTCAGTTTTTATCATTGAAAGCAGCCGCCATGCTGCAACTGGCAACAAAGTCAATGCCAACCAAGGGATTGACAGCAACATGTAACCGAATGAGATAAAACGCTCAGTTCACAATATGCTAACCGTAATTGTTAGCTGACAAGAGCTAGCTAACTACCTCGTTAAAGCGTTTCTTTAGGCTTAATGTCCATTTTTCCAACAATATGTTCACAAAGAGTGGGTTGATGGCTAATAGAGAGGCATGAAATAACTACATTCTCCAAATTCAATAAAGTTAGCGGGGTAGCAGCTGGAGGGGCGACAATGCACTCAGCACTTTTATCACTAGCGGCCATTGCCGGCGGGGGCTCATTAATAGTCAGTCAGTTAATGGTAGTATGAAACCTGAAATCATGTTTTGACAAAGTTTCATATTCTGCAACTTTGAGATGCTTTTTAGCATACAGCTATAACTGGCCACCCAAAATACTAGTTCACTAGTATCGGTAGATTAGCCCTGGCTGTACACTCACTCATGGCATGACCTGCACAGATGCATGGTTTCAAATAATTGAAATGTTTAAACCCATTATTTATCAATAAATAATATCATGGCATTGGACCGGTCCAGAATAAATTGATTTGTACATTACTGAACAGTCGAGAGACAAAGAAAACAAAAAAACATTTTCTTAAGGTCATGGGGGCAGTGTCTTGATCCCAACTACCTCCTCCCTCATTCCACCCTCTCTCTCTCTCCTCCTCCTTCCTCCAGCCTTCCCTCGCCTGCGTTTCCAGCCGTGGAGACCGGGAGGAGAGAAATGAGGCATGTAGTAGCAACTCAGTCTGTCCTTTATTCCATTGTTCTCCTGCTAGCCTTAAAGATTTGTTCTGCGATTCTGTGAGACACGATTTACCAGGAAAAGCCTCTTTTCCTGCTTTGGAGGACATTCCCCATTCATTCGTGAAGGAGATTCCTGTTTCGCAAACCTTCCTCCTATAACCCCGTGCTTCTTGTGCGATGTTCTGATGTTATAATCCCACTTTGGCTGCGGTCGTATGAGTGGTTAGGGTTGGCAGTCGTGCCTCTGAAGTTGGGACAACGGAGCTCAGTGGGGAGTCGGACTCCAGCGGAGGACAAAAGAGGGAGGAACCTCAGGAGACGGTTTGACTTTGAAGAGTGCGCCGTCTTTTCTTGTGGAGTTGCATCGTCTCTGACAAGCCGTTGATTCTAAGAAGGAAAAGCGGGTCTGATGCGGGACAACGGCACAAGGTGTTGGATTTGAGGGTCGTCTGTTTGTGGACAAACCAGGGCAGGAAAAAAAACTCTATTTTGTGTATTTTACACAGAGGGAGAAAGTATTTTGTTTTTGGGAGATCTTTAACAGTTCTACACCATGGCAGGGATGTACGGATGCTTCAAGAGCAGAAAGTAAGTTTCTTGTTGTGAGAACGTTTTTTCAACCATTTACTAATATGATTGAGCAATATTGTGATGCTCAGTTCTGTTGCCCCAACCGACGAGAACTCACTCAAAACGGATCACATAAACATGTTAAACTGCTGTTTTGACCTGACATCACAACATTACTCATGTGCAACATTGTTAGGGCTGTGTGTCACAAGATGTTGGTGTCCTTTGGCTCTTGAAAGGGATATGCCATTTTTCAGCCCTTGTAATAGAAGTCATGGACTACTTGTGTTACTAAACATTGTTTGTTAAAACAATCGATGGTTTGTAGTGGCCGCTGACAGTCAGCTGTATGCGTCAACGCTCCGGGAGGGATTTGACACTGGAAGTGAATAGACCTACTTTTGTTTTTGATTTCACGTGGGAGAATCATGTCGGTGAATATTATCTCCTGTAACGTGTCTCTAATGCGTGATCAGTCATATTGTTGCTCAACTGATGGCTTGATTCTTGATAGATGTGGATACATGATACTCCTTCCTTGTTTAAACTTGTCTGCAGGTTTTCTGCTACAGTTCAAAGGAGTCCTCAGTGATTTTAATGCTAGCTATAACTTGCTATATATATATATAGGCCTGGGCTTGGCAGTGTGATCGGACCACAGATGGTTAGGATAATGAGTGCCTTTAGCTTTTTGACTATAGCAAAGTAACTTAATTTGTAGCAGAGCTGTGGTGTTGGGCGCACTGACACCCCCTTCCACTTTCTTTGTCTTTGGCCTCCCAGTCTCATGACATGACAACAATAGAAGCTTTTATGGCCCACTCAGCCGAGTTGACTTAGACAAACATTTTGTTTGTGTGTGTGTGTGTGTGTGTGTGTGTGTGTGTGTGTGTGTGTGTGCGTGTGTGTGTGTGTGTGTGTCACACAGGGTGAATTAGGAGCGCGTATGAGCTCCAAGACAGCAACGCACAGATCCAACTAAAGAACCACAATTGTCTTCTCCTGGAATTCCCTCAATACTAAAACAAAGATGAACTTTCTTTCTAACACAAACTGTCAGTATGCAAGACTAATGGCGCCTTTTAACTGAGCAAATGAAGTTCTGTTTTCACCAAGTTAACTATACCCCAAAAATTCATTCAAGAGCACATACATTCCTGCCTTCTTTAGTGGAAGAGTAGCTAACTGGAGAAGTACTAACACACTAGGATTTTTTTCAGCTCCTTATCCCATATTAATGCCATTTGATAGAACACTTAATATATGTGGGTTAATACAATTTATAATTTCTTTTGGATAAATTACGCCTCATAATTAGAGAAAAGACCAGGCCAAATGTCCATTTTCCAAGTTGAGAAGATCCCTCCTTTTGTTTCCGTGTTGCATTCTCCGCAGCAGTCAAAGTTGCTTTCTGAGATTATATTATTGTACGCCAAACGCACTGGTGCAGCCGCTGTTTCATTGCACATGAAAACCTGTCAGCTTGAAGCAGGAGCATGAAAAGCCTGACCGGTTAAACAAGAGTACATAAACAGCCAAGGGGCTTGCAAATGCTCAAATGGCCACTACCCACGATGCAACATCCCACATGCTTCAATATTTGAATCCATAGAAAGCCGAGCAAAAGCCGGGTTTTACAATTTAGTATGTTAACATAGTTTTTGCAAACACCAGGCCGTCGTAGCAGCTCACCAGACGCATTGAGCTCCGCAGTGAAAGTGCATTAGGGTCTTGAAGCTGAGGACAAGTGCACGTTCCCCCTCTGCCAGCAGGCCCCATCTTTGCCAAGGTTTCCCTGGTCACACAGTCATTATGTAACCATAGTAGGTTGAGTTTGTTCAGCGGCAACGGTGATGCAGCCGTAAATGAATGTAGACTGTGCAGAGTGACTGATGAGGGTGTTTGGTCAGTTTCTGTCTGGAGTCCATTTAAGGTGTGTTGCTAGGAGCACAGCCCCGCTTGAGACGGGAGGAGATGGAGGAGGGAATGTGGCAGAGTGGAGGAGAGCTGGAAGACCCCTCTATGTATTGTAGACAACTTTGCAACTAAACACACAGTTCTTATGTTTGACAAAATGAACTTGTGAAACCTCTCTCAGTTAAATGTAAATGAAGGGTGCTTTTCAGCTAAAAACACTGGTTCTGGTATTATAAAGAAACTATTTTACATTTAGGAAAACATTTTTTTATTTTTTTTTTATCTTACCCTCTTTCCAAGGTCGACAAAATGGCATTATTCTAAGCCTTTCGGTAAAAGTACATCTTTTATATAGATGTTTGTGTAGCAGTGTAGGTTTTATCCATTCCGACCGATACAGTTATTCTAACACACTCGGGGAGGGCACTAACACTTGCTGATAATGCTGATAACTGCTGCTCCTTCCTCATATATTTATCCCATTTAAGTGCATGGGAAAGTCAAAGTAAGTCGATTCTTCAGAGCACAGGATTGAAATCTTATGAATATTTTCCTTTGTATTCACTGTCCTGCACTGACGATGCAGCAGTTGATTGGTTGAATGGGTGAAAGGGAAACACTGCAGATTTAAAGGCCATGTTACCAGAGAGGTATGTGCCGCTGCACAGAGGAGGGACGGTGAGATAAAGACACCGGAGGAAAAAAGGGACAAAGATGTGTTGGTGTGGAGCTTTGTTATCTGGCCACATTCTTCATATATTTCTCATATCCTTTTATGGTCCTTTGGCTCAAGTAATGGAGATGGGTTAGACAATAACACAAGTTGTGTAACAGCTTTTAAACATCCGCGAGAGAGGAATAAGAGTGAAGAATGTGGCTGCTGCCCTTCTTACGTGCTGTTCCCAATTAATGTTTTATTAGATAACATTCAGAGGGACATGTGACAAGATGGCAGGAGGAAACGGCCAGACAGCGTTCAATAAACCATTCCAGATCGAACCGGATCCAGAAAAATCTCCTTTACTTAGTAATTTGATCACCGTCTGAGTGTGTGATATGTCTGGTTTGACATATTTGCTTTCTTGCCAAGAGCTAAATGAGATTATTGATGACATCTGTTGAATTTTTGCCTTAAATTGGAAGCTTAATCGACCAATGACGCTTTGCTCAAAGAGTAGACTGACAGAAAGACTCTTGCAAGTCATTGGCTCGGCCAAGAAACCGCTTTCAGCATAACGCCATTCATTTCATATATTGTTGTTAGTAGATATTAAACGAGTTATAACGTGATGTTAAGTTGTGTTCCCTGCATTGTCGCCGATGTGTCAAGTGCTCGTTGACGAAGTATGGCGGCAAATAGCACTAACGGAACGAATATGGTGAGAATAGTCAAATGAAATGTATCCGACTTCAATTGTCTTATAGCATATATAAAGATTATGAACATGAATCAGCTGATTAGATAAGATTTGAATGTTTATTCTGAAATTGATGAACAAAACAAGTCTTGTAGAAAAAGCTCAGGCTGTTATTCATTAGGGTTAGGGTTAGGTAGATTCATGTAGATTCACGAGTTCCTCCTTTCTAATACTGTGTATTATTCAAATGAGTTAAAACCATGTGCCCTCAGCCCTGAATTTCCTTTTGGGTATTCAGTCACTATTTTCTTTTGTATTTTCATTTGCTGAAATTCGTTCCAGCAGATCTCGGGAAGGCATTATGCCATTTGTTCACTTGAAGCCAAGGGGGTGGTCTCAAATGAAGGCCTTCTGATGCCTGTGAGATTCTTGGCACGTGTGGAGACTAGATTCAGATGAGGTTAGCCTGATACATACATGAAGGGTTTTTTCTGTGCAGATGTGTGCAGACTGTGAAGCCCCAGCATGTCTAAATACCGCATGCTTTCTCCTCTCTAAGTTAAACACGCATGCCTCTTGTCTGTATACAAAACACGTCCCGTCTATAATGCTATATCTGTACCCCACGGCTAAAGTCAGCCACGGTTATTGTTTCAGCTCACTGGAAAATCCTTCTTTTCTCTCTTTCTCTCCGTGGAAATTGAATGTTGCGGCTGCTCATAGACCCGCTAACATCATGTGACAGTGGCCAATTCATTCCGCCTCGGCCCCGGCCTCTCGTCTCCGCTCGCTCCGCCGGGTTCCAAGTCTACGGCTCCTTTCTATGCATCGGGAATATCTTCTAAGCACCTAAAAATAGGTCTTTTGGGGTTCCCCTACAGATTCCTTGCAGTCATAATGTATTGATTGTGAACCTGCGATTGAAATAACCGACTTACTAGTGTATCTGGTGTTTAAATTGTGCACATTAGACCCATCACAAGGACGTGTGTTTTGTTCTCAAGGCATCATGAATTAAAAATAGATGTTCTTGATATTTTCATCCGTCAAACCCCACGCTGATGGTGTGCGAATGAGGGAGGGATTGTGGGATGGAGAACAGAATTTCATTCATAAACCGTGTTTGCTCCTCCGGCTGTAACTGCTCTCCCATGACAGCCGTTTAGCTCGCACTGCTATGAAATATCTAATGGCCAATTGTTACTGTAACTAAATTGAGTTATCTAAAGGAGAAGGCATTAAAAATTTCTTGAACTGGTCACAGGGACGCCCAGTGAAACTCTGCAGGGGGTTTTACTCAACTGTGACCAAATATCTGGCTTAAAAGCTGCCGTACACACTAAGCTACTTTTCTAAACTCTGCCTCTGCTGCGGATTCTTTGTAAATACTCGGTGCTCTCTAATGGCTGCAGTCATGTAGTAGGGTCCATATGAGCCTAGTTTAGTGCAAGTGGAACAGAAGGATTAAGACCGGAGTGGATTTGTGTCGTAAAAGCTCAAAGTGCAACATTGGATTTACTATTAAAGCTTCTGTTAGCAGATTGGATCAGTCCTCTGAGGAGATACACTACATGCGGACACATTTCAGAGCATCATGAACCATATCAGGAGCTTATTACTTTGTTCATCGTCGCTGCAGCCGGGCATCACGTCAGACATCTGCATGTCTTTGCTGACCAGAGCCAATTAGTCTGCAATGAAAGCCTTCCAATGGGGGATTAAGGGTGCACCAGATTGGATTTGTTCTACGTCAGAGGGACAGGAACCAAGTGGACAAAGTCAAGTTGTAGTCATCTGTGAAGAACCTCTTGCTTGGCATTCATTCCTACCCAGCATTCACTCTGATGTTTTTTCTGAATATCTACTCCCCCCCCTCCCGCTAATCAGTCCAGTAAGGATGGGTGGAGTAAGATAAAAAAAATCCCAGTGATGCCGATAGCAACAGAGCATTCTTTCAATATTTAATCTGGTTGGAAGCATGAAGTTGTGTAAAATGGTGACGCTACAGCATACGTTTTTAGTAGTAATAGCAAAAATGTAAACTCTCCATCGAATACACAGCGCTGTAGTGCACTGCCTCAAAGGTGTGTGTGTGTGTGTGTGTGTGTTAATGAGGTAATTTCATGTGCCTAATGAAGGCTGAACACCTACAGGTCAGAGAACCTCCACATGCTAACCCATGTTACATATTGAGCGGGACACATACAGACTTTCTCTCGTGCACCCATGCGACCTTGATAACTTAAAAAAAACACCAAAATGGCCTGTTTTAGCTCCGTTAGTTTCAGCTGTGAAATGTGTGTTATTAACACCGAGTTCCTGAAGCCCAGTTTTCACAACTGGGAGGTGGAACATTCATTTGAATGGACGGATTTAATGTAAACGATCGGCTACATTACTCCTGTCTTAAAAATGGAGGACAAGCTTGCAGTTTGCGATGATGATGTTTTTGTGATGCTGTATTGATTCTCAGAGAAACTCTTCATTTTAAGTCACAGTTTCTATGTGAACAATTTGGTGGACAACCATAGCACAGGAAGGCCTCAGTGTTTACTTCAAGTCATTGCCTTCTCGTCCTGCTAATGTTCGTCTGTTTATCTAACTGATTCTTCTTTCCTCTCGTGCTGCTCTTTCCCACAACCCCTCTCATTGACCCCCCCCCCCCCCCCCCCCGGTCCCGTGTTTGTCCCCCCGTCTCTTATGCTTTCTCACCGTCTCCCTTCACTCCCCCCCCGCTCCACATTCATGCGTGCCGTACTCATCCTCTCGTCCATATTTCTCTCACACTACGTTGTTGATTCATACTTCTCTTTTCACATCTGTTTTTCATCCTCCCCCGTTCGCTCCCCCCTCCCCTCCTTTCCTTTCCCACCATCCCTCCGTCCTCCTTATAGATTAAACGGAGGATGTCGCCATGGGGAACCGGCTTTGGAAGTGGGCCCAGGTCAGTCATTTTTGACCCCTGACCCAACTTGTTACTCAGCTATTAAGCTTCAACCCAATTATAAAAAAAATAATTCTGATGAAATTTGATTTTGGGAAATAGCCTCAGATCCATATCTGTGGAGCGGAGGCGGGAGTCCATAATACCTAGCGTTGGATAGCTATAGTTTTAATTGGTAGTATAAAGAAGTTTGAATTAGCAGAAAGTTATCATTCTTTATCAGTGTGATTCGTATTCGTATTTTAACAAGTCTGTCAAACGTGAGCATGCTAACATTAGTTAATCATCACTACACACAAACTTCAGCTGTGGCTGAGGGAAATGATGTTTGCATTATCATGAGCCTTTACTATCATACACAAACAGTCCAGTATTGGAGGGATTGCAGCTTTGAGCTGACGACAGTCCTGAAGCCTTCATTCTGATCTGATCCATTTCCATCTAGAGCAGTGGATGTCGATGCAAAATAACAATTTACACAATCCAAAGCAATTCTGAAGTATTTTTCAAAGCGTTGGGCCGACCACGTGAGAGACATGAATTGAATGATCTCCCCTGAATCTGTGAAAAATAAGGCATATGTCATATGGCACATCCTCCTGCTAAACCGCACAGGAAGTATTTTCTGTATTCATGTCAAACTTGATGAATTGATGATGACTCTGGGAGAAAGCAGCTAACCGGTTCAGCACGCTGACGCTGATCTGATTGAAATGTGTCCGGTTCTAACCTTTGTTGTGTCGACCTGTTATTTCCACCTAGCAGCCTGAGACTGCCGCGCTCTCTGGGCAATAACATGATATCAGTTATCCATGGGAATTGGGCAACTTCCCCGTGCCAAGGCGTGAACACTCGGGCTGAGGAGTGGCGAGCAGAGCAGAGCACTTGGAACACAGCTGAGAAACCCTGTGGAGACTGTTTGGATTTGAGCGAGGGATCGGACCGGAGATGGGCTTCAGATCGGCCTGAAGTGAATAGGTTGAGCCGCAGTAATGCATGTAGGAGTTCATCCAACAGGCTTATTTCTTATTAAGGCAGCGGCTTCCACAGACGACTGCGTGATGAACTCTCTCTGGCCGCTGAGTCCTGTGCGAGTTCATATTTTCGTGCCAAGCCACTTTCACTGGCAGCCACGCCCGAGCCCCTCTTTACACAGTCATTACACAGTCAGGAGCCTGAGCACACTGCGAGCGTTGGCATATGAGCAATTAGGAGCCGGAGGCTGATTAATACAAAAACAATATTAGATTTAGATTTAATGTATGCAGGATTACTTCATTTTGGCTTTTTGACTCGCAAAAGAAAATTGTCTATATTAAAATGTACAGTATATTACATTGTACAAACAGTATGAATCAATCTAATCGGCCGTGTTATCATTGCATTATTGCACAAATGTTCCATTGAGGGGCAGTTGGGCTCATCCATGTCTCTCCCTGTCTTGCAGCAGCACCGGCGCTGCCATGTCTTCAGGACCTCCAGATGTGACGGTCAGCCAGGAGCCTGCTGAGGTCCTGGAAGAGTGCTCAGGTAACAATTGAAATGTTCAGTTAAAAGACATGGATTTAGATTATTTATTTTTTAGAGAGAGAGAGAGAAACTGCAACCTTTCCCAAAAGGTCGCCGTTTATTCAGGTCACTAAGTTTATCAACCATTATTGTTAATATTTGTAATGTTTCAATTTCAAAATCTGGAACACACAAGATGAAATGTTTCCCCTTGTTATGCTGTCCCCAAAATCGAATTGACGTTTTAGCGTTTTAGTCAGCACACCCCCCCCAAGTGAATAGAACCAACTGAAACTACTGTATGTTTGTGCTATGAATGGTGAAAAATGGTTTCTCAGTGTCCGAATGCGTGAGCACTGTTATATGGCTGCATCCTATCACAGCAGACACAGCAGAGAAGATCAGGACAGCGCTAACGATTTCGATCTAGAGCATCAGTGCTGTTGGCAGGAAATAAAGGAAAAGCAAAGCTATCGCCATCGCTGTCTGTCACACACACACACACAAAGCCCTGACGCACACTGTCTATACAGATGGATAGCACACATGCTGCTCATATTATGGGAACAAAGAAGACGTGCATTGGGAAGTCAGTGTGACATGAATCCACAGTTGAGATTCTAGTGCCTCTAAGATTATTTCACTGTCCAAGAAAGTGGAAAGTTTTAAAAGACTCCTAGGTCTTTGTTCTGATATTTCCGTGTAGATTTAATAATGCAGGAAACAGTCCATTAGCACTACGTTCGAGGGCCACTTCTATTGGGGAGTGGTGACATCAATACGTCTACCAGTCATGTCCATGTTAAGCTGTTGATGTTGGCTCTGTACCATTTTAACTAAATCATTATCACGAGAGAAAACATACACACACTGACAATGTGTCACCCTGTTCTCTTCAGATTTACATTTAGAGCACAAGAATATAGTGCAGGACATTCATCTTCTCCTCATCATCCTCATCCTCATGTCATTTCTGGGTCAAATAACAAGTGTTGCTGTTAAACCCTGTCCAGCTCTCCTTCCAAACACCACGTCCCGAACCCGAAAAACAATGAGAGGAGTTTTAGGTTCCCCGTTCTACTCTCTGTCACTCTGCCCATGTCAAAGGTCACCATCTTCTCATTTTGTAAGCTGATGTCAGTAGCCACTTCTATTGATGTTGGACTGCGTTGGAAGCGCCATGATGTTATTTTTAATGTGTGGATACAGTCGTGTAATGAGAGATTTCACATTGGGAAATAACGGTATCTTACAACTACATGACCATGGAGTTCCACTGACCTTCCATTGAGGCAGTGGCCTTTTTGCCTCCCTGAGTGCAGACCTTTATCTTAATAGTGTATTGTGCCTAAAATAGCCCGATAAATGGCACCGTCGTCTGGTGCGCGGATTTTTCATCTTGGCAGGCAGAAAGGCCTCAGAAGGCATCATGAAAAGCTCTTTTGAAGCAGAACAGAACGGACAGAAAAGAACAATTGCAGCCCAGATTTCTTCACAGAATGTGGGAAGGTGCTCTATTTAGCTTTCAGTGCTGTAGGTGTGTCACCGCAATTTAAATTTGCACTTATTTTTTAGGATTTTTTTGTAGTCTTTGTATCAAATAACACATGTGCGATCTCGAAAGAGAAGAAACCAATGCGGCTTGTACAGATACACCTTTAGATACACCTTCTCGCTAAGTGGATTGAGAAGGTGTGACCAAACTATCTGGTACTGTACATGTACTACTAAGTATTCAAAATGTAAAATCTGTAGTGTGAAAATAAGCTTGACCTGTGTGGTCTTCTGCTATTAACTCAGAAATCTTAAGCATCTTGTACCAGACTGAGATTCCAGGCATTTTTCTCCGTGACTGAGTTCCAACCCAGAAGCGTATATTTAGAGAAGGAAGGGAATGCTGAAGGATTCCCCGCCTTGAGAAAGACACGCTAGTGCAGAAAGAATGTGTCTTTCCTAAAGCATTTTCTATGGCCCAGGGACATGAATTTGTTTCCCTCTGCTTTGTCTCTGAACTTATATGTGTGTGCGAGGACAGACCAATACGACCAATCCTCCCCCGGAGATACTCCAGAATAGTGTTGGTCACATTTAGAATGTGTCCATCTATGTCTGGCTTTAGTCTGTATGCCAATGTTCATTTACAGTCCACTCTGGTGTATCTTTTAACTCTTTAGCAGTCTGAACCCAGCCTGAACATCGAGGGGCTGTGCTCCGGCAGGTACCAGCTTAACATTGGGTACATCCAGGAGGTTCAGTTTGACTGACTGATCCAGGGGTTTGAAGGTCCGTGGGCTGAATGCGGGACACAGAGAGAGGACCAGTGGGCTTTTCAAGTTCTGGATGAGCGCCTTGCTGACTGAGGGCAGTGAAAGCACTTTGTAGCTGTTTAAGGAGTTATAAAAAGAGTTGTTGAGCCTTTCCACTGCGGCGCTAATGGAGCTGGACTCGGGGGGGGGGAATTTACAAGCTGTGTGTGTGTGTGTGTGTCTCTGTGAAAACTCACATCAGTGTAGGTGTTTAGTTTCTTCAGGGATGACTTCCCGGGAGTTTATAGTCAACTAATTGCTCAAACTAGAGTTCATACGAGGGCAGAGTGTAAAGACTGTGTGTGTGTGTGTGTGTAGTTGTCTCATCAACGCATCACTGTGCGGGCAGTTACAAAGAGGGCCTTCAGAGGAAGGTAACGTTAACCATGTCTTATTTTGAAAATCCCTCCCTTCTATAGGAAAGAAGAAGTCCAAGTTTCAGACGTTTAAGAAATTCTTCGCCAGGAAGAAGAGGAAGGAGCCGCCGGCCGCTGGAGCAGACGTGGGGCTTAGAGGCAGCCGATCGAGCGACAATGTCACCGAAACGTCCCAAAATAACACGCTCACTCGATCAGAGAAGGATAAAGGCTCTGGGTAAGATCAGAAGCCCACATTCTTACTCAAAAACACAGGATAAGCCTTATTTAAACATTTACAGAGTTACATACACAGGCCAAGTGCCCGTCAACGGGATGGAAATACTACTTTGTGGTTTATACGGAAAAGGTTTGGTCACCCAGTTCTCCAGTTCTGGCAATATCCACAAACATTCCACTATTTGATTCAGCCACTACTAGTTGTGAGTGTTTATAACAATAAACAGCTGCTGCTAGTAGATACCAATTTCATTTTCCTGCCCCCAAGTATCGTGTTTATACAGTTTGTTGGTTCTTCTGTCCATTTAGATAAACACCTTCTCCTGTGCGAAAAGATAATTTAGGAAAGGAAGATCATGTTTTAACATCCATTTCCTGGTCTTCCTCTGCTGAGCCCTGTAGCTTCCTGTTTTCGTAACAAGCAGCTGAATGTGTTTTCCTGTGGACAGTCCTAATTTCCTTTGTTTCCATAAGCTGTGCCACTTCCTGCCTCGTCTACTCCTGACTTTTCCTCGGTGTCACAGGACACGTTCCAATTTTATCCAAGCCGTTCTGTGTAGTGGAGTTGGCACAATTGATCAACAAAAGCAAAAAGAGAGAGTATAGATTTCATTTTCAAGTCTTTTCTTTGATTGAAGAAGCGATACAACTAGTAGTTGTTGACTGCCAATTTTTCTTTTGAAGCCACATCCAGCTATCTACTTATTTTATGAGGTCATCGAATCTGCAAAACATTCACTTTCTGCTTTGTTTATTTCTTCCTGTTTCCCAAAGGTCAAAGATCAGCCAGGGTAGCAAGGCCTTGTCTCACGACTCTGTCTTTGTTTCGGAGGCGTCGGAGGCCACCGAGGCTCTGGGAGCATCTCAGGACAGCATTCATGGGAAAGTGAAATCCCTTCAGGTAAATCCACAGTCTACAAGCTCTTTAAGTTTTAGACACCAATCAATAAGCCCAATTTGAGCTCCCTCCTCAACCATCCTTAGATTTGGTTCTAGAAAAAGACTGTGGTGACAAGCAGTAGAGAAGAGGATCATGAGATATTAATGAAGAGTAATAAACAAATACAATGTGTTTGTTTGAGCGTGAGAGTGTCTTTGACCTTGTGTGGGCCGTCATGATCCGTATTATCAATAAAGGATGTGATGAAGAGAGACGGGGCAGCTGATCTGGGGTATATTTAGTCAGACAGGCAGAGCCGATGAGTATGACTAAGGGAGGTTAAAACCAGAGCGTCTGTCAAAGCAAAATGAACGAGCGGCTGATGAAAACAAAAGCAGACGGAACAAATGTCTGTCACAACAACAGGCTGAAACGGGAAGACGTGACACCCAGACAGATGGACTGACCTCTAGTTAAACTGCTCCACTAAGCTTCCCTCAGGGGAGTGAGAATTAAAACGTCTTCATAAGGATTTGCTAAAAAGGGAAACTTTATTTGGCTTGGGCCTGTTGGCGGATGAGACGGCACACACCCATGTGATGATAATAATGGTTATTTCACAAGTACAACTGCAGAAGTATGTATTAGATAGACAAATTATATGGGATTTTGTTGTTTTATTTTCCTGAAGTCCTCTCCACTGACCCAGGATGTCACTCTGATGGACAAATACCAAATCTCTTTGACGCTTGCCAAACAATCACACATGCTAATGGCTTTTATAGCATGTCCTGTAACAGTTGACATATCGAATCATTTAACATTTAATAGGCAACAAACAATTTAAAAAGACGTAGAAACAGGAAGCTCCCTTTCTCTTTTCAATTTGCTAATGCTAACTTGTTTACTCTTTTATGGCGGCCATTGTTAGCATGTCGAGCTCTTTGTTTTATTTCATATCAAGTGTCATTTATTTGCAGCTATGAACGAAAGAAAGAAAAAGCTACACCTGATGGAATTGTGACGGTTATATAAGTGCTAATGGTGAGGGAAGTTGGACCTCCTGTCCGTCTCTCGATGTGTTGGACTCACTCTTGCATTAGCATTGAAAGCTGCAGCGCTTTCTGTCGATGTCTTGGTGTGTGCTAACGTCCAGAAGGGCCAAAGAAAGGCTGTATTGTCTTGTGTTTGCTTTGCACCTCAGTCTGGGAGTCCTTGAGCAGCTGTTACAGGGCAACACATAAGCGATAACGGGTCAGATTGTCTGGGTTTCTGTGATACCCGCTAAGCAAACGGCCCAAAATACACAGTTTACCCTTTGAGGGGCAGCCGACTCTCCCCACAAGTTCATTCTCTGTTAATCATACTCTAAACTAGTATGGATTTGAGGTCTGTAAAAGCAGTGAAACTTTGTAAGCACACAAACACGTGTACTCAAACACACCTTTGTTAACTTTTTGTAAAGCTGTAGTTTATTAAACAGGCTGAGCGACACACACAAACCCTGTGGTATCGGTTATCTAACCGGCATTAGAACTACTCTTTCTTTTCCTGCAGCTCCAGCTGAGGCAGGCCATCCGGCTGGGCTCCCCTCCATCCCTCATGTGTGTGAAGAGGACGGACGATGCTGGAGCCATGTCTGAGGATGACGGCCTGCCCTGTAGCCCACACGATTACACAACGCCGCACACGGTCATGGTAACACATTTTGATCGAGTGAAGTCCCGCCATAACGTCCACCCAAATGCTTTCTGCAGACGGCACAGCTAACAATGTTATTCTGTCCCTCTCTCTGCGTCTCCGAATCCTTCTCAGAGTAACAGCTCCATCAGTCTGGAAGGAATAGACAGTGACAGTGACCAGGTAGAGTACTCCTCCAATTTGCCATTGCACTCCTTTTACATAAAGGGACATTTTCATTTTTGAACTCTGCCTCTTTTTGGCTTTTACACAGCTCCCTTTAGAGGCCCTATGAAACGTTTCCAGGTTTACAGTAAGAGTAAAAGTTACTGATGAAATGGGATGGCTACTGGTATTTTTTTTCAGATGAGGGCAAAAGATTAGCATTATGACATTAACACACTATGTCAATGCCCTCAGGAACAGAGTGGAAAGCAAAGAGCCTTTGAGTAACTAGGCGAGGGAATTCCCCTGTCACCGGCCAAACTGTGGGTGCCATAAGAACTTTATAAAGGAGCCTCATACGGAGGAACCTTCCACCTGTGGGAGGGGGATGATAAAAAAAATCCTCTCATGATCCGATCAAATAAAATGGTTTTAAACCCTTAATTCCTGTTCTTTTTTACCGTCTTCCTCTTTTCTCCCTCCCTGTGTCTTTAATTGTCTGCCGCCACCCTACTATGTGAGTTTTTGCGGTTCCAGCTCGGGTCCCTTGAAATGTCCCTGAAATGAACTCCTACACGACCCTGTCAGTTGGAACAATCAACTGCTTCTCAGGTGGACATGGCAACTTTGTGATAAGACAAATGGTCTTTAAAAAAATGTAACTATTCATTTAGTCTGGCCGGGCTGTAATGTGGGCAAGACACACAGTCAGCAAAATGTCACCAATGAGCATTTAATGATAGTGCAGTTCAAGCAATTTCAGAAACTATTTGGCCAGTCATTTTCCCAATGAAAAAACCCCCCAAATGGCCAGCTGCAAAGACAAGCACACACAAACCTGAAAACATTCACTTTAAAGAGCATCCCCTGCTCAGGAATGAAGTCCGATGGGACTGCGGGGCCTTTCTGAGGCTCTTACCTATGGGGCAGCGTTTGTGAAATGTCGCACGTTCTAAAATCCTGCGCAGATTTGGTACATTTAGCATTATCATATGGAAAAAAACAGGACAATTTTCATGTCACTTTTTCAAACATTTAGAGAGAAATTCATGTTAATACATGCAATAACTTCTCCAGTAACACAATTGTTAAATAATATTTAATATTTATAATATTTAAATATAAATGTTATATATAAATGTTAAATGTAAATTTACATGTAAAAGCTAATTGTAAATGTTGAATGTTGAGTCTAAATGTCATGTCAGACATGACGACTGAACATTACAATGTTTACGGTAATTCATGCAGCAAGCCAAGATGGCAGGTACGAATGAATTAGCTCTTGTTATAGAGCAGGGGTATCAAAGTAATTTTAGCTACGGGGCCACATAAAGTTCACTTTGATGCCATATTTGATATATTTAACATTTATATTTAACATTTAGATTAAATATTCATATTATTTAACAACTTTGTACTACTGCCAAACATTATCCTGGGAAAAGTTATTGCATTCATGTACATGAATTTCTCTCTAAATGTTTCAAAAAAGTGACATGATTGTTGTCCTGCTTTTTTTTGACGTGATTATGCTCAATGCGACATTTTACAAACGGCGCCCCATACTTGCCCTCACTCACGACAGAGTTCATGGAGACACTGAATGTTTTTTCTTTGAGATCTTGTTGAGAAGAAATGTCTTGGATGTCCGTGCAGGGCTGACAGTCTGTACTAAGACGACTAGTCCATGTCAGCTTATAATCCCCTGCGAGGGCTTGGGTCCGGGTCAGTCTGCTGTCGGGTTTACTGTAAATAGAAAGTTTATTGACATGTAGTCAAGAGTTTAGATGGTTCCTCTGTATTTTTCTTCTGAGCTTGAAATATACAAGACGATGAGGAGTCACTCCCAATACTGGGTGTTAAGGCTACACTGATTATTTTTGTATTAACAGTGCATCACGACTGCATGTAATGAGAAAGGTCGTGATATTGACACCATCAAGAATTAGACCCCTAATGTAGACTCTTTTGTGGTCCTCGTTTTGATGCACTGTCATGCAGCTGTTTTCAGTGGAACCAGCTCTACATTATATGTTCAAGCAGACAAAGTTAACGACCAGGCTGTGATCTCAGGGTGGGAGAGTGAAACATTTGCTGAAGCGCTTTCTCCTTGAATTCTTTCTAATGGCCATCAGAGGAATGACTCCTGTGATCATGTAGACGTCGAGGACTCTACTCACTGGATTATTCCCTCAGTAAGCATTTTAAACATGGGTTTATGATCTCAATCTCTAGTTTCAAGTCAAGTTCTATAATACAGCATGATATTAATTTATTACATTACAAAAAAAGCTTCATCAAAGTGAATTCTAACCATTTTGGTTGCATAAAAATCTGTTATTCCGATTTTAGTTATAGCTCTAGCCTCTGGCGTCCTATTGGGTTGCAAAAAAACAAGACGGTAATTGCCAAGAAGTCTGAAAACAGCAGTTCACAAACCAATTCTTGCTGTTGAGCTGACTACATCCACCTCTGATACACAGCCGATGTTTGAAGACCAGCTGGGGAACACAGTGGAACATTTAGTTGGTAGAAACCAAAACTGAGCAATAATATTGAATATTGGAGGTACATTCTTCATGAACTAAGGGGGCATTCACTTGTTTGAACAGTGGTTCAACTTCCTTTCTTCTAATGGGACTGAAACTCGTTCGATCCTTCTCTCTGTCAGACATTCAGCTACGCCGCCCATTTGAATGGTGTCATTTAAAGTCAATCTGCTGCAGCTCTGATTCACACGGTATGCACACGGCATCTGATGCAAAGTAAACCGCTGTCATGTCCTTTGTGGGTAATGAGAGAGAATGTTGGCTGGCTTGGTCATAACCCTGTAGCTGCTCTTCAAACCTTAAACGTAAATCTTACATGATTTCGTCCTCTGTAAGTTTGTTTCTTATCTGCACTTCTGAGATTCTCTTGTCTGTGTGCAGAAGTGTGCGTGCGTGCGTGTGTGTGCGCGTGTGTGTGTGTTCAGAGTGCATTCCGATGTTTCTCTGGCAGTCTGCGTGTCGGCTTGTACTTTGAATTCCGCCTCAACTCGTGTCTCTCCCTCTCTTTAAACCTAATTACACATGGCAACCTGAAATGTAAATATAAACAAAGAAGAACCTGGATCATATTCTACTGCCACACAGTGTTTTAGACCAGTGATGGGTCGTGAGTCTAAAACGGTCAGTTCGCCCTAATCATAAAGACTTATCGTATGAACCCTAGTGGTATCTGACCATGAAAACAGTTTGGTTTTCTAATTTAACGTGTAGAGGTTTGCATCTCTGAACACAAGCCCAGTATAGTGGAGCAAAGAGTGTCACTTGAGACTGTCCCTGTGCTGCTTTCAGCAATTGATGAGAAGTCCAACTGTGACTTATTTGGACTCAGATTTAAAGCAAAAATGAGATAGCTTCTTCTCCAGTGATTACAGAGTATATGTTGGTCCTACAGATAAAGACAGCTGATATTATTATCACTATTATGGAGTGTGTCCCTCTCTTTCTCCCTCTGGTCATTTCTCTGACATCCCCCATGTTCCCCAAAGCCTCAGGAGGGCCTCCCCCTCTGTTTCATGTCCTTTGTGAAATGCTGTCTCCTTGTCTTGTCAGGTGTCCTGCCAGGCGGCCTCCAGCAGAGCAGTGAGCCCGCTGGTGGTCCCGGGGGACTTCAGTCAGCCGGCCAGTCCCTTCGGCTGCCTCGATAACTCTGCCGCCAAACACAAGCTGGGCCTCAGACACAAAGCCGGCAACAGGAGGAAACCCGTGGCAGTAAGGCCGCGTGGCAGCCCGAAGTGATGTGGTGAAGACCCAGCTGCCCGGTGAGAATGACGACGTGTCTTTATTCCCCGCAGAGGCTTGAGATGAGAGCAGGGGGCGACTCGGCGGGGGAGGAGATCCTGAATCCCTCCCCAGCAGAAGCTGCAGAGGAGCGAGGGCCCCAGAGGACAGCAGAAGGTCAGCGCACTTCTAGATGCTTTAATGCTGCTTTTCTATATTTTTACGTCAAATCAATGACTCAGAATTTCAGTTTCTTGGTGTTTGATATTTAATTAATAAGTTCATCAAATTTAAGTGTATTCTATTTTTTATTTTTTTTAAATACACAATTACTCTCAGACTTATAGACTTACATACAAATAAATCCCAATTGACATTAAATCTGTCATATTGCCATCGTGACAAATTTGCAAACAAGCAACGTAGAATTGAATTAATTAAATGTCCTGATTTATAAAGAAATCTAAATAAACAAAAGAAATGGCTCTATTGGTGTTTGTTTGAGAAATTACAGATTCCTCTCATCGGACATTGTCTCATGTCATGTTGACATCTGAGAACTTTGCTTTCTTTTTGTGGTCCAGTTGCCAGTGTTGATGAGCTGAAACCAAAGGCGGATAGGGAGGAAGAATCCGAAGGAGGGGAGGAGGTAGAGGAGGAGGAGCAGCAGCAAAAGCATTCCAGACACTCCCTGTTGAGGCACGAGGAGGAGGAGGAGGAAGGAGAGGACCAGTCTGAAGCTGAGCAGGATGTTTCTCACGGCCCGGACGCGTCCTCTCCTGTGGAGCTGCGTCTCTCTGATGAAGAAGCCCCGGACGCCGAGGCCCGGCCCGCCTCCAGGGACTCTTCTCTGCACAGTGACGGGTGATCACACGTCATTTCCTCCTCCTCTCAGTCCCTCTTGTTTCTGTTTGGTTTTACTATCAGTCTGACCCCTTGATATCGTCCTTCTAGGGCCACGCCAGAGCCCCCTGCCACTCAGAGGGAGTACTTGCTGGACCCTCCAGGCGTGGCCTACGGAGCAGAGAAGAGAGGGGCACAAAGGGACTTGGCACTGAGCGGAGAAGAAGATGGAGTCCAGGGAAACATGGAGGAGGAGAGCTCCTTCTTACAGGAAGTGCTGAGCTCCTTGAAGACTCCCCTCTCTTCGTGCTCGCTGGACAGGGAGCCTGAGGGCGTTGTCTTGGAGATGGAGGAGAAGGAGGAGGTGAAGGAAAGGGAAAGAGAAGATGTCGATGTAGAGGAAGGGGAGGAGGGGAAGGAAGAGGAAGCGGCCGATGGCTCCCCCCAGTCAGACCACTCCGCAGAGGAAGAGGCTCCTGCTTTGAACACTCCTTCTGGTCGAGATGTTGAAGAAGAAGAAGAAGAAGAAGAAGAATCACCAGAGGAAGAGGAACTTGTGGTGGATAACGTCTGCCACCAAGATGTATGTGTCTTTTATTCATTTTTAATATTGTGAGTGGAGTACATATCAATATCAATCGCACATCTTTTCCTTTAATCTTCCAGCGAGCAGAGGACAGAGAGAAAGATGCTGATGAAGTCACACAAGATGATGTCACACCCGATGATGTCACACCCGATGATGTCACACCCGATGATGTCACACCCGATGATGTCACACCCGATGATGTCACACCCGATGATGTCACACCCGATGAACAAGATGCCTCAGAAACAAGCACCGCTGTCCACCAGGCGGAGGGGAAAGAGGACGAGGACAGTGAGGGAGAGGAGGAGGCGATCGAGCTGGTGAAGGAGCCCGAAGTGGAGGAGGAGGGAAGGGAGAAGAGGGAGGAGGAGGAGGAGGAGAAGGAGGAGGCGGAGGCGGAGGAGGCAGAAGTGAGAGTGGAGGAGGCGGAGGAGGCGACAGAGGAAGAGAGGGAGGGCGCGGAGGAGGTGACTGAGACGTTTCATGCAGCAGCAGACGAGGAAGCTGCCATGTGGGAGGAGGGCGTGGACGTCGGGGTTGGAGACGTGGGCTTGCACTTGAACGACGACGAGACCGAGCTGGGCGAAGCGGCGGCGCATCGGAGTCAGGCTGCTTCCGATTGGAGCTCCGGAGGGCAGAGGGAGGACGGAGAAGAGAGGGTGGAGAAAGTGGTGGAGATCGGCCGTTCAGAACACCAACCGGAGGAAGAGGAGGACGAGAGTGAACGAGACCCGCGGCAGGAAAGGCTAGAAATGTGCGAGGAGCAAGCTAACGTCTCTGCCAAGCCTCCTTCTTTGTCCCTTCCAGGGTCACAAGAGAGCGCAACCAGCACTCCCAGTAAGACCAGCAAGACCTCCATCCACATAAATCTACTCTCTCCAAGCTCAGAGAAAGCCGCGCCTTTCTTCCACTGCTCCCCAGCTGCTGCAGACCCCGGCCAAGGAGGGACACCTGGTCCCGCCGTCGCAGACGCAGAAGAGGGAGAACCAGCAGACGATGTGGGAGCCGAGGAAGAGGTAAACCATTCGGCCCTGGAGGGAGCGGCCACCGGCTCTGAGAAAACTAACCAGCCGCCCAGCGGCTCGGATCGGAGCAAAGCACGCTTCACCATCGCCCCCGCCCGGCGGAGGTCACTCTCTTTTGAAGAAGCCGAGGAGACCTCTCCCTCCTCTTCGCCGTCCTCCTTTACAGGACCCGGAGTGGTGGAGGCGGACGCCGCGAAAAGCAAGGACCCCAAAGTGGAGGCGGAGCCCAAAGTGGAGGCAGAACCGGCCAGTTTGTCACAGGTGGAGCCGGTTTTGAGCCCTGGTCGATTGAGGAGTGTCGGGGCCGCCTCAGCTGCCCCGCCTCCATCCTCCATTCCACCTCCGACCACAGCGAGCAGAGAAGGTAGTGTGATGATTTCTTTTTTTGGGGTAATGGGGTTTGCTCTTTGTCTTGGTGGTCGGCCCTAAAGCCAATAAAGTCAAATCCTCCCCCCCCCCTGCAGAGAGCCTGGTCGTAGCGGAGGGGAACCCTGACAGTCCTTTTGGAGTTCGGCTGAGGAAGACGTTGGCTCTCCACACAGAGGTAACACAGCTCGCCGTGTGCTTCTAATAGAGATCCTTGAATGAAGAAAAAACCAACCAGATAACAGCGTGCGTAGCTTGTCTCTGCCGACCCCAGGTGTTCAATAAAATGAATGAGCAGGTTAAAATAAAGTATTATTTTCTGTTGAATTTTGCACTAACCGTTCCCATCCCCTACTCCAGCCTCCCGTGGAGCCTCCAGCTCAGCCAACCAGCTGTACGGTTGACTCGCCGCAGCCAATCAGCATGAAGCCCTCCATAAGTCAGCCGGTCAGCCTCAAGCCCTCCCTCTCCAAGAAACCAGATGTAAACAAGCGCATGTCAGGTGTGTATACACACACACACACACACACACATCTCTTTTCATCGTGGTGCACAATGTTCACACGTACCCGTGATCGCACCGTGATTCACATTAGAAGGGTAAGCAGCGATGTGTGACAGGGTGTCTGCTGCTGTCTTATTGGTTCAGACCCGGCTGTTGCTCGCAGTCCTTCTGGTGGATCTGATCCTCCCAGCTGGATTTCTGTGGCCAAACAGAAACAGAAGATCTACAAAGAAAACTCGCTTGATGAGATCACAGTCAAGAAGGTAACCTGTGTGTGTGTGTGTGTGTGTGTGTGCGCGCGCGCGTGTGTTTAAAGCTGCATCGTAGCTTTGTCAGTGGCTCAGATGGCGGTGAGACCCAGATGTGATGATGGTGTTGTTTACACCGCGTCGGCTCACCGCACGTTTCCAGCCACATGCCCTGACTGACTGTGTACAACTGCGCTGCTGTCTGTCATCAGGAGGAGCAGGAGAGGAGGGGTTCAGCGCTACTGTACGTCAGCTCGGCTGACAGAACAACGGAGGGCAAAGGTCAGCACACACAAAAACAAATTTGCACAACGTGTCGTACTGCTAAAAAGGGTATTTTACAAAAGATCGATCTGCTGCAGCAATAAGAGGCAATCATTTAAAGTATAATTTGTGTCCTGGTTTGCACACGCTGGATTTCTGTCTGGACCTTAGGTTTGGTCTGAGTTCACTCCTCAGGACTCTCCTCCTGGGGAGACTTTTGACCGACTCAGGTGTGACCTCATGTGGACATACTGTGCTACTGCAAGCAACCCAACCGGAGTCCCTTCAGTTCCCTGTGTGTTCATTAGGAAATCTAGATAGTAGTTTAATAGAGATGTATACGTCTCTTAACTGCTGAGGACGGTGGTTGAGGAAAATGCAGAATGATTAATTTAGTCCTCCAGAATATCAGTACTCTTTGTGAATTGTTACAGCCATCGTTTTATGCGTTTCGTGGATAAGATGTTTTTTTAACTTTTCATTCAAAAATGTATGTAAATACCATATAGTTTTGCAAATGCACATTTACATCTACATGAAAAAAAGAATAATTTACTAAATAAAAGAGAAAAAAAAAGAACAAAACAAAAGAAATTTGTAAATCAAAATGTTTCCTCATCATTGATGTGGTGACGGGTTAAGTACTGAAATGACTTATTGTCGCTTTGAATGGTTCTTTTTTTTTTTCTTGCAGCAAATCCGCTGGAGACCAGTAAGCATCTCGCGTCAGTAGAGAAAGAGGCCAGGAGGTCTCTCTCTCCTCCGACTCCGGTGCCCCCTCAGCCCCTCAAATTCCAGTCACCACCCTGCCCCGTTCCTCCGAAACCCAAGCTCCCACCGCCCACCGCCAAACACTCACCCCAACCCACGGTACCCCAAAGGTCCCTGTCACCCCCTGCTCCCATTACCGGGCCCAAAAAATCGCCCTCCTGCACTAACCCGCCATCGCCCGCCAAAACGGCCCCCTCGCCCAAGACGCCACAGCCCCACGGCACGACACCTACCTCCCCTCCCTTTTCCCCGAGAGCCGCCCCGGAGCCAAAGTCTGGCTCAAGAGGCGCTGCGGGGGTCCACATCCAAAACCCGGCGTCGCCCCAGGATGAGCCTCCCTGGATGGCCCTGGCCAAGAAGAAGGCCAAAGCCTGGAGCGAGATGCCCCAGATCGTCCAGTGACGGAGGCCGGGTGCAGTGAGAGCTTGTGAATATGGGCCCAAGTGGGTCGGGTCTGACGGGGGGGCTGAAGCCGTGCTGAGAGTCTGTTTGCACCAGAATGCATTTGCACACAAAGAGTTGCTGTTTTCTGTTGTTACTTCCTGGTTTCTATCCTGGCTTAAGTCTTCAGATTGGTGCAAACCAGCCAATCACTGCCAAAGACGTGACCAGTCGAACTCCTTCATTCTCTACGTCCTTACGTACATTGGTGTGTTTTTTAAATGGCAGGGTGGGACCCCCAAACATTATTGCATCTTACTTGAAGTGGATCCTTTTCTTTTTTTTTTTCAACAGTCTGATTGTGTTGAAATGTGCCTGAATGAGAAGAAATACCTGCAGTGTCGCAGCAGAGGAAAGTATATTATATGTTATTAAAAGATTCCGCCCAATATTAGTAAATAAAGAAGACAGGATTATTTTATTAAAAGTAAAAGATTTATTCATTGAAAATTGGTGAGAAGAGATGATGAAGACAAGGAGACAAAAATGTGTGTGTGTGTGTGTGTGTGTGTGTGTGTGTGTGTGTGTGTGTGTGTGTGTGTGTGTGTGTGTGTGTGTGTGTGTGTGTGTGTGTGTGTGTGTGTGTGTGTGTGTGTGTGTGTGTGTGTTTATTGTAAGCTGTGGTACAGGCTCACGTTTTGAGGAATGTTGGAAATACCACAGGATACCAAACGGGACGTTATCCAAGTTAAGTGCAGTAAAAACATGAGTCATGAGTTTTAGTGAAAGCGTTTCCTCAATCTGCCGTCAGAGTATCTTTAGAAATATGTTTCTTACACGTTCCACTGAAACTAAACCTTTGAGCCAACGTGTCCTAACACTCATCATAAATAATATCATCAATTTTGCATCTGGCATAACTAACCCCAAAAGGTCCTCTTTTCAGGAATCAAGGAAAACTATTATCACGTCCACTTTCATCGGTTTTTAATACTTTAAAGTGCATCAAGTTGGCCGCGTGTTAGGAAACATTTTTTTTCCGATCATAAACAAACATGTATTTGAAACAGCAATTAATATATCACTAAGAATGATTTGCATCACATCACAAACGAAAAGTGTTTTTTGCATCCATTAAATCTATCACAATGACTTTATATATATATATATATATATATATATATATTTCTTTTTTTTAATGCATATTGTTTTATTTTGTTATTGTTTTCTGAGAATTTGTCTTGTACATAAAAGAATAAATGTAAGGCCTTTGGAATTCTTGACTTCCTTCTATGCTTTTCCGTGATAATATGAGTAATTCTGTTGAATTCTTTCTGGCGTATTCATTTTCTCCAAAATCCTCTCTCAAAAGCAACAAATTGAAAAAAAGAGTCATAATGAAAGAATGACATCCTGAGGTTTCCCCCCCCCCGAGTCGTGCCCTCCTGTGATGACTGGGGCTGAACACCTCACCTGTCAAATGGGTTTAATGCTCCTTTAAGCCGCAGCCCAAGTCCTCACAGACTCATTCAAAGTAACTTTCAGCGTCTCAAGCTCTGAGACGAGTTTCACAATACACCTCATTCATCCCAAACTCATCAGTTTCCCTCTCACAATGTCACCAAACAAATGACAGAGCAGCTCTATTTTACGGCCATTACACAATAAATGACAGTTATTTTTAAACTGATCCCTTCCAGTGTCTTAAACACTCACTGTGCAGTCTCAGCTTGTACAAACTAGGAACATCTGTGTGTGTGTGTGTGTGTGTGTGTGCTTGGCCTCGAACCAGTGTGTGCACACAGTGAGCTGACGTTGGCATGTGTGTGATTGATGGTCCATGTGAATGCATGCGTGTGCGTGCAGGAAGCTGTAATCAGTGAGAGGGCTGCTTTAACTCCCCAGATGTTTTTTTCTGGTTAAGTTAAGTAACACCCGCCCGCCGCCCTACTTCTGACACACACACACACACACACACACACACACTCTGCTCCGGAGTGGACCAGTCAAGATGTGTATGTGCCCGTGCAAGGTATCCATAGCGACAACTACTGTGTGCTGACCTACTCATTTACAGGTTATGTAAGTAAGCAACTTGGCAGGAATCACAGAGGTTAGGAGACAAGGAGGGTGGGGAGGGGGGGGGGGGCACATTCATGTTGATTTAAGCCATTAAGATCAGTTGAGATCACAGATGCTTTTAAAAAGATGAAAAATCTAACTTTTTAACACCCAATTTGAAAATAACACACAAAAAAACACTCAAAACCGAGCAGTGAAAAGAAATTCCTACCTGTGAAAAGATTCCTCTTGGTAAAGAAAGTCAGTTCTAAAGTCTGGTAGCATGTTGGGTCTCACATGATGGGGGCACTCATCCGCCCAGAGGAGTGACAAATATAAAACTTCTCCTAACTCTCCCGCACAGTGTCACTTCCTAACCGTACGCTACAGGATATGAATCCCTTACTGTCATTGCCAAACGTGCATCCACCCGCTCGTCTGGACACTTTCTAGGCAGCATGTTGTCACCTCGAAGTTGGCCGACGTCTGTCATGGGCAAACATCTGGAGTGGCGTTTCTGACTTGCAGATGGCTCCGCCTTGTTCTCGGCCCTCCTCCCGAGGGGCTGTTTGCCTGTTCGCTGACCTTGTCTCCCTGGATGGATCAGAACAGTGACACCCAGTCCGTAAAGACGACAACAGGAAGACGCCGAGGCGCTCTGCAGTGGACGTTTGGAGCTGCATTTGCTTTCGGATGGGCTTCTAAAGCTACTGTGTGTTTTTTTTTTGGGTGGGGGGGGGGGGGGACACGTCATCTCTCTGGCAGCAGAAGAGGAAACCGGGCTTCCACGGGAAAAACAAACAGCGAATTAGCCACGCTGTCTGCACGCTTTGAGGTTTGGTCAAAGCGCATGACCGGCCCGACCTCTTTGACCTCTGTGTACGAGTCGTGTGAGGTTCGGACTCTCCTGCTGTCATTGTTTCCAGTGATCATTTGATAGCCCAGTGTGAAAGAGAATTTCAAATCAGCACAGCAACAACACCAGGCTGGTTTCCACCGGCAGGAAGAGACGACCCTTCTCTCCATCGGTGGATGTACTCAAACATGAGTGTGCGATCGATGAGGTCATCCTTCTTCCCGCCTCAGACAGATGACACGTTCCCCTCACAGTCGTTGAGTCACAGTCAACCTCTCCCTCGCATTGAATGCATCCCACACGTGTTGGTGCATTGATTCCAATGTGGCCTGGTGAATGACATTTATTTTATAAAAGAGAAAAAGTTCAATCATTGTTGAAAATGTGTCATTAAACGCAATGAATAAGACATGATCAAATGAATAAATGAAATGGTTTTTGTGTTTAATCACACCTCTTGATTTGATTTGATGTAGGCATCGTGAATCTTTCATAGTAAATAACTTTAAAAATGTATTTTTACATATTTCTCGGTGTGCCTTGAACACACACACACACACGTGTGTCCAAACACAACTACTGACTGACAGGCCTGTTGCCAATCACTGCAACCCTCTCGTCTCTTTGAGGCCGTACCCCAACTCCAGAATCCTCACATGCTAATGATTGGTATGTTAACCTCCTCATTCAGTTCAGTAGCAACATTTGCTTATCAACACTAAACATAGACGAAGCTGGACTCAAGTTTAGCGAGTTTTTGTTTAATAACCCTTGGAAATGTTGACCCGATTACAGTGCTACATAGATACGTAGATGAGAAAGGAATGCATCAAATGAATTTGTTATACCGTTTTGTGCTTGGATGAAGTGCATAAATTGGGCTTTCAGTGACAGGATACATCCTAAACATTAAGGAGAGGTTTTTAATGGTAGAAACGTACTGTAATATGCTGTTGTCATTAAAGCTTCTACGTCTCTATTTTTAGTTTGCCCCGAGTAGGCCTTCAAATCGCTTCGAGCTAAACCTGCTAATCTGTAGTGTGATTACACTGAAGAGCAACACGTGGAGAGAGTCTTCCTCTGAAACTTTGCTCTGCCTCCAGCTGAGTGACCTGCATTTGCATGGCTTGCAGGAACTGTTTATGGTTGTTCCGTTTTCTCTCTCTTTCTAAGAAACTACACACACACACACACACACACACACACACACACACACACACACACACACACAGAAGGCTGGTACTGTTCAATGTGCCCTGCTGCGTCTGGTTCTAACCCCTTTAATGCAAGTGAACAGCATGCAGTGCCTGCTGCAGACCTCTGCTCAGTTTTGGTAAACATTAAACAAAACAAAAGATATCAAATGTTCATTTGGAAGTGTGGACTAAAGGCGCTTTTGTTGTTTTTGGACAGAGCTAGGCTCGCTGTTTCACCTTTTTACACCAGTCTGTTGGATGTAGCTTCCTATTTGTTGTCCCAGCATGAGTAGGGTCAGTGTCTTTTTTTTGTTTTTTGTGGCTGGCATAAAACAAACAACAAAACGCTGACAACCTCCCACATCACTCACCTTACAAACTGTACACTGTAATTGTCAGTGTACAGGAATTATTATTACTATCAACAGTAATCCCGAAAGTTACGTTCTAAGAAAATCAAGCGGCACAAACACAAGAGACATCACACTCAAGTCCAGTCCAGCATGTCCACAATCCCATGCAGGACCGTGAACACAAAAGCTGGTTTATTCACAATTTTCATCTTCAGAACTTTAATTTTGCAAAAGTAACACTACGGTTTGCCATAAAAAAACAAACAGACATGTACAGAGAATATCAGAGAGATGCCGAGACATAAATACATACATTCATCTAGTGCAGACATATATGTAGCTGAATGGAGCTCTACAAGGGGATTACCATCTTTGAAGGAAGCTGGGTAATCTAGCGCCCGTAGTCACTGGAAATATGGGGAGCGCTCGGCAAAGCTTTTCTTTAAGACCTTGAGATTTTTCAGAGTTCACAAAGCATGAATGTTGCACCAGAACTTTGTCCACTCACTTAAAACAGCAGAGGATGAGAGGTTAAACACTTTGCTTCAAACAGGCTGCTCACCTGTCACAGGTGAGGCGAATCAAGTGCCCCCCCCAAATAGGATCAGTGTCAAAAGCATCACGCAGAAGCCTTTGAAGTCACAGCTTGGCATGTGTGGCATAAACTGTGCAATTTAACATGAACAAAAATTCCAAAAAAAGGTTCATTTAAGGGGCCGATATATTTGTTTAATCCTCGAATGACACTTCACTTTCAACACACTTTAGCACAACAATGAGAGGAACACAAGAACATTGGGAAGCATCCTTTTTACTGCAGTGGTTGAATTTTGAAAGGTCATGATATCAATAGTTAATAAACTACTTTTTTTTTGCATAGCTGGATTACATATATCTGTGAGGTCGCACGCATTGTTTTCTTTTTGAACAAACTGGAGGCCTTGAAATCTGGAGCCATTTTGCAGCTACGCAGGAAGTGGCATGCTCTGTACGCCCCGACACTAAGAAAATAAAAGCACAGTGTGCCAGCACGGTCAAAGTTCCCCCGAGTCCGGAGTGCTACACAATGTTTATATATATATATATATACACATATATGTAGAAAGCACAGAAAATAACAGCAATTGGAATTGCTGTAACTGCCTTGTATTACGAGTCAACCAGGACTGCAGGGATGAGGTGAGGTGAGTCAATTCAATACCACAGTGTCTGTCAGAACTCACAGTCACAGTTTCACCCCCAGAATCAAAATATATTTGTTTCCTCTTAGCTGTAGTGCTATTTTTCAATTGAAAATGTTTGGTGTGAGTTTCTGTAGAAATTGAATTGTTCCTACATGAAACTGCTCACAAAAATTTCAAATGTGTTGTTTTTTTTTGGCTTTGAGCACCGGAAACTTAGCCCCCTACCGTCCCTTTAGACTAAAACTGACAACACACAGCACCACAGGTATAAGGGGACAACATGTTGTTTTGTTTTTTGGGAGAACTGTCCCTTTAAGAGCGGCCATGTTTTAAGCTAAGATAGCCAACTGGTGCTAGCTAACAGTTAAATAAGTAATTTAATGTATATGAGAGTGGTATCAAGCTTCTCTTTTAACTTTAATATGCTCATATACCAAAAGTGTTTTAATTAGATTGGATATGTAAGATTTCACCGCAGAACAACATTGGCCTTATTGGTTATAACTCATCTTGGCACATACACCTCCGCCACAGTCCAGGTTCGCAAAGACATTTTCTAAAGATGTTATTTAGAGAACCACAGTAGTTCCTGTTGCAGTTTATACATCATCTTTTAAATGGAAGAAGTCCGACTTAAGGCACTGCTGTCACAGATGAACAATAATTGTCACAGATGAACAATAATTCACAGGTATCAGTTTAAAACAAAAACATCCCTTTGGTGCCATGCTTCAACTGGAAAAAAATGAATGAAAAATCATGTAACTGTGTCTACAGACAGATCTCTTTTTAATTGTAAATTTTAAAAAAATAAGCAAGAATTTCCCTTTAACCAACATCTTCATATCCAATTGAATTTTGGCTTTTACACCGGCGGGTTGATCATATCTAGCGGCTTTTCCCTTTCATACCCAGTCTGAGCGCCAGGGCGTCTTAGTGGTGGCCAGTTATGATAATAGCAAACAAGAGGACAATAGTTGCTGACACTGTCAATACAAGTGTTTTTATTTTATTTTGTCAGTAACGTGCTTGTTAATAAAAATGTCTCTGAGACAAGCACCTTCCAAGTGAATTGGATTGTTTAATTATGCAACCATCTGACAGTACATTACAAACAAAACTTTGTTGGGAAATATTTTGAAATTCTACCTAAATCAGTATCATAGCAACAAACGGCTTTGGCCCTTACGATTCATAAAATACAAACTCGAGATGACTTGACGCAACTCTCCCTGTACAAATACACACATAAAATAATAGGAGACACACCAGTAGGTGAAGAAGAATATAAAATACAAAAGAACCCGATTGACATAGGAAAGTATGTAAAAATCCAACACGTGTATACTAAATAAAGTTGGCGAGGCTCAATAATCCATAATAATAGTTGCCATAAAAAATGGTTACATCACACACCAGCAAGGCCTCAAAATGTCTCCAGACACCATCATTTTCTCAGAAACACGTTTTTCGAAATAAGAAATTCTCAAAATGGGGTTTTATCTGATTTCATTCCATTTACGTGTTTTGCGGTTCCATTAAAATGTAATTTTGATGGAGAATTTCCACAAGGGGGAGAGATTTACCGTAAAAGGAGCCTGGTATGTAACACTATCGTATTACCGAAGGCACAGGCCTTTACTCATCGTGGACTGTGACTTTAAAATTGTGGTAATCCAAATACTTATGTACTCTGACTCAAGTGAAAGTACACACCCTGAGGCCTGATTGCACCGGTTCTTTCCCTTACTTCTGGTAAAAGTGCAAAATAAAGTCAGAATAAATAATGAATAAATACATGGGACATAATGGTATCAGAAATCCAGATGTTGCTCTCTTGGAACCTGGACGTGTCTCAGCCACGGAGAAGTTGCTAACCACTGACTTGAGTCACCAGTAATGTGAAGATGTGGCGTAGGAGGGAATCCGCCCTCAACTCCAGTTTCCAGAGTTGGATCTAGACAATTTTCAGTGGTAGCCATGCTGGCTTTTTGATTGCGTAAATAGTGTTTATTTTACAGCAATAATACCCTACAGTCAGCGCGGTATTATTGCTGATGTTCGGGGTTAAACGTTACAAAAACAAAAAAAAAGCCTTTGGAAAGTAAGCAACTCAACATCTATTTATGTGAAATGTAAACAATGTCACTGCAAGCATAAACCATTCCAAAATAAATAAAAATGAAAACATTTCAAAATCTAAGTCTGACAGGAACACAACAACCTTGAAGCACGCCATTTTAATAGGTCGAGTCATTTGTTAGTCCGATGCATGATGTGGTGAGTCACACAGAGGCAGAATGGAAGGAATATCAGCCAAAAAAAAGTTAAAGATAAATGGAGGATGGGTAGAATGGTAAACTGTAGATATCTACCCTTCCCTTGGTAATGTGCGAACCAATTGATCCTAAATAATCCGGATTTTCATCTTAAGTGAGGCAAATTCATTGTTTGGTCTCTTGCAGAGCTTATGGGCACAATTAAAGACATAAAAAGTGGGGACTTAGCTTGGCTGATTTAGTTAAAGCTATGTTCAGACAGGCGGCTTTGATCCGGTCATATCAAGAGGAGGAAGAGCGTGAACTCCAAAAACGCAGGAAGGCCGTAAGGCAGCAGCGGAACCTGGACAAGCGGAGTCACACACAGGTTGTTAAGACAAAAACACTGTACTTTTATCACAGACGATGAGGTTGTTTATGGTTTTTATAAAATCCCATTTCCTTCCTGTCTGAACATAGCTCAAGTTTGCACAGCTGTCTTTGTAGAGAATGCTATGAATGGAAGATCAGTGCTGTGCTGCTGACCCGTAGGTTAGTCCAGTGCAGCGTTCTGAATGGGAAGTGGCTACAGAGAGGGATCAACGTCAGTTTCCTTTATGCGTCAAGAAGGAAGAACAGCAGGTCAACTGCTGCTTTGGAAGAGGGTGTGTGTGTGTGTGTGTGAGTGTGCGTGTGCGGGTTACTGCATTTTCCCACTGTGGAAGGTTAATGTCCCCGGTGTCGGCTGTGGGCCATGAAGAGCAGCACCTTGCGGATGCCCCTGAGGCGATCTTTCAGAGACGTGAGGGCCAGGAAGGGCAGCTGGGCTCTGCCTTCCAACGGAAGAACGGCGAGCAGCCACCAGCACCACGAGGGCCCGTTTGGACTGTCCTGAAGGAGGAGGACGCAAAGGGAGAAGGGTTTCAACACACAGGACAGCAGGTCGCTTCTCTTTGTTCAGCCTTCGGGTCCTTAAATCATGCTATATTGTCTTTTTACTGCTTTTATTTTATTATATTATTTAATTAAAATAATTTTGTTTTTAATGTATTGTTTCATCTACTGTTTTATTTCCAGTGTTTCCTGTTACTCTTCTTACTTTTCTCTTGTCTAGATGACAGGCTTTCTTTTATTTGGGTTCCTTTATATAGGGTTTGTCTAAAATCTGCTTTCTCATGTTCATAAATAGATAAAGCAAGGAATCGTGTTCTATTAAAGGAGAAACCCATGTAAATCGGAGTAACTGGACTTTTAAAACAAGACTTTTTTTTGCAAAGTGTGTACATGTACCTGAGGTTCAGAGTCTTTCTGGGGCATGGGTCCAAAGTGTCCCTCAATGCGTTCCTTCTGCTCCGTCTTCAAGGAGTTGACCCACACCAGGGCCTGGTTGTACACCGTGTCGTGCAGTGCATGCAGCTCGCGCTTCGCCTGACCGTCCACCTGCACACACACACACACACAGACACACAAACACCCACAATCCTTTGTTACAACAGCTCATGGTATTCCTCCATCAAGCTTTCCCATCGTGCCTCTCGCAGCTACTCCCTCATCTGCCGCGGTCCCTCCCTCCTCTTACCTCACGGTCCTCCAGGTACTCGATATCGGCCGTGTTGTATCCGTCCCTCTCGCTGTGCTGCACCACTTTGAACCTCCGTCTGCCGATGGTGTTCACCACCGAGCGGCCGTCGGAGAAGAACTTCACATCGCGGATCTCCAGCAGGCACCCGTAGTCCGCGAACCTAAAGCCGGGAGGAGGAAGAGGCCGCGTTACAAGACCTGGATCCATACTGTCACCCGCGGGGGGGGGGTCCTACACACAGCCCCTGGCACACTTCAAGCACCGAGCCCGCACTGACCCTTTGCGGTTGTCTTCCAGACACATGCCGAAGCAGTTGGTTCCCGTCTCTATGCATCTGCGAATCATCAGCCTGTAGCACGGCTCGAAGATGTGGAGCGGGCACGGGACCGTGGGGAAGGCCATGGTGCACACGAATATAGGCACATTCTTGTTAAGACTGCGGAGAGGAAACGATGAAGGGGAACGTGTGTTTAACACGGAGCACAGCAGAGTTGTGTCACACAGAAACACGATATCAATATTAGGCTGGGAAGCCCTTTGAAAAGGGTCTACAGCTCCGCCTAAACAAAAAGAAAACTCTACTGTGAAAGGGGATCAGTCTTGCTCTGTTATGTGTTGGAAACAGCTTCTGCCTCCAGAAAGGTAAGACTTGATGCCCGGGGTCAGACCTGCGTCACCTCCAGAAGGCCAGCAGCGGTCGTGTCAGAGAGCAGAGGAGAGCAAACGGAGGGCACAAACTCACTTCGAGAGCTCGGCCATTTCATCCTGGTGGATTTTCTGTCTCTCTATGAGCTCCGAGGGAAGATACTTGGATATCAGGTTCTCCGTCAGTACCGTCTTACAGAACTGCCTCTGGACCAGGTACTGGGGAGGGGGAGATACGGACTGTATTAGAGACGTTCATCATGGCAGAAACACCCAGACAGAAGCCTGTTTTAACCCGTAACCTTCTGTGCGCGATGCTGAGCGCTAAGAATGCACCACAGTTCGGATCCGGCTCAATGACAGCGCGACGTACCTCGGACAGCTCCTCTTTACAGAGCGGACACTTGGGGTTGTGGTCCAGACATCTCTCCAGACACCGCAGGCAGAAGGTGTGACCGCACGGCGTCGTCACTGGCTCATAGAAAAGTCTGCAGGGGGGGGGGGGGGGGGGGAGACAACAGCGTAAGATCAGATCTTCCAGTTTCTGTTGACATACTGTCAGAGAACTGTGACATACATAATGTACATTATGGCGGATTACTTTTACCGTCTTTAGTCGTTAGTAAATATTTAGATGCAAACCTCACCTCATACACAGGGAACAATCCAGATCTGTCGGGTCCAAGACGTCCCCGGCCGCAGAGCCGGGCGGGTCCGTCCCCTCTGCAGGCTCTGAGTGGGGAGATCAACGGATAATAAATGAGACAGGTGTGCCGCTGGCGGAGAGGCGGCGAGCACGTGTTGGGCAGCACTAACTCCAGAAGCTCACCGGACTTTGCTCTCTTGTGATCATCTCGCCTCTCCTGTCCTCCATCCTCTTCCTCCTCTGACCCCTCTGTGCTTCTCTGCTTCCTTTTGAGGAGGAAGCAGTGGTCCAACCTCCTCACCCGAGGCTCCCCTTGACCTTTGACCTTACCCGATTGGAACCGCTCGGGTGCAAGCGGAGCGGAGGCAGGAGCCGGGGCGGGCGACAACAGGCTGGGACAGAAGATCTGAGGGCGGGAGAATGAAAATGGAACCTTGTGTCCACTCAACGTCACGCTGTCCTTCACGAGGAGCCGGCTGCGGGAGACGCTCACTTGGTGGGGGGGGCTGATGCTGTCCTTGACATGCGCTCTGACAGACATGTGCGCGTTGGAGTAGTCAGGGACCGGATCGATGACCGGAGCCAGGAGGTGGCAGAGTAGCTGAGAAGTTAGGACACAATCAGGAGGTTATTCTGCAAGCATTTAAAGAACAGCAATCAACAGTTCTTCAAACGAGCGATTCGTTTTTAACTATTAAATAAATCAACTACTTTGATAAGCAAAGCTATCGGGTCTGGTAAATCTTTCTTTGTGCCACTATGAAAGAAAACTGAATTTATTTGAGTTGTAGACAGTACGAGGCGTTCGAGGACGTCATATTGACATTTAATAAATCAATAATAATCGTTGCAACCTGGGGGGGGGACATCTGTGGCCGCCCACTGCAATGCTAATGAGGGACTTACCCTGTGAGCCTCGGCCTTGGCCAGTCTACAGTCCGGCTCTATGGACAGACAGACCAGGTACGCCCTCAGAGCCTCCTCCGTCCTGCCCAGAGACACCAGGGCCTGGGCCTTACGAACATGACCCTGCAGGAAGGAGCAAGATGCATCGTTTATTCAGCATCCGCACATTTTAACAACACCTCCTGATCGTTACATATTTATATACATCGAAGAACCGTTTGTCTGCCATACCTTGGACCAGTGAGGCACGAGCCTGCAGGCCATTTCGGCGTCTCTCAGGGCCTTCTCATAGCGCTTTAGGCCCGAGTGGATCTGGGAGCGATTACTGAACAGTATGTGGTCTGTGGGTGCTGAGGGGGGGGGGGGGGGGGGGGTGATAGGAGGGGGGTTAATTAAAAATAATGCAGAATAAAAAATAGAACGACTTCACGGGTTACATAACAGTTTCAAGTTACGCATCGGAAGGGATGTTAATATAGAACGCTTTCCTCCACATTACAAAACGTGTTATGCAAAAAAAAAAAAAAAGGAAAAGAGGGCCGTCTTACAAAACCGTGCAGCACGATCAAGGTCGGACACATTCCAGGGTTCATAACTAACAACGTATGCAAATGTCGCAGTGAGACATATGCGAACCAGGGGGGGGGGGGGATATGTCACCTCAAATGAAGACAAAAAGAAGATGTTATGATAATAACTAGAGGTGGCGTGGAGATGGAAAAAAGTTTAGCACACAGTGTGTGTCGATAGGAGGAGAGCAATTAGCTTAACCTATACTTAATGCTAAATCTAAAACAACCAAAACTGAATCCCACAATAAGTGATAAATGCGCACACACACACTACAAACACTAATCGGCCAACTGGACCTTGTTTAGGGCCATAAAACATATTGATCTAAAGTTGACAAACTTTTTGCATAAGTACAAGAGTTCTGTTAGGAATGAACTGCCTTTTTTTAACTAAACAATGATGGAGCAACCTGTCTCCTAAAGAACGGTTTGAAGCTGAACCGTCCCAAAAAAATACAGATAACTGATTCTTTGTTCAATGTTATTCATCGAATCCCCCTCTGTCCCTGTGGGAGCCAGCGGAGCAACAGTCAGTCAGTCTTTGCTGCCTGAGCAGCTGCAACAGTGTCAGCTGGGTGGGGAGAGGGGTGTGGGGGCAGCGGACAGGGATGATGGCAAAATTCAAAGTGGAGCTTCCAACGTAGGGTTGGACTCCTCCAGAGCAATCGAGTCACCCCGAACCTACACAGCCAGCGTGTCCAGGGGCTCAGCTGTAAAAGAGGTCAAGGGAGAGCGGCTCCAGGCGACTTCCGAGCCAGAGGAGATCAGTGGTTGACTAAGCGCCCCGGGGGCCGGTCAAAGGGCGGAATTTAGCTAAACCCGCCGTGGTTACTTCAGTCAGCATTGCGTTACACATCAAAGTGTTTCACAAACTGTTCCAGGGAAACACTTTTTCAAAATGACCAACCAGCACTAACAACTGCACAATATGCCGAGAGCAATATGGAAGTTACACATTCATGGCCAGCTTTGCTGCTATTTCCGTCTACCCCCCCCCCCCCTGATATCATCTTGAATAGAAAAACCAGACCTTTTGAAGAGCTGTGTGCCTTTGACAAATCCCCACTTGGTTCTGTGCATGTGTTATTGAAAAACATATACTCCATCTTTACATACGTGAGAGCTAATAAATGTGAGGGTGTTACAGTTAACGTGCACTCTGTATTCACTCTTGTCAGTGCAAGAAACCTAATTTCGGGTCCACTAATATATGACATCATGAGAACAGCAAGATGCACACAATGTGCGTGTAGCGTGACACATTGTGCGTGTAGCGTGACACAATGTGTGTGTAGCTGACAGTCGTCCAGAAGCCTTCATGGCTGCCTTTTGAAACAAGCCTCGGCTCACCTGCCTCACCTGCCCCTCCGCCTACATCTAAGCTCGAGTGTGTCTCTGGGCCCCTAGTGGTGACCCGAAATAGTGCCCTTGACCCATATTTGCCTCATTGTTTGTCGTTATTCAATGAGATGGGGGGTGGGGGGGGTGGGGGAGTGTTACGCGCTTACGCAATGTTTGGTCCGCCGGCACCCAGCCTACATAACGGTGTTATCCAACACACGGCGCCGTGGCTCTCGGATGCCAGCGGAGGCAGCGAGCCGCCCCTCCGACTGTGTCAGCGGAGGTCATGACGCACTTGCGAAAACAAAGTCACATAACGGCGTGACGTCGCTGCACGACCGGTGGCCCCACATTGCGTCGCGGAGCGCCCTTCGCACGCTGGAAATGCAGCAAAACACAATAGAACAAATGTGGAGTGGAAAGTAGCGTCATTTCACATTTTAAAGTTATCTCGTCACACGCGCAGGAGAACCCCCGGCGTGAGTGGAGTGGGTCGTGGACGCGTGAGAGAGGGCTCGCGGTCCTACCTATCATCACGGCTCGGTTGTATTTCTCCAGCGCGGCTTCCAGCTTCTTCTCGGCGTACAGCCCGTTGCCCTCCCGCCTCAGCCCGCCGGCCTGGTGCAAGGCGGGGAACCACTTGGCCAACAGGTTGCTGAGCACCACGTTGATCCGGTAGCTCTGGACGTCGGCCACCCGGGAGGTGTCCCGGCACTCCTTACACATGACCGGCACCCCCTTCTCCTTCCGCTCCCTCTCCAGACACTTTTTGCAGAAGCAGTGTCCGCACGGCAGAGTCACGGGCTCGAACAGAAAACTCAGACACATCCGACAGGAGAAGTCTTCGTACCCGGAGCCCGCGGCACCGACCCCTGCGCGCCCGGCTGCCCCCGCGGCCCCTGCCTCGCATCCTTTCCTCGATGTACCGTTTCGACCGTCGCCTCCGTTTTGCCTCCCGATACTAGCCGACAAGTACTCTATGAGGTTGGTTAGGAGAACTGGGTTCAGCCTCTCTATCTCCGAGGCTCGTCGGTACATCTCGAAAGCGTCGGCGAATTTGCCCCCAAAGGCGAGCGCATCGGCCCGATGGACCATCAGCTCCTGCCGGCTCTCTGGATCCCCGAGACCCGCGAGTTGGCACTCGCAGATGTCCACGGCCAGGTCGAAGTTCTTGGACTGGAAAGCCTCCGCTGCGAGCTGCGGCAGGCTCTCGCTCTCTGTCCCCATGTGCGGGCCGCCCGTCAGAGGTCTGTCCCCCGCGTCTGTGTGGAGCGCGTCTGGCCCGAACCCCCGCTGCGCTGCATGCTCTCGTCCGCTGCTGGGGAGCCTACTGACGCGGTCATGACCGAGTCCACCAAAGCACACCCGTAATTTCCCCAAAGAGCGGGCGCGCGCGAGAGGGTGGGAGGGGGGGGGGGGCGGGGCGTTACGTAAAAGTTGTGTGTCACGTGACGCCCGCCAGCTGTTCTCATTGGACGAGTTCAGGAAACGGGTTACAAAACAAGCTGCCATGTAACGGAGTCGGGGGGACGGGTTCGGGGGGCCGCAGCCTGTCTGACCTGCGGGGAGGAGACCCGCATGGCGCGTCTTAGTCACTGCGGGGCGTTCCATCGTGGACGATGTTTATACGATGACAAAGGGAAAAAGATGTGACTGGCTACAAGTTGTTACATGATGGCTTCACCTGTATCGTAACTATATGTAATTGGTCCTAACTGCTTTACATACATCTTTTTGGAGTTACGAAATCTGTTTTTCCACGTAAAGCTATGCAAACAGTGGTAACAGCGGAGTAATGTGTTCAGCTCTTACATATGTAGTATACATTGTGTAACTTAATGACATGGCTAGACACCCATGTTATACAATATGTTATGAATCACACTTCATTCAAACTCAAGAACAAGCAGTGACGTAAGGAAGCTATCGTCGCATAACACATGTCATACAATGTCATGGTGGCAGCTGAGGTGCACGGCCGTGTGTGTGTGTGTGTGTGTGTGTGTGTGTGTGTGTGTGTGGAAGGTCCGTAGGAACCCAGGGACGGTCCCCCTACCAGGAGGGGGCCCGGTTACTCAGCAAAGGTCCAAAGACAGGATGTCGTTATTTCCGCAGCAGATTGTAAGATTAGCTGCGAGGAGCACACTCAGTCACAGACTCACAGGACAGATCGCGTGACCCTCTTGGTTAATAATAATATTAACAAAACACACCCCTTGCTCAATACAATTAACTCAGGGTTTCAGCTTTTGAACAGATATTGTATTGATATCATATCTTTGCCATCATCCATTATTGTTTCTCCCTCTTTATACGCTGACTAACCATAAAAGCAGAAGTAGTTTAATCACTCTGGGAAAGGGATTGTCCTCCTAAATGCTCTGATACACCACCTCCTGGTATTATTAGCACAACCTAAAGAGGTACACTATATCCTGCGGCCTTAGAATAAAACAGATTGGCTGCACGCGTGTGAGAGTTGATTAGGGTCCATGTCAGTAGTACTGGGGCTGGAAAATATAGGTCAACCGGTCTGGCCCGGGAACTCAATACCGCTCACAGACACAACCACTGGTTTCCACGCAGACAGACTGACACACATTTGAAAAACAGACAGGAGTGAGGTATATTTACAGAGCGTGGGGTCCTTCTGCATCTCGAAATGCCCTCATGTGTGTATCTAAATAGGCCAGCCATCAGGTCTCCTCACACACTATTACTCAAGGAAGAGAGACAATCACGTGATGGATAGCAAGGATGCACCTGTGGCTGTCTAAAACACAGGCGATATCTTGTGTGTGCCGGGAACAGGTCCTTTTTAAATGCATATTTGGGCTCAAAGGAGAGAGGGAGATTTATAGTGAGTGCCTTCGAATAGTGTCTGCATCTTTCACATCACACCCTACACAATTCTTGCCTTTTCTTTTAAATGTTTAAACAAAATAGTTTACAGATTTAAAGTTCTATATAAAGTCATTGAGCCTTACATTTTCCGTTTTTACAGCCTATTATTCAAGATTTTGTAGGCAACAGGTTTATTTTTGTTAATAACAGATGTTAATATATTACAGTTTAGCTTCTAACACTCAGAAATCAGGAAGCGACATTGAAGGTCAACTGGGGAAACTTCACAGTTGGTGAATGTTCTCATAAAGGGAACATCCACGGTGTTCTATTAAAGGACATGTGTATGCTAATATGTGATGATTGGTGAACACAAAGCCAACTTAAGTTTTCGATGAATCAAAATGTGAAAGGTCATGTGATGAACAACGTTATTACTCTGCAACATGAATGTGTGTACCAACTTTTATATATTTTTTTAAATATTTCACCAAACACCCCAAAATGTCATATAAAATAAATAAAAAGTAATTTACCAGAGTCCATACGTTTCATCCTCTGGGGACCATCAATCATACAGCTGTGGAGATATTTCCGTGTGGAACCAAAACAACAAACATTATCTAGAATCATATCACTTGCATAAGGGTTGACGTACTGCACGATTAGGACTTTGTTGAATAACATAACAGATTTCCAAACAGCATGGTTATGTGACTTTACAGGGCACTGCTTCAGGTGTTTGTGTGTCCATGGATCTCCATAGTGTGTGTATTGCCGTTGTGTAGGTGAAAGTGTTGAAGGGATCGTTACCTTTGAACAAATAGGCCTTTGCTCGTACAGTAATGGAGATTTTATTAGAAACGTGTGATTTGAAGACGTGAGGAGCATTGATGTCCTCATGGCAAACATACAAAATAACCATAAGAATCCACAATTTATATTTTTATACAACATTTCCACAACCCAAAAGACAAACAGACAGACATGTTTGCCCCATCAGTGGTCATAAACACACGTGTGTACAAAAAGGGTTCATTTTTCAATAAGCAAATCCTTGTGTTTCCAAAGTGTTCGGGACCAAGTCACATGACACCGGGGGAAATGGCTCTTCAGGAAGAGAGCGCCTGAGTGCTCACCTGACTGCATTCGTATTTTGGCACAACAGAGGCTTGAATCCAATAATGTATGTACAGTTAACAACAAGGCAAGTGGAGGGGTGAACGTCTAGATGTCTTCTGAACTAAAGACTACAGGTCCTTGTCTTTTTGTCTTCAGTCTGGTCACTGTTAGGCGTTCCTACAGTGCAGCCAGCTGGATAAGTGTCCTTATCATTTTTCACTCCGTCACTAATTAATATGTTGGATGCCAACACGTCAAACGAGAACAACAAGGCGGGCAGATTCAATAACTCATTACTGAACAGGCTTTTACAGTGTGAATCAGTCTTGGATTTTGAGGATGTTCCTCTTCTCCAGGTCGTTCATCTCTTTGAGAATCAGAGCCACGTTGTACCGGAGCTCCTGGAATTTAGACACGGGCACCTGAACAAGAAAACAGCCGTTCACTGACAAGGAAAAACACACAGGCTTTACATTAACATTAAGATTACCCAAAACGTTTCAATGAAAGTCTAAGGGGCGTTGCCTAGGGTAGGCCTCTGACCTCCCTACAGGGAGAAATTGGTTCACCCCCAAAAATGTATTCTAAACCACCACACATACACGTCTTATTCATTCACATTTTACTCTCAACTCCTGTTTTAAAGACTGAATCCCTGTGCAAGTCGTCATCCCTTTGTCCCTCTACTAAAAAAAGACATGTACTGGATAAAAAGAGCGATCAAAGCAGCAGAATCTAGATTGGATGCTGAGAAAGACATATGAGGGTGAGATAAGGTACATCCATCAGTAGAATGCGCACACCGGATACTGCTGCTGCTAATCTTCTAATTCTGGAGTAATCTGATCATGTAACTGCTGCAGTTTGTACAGCAGTAGTACAAGTCCTGCATCGTGCTTCTGTCCATATGAGTAACCTACTTTGAGAGCTGAGGTTGTCCTGAAATCATCGGGCAGGTATGTGTGTCTGGAGTGTGGCGCCCCCCGCTGGGCAATGTGTCTTACTACTTGAAGGTTTTTTGCTTTGGAAGTCATTTTTTATAAAGAGCACATTTGGATGTTTCTAACAAAAGTGATATATGTTAGAAATTAATAATCCATCCGTCCATCCATCCATCCATCTTCAGCCGCTTATCCGGGGTCGGGTCGTGGGGGCAACAGCTCCAGCTGGGGACCCCAAACTTCCCTTTCCTGGGCCACATCTACCAGCTCTGAGTGAGGCATCCCAAGGCGATCACAGGCCAGTGCAGATATAATCTCTGCACCTGGTCCTGGGTCTTTCCCGGGGCCTCTTCTTAGCTGGATGTGCCTGGAACACCTCCCTAGGGTGGCGCCCAGGGGGCATCCTTACCAGATACCAGAGGTGTGGACTCGAGTCATGTGACTTGGACTCGAGTCAGACTCAATTACATTTTCTGTTTTTTACTGTATTTGGTTAATGTCATTGTATAAAAAGAGGTTTAAATACATACAAATCTTACAGACATACATGATTTGTATACATTTTATTTCTGTGGTAAGAGGACTTGAAATGACTCGAAACTAAAATGGTAAGACTTTGGACTCGACTTGGGACTTGCCTCATCTTTGACTCGGGACTCGAGGGCAAAGACTTGAGACTTACTTGTGACTTGCATAACAATGACTTTGTCCCACCTCTGCCAGATACCCAAACCACCTCAACTGGCTCCTTTCAACGCAAGCAGGAGCAGCGGCTCTACTCTGAGCTTCTCACCCTTCTATCTCTAAGGGAGACGCCAGCCACTCTCCTGAGGAAACCCATTTCGGCCGCTTGTACCCGTGACCTAGTTCTTTCGCTCATGACCCATCCTTCATGACCATAGGTGAGGGTAGGAATGAAGGTTGACCGGTAGATCGAGAGCTTTGCCTTTTGGCTCAGCTCTCTTTTTGTCACAACGGTGCGGAAAAAGCGAGAAATGAATAAGACTAAAATAAATATATGTTGTGACGGCAGAAAAGTCGAAACTGTCGGCACCGTGAAACTACAATAGTTACTTGTTTGGGCTCATAGGTTTGCAGGAACAGAGGTTCCGCCAATATTCTGTTGGAAAAAAGCTGATTTGTCAAGAAATGGAATGGAACCGTTTCATAGCATCTGTTCTTCTTTGTACAAACAGGCTTTACAGTCGCGGCGTGTCACAAATAGGTTCATGGTTAAACTGTGATTAATAAACGTTTCCTTGATTATTCGCTCGTGATCCTGTTATGTAACAAGTAACAACTGAAACACTCACCAGATGGACACAATGACCATCCATAGGAAGGCAGCCCTTTCCCATTAAACCCAGAGACCTTTGTGGTGCAATCTGAATATTGTGTCTGTTGTCTAGAATATAAAACCATGATGAATCTAGGCATGTTTGTCCAGGCACCTTCACTAGTGGTGTCAAATGGGAAGAATTAGATTGAGTAGTAGATTGAGTTTGTATTCATGACCTGGTACACGTACATTCAGAGTGAAAACTTCCAAAGAGAACGTAAACCTGTCTGTACATTCATCAAAAAAAATCAAAAAAATCAATAGTACCTCAAAGCGGTGAAGGCTCCCATCTGATAGTTTCATCTGCATCAGAACAGACGGCTGCAGGCTTCTGGCTAAAGAGCTGTGGAGACCAATTACATTTAGTCAAGACACGTTTCCAAAATCTATGCATGTTTATCATTAGAAGGTGTCTGCTTTGTCTGTTCAACCCCAGTGGCTCTTACCACTAACTAATCCATCTGGTTTTGTATTCATTTCAAAAGACAACTAATAAAAACAAGCAGAAAGGCTTCGATGGACCGGTTTATAAGCTGGAGCTTCTCACAAATGGCACATTACCTCGTGGAAATGGCGACATCCACCCTCCATTTAAAGTCTTCTACCGTGGGGAGGTGTGGGTCATTCCGGGCAGTCGCTGCATCTAGAGCTGCACGCCTGCAAATAGGAGAGAGGTCCCACAGCAATGATTTCTCCCTGAATGACGTCACCCCTGTGGTGCTAAACACCAACCACAAGAAAAGACAAAACCACACAGGCTAAAATGTACAAACGTCTACATTTAGAGCCTGTAAATTCAACACACCTGTTGCCAAAAACCACACTGGAGAAATCTGTGATGAATTCTTCAGGTATCCTGACAGACAAAACAGACAGCAGCAAAGTCAGCACAGCGCATCAGATCATCAAGGGTGTGATTAAACGACGAGCCGTACCTCAGTTCCCGAAGATCCTCTCTGAAGGCCTAAACGTGGACACAAACCCCACGTTAAGTAGCATTTATACAAGATTTGCAATGTTTACATCTTAAAGATGTGTAATACCCTGTTAGTGAATGTGTTGTGATGGATACTCACACAGGCGTGTTGTTAGGATTTCATCATTAATTATTATTATTATTTATTTCTGTGACTTGTGAAATGTAGTCCGTGCTTTTCAGTGTCACCACGGACACTGAGAAGCACTCTGTAGGAATTCGTATGGAGCAATCCAACAATCCAAAGCAGCCATAATGAATGGCATGCTAAAAGGGTCCGCTGAGGAAAGGGGGGGGGGGGGATCTTGCTCACCTCTTGTTTCAGGGAGGACGCGGGGACGCGGATGGCCTCGGACAGCAACCGGTAGACCCCGGCGACGACGTGGCTGAGCCTCTCCTGGGGGACGGTGCTGCTCTCGGCTATGGACTTCATCACCTCGCTGCAGTCCTTCCCCTCCAGCCCGCTGACCACCGCTGGACACACAGGAAGACACGTGACACGTGACTATAGCCGCTGCTGCAACTATTCGGGGCCTCGGGGTAAACGCGAGCAGCTGGTGCCCCAATAATGACTCGTTGAGCAGCTATTAAACGTATTGGCTAGAAGCGTTTAGACATCTAGCTACAGGTTGAAAAGAGACTACACGCGACGCCCTCGTGGACATCTAAGGTTAGTGAATCGATTTACCTTTCAGTATTTTTCTGAACATCTCTTGATCCACATCCTTAAGGTTTTTCGACATTGAGTCTATTTCTGGTGGTATCCTCCCTCCCAGAAAGCTGGAGTCCTTGGCGTGGCTTAGAGACATGACTCACCATGCACTGATATGCCGTGTGTAGCGTTAAAAAAAAAATTAACAAAAACTCACGAAAAACAGTCGTTTGCGCTCTCTTTCGTTGGAGCTAGTTTTTGTGTTTACGGGATAGCTTCCGCCTTCAAGTCACATGACGCCGCGCTCGCTCCCGGGAGTCTCGCGGTGACAACTCACTTAGGTCATCGCTCGAAGAGAAAGGATTTGCAAATGGAGGAGGCAGAAATAATCATTCTTTGAACGACATAAGGTTTGTGTTTTGATGTGGCTAGCTCCTATTTCATAACGTTGTCAGCTATATAAAACCGTTATATGTGCTTTTTGGGGGACATAGTCGAAATCGGGCTTAGTTAAGTGTCGTTTTGTGGCATGGTAATTGTTAAGCTGACATTCGGAGGATTAACGTTAGCAATTGTCGTTAGCAGCTAACGTTAGCTGCTAACGTCGTTAGCTGGTGTTGTGCTCAAAACGCAGACTGTTCTTTACCAAAGACGTTCATTGTGTATAGTAACCGTAAGGTTACACGCACGCGCATGCAGCTGTCCTCTACTGCCGCACTCTTGTTTTTGTATCTGCGATAATATCTTTACAGTCACCGACGTCTTTCCCACTGTTGACAATAACAACAACAACAACAATAATTAACGCCAGCTAGTGGAGTTGTGTTCTTAACGTTGTTGTTGACACGCACCAATTAGCATTCGCAGTGTCTTTAGCATGCTAAGTTACACCCCTAACATTAACTAGCCTTGTCCGCCAACGTCACAAATGTTACCAGCAAAGACTTAACGCAAACTAACTCCAGAATCTAATGTTGCTGCTAACTAATATTTGGAGTGACATCGAGATCCTTCCTGTTGCACTGGCACGCAATGGCAAGTCTGTGGCACCTCAGTGCCAACTCTAGCTGGTTTATCAAAGTGGTGGAATATATTAATGATATAGTAACGTCAGATACATGTATAATACATGTTTTTAGTATTGTGTAATATGACAAATTGTGTGATATCATTTTATGAGTAGAAGTGTTGCACGTCACTTATCTTTCAAATTACTCCATACTGCAGATCAAACCTCAACGATGTGTGCAAAGATAAAATTAACTTTAAAATAGTTAATTTTCGAACCAAATATTTACTATATATAAAAATGATACAGATAAAGACTATTCACTGTACACAATGTGCATGTTTTTATGTTTCAAAATGAAAAAAACACATGTACTATTACACAAACAAAACAGACAAACGGACTAGTTTTATTTAGTTTTCAGGCTGGATTTGAATTGTCCAAAAAAAAAACTCCTAACATCTATTCTTAAACACTATTCCTTGAGCTCCATGGAAAATGTCATAGGTTCAAGGAGAGATGGTTAGGAGAATTTATGACTAGTTAAGAAAAAGAGATTCCTCTTATTCTTCTTTGTCATACAAATCTAATCCATCAAGCTCCGAAGCTCCTTGATCCTCATGGCTGCTCTGCCAACATACTGAATGTGTGACGCGGAATGTCATCTCTCTCTGGTGTTTTCTCTCATGTCTCTGTGAGCTGAGTGTAAAAGCAACAGTTCTTTTTCTAAAGCAGAAGTTGTTGGGTAGCTAGGTAACGAGTGTCGCTGTTGTGGTACCATAAAATCGAAAGGACTTACACAGAGTGAACTTTAACGTTACGCATTAGCAACTTCAATTAAGTCCATTTGCTTTTTTCTGGTTCATTTTTTTTTTTTAAATGAAAGAGCCTGACTGTGGCCCATGAAGCAGGAGGGAGATGGCTCTCTCGCTCTGTATTTTATGTCACTTCCAAGGCCACACAACAGAAGGTACATTATGATGAATACAGCAGCACATAGGTACCAGTTTTCTTCTCCAACAAACCGTTGCACATCCAAGCAAATAGATACATCATGTCTATTATATTTTTTGCCTGACTCATTCCAACATATCATTTACAAAAAAGAATCCAATAATATATGGTTACTTTGTTACAGACACTGTGTTGATGATGAAGTCATTCTAAATACTAAATATCAGCAGTGTAGCTGTGGTTCAGACTGCATAAGGGATTTCTGTATACAAACAAATTTGCTGCAATTAAAGTATGGACATGAATGACTACAACCCAGTGCTGTTAAATACAAATTGCTTTTTTGAGGGTGTGCCATGTGTTTCTTATTGAATTTAATGCTGGTTGTTCAGGCTGTAGCTCCGTATAAAAAAAAGCACCCTGTCATGTTGGTCTTACCATTTTCCCCTCTTTCTGTGTCAGGTACTTCTAGCCATGTCTGAGTCCCTGTATGAGAAGTTCTTGGCCCCAGAGGAGCCCTTCCCTCTCCTCTCCCAAAGAGCCAACCTCAGTGACGTGGGAACCCTGGATGTCAGCGACTTTGGTTGTCAACTCTCATCTTGTCACCGAACAGATCCGCTGCACCGCTTCAACAGCAACAGGCAAGGGGGGAGAGTGTGTGTATTTGTGTTCAGCGTGTGTGTATTTGTGTTCAGCGTGTGTGTGTGTGCGCTGAGAGAAATTGCCCTCAGTAACTCGTGCATCCTATTGTTTTCATCCTATTATCATTTAAGATGGGTGTTCATAATGTAAAATGGCTTTCAGTGGTGCCCTCAGTCTCAGAAAGACGATCTGAACCGTTTTCAGAAGAGCTTTACAGGATGCGCTTTTGACGGCCACTCGCTCCTCTCCCCAGGTGGAACCTGACTTCCCGTGGGACCAGCGTTGCCAGCTCGGAATGCAGCGAGGAGCTCTTCTCCTCTGTGTCTGTGGGGGACCAGGAGGACTGCTACTCCCTCCTAGATGACCAGGAACTCACTTCTCTGGACCTGTTTCCAGAGGGCAGCGTTTGCAGCGACGTCTCCTCCTCCATCAGCACCTACTGGGATTGGTCCGACAGCGAGTTTGAGTGGCAGGTTGGTTGTGAGCTGGCAGCTTTTCCAACCTGATGTGATTCCTTTAAAAAACAAACAGTTCTGTCTTTAAATAAAACAAAAATAAACCACCAAACACGCAAATAAGCAAATAAGTCCTGTACAATATATATTTTTTCAGTTCTAGGATCTTCTTGTTTCTATTGCACTTCAACCAATCCGTTTCATGCAGCAATGATTAAATCCGTCCTCCCAGTTACCAGGAAGTGACATTGCCAGCGGCAGCGATGTCCTCTCTGACATCATCCCGAGCGTGCCGAGCTCGCCCTGTCGGTTTTCCAAGAGGAAGCCCAAACCCCATCCTCACCGCAACCTGGATGAGTTACCATGGAGCGCCATGACCAACGACGAGCAGGTGAACAAAGCCCGCCGCGTCGCGTTCTATTAACCCGGCAGTCCGAATACGCTGTTAAGCACTCCCCATCCATCCTTTAGGGAAAAGTCACAGCGATGCTTCTTGTGTTTTCCAGGTGGAGTACATCGAGTACCTGAGCCGGAAGGTCAGCACAGAGATGGGCCTGAGAGAGCAGCTGGACATCATCAAGATCATTGACCCCTGTGCCCAGATCTCCCCCACCGACAGCGAGTTCATTATCGAGCTCAACTGTCTCACGGACGACAAGCTCAAGCAGGTGGGCAGAACACCCCCCCCCCCCCAACACAGCGAGGCTTAATTCCAAAAACTGATTAATAGAATAATACGGGCCTTCTCGTCGTACCTCTCATTCCATTTAAGGAAAAGAGTCGATTACACGTTAAATTCACCGACGCTTGGGCATAAAATCATTTGGCCGTCTCGTCCGTCAACTGAAGCGAAAAGCCAATGGATGCCCCGCATGCAAGAAGCTCCTTCAATAATACCCGGTTCTCGACCCAGGTGCGTAACTACATCAGGGAGCACGGCCCCCGGCAGCGGGCCGGCAGCACCAGAGAGGGTTGGAAGAGGAGCAGCCACAGCAGCGCCAGCACCGGCGGCGTCAGCGCGGCCAGCAGCAGCAACGGCAGCATGGTCAGCTCCGCCAGCTCCTCTGCCGGCTCCACGGCCTCCAACTCCGTGGCCGGTGAGTGGCAGCGACAAGAGAAGCCCCCGAGCTAGAAGGGAAACCTTTTAAAAAGGTTGCTTTGACTTCCCCGGTTGTAAAAATGATTTGCGTCACGCTGCGTTCCAGGCGGTCCGGCCTCAGCCTGCAGCGGAGGCAGCGTGGCCAACATCAGCAGAGCTCACAGCGACGGCAACCTCTCCAGCGCCGCGGAGCGTATACGAGATTCTAAAGTAAGCGTGTGAGCCGCCTGAAGGGGAGCCGGACCTTACGATGGCCGGTCCTACTTTGGTTCATTTGCTGTTGGCTGTTGTTTTCAAAGCCTTGAACCTCATCTCTCTGTGTCTCTCATGTCAGAAGCGCTCCAAGCAGCGGAAGCTCCAGCAGAAGGCTCTGCGCAAGCGGCAGCTGAAGGAGCAGCGGCAGGCCCGCAAGGAGCACCTGAGCGGGCTCTTCCTGAACGAGGAGGTGCTGGCGCTGCGGGTGACGGAGGAGGACGACCGCGGCGACGACCTGGACATACTGATGTGACATCAGTGAAACTACCAGTGCTCCCTCTACGCCAGACCCCCCCCACCCCCCCACGCTCCTGCCCTCCCTCCCCCCAGAGCACCAGAAACCGTGTTGGATCACGGCAAAGCCTGCCTACAGCAATAATGCTAACATACTGCTCATGCTTTGATTAAATGTTGACCTGTCCAGCCTGCTTAAGGCCAGTTCTAATGCTGCAGCAACTGCGTGTGTGTGTGTGAGAGCATACACACACACACACACACACACAGAGTTGTTGCAGCATTACACCCACCCACCCACCCATACACACTGTACCGTGGTGAGGTATTTGAGCTTAATACAGCTATAGTAGATGCTGTCCCCACTCATCCAGCCGTCGCTGGCAGAAGGAGAGGTTCCTGTCTGTGACTTCCAAGGGGATGGAGCTATATGCATTGTGGCAGCATGTCACATCCACCCACTGTCCCCCTGGGGCTCTGGATGAAACCGCTGCAGATGGTGATGTGGCGCGTCGCAAAGTGGCTCGGCAGTATCAGAAAGCGCTTTTCAAGGTGACAGCAGATTGACTGTAGATAAGAGTGTTGTCATGGCGACAACTATGAAGAGCTATTTCTAAATAGGGGATGCGTGAAGTTTCCTGCCTGCCCCTTAGCTGACAGATGTCCGTCTGAGCTGTGTCCGTCTTTCTACCCCTTGAATTTCGCGGTCCCCTTGCCCCCCCCCCCCCCCCCCCCGAAGGCCTAGAAGGAGCACTGAATCTGTATGCTGACGTTGTCCCGCGTCCCCCCGCAGTTCATAAACTACCAACTGGCTTCGTTAATCGCGGACACCTTATGTATTGTAAATACATGATAAATAACAGCTTGCTATTTCTCTTTCCTTTCTTTGCCTTGGTGATAAAGGTTTGATATCACATTTTCTTTTTTCCTTGTGTGCGTGTATATATATTTATAAATATATCTATATTTATATATGGGTATAGATATATCTATAGATTTATAGATGTATATATGATATGGTAGTGGACTAATAGGTTATCGTAGCTCAAATGCTGCCACTGGTTCCTTTTCTGTACTTGAAATCTTATTTTGAAGCGTTTGGCTGTTTAGTCACAAGTACTTAAGTTTGTTCGTCTCGGACATCATTTATTCCTCTTTTTTTGTTTCCCCCGTATCTTTCCCCCGAGACGGACTAAACGACTGGTTTACTCCCGCGACGGTATCCTGTCGAACGACTCGACCACTGCGGTACCTTGGAAGCACTCGATGGTCTTTCTAAGCCGTTCTCACTGATCCCGTCGCGTCTGCCTGCCTGCCATGTGGCCTGTTAAGTTTTTTTGCCGCTGAACTTGGGGCTGGTTTCTTAAGTGCGTGTGCCCCGACGTTGAGCCGTGCTGATGGGGACAACGGCACCCCCCCCCCCCCCCACACACACACACACATCCTCTTTTCTCCCCAGCTTTGTGTGGAGTCGTTGCTGCCATGCTGTGGTCATAATTTGCTGTGAGTAAGAGTAGATTTCTTCATTTTTCTGTTTCTCACACCTTCGTGCTGCTCCCCAGTTGTCACAAACACGATGAATCACAGCAGATGTTATTTACTTTATGTGTACTGGGCTCATGGCTCTTTGTCTGTCTCATGTATAAAGTTACTCATCGCAGCGATAACGCAAAATGACGCTTTATGTATTCTGTAGTTATGAATTAATAAAATTCTATTTTGGAAAATAAGATACTTTTGAAAAAAAAAACTAAGCGTGATGCAACAAAGGTGTTTGTATATAAAGTATAATGTAACGGCTGATAATTTACCTGAATTAAATGTGGTTTAAAAGAAGTTTGAGTTCAAACAGAACTTTTGGGCAGACTGGTTGAGTCCAACAGATCTGAACCATCAGCTACAACACCTTCTACATGTATTGGTTCCTTGCAGACCGTCCCATTGACTGTAAACACGACAAATAAACTAACGCTGCATCCTAATGTCTTCTGTGTCCACGTTTCCTTTATGTGCCACTGAAAACCAGCTTCTAATTAAAGACATGGAGATATTTCTGGTTTTGTTTAACTTTTCTCTGCCATTTGTCCACTGACCGTTAACTTTGGCGTCACAATGGCCCACGTTGTTTAATATGAGATTTGTACCTGTTCCACAGTTGGTAGATGCTGTTATATACAATATTGAAATCCATTAATGTTAGTATATTTTGTATTTTTTATATATTTCAAATATTTTTGAAGATGAGTAGTTTTTATATTTAACCCAAATGTACAGCTGTCAAAATGTAAAATCAAACATATATGTTGGACATACAAGGAGATTGTCATGGTGGGAGGTGCATGCACGGAACAACGGAGAATAATGGTCAAATAAATCAACAATAGAATATGAAATACAAAATAAAGAGATCAAGTGCACAGGCAAACAGAAAGTATTACTATTAAAAGTGTCCAAAGGTGTCGCTCAGTCCGCGGGAACCCGGGCTCTGTGCGGACGGGAAGAAACGGTTCGTGTGGCGGGAGGTTCTTGGTCCTGAAGGACCCGAGGCTCCTGACTTTGTTGTAGGACACCACCGAGTCCTCCAAATCACCGAGGGGAGTGCTGCGTTCGTCAACCGCACATTCGGGGGAGCCGACGGACTGGGACGCCGAGTCGTAGCCGAAGTGACGCACTCGTTGGACGAAACATGAGCGTCCTCGAGAGGATGCAGCATCTGGATTGAGACGTGGCCCGGGTCTCATTTCGTCGTCTGTATACTCCACAGGCTGCTCGTCATTCGTCGACTGATTGCACTGTTCTTCCATCTTTTTGTAGTTTGTATACTAAACAGGCGTGGATATGTTCAAACATAAAGTTAAATTATCACCTGTTTTTGTATTATTTTTTTGTAAAAAGAAACTGTATGTGCAGTATATGGAGAGCAAAGGAGAATCAGCTGTTCAGGCATTGCAGGGCGTCGAAGGACCCAGCCACTGAAATGAGACACTAGCACGCGCCCCGGAAGCAGAAGTGAGGAAGGACATGACGTCGCTGTTTACTGCGCTCAGTTGTTTTCCAGGGCGCTGACTGAAAGTGAGCCAAAGAGGCGCCCGCGACTAAATCTGAATTTTCACGCAATTCGCCGCGAGGTTGTTGCATTACGATGGGGGCGCACGGGAACGAGCACGAGTCAATCGACTACTCCGTGCACGAGGCCTGGAACGAGGCCACCAACGTCTACCTGCTGGTGATCCTGGTCAGCTTCGGCCTGCTGATGTACGCCAGAAAGTAAGGAGCCCGTGTTACCTTTTAGCGGGCAGCGGTTGTTGTTGTTGTCGTAGGAAAAGAACACCAACCAAAATACCAACAATAACAGACTCCTAACAAAAAAAATCGATTTTTAGGTGATGTATTTTTCGTTCCTTTTTGGCAGCAGATTATAAGTAGGCTCCTCCCTTTATGTGATCTCTCAAAATAAAACAATTTAAGCCAGATTACATTGAAAATGTTAGTATGTAACGTACTGTTTCGTTGGTTACTATTCTGCATTCATGTAACCCTTCAAATCATTGTACTATATATCTTTTTTTACAAATTTGAAATATTGCCATGAGTCGTCACGAGCTTTGATGTTCTGCAGAAACAATATGGCCTCCTTCTCGCTCTTTCTCTCTCCCTGACATCTGTCCTTGTGTTCCTCACCTAGAAACAAGAGGAAGATCATGCGTATCTTCACCCTGCCCCCCACAGCTGGCACCAGCCCAGAGCCCAACTTCTACGACAGCCTGCAGAAGGTCCGCCTGAGGCAGCAGCTGGAGATGTACTCTCTGGGTGAGCAGCATCATGTAAAAATGTCCTTTTCACCTTGTCCCTAGAGACAAAATACGTGATTATTAAATGTTCCACACATTAGCTTTTTGGCTAAGTCAAACCCGGTTTGATGTTCTCGGCCATGTTTCATGTGGTCAGTAAGTTTAAAATGTCCTCCCGTCTTGTTGTAGCCCGGAAGTTTGACCAGCAGCAGGGACAGACGGACAGTGTGCAGCTGTCCATGGAATGAGGCCGCAGGGGACCTCGTCCTTCTCCGTCACACCAAACACTCCTGCGTCTTTGGAGTCCTCCGTGGGTGGAAATGGAAGGACTTAAAGGACGCTACGCTGAGAAAGGTCTCCATTCCTCCTCCTGTTGTTTGGAGTTTATCCGGCTGGAGACGCAGCACCAAGAGGTTGTGACAACTGATGAACTTAGTCGCGATTTAAAAAAATATATATATCATGAAATGTTTTGCACATAGACCTAGATCCTCCAGATTAAATTTAGTTTCTAGTTTGTTTTTTACTTGATAAATATTTGTCATTTGTGTAATGAAATCACGATTCTAAGATGTGAAAATAAAGATACTTGAACAATGAATGTCTTTGATCAGTCAGACAAGCATAATACAGCTTTAGGCTTATACTTTTTCATCCTTCTAGTCTCCTCACAAACTAGTGAGACATTTAAACGGTATCCAGAAAACAACTTTCTCCTGTCCTCAAATGTATGTCCATGCAGATAGTTTGACCACAAATTAAAACCTATTCATGGCCCGAGTCAAATATATTTAGGGATGGAATTCCTGTAACCACTCATCAGCATGGCCGCAAAAAAAGCGAACACCTCTTTCATTGTGCTTTGAAAAGAAGGTTCAAGTTCTACTGGATGTTTCAGTAGAACATCCAGTAAACTGCTCAGTCACTAAAGCATAAGGTCCCTTAATGACAAACGGTGTCAGGCTTTCAACAGATGACCCGCTAACAAAGTGAAACCATTCCCCATCGATACAGTAAAACACACGTTCTCTTCCCCAACACAGAATGCTTTAATAAAAAAAATAAAAAAGCGTGCTCACTATTTGCTGCCAAATTGGGTTTCTTCGAGAGTCGGAATATTTACAAGCCTTACAGAACATGGCATGTGGTTTTACAAAAAACATTAACAGCGGCAGGTGAGTATATTTCAAAAAACCTTTTATACAAAAACCAGGCATTTGGCTGTGAAACAGCCATAAAATAAAGATTGCTTGTACAGCCGGCGGATTCTACAGAAGCCGAAAAAAAGTTCAAGTAGCAGCAGCAGCAGCAGCAGCTCATGTATAAGGCAAATGTGCTTTATTCGGTGCGGGGGCAGACGTCCACGTCGCCCAGAGAGACACCGCTGGCATACTCAGACTGCCAGTCTCTGAGGAAGAGCTCCTCCGCTTGGCTCTGCAGGGTCTCTTGGCCTTCTTCAACCACGGAGCCGGTCTGGTTCACCACCAGGCCTACCCCGGCTGTCTGGGAGAAGTAGTTCTCCGACCAGTTGGACGTCCCTGTGAATATGGACACATCGTCAGGTGGTACCAATAGAACGCGCCGGGAAATGTATCCTCGTATGGGCTCCTTCAATTAAAAGGAAAATGTGAGGTTGATGTGCAATGAACAATGAACGTTTTCTTCTCTGAGCAAAGCATCACGTTTTAGAGGCAAATTAAATGCATGAATTATCATCCAGAAAATATATGATGTTTCCCCCTGGAAGGTATATCTGTACTAAATATAGTTATCTAACTTGAGTTATGTTTAACTTGGACCGGGCAAGGTCAGTAGTTGGTACCAGCATACCTATGTAGACCACTCTGTCCGTGACCATGTACTTGGCATGATTGACTCGTGCAAAGGGAATCCTCATCTGCTCCGCTGTCGAAGTCACTCTGAACACTTTCTGCATGGACAAAACAAATCAAATCAAGAGTTTAGGATCCATCAGCATTGAGTCTAAGGTGCTGTGTCACCTAACGCACCCCTTCTATGTCGCATTTCAGCGGAGGCCTGTTTAGTGCCAGCAGGGACTGCAGGAAGGGGAACATGGAGGCCGGGGAGTGCTTCCAGCAGCTGACCAGGAGGCGGACCTGTACGCCTCTGGTGCAGGCGGCAGCGCGCAGGGCCGAGTCGATGTCCGGCCAGAACCTGAGAGAGAGAAGGAGAACCGAGCCGGTTCAGAGCTGTGTGTAGCGGCGTGACACCGCAGCAGTGATCACTGGCGTCGAGCGACTCGTCACCTGAGCGGCTCCGTGTACTGAGACAGGGGCAGGTAGTCCATGACGGAGATGTGAACGAATCTGTGGGCGTCGCCGATGACGGACAGGATGGTGGAGAGATCGTCGGAGCGGCCGCGGGCGGAGATCTGCGGGGGGGCACTCTGCAGGAGACGGATGCAACACAGGAAGTGAGGGACATGGGAGCGACCAGAGGACATACGTTCTCAGGATATGTATTTAGAGATGTTTATATGTCAGGCTTGGATGCATTGTAATATCTGCATCACTTTTCCCATTGGAGGAAGCGTGCAGAGCAGACCCCTACTTACAGACAGGTAGACTTGCGCAGGCACGCCGTTGAACTTCAGGCGCAGGGGATTCTGGGAGCTGGACAGGGCGGAGAGACGAGCAGGCCAGTACGGAGGCAGGGAGCTCGGGCCACCGATGCTCCAGTACACCTCAAAGATCCGAGAGGCGTCCTGAGCCAGGCAGCCGCAGTCCTCCACCGACAGGCCGACCTCCTTCACCTCGATTCAACAAAGCACACGGGGGCGCGTTAGCTCCGCCACCGCTGAGGCAGATGTGTCATCAGACGCAGACAGCCAGCTACCTGACTTAGAGAGCGCCAGTCCATGTTGGCACTACCAAGGTAGAAGTGCTTTTGATCCACCACCCACAGCTTGGTGTGCACGATGCCTCCAGTTACGGCCTTGAGGTCGACCTCTCGGACGTCCGCACCTGAGAGTACAACAAAAACACCCGTATGAGCAGAGAGGGCTGCAGAGTCAGTTTTTACTATATTACACCAGACTTAAATTCAGGAAAACATTCAAATGTAGTTTATAATTCTGAAGATCAAATTGGATTCTAGTTTTTTAAGCATTATTTTGGCATATTGCTTCATTAATTTGCCCAACACGTTTTCTGTTGAGCCATTATTTGTACCACTGTTAGCTAGCCAGCTAACAATATTGTGTTCTGTTAAAGAACACACAGCAGATTCAAGTTGGATTAAGATTAACAGAGCTCTGATAGTTTTGCAAAACTCTATCTAATCTCAGGTGGACTGTATTGGTGTTGGTGTAACCCATCCTCAATCTGTGTGTTTTACTATGCACACGATGTGGCCTAGTTCGGTTTCACTTGTAGGTGCACAGAGGCAGGGTACCTGCTGCAGCCAGCTCCGCCGTATCTTCAGTGGAGGTCTGCGGCGCGTTGACGGCGATCCGGAGTTCCACACCTTTGGATTTGAGCTGTTTCAGCTGCTCAAACACCAGTCTTCCCTTTAAAAGGCATAGAAGCGTTAACACACATTAGCGGGTCATAACATTACTGCGTCGCGACGGAGCTGACCTGAGTCTCAGAGGGGTCCCGGAGAGTGAAGTAGAAAGCTGCGATGTGCACCGAGCTGTTGGCCTTGTCCAGCAGATGTAGCCAGCTGTCTGCGATGCTCCGTCTGGACAATGGAGCGGACTGGTAGAGACCCACTGGGATGCTCTCCACCAGCTGCACTCTGTGCAAAGAAGGGAGAGGGGGCACACTCGAGCCTCAACCACTTCCAAAACAAGACAAAACAGGATTCTGCAGTCGACTTAAACTAGAGACCGTTCACAATGCTCAGCTTCTCGTGTGTCTGCTTGAAAACAAATGGACAGCGTCTGGGCCCTCCGTGCTCAGGTATCAGGTCCCAAAGAAAAGTTGTTTCCTTCAAAATGCTTCTGCCATGAGTTCAATTCAAAATGTTCCCAATACACTCCAACACCCCCCTTCCCAAGATCTTAGAGCTTAACCCCTCAGAGATTTACTGATCATGACATGATGATGCATGTACAAATTACATAATTTACAAAATTTACAAACGTACAAAATTTTGTACGTTTTAATTCATTCATTCGAACGTCTTCCCCCACGGGATGAGCAGAAACAGGCTTACCGACAATCGGTGCTGCAGGGCTCCGGTACCAAGCCGAAGCCCTCCAGCCAGTGCAGCTCCAGCTGAGCTGCGAGCTGCTCCACAGAGAGGGGGAGGCCATAGTGCCAAACGTGCTGTCCAAACCCCCCCAGGAGCAGCAAGGTGGTGGGCAGAAAGCAGAAGAGCGCCACACTGAAGCATCCTGAGCTCTGCGGAAACAAGACCAGCTCCAGTTTATCTCGAGGTGGAGCGAGTTGCAGACAGGAGGCGTTACCGCAGGGCGCCCTCCCACTGGGACATCAGGAAGAGGCAGTAAGCTCAACACGACTCACCTTAGCTGATCGAGTTGACTGAGCCCTGGCGGGCTTCTCTAGCGCCACAGGAGAGCTCAAGTTGCCGGCGTTGGCTCGTTCCTCTGCGAGACCTGCAACCTGTGGCGGCCGTGTAATGAGCGGTTTGCTACGGCGCTCCACTGAATGGCGTTCCTCAGCCTTCTCGTCCGCAAACTCATCGTCACATTCGTTGTCTGACGAGGATCTGCTATCCTTCGATCCAGACGCGTGCATCGGCTCCGTCTCCCACGGCGGCTGTTCGTCCATGATGGCCTCCTCTCCGCTGTCATTGGTCGTGTGGAGCAGGTCCTCAGGCGCCGACCTCTCCGTGTCTCCAGAGGCAGTGAGGGTGACCTCGCTTCTGCCCACGACTGTGTCCTCCTCGTCTGGGTCCTCCGGTGACTTTTGGCCGACGGGGCCCTCCTCTAGTCGGCGAGATGTGGGAGCGTCCTGTTCGCTGCCGTCGGCTTCCGTTTGAAATGCTCCAGGCTGGATTTGCTCTGAGACAGAAGGCCGCGCCCCTCCCTGCGGTCTGATGGCAGGCCGGGGGGTCACGGCCAGTGAAGAGTAGTCCGTGGGATCGGGCAAACCCCACCTCTTGGGTGCTGTAACCGGGGGACCTGGTGCTGCTGCTGCTGCTTCCTCCAGACAAACATCTAGGGCGCTGATCGTCGGCAGGGGGGGTGGCCTCGCTCTGACGTCGGACGGCTTGGAATTCAAGGCTTGCGCACCCCCACCTGTGACTTTCCCTGAAGACTGAGCTCCAGGCCCGACGGGGTCTTTCTTGGCGGCAGGCGGCTCCGGGGGCGGGGCGGCACTGGCCGGCCGTTTGTGGAAAGTGGGGATCCGGGAGATGGGCTTCCCGCCTTTGCGGTTCATGTCTTCTTTCTCCTCGAGCTCGGTTTCCCCCGCCTTGTTGTCAACCTGCAGGCGGTCCAGCACAACGCTGCAATACTTCAGCTCCTGAGGAAGAACACACAAACCAGTGGCTTTAAAAAAAAAAAAAAAAATCATTTACATTTTTCAAGCCAAAGCGACTCGCAACAAGTGCATTCAACTGAGAGGGAATTTAAAAAAAGTACAATTCCTTCAAGAAAGCCAAACTACAAAGTGCTATAAATAATGAGTGAACAATAAGTGCCACCATAAGTGCTAACATGGTATAGTCGGTTGAGATGATGACACCCTTAGCTGCCCATAACGCCTGAAGGAACTTTTGTTTTTTTAAAGCCCGTAGTTAAAAAGACATTCACAAACTCATAGTCATCTTGGTCCCTTCCCTTGACACTGTAACAACAACACAATAACACTGTACATTACCCGGAGAGGCTTCCGTAGCCAAACCTATTCAAATAAGCTCTCTACCTGGTACACCTCAGCACGGTGCTGTCCTACTTCTTTATGAATAAGACACGAGTTTTACCGTGGATACAGCATTCTTCAACTTTAGGTTCCCATGGCAGTTAGAGCTGGACTCTCAACTTGTTTTGCTTCAAGCATTTTTCATCAAACACCCTGTGGCAACATTCATTCTGTATTCCAAAGAAGAAAGACGGGGTGGCTCATCGGGGCGTGGCCGCTCCACGGGTCACATTTCTGCAGCTGCAGTATTTGTTTTACAAGACGTATTGTAGTCCTCCTGTTAACGATGACACATGACTCCCAAACAGTGTTTCATTTACTTCACATTGAATGCCACCGAACATCTGCCACCACGTCTATTAAGTGACCCCCCTGTTAAACTCTTCATCCGTTTTTACATGGCACAGTAGAACAGTCCCTGCTGTGAATAATTCATGGTGGATTCCATTGACCTGCTTCAGTCACAGGTCCCTGTTACTGTGCATGCCGGCTCTTTGTCACACGTGGATGGAACAGGGCCCTCGTTAATGTCTTCATCAGTAACACCTGTGCTGGAGTTACAGTCACACTTGTGCTTGTCGCCAAACCACGAGTAGCTTTAGCTGTGTCTCAAAGTCGAGGCACGCAGCCCCCCAGGAGCCGATTTGGAGAACATCGGATCAATCCTTTGCAGCCCAGCATATCCCATCATGCAGTGCGGGCCGACGAGAGTTTTATCTATTCAGGACGGAGGCTGGTGATCCGACAGCATGGAAGAGTTAACACTAAGAATTATAATTCACTCAAATATCTACTGATATAAATTATATAAATATAATGAAGTGTTTCCCTTACTATTATAACAGCGCCCCCCCCCCCCGAAATTATCCCCCGCCCCCTTGAAAAAGTGTCGGATAAAAAAAAAAAATCTCCACGCACAGCAATTCCACTGGTACACGTGTGCTCATATGTCCATACATGCGCACACGTGTACCAGTGGACATACATCCGGCCCGCCGGGTGACATTTATCAAAACAAGTGGATCAAAGTGAGCTCAGGCAGACAAGTTATGACCCTGAAATATCTTTACATTTTGTTGTGTTTTACTGAGGCAGGAGGAAGCGGTATCAAGCTGAAGGAGAACAATGTGTGTGTATTGACATTAAGCCACGGTGGACATATTCTGTAATATTTTACAATTACAATAACTTGTATCCTATGCAAGAAAAAAAGTCATTTGTGTTTGCTGTGGTGGTTTTTATTGACAACATTAATGGAATCTCTTCTGCCTTACGATTGCAGTATTACTTTTAGCTGAATGTAATTCTAAATTAGGAAAGTATTATGCATCAACTTAATTAATTTGAATGTAAAAAAAAAATCTCTCAGCCTGAAATAAATCGTGCTCCGGAGAAGCGCGTCTACCTAAATTAAATAAAATAAGGGTTTTAAGGCTTTTGTTGTTAAGCTCAGCAGGTTGCTAGGCAACGGGTGCGGGTAAGGTAATGCTGATGACGCAAACTCAGTTCAGCGGTCTGGCCTCAGTTCAGCCTATGCTGAACTTAAGGCTCAGCGGGGTTAAGACCTTCCAGCTCCATCCCTGTCCCCGCGTGGCTGCGTGGACCACAGGGATCGGTCCCACACAGCCCGGGTGACAGCCAGGTGTGTTTGTTTGTGTGAGGTGGATTATATCCTACCGTTACACCGGCCTCCTCTGAAGTCTCCTCCTCCGAATCATCGGGGACACTCGGCTGTGTCTCCGTCCCCTGGCCCCAGACCAACTCAGAGCCCGACTCATCAGACTCCTGAGGGGACAGGATCGGTAGCGTCCAGTTAACGAGGGAAGGGAGACACCGTCACAAAGCATCGGTTATATTCTATGCTGTGCGATTCAAGGGCGAGTATCATAATCTACAAAAAGTCAAAATGTTGTGTAACCTCCAGGTAACGTTAGTTAACGCGGGTAGAGCGAAGAGGAAAAGAATCAACAACTTACCATGATGCAGCAACACTGTGGGTAATAACGTCAGGCAGTTAGCTATTAAAGTTTATGCTAACCAGCTAAGCAGATATGGCGTAACGTGGTAAGTTAACGTCCGTTAAGGGCAAGTAACGGGTTGAGGCCGGCTGGTGTAATAAACCGCCCTGTTTTCTCTCTCTGCCTGTTGAGCTAACGTCGCCGCCGTTGACGTTAGCGAGCGAGCTACGTGGCCGAATGCGAAGTTTTTTTCCGCAGCAGGGGGAGGAAGAGGAGGCGGAAAAAGCGAGTAATACCAATACCCACCTCATACAGGGGCATCCCGTGCGGGCGGGCCGACTTTCTCCGCGCAGCCGGCGGCAACGCGTCCTGTACCTCGAGCTCGCTCGACCACCCCGGGCCGACGGATCTTCTGGATCGCAGCCGCATCGGCATCTCGGAGCACGTTAACAATGCAGCCCCAACAACGGACGGCGCGCGAGGGGCAGTGGCGTTAATGAGAGGCGACGGTGGCTAACGGCTAAAGTTGAGCTGGAAAATATTTGCATTGAAAGGCTGCCGGTGTTGTTGGAAAAACGTTCTCATTGACTTAAACCACCCCCCATGTAAATATTGAATATAATATAAACACGCCGTGCGTCTTGAGATAGGACAACAAAAACTTGAAGAAACCGCGATTTCCTGTCCCCTCTGATTGGCGGTTGGATTCAAAGAGATGGCTCCGCCCCCTTTGACGCACGTAGCCCAGCCGACACGGAAACAACAAACGGGGATTACCGTCGTCTCTCCTCCAGCTGCGTTCACCTCGAGAACGGTTTGTTATTATTATTATTATTATTATTACAAGGTTACTGGCAGCTTATACGTTTGGTGACCTTACTTGAGAAAGCAAAGCGTGTCCAAGTCGCGGCTGGGAAGAGTTGACAATCCTTCTTTGTTAATAATGTCGGTTTCAGTTAGCCGAGCCGTAAATCGGCTGTGTGAAAGGAACCTGGTTGTTTGTGTTTTAAAGACGCGCAGCGAGCTAACTGGGTTTACTGGTTCTCAAAGTCACCGAAAAGTACCCAGGGCACGCGGGAACTGTCCCACGAGCAGTAGAGTTCTATATGAGTATGACATGTTGATGGCGATTTTTAGAATGAAAGAGAAACGTTGAGCTGTTGGGATCCGTAGAACCTCTCGTGTAGGTGTCACCTGTTGCCATATATGTTGTCATATGATTCAACTTATAAGGTCATCTCTAGTTTACATCAACGCAGAGGCTGACACAACTGTATCCCATGGTAATGACGTCACTGTGATGCTGCAATGTTGTTGACTTCTGCTTGAACTGGTTGTGAAATACTAAATAAATGCACGTTAAAACTATTGAGGCCAGTGTGAAGAACAGCTGTTTAACAATTTATTTTTCTGGATTTGTCCAACCCAAACTATGGTTTAAAGGTCTTATGACCTATGATGAGGTTTTTTTTAGTTGTTTTGCTTCAAATAAGAAATATAAATGTCCCCCTGCCCTGAAGTTGTAAACCTAGAGGAAACACTGCATGGTGTTTACTGTCTCATGCTCCAAGTGTACAAGGGTTATGAAGGAGGACATTCTTCCTCCACGTGGCCCCTCTCTTGCTCGGTGCTCGTGACCTGCTGACCCCTGGTGTTTTTCTCTCAGGTCTCCCATGTGAACTGCTCGTGCTGATAGTGGGATGATCTAGCAGGGTTTTTTTCTTTTTTTTTCTTGTGATGCGGGACAGTTAGTCAGTACTCCAATGGAAGCTCCTCCCAACCCGTCCTCCCCGCCGGTCCCAGTTCCCCTTGGTCCCGCCGTCACCCCGTCGGTCAAGCTCAGCTTCACCATCCTCTACACCACCCTGTACGCCGCTCTGTTCCTGGTGGTGTACGGGCAGCTCTGGCTCCTCTACCTCTACAGACACAAGCGATGGAGCTACCAGAGCGTCTTCCTGTTCCTCTGCCTGCTCTGGGCGGCCATCCGCACCACCCTGTTCTCCTTCTACTTCTGCAACACTCTGCAGGCCAACCACCTCCCCGCTGCCGCCTACTGGATGCTCTATTGCTTCCCTGTGTGTCTGCAGTTCTTCACTCTCACTCTGATCAACCTGTATTTCACTCAGGTGAGGCCGGGTTATTGTCTTCGCTTTCAGCTTCATTCCCAACGTCCTGTGTTTGTGTTTACTCCGTGGCTTATTTCTCTCTTGTACCCCAGGTGCTGCTCAAAGTGAGGGAGACGTACAGCTCAGACGTGGATAGAGGGCTGTAAGTTTCATGCAACCTTTTTTTGCCTTTTAGAACAATGAGATGCCAGTGTCTCGCTGTGAGCCCCCCACCTCGGTCCCCACTAATCCCTCAGCCACTCCTGTCCTCCTCAGGTTGCTGGCGCGGTGCGTGTACGCCGCCCTGTGCGCCGTCTTCCTCTGTGTCAACGCGGCCTGCGCGGCCCTCAGTGACAGAGAGGGCAGCGCCGGCGGCGGGTCTAGAGAGCGGACCTGGAATCTGGTCCTGCTTCGAGTGCTGGTCAACGACTTGCTCTTCATCCTGGTCGCCGTGATGCTGGCCACCTTGCTGCTGCTGCTGACCAGGCACTCGCGCTCCGCCAGCCCCTACCTGATGAGCAAGGTGTGCACAGCGTCGGGCCCTGACTTCATTTTGAGTAAAACGTTGAAACGGGCGTAAATGAAAGAGAAGCTGCCCATTAACGATGAGGCGTTCTCTTAGCCTCGTCTCGCTATGTCGAGCCGAGGCCAGTGAACTTGATGACATCATACGACATCATCGGGGTCAGGCCAGCTTTGGGCTCGGAGACTACACATTTAAAACTGGAAAATGTGGGTGGGGCTAAATGAAGGGAATTTTGACTTGCATCGTGGGGATCCCATACAGCACATGTGATTGCAGCGCACCATAAAACGTACGCCACTACCTTTTATTTGTCCTTCCGGTTGACTGGTGTCCCCTCCCTTCCCCTCCCCAATCATCCCCCACCTCCACTTTACCAGGGGACCACGGTGTGCCGCACAGCCACACTGGGAGCCGCGGTGATCCTGTTGTTTGCCAGCCGAGCCTGCTACAACCTGACGGTGCTCATTCTGTCCCTGAGCCGCCGAGTGGAGTCGTTCAACTTTGACTGGTACAACGTCTCCGACCAGGTGAGCGTCTGAGTCCAAAGCGCAGTGAATGGTTCCAGTTGGCCGGATGTCAATATTTCCCTATCTCCTAAACCCCCGGCGATAAGCCGTGGCCAGTAAACAAGCAAACACACTTCTAGAGACGTGTGTGTGTGTGTGAATGTGTGTGTTTGTGTGTGCAGGCTGACTTGCAAAGCGAACTGGGCGACCAGGGCTACCTGGCCTTTGGGGCCATCCTCTTCATATGGGAGCTGCTCCCCACTAGCCTGCTCATTGTCATCTTCAGAGTTCGTCGGCCGGCTCAAGAGGTAAACGGCACAGTCGGATTTAAAAAACAACAACAAAAAAACCTGGAAAGGTAGAGGAAGTCTTTTTGTAAAGCTGCGTGTTTGTGGTTGCCTTTTTTCCACAGACCAGCAGCATGGCCGTCAACAACAGGGTCCTACCTCGTCCGTATTTCTTTGATGACCCTCAGGGCAGCAACGAGGATGGACCGGTTCCATGGGCGCGCAGTTCACATCCACACTCCAGGTACTGTCATCACACTGTCAGTCAGTTCTTCAATCAACAGAGAAATATGCACCCGCTTTTTGCATTTCCTGAATGATTAAAGGTAGTTATTAAGGAAACCCACTGCCATCATTCCCTGCTTCTCCAATACGATCCCTTGCTGATTATCTCATGAAGGGCTGCACCGTCATTTCAGTCGTGGATAAACCTGCAGATTCTTTTTGACCGCCAGTCAAACGCAAAGGTATTCACTTTTACTCTGATGGAAAGGAACAAAACGCAACACGTTGGAGCTCAACACGATCATCAAAGTTGTTGAGGACTATTTCCCTGCTGATGAATGGATTTGGCTCTAATTGGAGGACATTATAAATACAGTATCTCTGGACAAAACAAGGAAAGGCAATCTGTAGGCCAAACCATTTCTTTAGATTGAGAAAAAAGTTGGTAGATTAATCACTAGAATCCAGAAGAGGTTAGTTAAGTTGTTTTTTAGATAATGCATGGTTTGGTGTTCTTCTTCTCACCCCCTTTCAGCTGGTACGGATCCGAGTCTGCTCCCCTCCTGTTTGCCAGCAATCCTCCGGACCAAAGCCACCAGCACCACTCGTTCTACTCCACCCCCCAGAACTGACCTGCGCCTCTCGACACTGTTGGGGGTCGTCGTGCCCCCACCGACGTCCATCTCAAGGGCGAGCCGCACACAGCTGCCAGCGAGTAGCACCTCCCCCCCTGTGGACCTTTTTTTTGCACTGAAGACCTCTGGAATTCATCAACAAACAATGAATTTGCACCTTGTAGTTTTGGAACAGAATGTATAGAATGAAAAATGTTTTATTGGCTCAAAGGGAACGAACTCAGTGATGCAGATCATTGTGATCAGTGACCGCACACAACGGCTAAAGTGAGATCACAGTGTGTTCGTTTTTATTTGAGAGAATTCATTGTCCTAACTGTTGAGCAACGAGGTGGACTAGCGTCTATTATTTCCTAACTATTGCACATTTAGCTTCCTAAGCATTCCTCATCAAACAAGAAAAGGTCCTCCCAGGAGGGACCCAACTTGCCGTCCCCCGACCAGCAGGCCACGTAGCGGAAAAAAGGGATTTAAGAGTGTGAGTCACGGCAAACCACGAGAGCAGAGTGCAGCCGTCACTGGCCGTCCAAAACGTGACGCAGTTTGCTGCAGCAGAATGGCGAGATCAGCAGTTGCGGCCGTACCAATACGCACTTTTGTAGAAAGGGATGCTCCTCTTATGCCGTGTGAAGTGTATGTAGTGATATCCTTTGACATGGTCTCTTCTACGCTGACACATTCCTCGGGCATTTGTCTCGCCGGGTTGTTTCCTGTAGGGACGCTGTTGGTTATTTTGGTTTGTATGTCACTTTGCAAAATGTTTCATCTTTATTTTAAAAATGATTCCCTTCCTTTGAAATTTTACTTTGTACATTTAACTTATTTTATATCTTTTACCATTTAATTGTAGCATTTGAATCCAACGTGATTGTTTGTATTGCAATGAGGCTTCCTCACAGCAAATGGCATATATTTTTATTTTATGTAAGCAGAAAACCAATAAAAAATATAAATGAGCTTGTTTCTAAGAGATGTGGATGTTACAAATTGTGTAAGTTATCATTGCCCATACTGTTCAAGGGATAACTTTAGAATTTCAAATGTTTTATTCATCAGTGAAGCCTTTATTTTACAGGTATGAAATTCCCAAATCATCTCTACGGCAGTTTTCCTGAATGTCATTTTGTATTCATTATGTGGAAAATGATTTGCGTGATCTTTATTTCAAAACATTGCTAGAAAATTACTGGATATTTATGTACTAAATGTTTATACATGAATTGAAAGGCAGAATTAAAAACTCTGCTGCAGAACCACACACACCACCGTACATGTGCCACAATCAGTCAAACAGTTTATTCTGCTTTATGTACAGATCATCCTATTAAAACTCTTTATACAGTATGTACACATTCAAATTCAGCTAAAGAGTGATGAACCTTAATGAAAAAAAAAAAAAACGAGCCAAAACAGCTGATCAACCTTCAACCTTCGTCCATTTGAAATCTCTGGAGGTGACACAGATCCAAGTGCTGTGTAACATGTGAACGCGGTGGGCGGGGCCACCCAGTTAAAACAAAACTCTGAGAGCGTGCCTCCACCAAGCTGATCAAATTGATGGGTTTTAAATCCCTCCGCCTGAATAAACTGAACAAACACCTGCAGCACTCTTATTGCAGTAGTTGTTGTGACATGGAGGAGAAAGGTGGTGACAAAACTAAAAACGGGAGTCGTGCTATTGCTTTCTGACACAGAAACGGTGCAGGGGGAGCAGTGCCACGTCTCCTCGGCAGCCCCATTCCAACCAATCCGACGGTCCGAGGAGGAGGCGATGGACCAAAGGGACCGTCTATCGGCTCAGAGTTTCTGCCGGTCCAGAGCGCCGCGTGTCACGAGTCGGAGCGCAACGGGTCAGTTGTCGGGAGGCGCGGAGGACGGAGTCGACGTCTCCAGCTTTCGGAGGCGCCGCCGCCTCAGCTCTGCGGCGTTGGGCTCTCCGTCCTCCCCCCCCGCCGCTCCTTCGTCCAGCTCGTCTTTTTGCTCCGTGTCAGAGGCGGTGGAAGTGGAGTCAGCCGGCTGAGGGGAGGCAGCCGCTCCGCCCACCTGCTCACCTGCAAACAGGGAAAGAACTCATTTCATCAGGAACCACATTTTTGCTTTTATTTAGTCAAACACCGTCAGGGGTTTACTTACTACTCGAGGAGCTGGCGGACTCCTTCTCTTGGCCGAGGCTGTCCGTACTGCTGCTGGCCGCGGCGGCGGCGGCGTCATTTGTCCCGCTCGCTGCTCCGGCGCCGCCCTCCGCCCGTGGAGGACTGTGGAGGACAGCAAAGGCTCAATGACGCATTCCCGCCTCCAAACTCAACTCAAAGTCTGCCGCCTTCAGTGATTTTAAGTGGTAAAACCCTACTCCGTTTCATTTCATCTGATTAGAATTTTCTGTTAAATATTTGACCCATATATTCAAACCCTCAATTCATAACACAGTTTGAAATAGGCTGCATGCAATCATCTAGTCATGCTGGAGGAGGCTCAGTTACGCGAGTGTGGTGACGGTGCTGAGGTAGTGGTGGATGTTGAGCATGGCGGCGTCCAGCAAGGTGTGGATGTTCTGGAGACACTGGAGTCGGGCCTCGAGGCCCCGCCGGCCCTCTGCCTCCAGCTCCCTCAGCTCCTCCTCGGACAGCCGCGACAGGGAAGGAGGCGGCGGAGGCATGGACGACACTGGAGAAGAGCAGAGGCGTTAAAACACATGAGAAAAAGGACCCAAAAGAAATTGCTATACATGTAGTGGCAAATACCATCACACACACACACACACACACACACCTTTCTTGATATCTTTTGACAATAAGAGATTTTCATGTAACCAAAGCGTACAAGTGCAAAGAGTCAGTGCTCACCGAAGGGAGGAGGGGGAGGCATCAGCCATGGTGCAGTGGGGAAGGGGGGAGGGGGGAAGGAGAAGGGGAAGCCGGGCATCGTCGGCCCTGGAGCTGCGGCGCCCGCGTCTGCAGGCGAGGAGGCGGCCTGGCTGGTGCCTGGCCAAACAAAAACACACCCGCTTATTGTTCATGTGAAATCAACCAATCCTCTTTGTGCGGCCGTGGATTGTTGGCTCGCGTCGTCCTTACCGGCTGCCTGCGTGCTGCCCTGCGGCGCATCGGCGGCACCCGGAGCTGCAGGCGCTGCGGCGGGGGGCGGCACCCCGGGGAAGGGACCCCAGAAGGGGAAGACGCCAGGCGGGAAGCCGGGTAACATGCCTGGGGCCACTGGAGAGGAAACAGCACAAAAGACCCTTACATGACCCCACGGAAAAAGAATCCCATAATGCATTTCCCAGAGGACGCTTCCAAATAGGTCTCTCGTTTCTAAAAGAAGCAGTCTTGATAAAGGTGTAAACGTTCTATCGGGTATCAGAATGTGCAGCGTTGTGTGAGTGGCTGCAGAGGAAAGGGGCCTGTCCCGACTCTCACCGTTGGCGGGCGGGGCGGCTGGGGCATTGGCAGGGGCCGCAGGAGCTGGGGGCGGGGCTTGGGCCTGGGCCGGCGTCTGATTGTTGTTGGACGCGCGGAGGACGTCCATGCGACAGGTCGGGCAGGTCTGCTGCCTCTGGAACCAGGAGCGCAGGCAGCTGTGGGGGGGGGGGGAGCGGTGACGTTATTCACAGGAACAAATAACACACAGATGGTTCACAAAGGTTTGGGTTCCCAGTCAAGGTTATTTGGCTTCAATGTGTGAGTACAGGAACTGTGTGCGTGCCATCTGTCACTGCAGATGCTGACCACGCCCACCGCCTATGTTTGTTTTGGTTGGTTTGCAGCCCAGCGCCTTTCCTGCTGACCAAGACGTACCTGGAGTGGAAAATGTGATTACATGGCAGTTTCTTGGCCCCGGTGACCATTTCCTCTCGACAGATGATACAGACGTTGTCAGAAGCCTGCAGATCTTCAGCAGTGGCATCGGGGTATCTGAACGCAGGCAAAGATCAGAATGCATAAGTTTGAGTCACAATATAATTTCAGATATATAAAGTCACTGAATAGCAGAGGTGGGAACAAGTCACTGTTATGCAAGTCACAAGCAAGTCTCAAGTCATTGCCCTCGAGTCCCGAGTCAAGTCGAGTCAAAGACGAAGCAAGTCCCAAGTCGAGTCACAAGTCAAAGCCAACAAGTCTCAAGTTGAGTCACAAGTCGTACCATTTTAGTTTCGAGTCATTTCGAGTCCTTTTATTATAGTGGGGACAGGGAACCCTGGGTGATGGTGCGCTGCCTCACAGACCTAGACTACGAAGGGAAGGGTAATGGTGGATCGACTGTGTTATAGTACTGTAACGCTCACCCCAATGCTGCAGCGTAAATAAGGAGGCGATGACTGGCTTGCAACTCCGCTGCATTTATTTATATAAAACAACTCAACTTCGGTCACTGTTGGCCGTCACCACGCCGGACGAACACTTCCGCATACACGGCCCCCCAAAACTCGGGTTGTCTCGCGTAACTACAGCTGGTAACGGAGCATAACGTGAACACATGCAACATCTGCATAACTGATTAACTAATAACTTTAACTCAGCTCATTACACTACTTTAAAACGGACGTTGACATAATGTTGGCGAGGATTTCCATCGGAGTCTGAATCCGGGTTCAAAAATCCCGATTTTTGTAACCATGAACGAGCTGTCTCGTTGATACGGTCAAATGGACTGCAGTGATTGGATGTCGTGCAGCGCGCGCTCTCTGCATACAGGCGGCGCACATGTTTTGACAGATGCAGATAAACAGAGCGGCGCGGCCGTGTGAAAATGTTTTCCCCCAGTTTTCATGGGAAGTAGCAAGTCTTCTCGAGTCAAAAGGCTCGAGTCCAAGTCAAGTCACGAGTCATCGGTGTTCAAGTCCAAGTCGAGTTGCAAGTCTTGTACGTTTTGTCGAGTCGAGTCTCAAGTCATCAAATTCATGACTCGAGTCTGACTCGAGTCCAAGTCACATGACTCGAGTCCACACCTCTGCTGAATAGCAAAGACCTTGCAGAGTTTGGCTTAGCTTTTATATATATATATATATATATATATTATATATATTTGCTAAAGTAAATAACCATGTAACTCACAATGTATTCATGTTACGGATTGCTCTCCGAGACATTATGGCATCCGTTACAGCTTTCTTAAACTGCCTGAGGAAAAAAAAAAGAGGAAAAATGTCATTAAGTGTGATTCTTTCTGATGAATTTACAGCCTGGAGAAACGGCTTCAATATTAAATTGCATCATCAAGATTCTATTTGACAGTAGTGAAAGTACCTAAAACACAAGAAAACAAACAGGCACACAGCCGCTCACCTCATGGCCAGATACATGGGCCGGATGGCAAAAAGGGGGAAGGTGTGGACCTTTATCATGATGGTCATGAAGGCAATGTAGAGCAGCACTTTGATGAAACCTGGGATAAAAAAATATATAAAAGTCTTAGTATGGCCAACAGCATTACACCCACACCGTGCGGTAGAAAGGTTGACTGCAGCAGCACGTACCGGTGAAGAGCTCGGTGTAGAGCATGTACACCGCCTTGTTGTCCCAGGGGTTCTCGCTCTGCAGGTCGACGGTGTGCAAAATGTACTTAATGAAGGTCGTCAGCACCATCGTCATCAGGATGGCGTACTGAAACGCAAATGTCGCTACATTTTGGACCAATTCCCTTACAGCAATAAGTTATAAATATATTGTCTAAACGTCGTTTTATTCTGATTGACTTTAAATGAACGGTAGGTTAAATCAACAGAGGAGTCCACTCTGCTAACTAAAGGGTCACATATGTGACGGCATTCAAAAGCATATAAAAAGGCTCACGATGCACCCAATGAAACGTTTAGTTGTTTGATTATTAGATAAAAATTATTGTTATTGATGCAATGAGATGTATTTTAATGTTTTACCTGACAACCATATGTCCTATTTAATTTATTCTTTTATGCCAGTGGGAAAGCACAAAATCGATTAATCGTCATGAATGAACTGAAGCAAAAAAAATAAGAGTCAAAACCTCAAATCCAAAAACAAGCTGGACCGAGGCTCCTCGGGTGATGATGCTGTGACAGGCGTGGTTGACAAACAGGAAGTCCAGCACAGCCAGCAGTCCAATGAGAGCTGCAGGAAATAGAAGAACACTGTGAGGTGTTCAGCAGACGCTCCATAGAAAACAATAGCTTTTTTTAGGGCAAGAAACAATGATGTGAAATTATGGGCCCGATTATGGGAATACAGTTAGAAATATGGACCATAAACTGCTATTACGCAATCCATTTTGTAGTAGTGATAAGCGTATTATGTTACGGTCTGTTAATGTCGACCATTCTGGTGGTTTGTTACTAGCTCTCTCAAACTGGTGCACCTGGCCCTGCGTGCACAACCAAACTGGTTTGCATACAGTTTCACTAGGCCAAGGGGGGTTTCTGATGTACAGTGGATGTGGCAGAAAGAGAGAACAATGATGAAAGATCTCAAAAAAGAAAAGACCAAGTCTGAAAGGGGCAGGCAGCGTTCTGATAACGTGTACTTACATAATACCCTGAAGTGAAAAATCCAAGATATGTTTGGACTCCGTTCCATCTGAAAGAAAAAGGTAATTATTTACAAAAGGTAGATAGTAACTTGGGTGAATTTAGTCGCTGAATTATGGATTGGGATTCTGAGTGTTCTTCATGTATGTGATGCATGTTGACCCTCTTCATCTCTTGTGTGCCGCCTCGCACTCAAGACATCTGTCCCATCGCTTTCAGCGCACTTTATTCTACCGTAAAAATTAATGTGCCGTGTACGAATACAGGCAGGCCAAGTAAACCGTGCGCTATGAGGAAGCGGTTTTTCCTCTCTCTCTCTCTCTCTCTTCACTCACAAAGTCCACCCGGTCCTCAGCCAGCCAGTGGAAGCACTTGAGGAAGAGCAGGAGCGTGAATAGGGCGACAAAGCGCGGGGAGAAGTCGTCCCTGAACACAGTGAACGCCAGGCACGTCTCGGTCACAGCATACCACGAGCGCTCAATGAGATGCTGGAGGCAGAGAGGAAAGATGCAACCACAAGTAGGCCGATTAGATGCAACTCAGACCATGTATTGCACATTAAACTGAATGTGTTACAATGAGGAAACACACAATACAATCAAACCACTACCTCCATTTCTGCAGCCCGTAGCTGTCCAAAAAAGACCTTCCTCATGAACTTTCCCAGCAGGAACACCAACACAAAGGCCTGAATGTACAACACCTGACGGCAGAGAGGAAAAGCGGATTTGTCACATCATCATTAATGTGGAAAACATGGGCAAAACAATGGATATAAGCCAGGCCGATCCCTGCCCTTACCGCCATGCTGGGGCTGCTCTTGGTCAGGTAGACCACGGTGGGGTAGAACTGGTGTTTGAGGAGGTAGGCGTGCGCCACCACGGCCCCAGTCAGAGCCAGACTGGTGGCGGTCACCAAGGCTGCTCGCGCCATTTTGGACTCCGCTACAGATGCCGCGGTGGGGAAGAGAGAAAGATGGTTGTTGCAAGTGAAAGCTGACGATCGATGCGGAGCGGCATGCAAATGAAGTCACTGCACTGTGCTGGTTCCTTTAGAACAGACATCACTCTGGTATGTTGATTTAACTGACAGATATGTAAGGATTATCTTCTAAAGCATATCTAAAAAGTCATCCATAATAATGACAACTTGTTTATAATACATCCTGAGCTCAACAACTAAAGTTGAATTGTGTTACAACACAAAAAAAGGGACAAAATTCTCAAGATCAATGTTGACAGATCCTGAGGCCCAATTCCGGAAGATTAAGAAATAAAGGAAAAGTACACCAGATGTATTTTTACTAATAGAATTACCTTGGTTTCCTTTTCTGGAAAAAGTTAAACAAAATGTAAATTTTGGCCGGACCGATATTGTCAAGTCGCATATCTCCGACATGGATGGTGTTATTTTGCATCCACGTGAGGAAATCTTCTTCATGGTAACTAACTAGTATACACCAAAACTACCATGACTGGCTCCAGTGAAAGCGATGCCGTAATGTGACGCTTAGTGATTGATGGAGCATATTTGCACTGCTTGTGTGCACAGTTTAGGATTTCCAAAGGGAGGGGATTTACATTAGCCAAATTATGGTTCCCTTACAGCTGGCATTAAGGCCTGTTAGAATGAGACCTAGAGAACTGTCAATCTGCAAGGTAAAAAGTGTTTATTTAGAGAACCAACTGAGAAAAAAAGTAAATAGTGTTAACTGGTGAATTACAACATTATAATACAATACATTTTAGTCAGAGCTGGGAGGATTAGTTGAATATGGTTGGTGGTATTTTATCAAGCCAGACACCAGAAGATGTTTCATGCGCCAATGCACGTCGTAAAGTGGTGAAGTGAAACTGACTTAATGCTGGATCGGCTTCATTTCCTCCTCCATAGATGCTAAGCAGGGCACTGGGTTAGCATCGTGTACACTCCCACTAATGGCAGCTATGGAATCCCCCGTGCAGAACTCCCATTGAATACAACGTAGCCAACTAGCTTCTTTCCGCTCATTTTAAAGCAGCGTAACGCCCACGAGTAACGCTAGTTTCGTCGAAAAGACGCGGCTCTCTTAGCGAACGAGCTCGCTGACAGTAACGCTAACGTGGCCAAATAAAGCCTTTAAAAACCCGAACAGAACTTGTGATAGCTCACCAAGAAAGCGAGCAACGTAACGCTAGCTGAGCTAATAAGCTAGCTGCGTACTTGTCGCCACGTCGAATACAAATGCGTTGGTATTAGTGACGACGCTGCACCCCAGAGTACCTAACGTTAGCTAAATGTCAGAGACAGGTAAGTAATTACATTAGATTAGTTAGCTAGCGCTAGCTAACGTTAGCTAGCGTGCAGGTAACAGCTGTCAGAGCTCCGCGGGACTCACCGACTCGATGTCCGCGGTAGACTCGCTCCTTGGTTAATGTGTCCGATGTCCCCTCGACTATTGAAATCTCTGGATTCTTCGCGACTACTTCATTTCGACCGTTTCCACGTAGCCCCTTTGTAACATGTATTATCCTCGCCCCTAACCGTCTGGCTACGTGTTTATCTTTGGCTTGCTCCTCGGGAGCCACATCACATCCGGCCGCTGGAGGTAATTTGACGCAAGAGGATTTTTTCAAGCATCGGCGAAAGCCTCCCCGTCCGGTACGCGGTGCAAAGAGCTCAGAGGAAAAGAAAATGGCGTAAACAGGGAATTCGTCAATGTTTCGGTGTAATAGGACGTTTCAAGTTGTACTTTATAAAGGTTAGGTGGCCTCAGACCCGCCTTTACGGAGTTTTACGGTAAATACCGACGTGGACCAATAGGAAGCCGCCGGGCTGGTGGTTCAGTTCTACATCACCGGGCTGTGGTGACAGTTCTGCGAGGGCAGGTGAAGTAATACGATATTATGAGATGCAAATATCACAATTTATTTCACTCATCTTTAAGATGTTCACAAATGTAAGTTTGTAAGTATTCACTTTCATCTTCTATGTTGAAAATAATATAATTTCCAATCTACTTGTTTCAAGTTTGGTCTTTCCACTTGATTGTTGCTGCTAAACCAAACAGCTAAAGATGATATACACTAATAAACTAGAAAGGATCAACTTAATTCTGCTTGGCATGATTTGACCTTTCCATTTCAGCCAGTAAAAGCTTTTTAATGAAACAGATTTTCATAAAAGGACTTTATTTATTTCACTAATTAATATGTGCTGTTGCTGTGTTGCTTTTACAGTTGCCACAACAATACATCTTTAAACTATTCAAACAAGCGTTATCATGGGTAGTCCAATATTTAATGGAGAGAACAGGGTGGCAAAGTGTTGGAATCTATCATTACTAGGTTGACATCAGTGACATGCTGGCTCCATCCTGATGACACACATTTCCACACGGTTCACACATATGATGGGTTTCCTTATTGCATCTTACTTAAATGTAAAATAGACAATTAAACATTCATTGTTAACAAATAACCTGTTTATTTCAGCGTGCTGATGAAGTCAATTACCTCTTAACACAATGCCTTGGTACCCACGTCAAAATTTTATATGCCCGCACAAAATCCATGAGTGCACAATATTGTTAATACAGTGAGTATGGAGAATAAATTCACCCTCGCTTTAAACCCATGAGCTCAAACAAGAATAAATAGCGCTGTCCATTGTGTGATTATATGATGGACGACTACTTCTGCTGCAAAGGATGTAACATTCACAATGTGGTTAGCTTAGGGCATGTTAAGCGTATTCAGTGACTGATCTCCCATATAAAAAACATCAGCTTGGCTTATATCATACAGAAGGTGTTCTGCCATTACTCAGCTGAATGGTGAACAAACTTGTGTCAGTCTTCTTTGTAAAAATTTGATGTTGAAACAAAATGATAAAAAAAGCGTTGGGTAAAATTCCATTTAGCCTGTCTGACACAAGAAAAAGTTGACATTTCTGCCGCATTAAAAAAACTACAGAGAAATAAAAACTTTTGAGAAATACAATAAAAACATGATGCAAAAAAAGTAAAAATTTGAACATTTGATCAATGTGATAGCAGACCCCTGTGATGTCCATGCCGTCGCCGCTCTTTCTTCGGGCCATCGCATGCAACAGCGCTGTCTGTCTGTAGTGTTGAATATCCAGCCAGAGTTCAATATCCCTTCCCAAAGTTAAGTGTAAACAGTTCAGCCATTAAGGCCAGGTTAAATTATCAATTGCTGAGGGGAAGGGGTGGGGATAGGTGAGTAAGTAAAAAATATATATACAAAAAAAAAAAAAAAAAAAACACATTGTAGAAGGGATCTCTGAAAGCTCCCACGAGTCCATCATTAGGACACAGAGGAGATCGGATTGAGCGGCGACCCCATCTGTGTGAGCACCTTGTCCAGCCACTGGAGGGGCCCATGCAGGTGCACCTCGATCCAGCAGGGGGTGCTGGTGACGTCCTGTCGGTGATACTCTGCTCCCCAGCCCTGGGTGGAGGGCACAGACAACACAGATCATGATGAAGATGAATGACGTATGTGCCCCTCGCTAGAAGAACGGATTTAAATCGCACGGGGCGGGGCCTTACCTTGACGAAGCTCATCCTGATCGTGCACATCTTGGTGAGCTCGTACACAGCCTCGAAGCCGTGGTTGACCGACTGGGCCAGGAGCTGGGCGAACTCCTGGTTGTTGAAGATCTTGAGGCTGCAGCCGCTGGGGATCTTGCACACGGTGGTCGGGTGGAAGCCGTGGTGGTAATTGCAGTTACGGCTCTGGACGAAAATGCTGGTGTCGCTGAGGCACTCGGCGTATACCTCCCCACCCACGTAGTACAGGTGCACCCCTGGTGAATAGAGACGGACAACTGACGGTCAGGATGTCCGAACGAAGAAAAAGAAAAATTGCAGCCGCGCCGCAGACAAAACCGTTGAGCCGTACCTTTGCCAATGTGCCTGCGCGTGTTCTCAATGGTGGAGTTGCGGTTGACGTTGGACAGCAGCCCGAGGCAGAAGCGGTTCTTGTTGTTGGAGGGGTCAGTGAAGCCGTCCACCAGCACGCTGGTTGACGAGGCGTGGTAGGCCTCGCCCACGCGGTTGTTGAGTTCATAGTAGACGATGGAGCACCAGTGGCTCGGCTCCTCGTACTCCACCGGCTGCACGTCTGAGAAAATATACAGCGGGTCAGAGGGGGAAAAAAGGCACTGCCAGGCTAAGCTACACCACTGTTAACCTAACAGTGTGGTTGGAATGGCTAAATGTGGGGAGATTGTTGGCACTTCAAACACAGCCGTTAAATGAGTGAGAGTTGAGAGCAAAAATAGATCAAATTCAAAAACATTTAAGGGGGTCTTTCTAAAAGCGTGTATTTTGATAATCTATTGACAGCCCTAGATAATTAATTATATATATATATATATATATATACACACACACATTCAAATGTGATAAGACAGTAAATATTACAAATACCTCCTCTGGCTACATTCGGAGGCACCAGGGTGCTGCTGGTTTCCATGGACTGGCTCTCCTGACCCAGCTGCTCGTCAGGGGGCATATAGGCTGGGGGTGGGGTGTCAGCTGAGACATTAAGAGAATAGTTAGCAAGGATGACACCAGTTGACTGACACACACGCACAACAGATGCAATTTGAGTCCATATTAAGGCATGCAGAACCCCCCCCCCCCATTAAACTTTCACTTAGACAGCAGTGAGAACATTTTGATTATATTATAAATATATTATCAAATGACAAGTAGGGCCATCCACCACAAATACAAATAACCATGAAAAACGTTTATGTCCAACAGCTCGCGGTGTCATCAACTCAAGAAGGGGAACAGAGTAACAGTCCACCCACCCACACAAAGGAAGAAAAAAAGTACAACCCAAATTTCCCAAAATGTGTTTTTTGGATGTATAAAGACCATTGAACATGCGTCTGTCCTGGCTCCAGTCAGTAACAATGAGACAGAAAAGCTGCCCGGCTGCACGGACCTGGCGCCCCGGCAGCAGCTCTGGTGGACGCTGCTTAGCTGGCAGTTCCTTTGTTCTCATTTAGGCATGTAGCTTGATTAGCAAGATTTGAATCAATATACTATGTTGACCTGGTTAGAGTACTGTTATGAGTGTTTCCAAGGATCATAGCATAGGTTTCAATTATTGCTCACTCATACCCGGGCTCTGTAAATTATATGCATATTAAATATGCATTTAACCAAATCTCTACAGTCCATTCTCAAAAACAGCTTCTTACATGACAACAAAGCTCCAGAAAACCACAACCAGTCAGGTACACGGTGTACATTATACACAGGTGTGTTTGACCTACCTGGGAGCTGGAATGGACTGGAGGGCCCCGAGCTGGCGGGGGAGTTTGGATAAGTACCGCTGCTGGCTGGTGAAGAGGGAAACGGAGAGTTTGGAGAGATGGGGAAAGAACCGCCTCCACCACCTCCACCCGCGGTGCCACCACCACTGTGCGGCTGCTGGAAGGACTCTGGAAAGGTGGCGTTCAGGGGCATGTGCGGCTCGTTGTGGGTGAGGTTGCGGAACTGTACCAGCAAGCTATGCTGAGGGTTGAACTCGCTGTGCCGCGGTACCAGGACTGGAGGGAGCACTAGGTGAAGAGACAGGGGCGAAAATCTGAATTAGCACAACGCATAGAGGGAGACCACAGTATTTAATCATTTAGAAAACAAATGGCTTGTATGGCTTTATACGAGTATGGTCTTATTCCTTCTTTGTGCATACATTCCATTAGCTTCCTATATTTGAAAGCCAACAACGCCACCATCAGTTGCTGTTCTTTTGTTGGTTAACAAGAATTAAAAAAAACATAGTATCCTAACCCATGTCTTGAAAGAGTTTAACAATAAAGCATTCCTCAAAAGCCGTTATCGACCTTGGCTGAGATATGGCCACATTGATCATCTGTTCTTTTCTCTTCAACTTTGCTAGGAGAATATCAAGTGCGTTTCCACGGCCAGGATCATTACCTCCAAAAAGACTTACGGCATTGAGCATCCAAGGCTGTCCCTCTTAAATACCCATAAAGCCTTGCTTATAACGATGAGACCAGCGGTCTCTCTTGACCGACATGCGATCCATATCCGGGATCTCATCTACGCCGACCTGGCTGTCCCCATGGGGAGGTCTAAGTGTATGCGATGCGTTTGTGACAGCGGAGAGAGGAGGGGGCAGTGAAGAGAGAGTGCTGGGAGTTTAGTCTGAGTGCTTTATGCATTTAGTGCGCCACTCTCTGATGCCACACCCCATCTGGAGTGCATAGAAGCTCATAATCTAATAAGACTCCCAAAGAGCAAACTATATTGATTTTCTGTGAAATGGAGGAGGGGTGAAACAGGGCCCGTGTGACGACAGCCTCCTGACCTCTGTGGACTTGTTTACCAGCACCACGGTTCACGCCGGTAGTCTTATCAGTCTTTTTTTTAACAATACAAATGAGCCAATCTGACCGTGACTTGGCCGTATGCGACAGCAATTTCCAAATGTGTTTGTAAAATAACCTATCCGGAGATGATGATTTGCTAGGGAAGCAACACATTGTCTTAATGTAAAGAGTAACCTTCCAGTATTAAAGTCCCCAAAAATGTGGGCTGCCCCATAGGGAGAACGTTTATGGACCTACCAGGACTCTCCACTCGCTTGTAGTGGTACGGGTTGATGCAGACCTCCTTCTGCTTGGAGCCAAACGGGTACTCGCACACCTCCAGGGGCTTGAGCTCGTGGTGGGACTGGAGGTCCGGCCAGCGCCACACTCTGCAGTAGATGACGTGAGGCAGACCTTTCCTGTGAGAGACCTGCAGCCGGCCGTCCAGTGACCGTGGGATGGTTACACACTTGCTGGGCTGCCCGGGGCAACTCAGAGCCTTCTCCAGGTCCTCCATGGCCCCCTTCTTCTTCTTCAGCTTTTTCACCAGCGCATCCACCGCCTTCTCGGCCCATTTCTCCTCCTCATCTCCCTGCTTCCAGCCGAGCAGGCGTTTCACTGCTGGGCTTGTGAAGGAGAAGAGACTGGACATGGAGGTCATGCTAGATGCTGTGGTGGAGGTGAAAGGGAGAACCTGTGTAGTGGGGGGCCACTACAGGGGGCGTGGGGTGAGGGTCAATTCACTACTCGTAGTCTAAAGCAGTGTGGGAATGCGTGGTCAACAAGAAAACACCCAAGTGTGTGTGTGTGTGTGTGTAAAAAAGATGAGGGGTGGGTTAGGGGAGAGGAGGCTTTAGCCTTGTCTGACCAAGGACAGGAAGCAGGGGAGGGAGGGGAGTCAGCAAGCAGGACGCAGCTGCTGCTGCTCAGGAAGGGCCCTGCAGCAAGCGGTCCAGAGCTGGGTCACCAACACTGATGGAGGGAAGGGGGGTGGGGGCGTGGGCTGCCTGTGGGAACGGAGATCAGGACCTCTGTCGAAGTGACACGCTGCAGCAGGTCTCACCGGTGCGAGGCAACTGCAGCTCACCAACAACTCCGGGCTCCTCTCCGGATCGTCTCCGCCGACCGGCGCACACTCCGTGTTTCTAACGCCACTGGCTTTCTGCAAGACAGAACAGAGCACATGCGTGTTAGCAACTCTCTGGCAGTATGCATAATTGATGAACAAGCAAATATTCCTAACATTTGTGACCAATTTTGCATTTTAAAAGAACCCTCGACCCCCTTTGGATCGGATACATAATTCCTCCGTGTTGGTGAAACCTGGATGGCGCAGTTATCTGAGGTGTTTGGTGTAGAAGCTGCAGACAGTCGTACGTACAAAAAGGCAAACATGAGGAGACCCGGTTACAAAATGAAGCTGGCCAACTTGGTCTGCTAGTTAACTTTACGTATTCAGGGATATTTAAAGGTCAAAATGGGTGAATGGAATCAACAGATTAATTAAATGTTATTATTAAATGTTTCTTGTGACCATCTTCTTACATAAAGACCCAAATCCATATTTTGCCAGCTATTTGCATATGCTAGTTTAGTTAATTGTGATTAACGTTTGTAGGGGGGGGGGGGGGGGGCATTTCGCTTATGTAGTTTCAAACTCCCTTTCCCTCCAAAATAGGCAAATGAATGAGAGCATTAATTGTTACCAGACATAAAAAAATGACTTTGCTACCATTAATGTACAACCATGAGGCACATACTGAATAATCTCCTTTTAAAATGAACGCATTACCGCCTCGGGACGCCCAAGGACTCCCCCGGCCACTAATGCAGAGATACTGACCGTGTCTGCCTTGATGCACAGCTACGCCAACAAAACGCTGGGATATCCGACACGTCTGCCCACACCACGCAGACAGTGGAACACATGCAGCCGGCAGCAGCTGTTTGGGGGGGCTTGTGAAACTGGCCTCAGTCAGAAAGGATGTGACCACAAGAGAGCGGCTTCCTCCCTCATCCCATCTCTGCCCCGATCCCTCCCTTCCAGCGCACAGCTGTCCGACAGCACTGCACCCACTTCCACTGCTCATTGTTCTGCGCACATGAAAGCACCAGGGGAAATGTGTAGGCACAAACTAAAAAAAATGACCAGCCTGAAACTCTTCTTCTGCAATTCAACAGACTTTGTTCCCCCCAGCTGTTTCCGCACAGCCGGATCAGTCAGGGATGTGGATGCAGCCTTGTTTAAACCGGATCAGCAGTGATTCATCGGCTCATTGAAAGAGTGAGCAAATACATTTCAATACATTGACTTTCCCATCTTCTTGAAACGACCAGAGCGTTTGACGAACACGTTTGAGATAGAACTTGCTAGAATGGACAGATCTGCATCTGAATTAACTCAGCCTTGAGATGAAAGCTGGTCGTCCTCAATAACTGATCACAGTTCACACTAATATCCCTTTGTGTTTATCTAAAGAGTAAAGATCAACAAAAAAATGACTGTATTTAGAGATAGTTTGTGGTCCCTTACAAAAAGCTGTGAGTCACTCTTAAGAATATGCGTGATCAAACTTTACAACAAGGAGTATGACCAACATCATGACCATTTAAAACTACAGCCTGGTCATGCTAATAGTTCAAAGCAATGAATAGTAAACCTAGCACAATATGGTGGATATGGGATCGGATATAATAGATAGTGAGAATCAATACACATCGAAAGGCCACACCACTGGATATGGGACGGGAAAGAAGCCAACTGGAAGTGGTAAACATACATCGGGCCTGCGTTAGTTTATCTCAGCCTGGTCTCGTCTGAGGGGAAACTAATACTTAAAGACGACATTCTGTCCGCAACAAATTCTACAAAACCAAACAGTGTCGGGAAATACTTTGCTTTACAGTGTGTAGTCTGTTTGAAAGGCTCGAGAAGTGACCTTTTGAAGAACAGGGTGCAGACTATTGGGGAGTATCGTTGAGCAGCTCTCAGTCAGAGAAAGAGCTACAGAAAGCTGTAACGTTAGCAGCACGCGAGTCCTCAAAACAGCATGTAAAACCGATTTAACTCAAGCCCCAAGTTGATCTCCCGGTGACACGAAAATACGGCATCACGAGTTATCAAATATGATTAAGAGAGACAATTAGCTGAACCTGATACGTAGCGAGCCAACGAAGCCTCGAGAATGTGCTTACTAGCGTAGCTAACGTTAACAGGACACAACTTGTTTAGCTTAGCTTAAACTTACGAGTCTAAACGCACAGTGACTAACGTTACGTTAGTTTTCAAAGTAACGTTTCGGGGCGTCATTTTGTTTCTAAAATTATATTTCACGAGCCGTTGTATTCTACCTTTGAACAGACAGCCAGAGTTACTTTACCCTTCCTCCTCTTCCTCCATTCCAGAAACTTTTTTTAACTTCTCACTACTGCGGCTAAGCTATGCTAGCTGTTAGCACAGCCCTCCGATGGAGTGTTACGTTAGCCCACGGATTTCACTCCCACTATTTTAATAAAACAATCACGTATTCTCTCAACCACATACCTCTTAGGACGCATGGGCCATCGCCAGTGGGTTTTCGCGTTACTCTTAGGCTGAAGTTCCTACTCTTACAGATTTTCTTTCGTTTTCCACCGTTTCTTCCCTCCGCCTCCCCGTTCCATGTCCTCCAGAATCCTGGACACAAGTAGACTGGGGAGGCGCAGTGCGTATCCCTCCGCATCGCTGACAAACTAGTGCTCGCTTTGGCGTTACAACTGAAGGCCATTTGGCTTCTTATTGCCTAAAACGTACTAGCCTATGAACCGGTAGTTCGATTTTGCATCTACAAAAGCCGTCCATTAAATGGCCAACTTCATCCGAACATCAATTCGCTTTCCTTGCGCAGCGATAAGGGAACATCCCGTGTGGACAAACATGTCACACCTATGACAGTTAAACAAATAATTACAGTTATTGGCGGCAAACATAGCACCGGCAGCTGCACCTAAAACAAATCACACACGAGCACTGGACTTTCGACACCTCTACGAGGTTTCCGTGTGTGGAGTTGTAGCTCCTGCGGCGGTCGTGCTGCGGCTCCGGGTCTCACAAGTCGCTGGCTCCACTCAGTCTGGAGCGCTGCGGTTGGTTGTGCATGGTCGTCCTTTGTGCTCACGCGTTCACCGGCCCTCCACACTCCCCGTGTTGTTAACCCCGTTTCGCTTAAATAAAAGTATACTCACAATCACTGTTCCGCAAAAGCCGCTACTCTGTGGGAGCAGGACGTCGGGAGCGCGGACTCTCCATTCAGTCACTAGAGGAAATGCGGGGTTGGGCCGCTAGTGGGCGCCCTGCACCCAGCTGTGGGCTGTTTAAAGGTACACCGAAAGACATCTCAGATGATTGGCAGAGTTAAAACATTTCAGTTGATTAGTATGATTCACAAATGAATGATGCCTTTTTTGAACCACTCTGACTTCCACCACAGGAGATCAAGCGAGGGTGATATTCATTCTTATTGGAACGCCTACACCAGATGTCACACGTGCCAGTTTGTTTGGGCTCACTGCAATCAAGCAAAACACTGTGTTATATACTACAAAACACTGTATGGCGTGGTTCATAATCATCAGAATATTACACTAAAATGACTCCTCACAGCAATGTAGGCAACCTGGCCCAGCTTCATTGCCTACTACCTATTGTGTAGTTCTACAACATGATTGTGCAATATTACAGACTTAGATTTCACTCACAAAATGAAATGATTGAAATTCTGCGCCATATTATTCATAACACTATATATGATCATTGAAGCGAATGCTAAGCAGGCAATCTGAAGGTTTTTTTTTTTTATCTCCAAGACATGGTTTTGTTACTATGCCCCAATAAAGTAAGCAGTCTGAGAGTTGACAGATGTGTTCAACTATAAGAAGGAGAACAACTGATTGGATGCTATTTTTATGGCAGAAGAGGTTGTGATGACATCCACTCCCCAGTGCTGCCGCACTGCAGCTCACGGTTCACATTGATTGGATTTGATATTGACCGAGAACGGCGCACCGTGAAGTGGACTCTTAGGTCTGGTCTCAAAAAACAAATGAAACAACCCCTGTTGTGTCAAGTAATCATGTATTTTATTCATTCATGTGCAAAAATCAACTACCATCTCCAACGCAAATATGCAAAGACAACTTTTATTTACAGGAAAGTCCGAGCTGCACAAAGCACAAATCATCAGACAATGTTGGTGCAAAGCTGAAAAGAAAAAGGTTGTAGTTCGCATCATCATACACATTCGGCAGTTATGTTTTACTGCTAAGCCAGTCAGATGGGTTTGATTGACAGGTAGAAACTCTGTGATGGAATTCTGTTTTTCCATGTTTAACATCTGCTTTTGCTTCCAAAGATGATCCTTTGCTGTACGTGAAAACCCTAAAGTTAGTAGGTTAATCTAATCTGACCGTTCCCTTATGTTAAACTGGCTGTGTACGCTTATTCTCACATCAATGCACTCTTTAATTTACATGAAAGCTATAAATGGCCCACCCAAAGCTGAATTCCCAACATTACGGAGACAAATGTTTGGTTTGTTTTTCCAACGTATTGACTAAGTCAAATGATTTGTTATACAAATTAAAATACAAGTAAGTTTACAGAACCAACTTTAATTAAAAAACACACACATTCCTTGTACAGTGTAACGATGCTTTGGTGGATGAGCTTAAAGTCTTTTAACCACATGGATTCATTAAAAAGAAAACCACAGTGGTGCCAAATTCAACCATCTGATCCCAGTGCAACGATAGCCCCGCCTCCAATTCTAAACCACGCCCACATCGTTCCTCATGTTCAGGAAAACCTCACAATGGAAATGTGTGGTTAGGGTGCTGCTGTGACCTAATCTTTTTGTTTGTAATCCTTTACAATTGTATTTTAACTACAAACCTTCTGCCGGTGTAAACGTGACAAAATCTACATGAACTATTCAATGTGACAATGAGGATTCTGTTACACTTAGTCGTTAAGGTGAGTGCCGCACATTTTCACAGACATGAGTTTTTCCCTCTCCGACTTAGTATGACAAGTAATGCAGAGTTACATTCGTTTACTACTACTTTCTTCTTTTACAGAAAGTAAACGATTGATTAAAACAGACTATGTTACCACAACTAAAGCAAAATATTGCACTGTGCTCAAAACTATTGCCAAATGGCTCATCATAATTAAAATGTGGGTCCCATTGACACAGTTCTTAGATCAGCTTCTCACACACACACACAACTGAATTCCTTGAGATGAGTATGACTGATGGATCTCTTTAGTTCACAGTGACTGATTGTGATTACAGACCAGCATCACCAGTGATGATTAGTGCTGCATATACATACATGTTGCTGTTCTGTGCTGTTGTTTTTAACATATGAAATAAAAGATCTTCTAAAACAAATCTAAGGGGAAAAAAAAGAAAAGTGGCAGTTTAAAAGCTCACTGTGTGTGCTTAATCATGTCGACGAGCTTGACATGGTGTTTTGAATGTAAAATAGGCACCCTATTTGTTGACCTAAAGGAATATCAGAAAATTCACATTCCACTTTTTCTTTCCATAAGTCCCACATCGGTAAGATGACGAGAGCGGGTGCTTCCATGTCAAAATGCGTGCACTGACGCCTTGTTTGAGAATGGCGCCGTTAGACGGTATGCTGGGGCGCTTTCAACCCAACAGCGAGGAAAGTTCTGAAGATTAACAAATCCATGCTTTATATGAAATTCTGTTTTTTCTTCGTTTTTTTTTAAACATCATGCAACAACTTGATTAAAATGAACGGCAGAGCAGAAACCGAGGCTGACCGAGGACTTCTTCTGCAGTTTGGTGCAGCTAGATGACATGTGGAAGGCAGTCGGGGGTGGTTACTGATCTCTGTAACTCACAATGCAGAAATGGTTGGCTATTACGTCTAATGAAGGCACTGGAAAAAAACAAAATCTCTGATTAAAAACGGTACACCACATCTTACTGCAGTGCGGACACACTGTGCTCCCCGCCCGGGCTTCATCTCCGATTACGGGAATATGAAGAGCATCTGCGTACATTTCCTTTTCATGAGAAAAAAAAAAAAAAAAAAGCTTTGACATCAAGAGGACTCGACGAGCGCCTCCCGTGGGGCTGGACACTATCTGTCCTGGTTGTCCAACCCGAGGCCGCCATCCGGGCCGCCCTCGGTGGGAGTGTCTAGGACCGGGTTGACAAACCCTTCAAACTCAGTGTCTGCATTGTCCTCGGAGTGGGTGCCCACAAAATCGTTCTCCCACTCCAGCGCGTTGGAGTCCTCCGAGGCCGAGGGCGGCCCGCTGCTGGCCTGCTTGCCACCCGGCCTCAGGGCTGCGCGCAGGATGTCCTCCTCCGTCCGGGACCTCTCCCACACCGGGAGTCCCCGGTTGATTCCTACAACGCAGGGACAGCAGAGGTCAAAACAGGCTGCAGGCATCACAGCAACTGGGCCCAGCACAAAATTTAACACGGAACCCAACTTAGAAGCCACATGTAGGTGTACAGGACATTTTTGTATAAGCTGTAATAATAATAATAATTTCATATATAAAATATATGAAACTAATATACGGTTTTATAAAAGGGAAACTGCCCCCCCCCCCCGTCTTTGCTGCAGTGGCACTACTAACGACCGACTAGTTCGGCCACAAAGGAGTAGTGATTTGCAACGGAGCCGAACAGAAGCCCACACCTTCCTCGTCTTCCCACTCCAGATCCAGCGAGGTCCCGTCATCGTTGGTGGAGCGGGTCTTGGTGGTGAAGTCCCAGCTGCACTCTGTGTTGGGAGTCACCGCGTTGGTTTCGGACGGCAGTCCTGGCAGAAGAGAAGAGTGGCCGAAACATTCAGTACGTTCACCTCCTACATAGGGCCAACATGATGGAGGGCAGACGGCTCACTCACTGTTCCCCCTGAAGGCCTCCGACTGGGCTTTTACATTCTGGAGGTAGACGTCAAAATCCTCCCCGGAGTTTTGTCTGGAAAGGACAACGACGACGGTCATCATAACAACAATAGACAAGTGAAATCCCTCACTGGTAGCTGGGACTTAAACCCCCCCCCCCGCACTACGGGTCTACGATAGGAAGGATCAAAAAGGAAATACGGGAGATTCAGTCTGCCAACTGTAAACCTGTGTAAAGGTGTCATACATCTGAGGTGCTCATTGATTATCATTATTCTGAAATAGATCATTTGCCTCATTACGATCTACTTAGCACAAATGCTGAAATGGTCCTCAGCGACACAGCTATCCTGTCGTCCAATGAACTCCAGTGACTCACTTTCTTCGCCGAGGGTCGCCGCCAGAGCCATCTGCTTTCCCGCGGCTCCTCTGGGCAGGCAGCTGCAGACAAAGAAAACAACGGCCCACAGATCAAGTAAATACAAAGACAAGTCCCGTTTTCCCCCCTGAGGAAAATAAAGGTCAAATTAACAAACATTGTAAATAATATTTAACAAAATTGGTGCCATTAAGGAAACGTATTCAGTTAATAATGTGTAGAAAACAAAGGGAAAACACCAGAGAACAGTTGAATGAGCCATGAAAGAAATCCCAATCCCAGCTGTGAAGTACAATTTTCATGATGAAGCCATTTCACTGCAGCAGACCATTCCCTGAAACACCATAGGAAATAAATATAGCCACGGTATTTATCTTGCTGCACATTCCTTTATTCATGATGTGAAGACTGTAAAAAGCACGGCCACAGTAATGGCAACGTTTGCTCATTTCAAGGCTTATTCTTATAAATACGGACCAGCACACACTGTATATTATAAATTATCAGCTTAAGGGAGGATTGAGAATGCTAACAATGTGTTTTTGAGTTAAACGAAGCACAGAGACAGGTGACTTTTTACGAGGACAACCAGACAGAAGAGAGGAAATGTCGAGGAGTTTGAAAGGGGAGCCTTTGCACAGCGGCGGTTTGGAGGAGGAGTTGTTTAAGGCAAGCAGTAAGTCAAAGCGGGCAGAAGGGAGCGCTCTGCGCCACCTCACCTCCTTCATTTTGCGTTCACGTGCCAACCTGGCGGCCTCGCGCTGGGTGGCATTTCTAGCCTCCTCTTCTAGCCTCAACTTCTCCTCTTGTGCCTCTAACTGAAGCAGAAATAAAAAAATAAAATGAAATAATAAAAATACATAACAAAATGAAACATAGAAAATTACCATAAAAGAAAAGACAATGTTGCAAATTAAAAATGTAAAAAACAAATCAGGCAAACAACAAAAAACCCAACAGTGGCTGTTGATCTAAACAAAAACAGGTTGCGTCTTTACCTCCACTTGGAGCTTCTGGTCTATCAGGATCTGATGATCTGAGAGTGCAGTGTAGCGGTGATCTTTGAGGTGCTTGATCTCATCTTCACTGATGGGCCTGGTCAAAGGGCATCGAAACATATTAGAAGGAAAAGGCTTCGTCAAGGAACGCCCGAATATTTTCTCCAAAAACTCCCACCGGTCTCTTACCTCGGACAGGGCTGCGGACTCTCTGCCTGCAATGCAACAAACACGACGGTTCACAAACACAGCGATCACGAGTCAAATGCATCTACGGCACTACACTGTTCCACTCGAGTGCCGCGACTTTGGGGACGCGGCTGACAGTAATCTAGTTACTCCCACGGCGCAGTAGCTGCCCCCTGCCCGCTTTCTATCCATCATTACAGCTTCCAGAGGCAGTCTGGAAGTTTAACTACCAGCACAACGCAGCTTTAATCAGCCTGGACAGCAGAACAGTAATGAGAGACAGCTCGATAACTTTTTGTCACACCGTGATCAGACTTACCTCATCACTCTCTACGAGATTTTCAAACTGCAAGAAAAAAGACCTAATTAGATATAGAATATACAAGTGAATAGCCATAATTAACAGAAAATACGAGGGAATGTGCGACTCATACCTCTATTGTATAATGTTCCCCTGTGGTGCTGCTTCGGAAGTACTTTGAACTGTAGGAATAGTAGTACTTTAGTAAGAAAGTATGAACACAATGGAAATAATTATACACTAGCTGATGGTTGCGACGTTAAATGAGAAAAGCTGCCATTTCAATTGCCAGAGTTGAATAATTATTAGATCATAGACATTAACTGTCATCAAGATCAAGAACGCCGCTCTGTCCCTTAAAGATCAGTAGCTGTGCCACTTTATGGCAACATAAGAATTTTCTTGCCAACTACTACTTTGCTGGTTCAGATTGATGCGGACAATGCCAGACTATTTACAGATGAAACTGTACAGTGAATGAATGTTTTCTCATCCGTAACAGTCCCAAGAATTCAACCCCAGCGACTTTACACAGCATAGATTACGCTAAAACTTAAGCATGAAACCTAAATGCCCGTGTTGTACGGTCTTTCCTCTCAAGACTCAACAGGTAAATTGGCCAATTCCCCTTTTCCATGAGAAACTCGATTTTATCCTTTAACCATTAAACAGGTACAGGATAAACATACCACATTGTGATATCTGTCCTGAATAATGAGGTCTGGGAAGTTTCAGTAAGGATGTGTCGCACAGTCTAATATGTACAGAGGCATCATTTTAAAAAGATTTTAAAAAGTTGGTTTGAAATCTACAAATGATTTGACAAACCCTTAATGACAATTTGGAATGTATGAATTTAAGAGTTAATTAATATTGAATGTTTAAGGGTACAAACAGCTGCGAAAAGGCAGGTATTTGACTTGAAAAAGATCATGTATTAAGAAACTGTGTCATTTGAAATAGTAACAGCAGTACAGTTCTATGCAAGTGTCACACTAAGTGTTTACCAGCTTTAATTACCGGTATTGATCACACCTGTGTCAACGTGCGGGGACACGACTAGTGGCTAACTCACCAACGTACTGCTTCAACGGTCGGCCTCAACACGCAAACATGTGGAAGCGACGCCGGAGTTTGTCTCGGCTTTTCTCTCTTAGCGAAGCCCCACGTAAAGCCGGAACTATTAACCCTCGATTTAATGACAAAGGCCGGCAGACACACTGTCCAGACTCCGTGTTCACGCATTAAGACCCCGTGACGCACAAGTTCAAATTATTAGTTTGGAATCGTTGCCAAAGACTTTAATAAGCTCAAGCTGCGTTTCATGCCAGTGGACATCGCTAAACGATTGTTAAGTGTCTTGTTGACAATAGGGGTGGGGTCTTGAATCCTGCCGGCAATGGCTCACTGCAGGTCAGACCCCCCCCCCCCCCCCATAACCGACAATAAGGTGACCGGTGGCTTGCTGACTGTCCTGTACCTCTGGGTAGCTCCTCCACTAGCGGGCTAGCACGCCAGGCGGTCATTAAGTGTGTTAGCATTACTTAAGGGCAAACCAACTTTCAGCTAAAGCTAGCAGGAACCGGACCCGCTGGTTGATGCTTCCATGCTAACGTTAGTTAGCTCAACTAGCTAGTGCCATGTTCCACTCACCCGCCTCCTCTCTGGATTCTGTTGGCTTCTCTCCTGAAGAGCCCCACACAATATCCCCAGCAGTTACCCATCGCATTGTCAAACACTAATGGTATATAGCTGCCTAGCTAGTAAGCGGCTGGTGCTTCAGTGGAGGCAGCTAACTACATCTCCAAGTCCAGTCCTGCCACTTCCTTCTTCCTCTTCTGTTGATGACAGCGCACCATAGACGTGTTCAACACCACCACCTGCTGTCCTTTTCTTCTCCTGTTGGATACGCTTTGCAGCAAGGCTTTGGCAGAACCTAATGCATTAAATATAAATATAGTTCAATTTATGTTCGCTGTGTATTCAATATCAGTCATCAGATCCTAGATGTGTGTATTTATTGGACGGAATTAGGCTTCTAGACCAGAGGTCACTAACTGGCGGACCGCGGTCCGGATCCGGACCCAGATCTGAACGAATCCTCACAAGGACTCGGGTCTAACGAGTCCTCTCAAAGAGAGATTCGTTCATTTTCTCGGGGCCGCGCATCGGGACTGTTGCATTGGCTCAGTCAAGGAAACAGAAATTATTTGTTAATTTTGACTGGGTTTTCGGGTACGAGTCTTTGGATCATTTTCACGTGACCTTCATTGGTAGGAAACGGTTACCTTTCGCGTGACTAGGTTTAGTAAGACGTGAATGATATTCTCAAGTAATAATTACAGGTTTCGTTATTCTAACTTTTTTTGTACTTTACTTACAGTTTAGTTCAGCGTAATAGTTTTCTGTAACTGTAATTAAATGCTAGTATGATAATAAATGACCATTTCAAATCATCCATTACATTACATGCAGGAATTTCTTTTAATTAGTATCTGCTGGTTTACATGCACTAACCTACATGAGAATATGATACATGTTTGCAATGGACGTATTTAGGCCTGGGAATTGGCTAAAAATGTTGAGTCACACATATTATATATGTTCAGTTCTTTGTTATGTGACAATAAATGTTGTCAAAGGAGTTTTAGAATTGTACAAAATTAATTTGATTTGTTAGTCTTGTGTTGATTACATGCAGATGTTGATACAACCCTTATTTCTTTATTCACGCAAGTAGTCACATTATGATCTTCCGGACCTTTGCTTCTAGAAATTCTCTGGATCTCTTCACATTTTAGTTGAAGACCACTGCTCTAGACTATTTATAGAATCAGCAACAGTTATGTAGTAAACATGAATGTCCTTGTGGCCATAACAACCTAAACATTTATAGTGTAGATATTCAACAGTAATACAAACAGACTCAGTCCTACTGCTCTATTATGATTTATTAGTTCTCTTGAATATGAATATTGTTGCTCTGGGTATTTTGTAACCCTATAATGCTATTGTTATGTCCTGATGGTATATATTATATATATTTTTACTCGTCATCATCAGGGGTGAAAAGATAGGAATGCATCTCATCTTCAGCTTGGGTGTTGTCCACATTCCTGACTTTGACCTTCTGAGCAAATGGCTTGCATCTGGGCATGAGCTTTCTACCACTCTGAAAAAGAACATGTCAACAACCGTCTAATTAAATGAGGATAAGTCTTGAGCATGTCACTTTCATTAAAAGAAAATGTAAAGTACATCATTTTGTAATTATGAGCTGTAATGTATTCACATGATAAAGGACTTACTATTTTCTTGGAGTCAGCCATAGCTCTCTCCAAGTACCTCTTCTTCATTTCCTTCTGTTTCTCTTTCTGCTGTCTCAGCTTCTCCTCGCGCTCACTGCGACACAATGAAGTCATCAAGAAAATATTTATATTTTATCATAACATCTGTAAAAAATATATTCAATGGAAAAGCATGTAATGTTGTTATGTATTTGGCATTTGCTATTACCCTCCAAAAAGATTGGTCTATCAACTCATGTACTTTGTGAAGACACGAAAAAGACGTGATAGGTACAGACCTTTTCCTCTTCTCACTGTCCTTGATCTTCTTCATCCTCTCTAAGCTCTCCTCATCCACGTTCTCGAGGTCCTGAAGCAGGGTCACCACGCGTCTCTCGATGTTGGCAAGCTTCTCCAAGGTGCTGAGGTTGGTAATCCTGTCATCCACGCAGCAGCGATGGACCTCTGCCACCTTCTCGCCCAGAGCGCCCAACATGACGTCCTGCGAGTTCAGAGGAGCACTAATCTGTCGCAGCGTGCTGCTGTTGCAAACCGGATCTGAGATTAAAATGTAGTCAAACACGTTGTGCATCCTGACCTGGTCTTCTTTCTTCAGCAACACATGGAGATCAACTAGCTGTTTGAGCTTGTTGCCTCTGACCTTCTCTTCGTTGATCCTCCTGCTAATGTCTTCTATCTGCAGCGTTAGGTGCTCGTCCTCGTTTTCGCTTCAGACAGAAGGGATTCAGGATTTGAAAGTGGAGGGGATAAGAGAGAAAACAGAAAAGACAAGGGTTAAAATACTTCAGCTATCAATATCAGAGGTAACAAAAAAGTGAGACACAACTTTTAGCAAGACAACAGGCAAAATGGTAGAAATGGTTTGTCCCGTGAGGCTGTACCCCTCGGCTACCGATGCTCACATCTCCTGCCTGGTTTCCTCCATGGTGTGCCGGAGTCCCTCCGCTGTCTCTTCTACTCTTGTGGTGTTCTGAATCAGGGACAAGCTCTTGTCCGTCAGGTCTGCCACCAGATCCAGAAGCTGCTGGGGATCGGTGAAGTATATCTCCGGCTCATCCTTCACAGGGAAACAATGTGAAACAAACCAACCAAAAACAAACAAAAAAATACTCAACATAAGTCAGAGAAGTGGATTTTTTTTTTGCAGGGGTGAGCTGACCTCGTATTCTGAGTTGTCCCTGTCGAGTTCAGGGTTCCTACTCCTAGAAAAGACAAAGAAGGAGTTTTGCCTCAGGAGACGCTTTCAGTGGCTCTCAAACAACTTTACTGGCAGGTGTCCAAAAAGGACGTCGGCAGCTTGCGCCAACAGAAAGACATTTATTGTGAAAGGATGTTTGAATGACCACACACATACACTGCATAGCCATAAGAGGAAATGATATACTTGATGAAACAAAAGAATAAATATTTCTAAAGCTGTGATTTATATCTTTCACACTGGACGTGCCGCCATCGGTGTTGCCATGCCATTGGGTGTATCAGTGTCTCCTCACAGTGTGTCCCTGCAGGCTGTTGACAGCCCAGCCCCTCGACTGGAAGGCAGCTCTCGGCCTGGACTGGAAACCTCGCTCTGCAAATCTGTGGGCATGTTATCATTCAGAGCAATGTAGCAGCACTGTCTGTGTTCACTGCAACAACGGCACAGTATCAGCCTGGTCTTCATGGTTTGTTTCCACGTCGATCCCCTTTTTGGTTTTGTACTTGCCCTTGTTCTCAGCTGACGGGACCTTCAAAGCCTTGGCCTTCTGGGCCTCCTTCCACTCCGGAGGAGACAGCTCAAACAGCAGGTCCTTGTATCTCGTGTAGTCGATCAGGATTTCCTCTTGCTTGGCAATTTCGCTATGAAAATACAAAAGGCTTGTTTTAAAAGGCACACGACCACCGTCACCGTCCCTCACTTTCTTCAAACATGTGCGTGTTATTGATACAGCATCGTCAGAGGGCTACCTCGTGACTGCCCCAATTTCAGAGGTCAGTTTCTGGATCGCAGCAGTCTTCTCCTGCTTTAACTTGGCCTCGCGTTCAAAACTGTCAACACAAAGAAAACAAGTGTTCACGTCCTGCAAAGTCTGACCGTGCACCCGACATGTGGCGTCTCAATGCCCTTACAATGCCCTGGCCTCCACCGACTTCTTCTCGTTCTCCCTGAGAAACTTTTTGAGATGGAGGCTATCTAGCTCCAGGAGCTTTTGAAGCCGTCTCTGGTGTTCTTCCTCTTTCATGATGGCATCATCCATCTCCTTAATCTTAGACATTTTACTGGTGACAGATTTCTAAAGGGAGGGGGAACATGAATCAAGATACTTATTGAAAAATCCATTGTATAGCCATATTGTTGTTTTCGAACAAGAGCAAACATTCCAACAAGCGTTGGTCAAGGCTGTGAAACAGAATTCAGATTGTTGACATGGCTTTTTAAATTTTTCGAATCATTTACCTCCAACACTGCCTTCTGTCGCTCCAAGGAGAGGAGGTCATGTTTACTTTCTTTGGGAATCTGATCTGTAGACCAACGACAGTTAACATCTATACGCTAGCGGGTTGACCAATGGCTCACTCTGTACTCGGCTTACTTCGTTTCATCATGGCCCTCTTCAGCTTGTATCTGATGGTAGTCTGCTGAAGGAGCCCAGTCCTACTCTTGACTGGCGTCAGATTCTTCTTCTCCTCCTCCTCCTCCTCTTGTTCCCCCAGCTCCTGCCTCAGCATGGCCACCATTCGAGCATCGGGGGTTGTCTTCTCGTCGATTGGCAGGGCCAGGAATTTACGCATCTCCTTCAAATTGGCAGAAGAACGGCAGCCAGACTTAAAAACTGCGCTAGGTTTATCTGCAGATACTGTCACACGCGAGTATCACGCGGTGTGTGTAAAATAACTTATTTGTATTTACATAGTTGTACAGAAAGTGAAGAACGCACACCAACCTCTTTTCGGGCCTTTCTTTCATTCTCACTATGCGCGATTATGCTCTTACTGTCTGGCACTGTGAATGGGCTCCGTCGAGTCTCCCTCTTCATGACTGCAAACAACGTAATGAAGTAAATGTGTGTTATTAGACACAAAAATAAGCATTTCCAATGTTCCCGGTTTCCATTTTACCGATCAGTCATCAACCTCAGTACCTGGTTCTGGTAATTTGGCCCCACTGTCACTCTCTGACACATGATTGCTTCCTGAAGCGATCGCTGGTCCTTCTGTTGGAAGCATGATCAATTACTCACTGTATTTAGGATGTTTCTTACGTGTGATTTGACACAATAACAAATATTTACTTGGACGTGGCGTTGACATCTCTGGGTTTACATCTGGCATCTGGCAACACGGTGAATCAGCGTTTTGTTTGGCTGCAGATGACCAAAAATGTATACTTATTGTGTAAAAAGGTGAATATTTTGACATTTTAATTTGATGTATTTACTGATAAATAGAAAACCTGGGTACAGTATTCCTGCATATGAGTTCTAATTTTGAGAGAAACATAACAGTATCTGTGTTTTTAAAAGCGTGTGCTTGAAGGCAAGATGGCAATGAACATGGAAAGACATATCGAGGTAGTGGGAGTCCTAAACAACCCTGGTCAATGAATACATCGAACCTATCTGAATCATGCCAATGTAGAAGTCGGTTACACTAACGTCAGCTATGGACTGCGGTCATGTGAAATGCCCCTTTATTCTAGGTATTACGGTAAATGGGTCTGTACAGCCAAAAAGTTACTGATCATCATTTGAAGTGTCTTTTTTCAATGTTTGAACTCTCTTTAAATCAGATAGAAGCAGGGTAACACTCTTCTTCAACACTTGATCCTATTTCATGTTGACCTCCCGTATCACCATGTACATTTACATAAAATCTGACTATGTAGCTTATGAGAAAAGTAAAGGTGAAATCAGTAAGAATGACATGTTATTCGTATAATGGCAATATTACTAACTTCAATTTTCTCAAAAAGTACACAGTAATATTTTATGTAACTTATAGAGGAGGTCAACGTGAAATAGGATCAAGTGTCAAAAGAGTGTTACCTGGCTTGTATCTGATTTAAAGAGAGTTCAAAAATTGAGAAAAGACGAATATAATGGCAAAAGTACTAAATTTGCCTTCAGTTTTTAAAAAACTACACAGTAATATTTTATGTAAATATACATGGTATTAGAGGACGTCAACGTGAAATAGGATCGATTGAAAGCAGATTACCCATTTTAGATCTGGTTTAAAGACCGTTCAAAGATTTGACACTTAATAGATGGGCGATTAGTGCCTTTAAGGCTGAAAGCCCTTTTACCGTAACGCCCCCAGTTAGAGGTGCATTAAAAAAAAGCGGTCCACATGACCGGAGTAGCTATGGCTACATGTAATTTGTCTTTTGATGCTTCAACTAGTTAAATTTTAGTTGCAATTACACTAATCCTACCTTGAAAAAGGTTTTCTTCTGTGTATGTAGCGTTAGTTTAAAAAAAATGTAAAATGAACTTTTTAGAGATGTGTCTCTTTGGCTAACGGCAAACAGTCCACTTTCCCCAACTTGTCTCAGCTAGCTAACGTTAGCTTATCTCGCAGTCACAGTCCGACTGCTTTTACACACTTCTTTAACCTGATCTTGGTAATTAATTCGACCTACCGCCGGATAATGCTGTGTACGCAGGATAGACCTCCTCACTGTAGCATTAAATAGGGCTCTGGCCCACAACTTCAACTGCTCTTCAGGCCGGGACAGTTTTTTGTGTACTGTTGTCTTGGTAACCATTGTGGACTCCTAGTAATCCTGTCTTTTCATTTGGATTCCACAACAAGACACACAATTGATATTTTAAAACATGTTTAAACAAGACTAACTGAAGGCTTGAAGAATAGCAAGTTGACTTATGATGATGATTATTATGGTATGATGATTACCAAACTAAGAATAAGCTGAGGTCTGTTTTATTAATCCTCCACTAGATGGCATGAATAGATCATGCAATTTGTCTTGGACAGAACTTATTCCTGTGTCAGAAAGCCTTCCTAGGTAGAAAACCCCTGGCTCTCCCCAATGTCCCCCCAAACCCTAAACCATGAGCCCTGAACCCTCAGATATGTGAAAATGAAGGAGACAGCACTTTGCTTGAAGCTGCGTCACCATTTACAATTGAGGGTAATTATTTCCTATTTTTTATTCTCTGATTTGAACGTCTTCCAGGTTATTTTTTCATAAGATGAGAGGTGGTTTCACCTGTCAAATTAAGTATTTGTTGAATTTATTATTCATTATCAATAATTACTGATTTTGTGTGGGTTTCTTTATTTTTAATCCTTTATGTAGCACACATGATGCTTCCTTTTGTTTACGTCTCTGTGCTCACTAGTTATCCCGTTTTTAAAGTCGTTTTGCAATGACTTGTGGGTAATTATCTTGAACAAAGTCAGCATCTGAGGCTGACTTATACCAAAAGGGTTCATAGAGGGCTTAAGATGTCTGCCACAGTCTCTTGGCGGTGAGACAGAACCAAACCCTCACAAAGAGTGACTCAAAGTCAGTGAGTCTGGGTGAGATTGGGCCCCTGATCAGCCCTAACACCAGCAAAACCAAGGCGCTCATCGTGGACTAGAACGAGAAGAGGCACGCGTGTCCCCATCCACATCAACAGGATGGCCGTTGAGTTCCTGGGGACCCACATCTCGGAGGACCTGCCCTGGAATACCAACACCTCCAGCCTCCTTAAGAAAGCTCACCAGCGCCTTTTCTTTCCGAGGACACTGAGGAAGAATGCCCTGTCTTCGGCCATCCTGGTGAATTTCCATCGCTGCGTGATCGAGAGCATCCGTACTAACTGTGTCACAGTCTGGTACGGCCGCTGCTCTGTCGCCGAGGGCAAGAGACTGCAACGAGTGGTGAAAACCGCTCAACGCATCACGGGGACTCCCAAGCACCGAGGAGGTCCAGAAGAAACGCTCCTCTCACCCTGCTCACAGACTGCTCTCCCTCCTGCCCTCAGGCAGGCGCTCCAGGAGCTTAAGGTCGAGAACCAGCCGTCTGCTTTTTCCCAAAGGCCGTTACCCTTTTGAACTCTACCCCCCTCTGATCCCCATAACACCTCTGCACTGAAGACACTTGATACAATAAAGTCAATGTGCACTAAATATTTGCACCGGTTTAACAACCCTAGATAGTTTCTGTTTATATCTGTGCATTATTTAATGTTAATTGCATCTGTCTGTTTTGCCTAATTTATTACCAGGTACCAGGTCAGGCCATGAGCCACCCTCTGTATAGCGCTTTATTTATTTGTAATCGGTATATACTGTTGTTTGTTATACTTTTTGTTGCACTTCTGGTTGGATGCCAAACTGCATTCCGTTGCTCCGTACTTGTACATGTGTAATGACAAGAAAGTTGAATCTAATCTATAGGACATGCTGTTTAAAGACAAGTAGACATGTTGGTTTCAGCAGTTGCGGAAGTGATCATTTTCTCCTACGTTAAGGCTGCCAACACTTCTTTTAGTTCACAGTTTGTACCAGTGAATATACTTAGAACCCAATACTGTACATTTCCACCCCCGCATCCACGCATGACCCTGCACATCTGAGCTCAACCAAGCAGCCCACACGCTACGCTTGCTTGTAGGAAATCCCAGTTTCAGATGGTCAGGCCACAGGGGTGCGTTGGTTCTCGCAAACAGAAAAGGCTCCTCTTGCGTTAGGAAAGAGAAATGATGTTTTATTGAAAGTTGAAAGACCTGTTACCTGCTTGACAAGGATGGAAAGGAAGCAATGATCGTGAACTTTTAAGTGCCTTACGTACACCAACCTTGCATGCATTGTTTTCACTTCTTAATGTTAGTGGCGCAACCTCTATCAGGTTCAAACAAACAACGTTTCTGAAGCTTCTTCTTTTGTCCAGTGTTCCAGGAGGTTGCTCTGCATACTGTATCACCGCCTCACAACGCAGGAGAGCTTGCAAGCAGCTTGTAAGCCGCTGGTTTCTTGCAGTGCCGCATGTCTATGTGTAGCATTTCACGTTGCCTCCGCCTCCTCCGCTTTGGAGCCCAAAGACAGCAGATATTTTGAATTATGTAAGAGGTGAACATTCCGTCCTCGATGCAGAACGACATCGACGGCTTTTCTTTACATATGTTTAACACGGCCAATGAACATTTACCTCAATGAACATAGAAAAATGACAAAAAGTATGTACTCAGATGAATAAATACACTAAAACGTCCCGGACAGAAAGCGTTAACATATTGATTTTAAATCCTCTCATGAATAAAATATAAGAAAGAAAACTCTCCTGGAGGCCAAGATGATTAAAAACAAAAAACACGCCATTGACCATTTGATATGAAACAATTTTTAGAGCAAAGTAAGCATTATGGGGATCTGAAATTCTAATCTAAGTAAAGAGACTCATTCTCGAACATGAATATTCAAAACTCAAGGTGAAACCTTTAAATGTGTGACCTGCTCATGACTCAGCTACCTGTAACCACCAGAGCAATAAGGTTGAATGTTTTGGGAGGGAAGGTGAGTTTAGATTAAGTCATAATTGGTTAAAAGTTTTTGCTTTTCAAAATTGAATTGTGCAGTCAGTGATGTTGACAATGGTGGGACATGTCATCTGTTCAAATGTCATATGTAAACCACTCAAAGCAACAAAACCACACACAGGAAGAACTCAACAGCCTTTGTAGATGAACAGAAAAGCTTTTCTTTCTTAGAGTTAAAGTACATTGCGAGGGAGGGAACGGAGATCTCCATCGAGGATAATGTTGCACGGTGTACCGGTACTAGAAAGGTACCGCGGTACCCTTACGTTGAAAACCGTACGGTTTTGAATTTTCATAGTACCGGTATTTCATTTAAAAAAGCAGCAACCAGAGCGCACTCAGGGTTCTGCTCCTGGGTGGGCGGGGCTACCAGCTCTCACATGCAACAGGCAGCTGTCAATCACAGAGACTCATCTCAGGGGAGACATGTCCTCATGTGCAGGAGCTGTTGCCGACCGTCCTCGGCTCGTTGAAAGAAAAGGTGCCAGAACTGAGATCTGGAAACGTATATATGTAACGTATAAAGTATTTTTTTTTTAATGCATTTTTAGGTGTTATAACCAGCTGCTAACATCGCTAACGAGACGTCTTGCTAGCGGCTAAACTTTGTGAAACCTGTTGAAATCCGCTTACTTTGTTTATGACAAACCAGCAAGTCAACATGCAGCGTCACAAATGCGCCATTTACCGTCGGCGAGGTTGGAGATGAACCAGCGCGGATTGTTTTTTTGTGTAATAAATTCCACGTGTGGCGTGAGTGTGTGTGAAAACCTTCAAAAGCGTGTGTGTCACACGGGGAAACCGTGAGAGATGGCACCCTGTAGCTGTGTTTGTGTTTGACAACAACTTTCCTAACAGTCAAACATCAAGCAAGTGCAACACAAGACAAAGCAAGACAGAGCAAATAAGTTACTGAATAGTCCAGCAGAAATATAAACATGCAAAATGACCTACAGTTTCACTCATGTGGGCTTATGTGATCATGAGGTCAGAATGCACACAACATTGTACAAAATAATACACACTAGATGCCATTTTCATTGTCGTTTTTCAATAAAGGGGAGAAATTGCCCTTTAATTGTGTGTCCATCTTTAATGTACCCAACCCACATATCTTTAGGGTTTTTTTCACCTAAAACACACACCTGTAAAATAATGTAATTCATACTTCTGGAAATAACGATGTAGTCATATAGTCACATAGGGACAATAGGTCTGCATAGCCGTGTATAATCAATGCTATGATTTTACCATGTTGTTTTCATTAATATCTTGTTGAGCTAATACTAACATGAATGCCATTTGTTAAGTGTTCAACAAGCTGGTAAAATGGGAACCTTACAGATGTTTTATTTATTACTATCATAGATAAATGTTCCAGTATCTTATTTGTGGTATCGTACCGAAAGTATCGAGTATCGTAATATTTTGGCAGGTATATTATCAAAGTCATAATTTTGGTATCGTGACAACCCTATAGGGGAGTCACCAAAATCAAAGAGATTTGGGTCTATAGCATCGTTTGGTGGCTTAGATGGCTGTATTGGCGTGACTGTATTTACAGTATACATTTTGGCAATTACCATTCCAATGGGTATGGAGGTTTTCTTTTGAGACTCATTATGAATGAGTACCATGAAGCGGGTTTCGTCTATATCAGCGTTTGATAATGGCTGAACCAGCACTCCGGCTGGTAGTGACTGGGAAAGGGGTGCATCAATCAGCCCAATGTCTTTTGATACCGGGGTCGGCCTCTCTACTTTGCAGGTGGCATAGTATTTTTTTTAACATTGGGCTATGGAAAGTGGACCAGGTCCTTGCCATTTCACTTGGCCAATGACATCATCTATTGCCATTGACGGAGCAAGCTGAGGCTGAGCCTGAACCGTTGCGTACACTGGTTGGATTCTCATGGAGTGCACTATGTTTAATCAGGTACAAATGTGCATTGTCAATAATGTTCAAGGGTGGTTTTAGGCCTGGCGCGTAGGGAAGGGTCAGCAAACCCTTAATGAAAGAGCTTTTTTGGGTTGAATTTGGGGGGGGGGGGATTGGGTTTTTTGGGTTCTAAAGGACATTTCATGGGAAAGAAATGTATGATCTGTATTACATGTACTACATTCCACTCGGACCCACAGTAAGCTCACGTCATGTACGGTTTGGTGTTCAACCGTCGGCATCTTGACTTTACCATCGAAGGAAGTACTTGAACTATAAACGTAGTAATTGTCATGATACTGTTGAGAATTATGGGATCCACCTCCAGGACGACGCCACTAATGAAAAAGTATAATGAGCTCTTTCACCTTGGCCCACATATTTACTTTATTTAAACCGAGTAAGCCTAATGTGGATTAATCTACTCTGGTAGGCTAATTAAAGCAATAATGATCACATTGATATTTGTTTTCTTTCCTGTGGGATTAAAGACATTAGTGATTGACTTTGATAGTGTTATGTTGTAAATGGTATTTATTCATGTGTTTTTCTCCAATTAAAGTCCAGCAACACATGTCTCAATTTCACCTCATTTCATTCATAAAGGCTTTTCAAAATAAACAGCAGTCTTGACAGGAAACTATGCAGGACAAAAAATGACGTATGTATAAATAATTAAATAAATGTATGAATAAATACAGGAATAAATAAATAAATGCGTAAATAAATATGGAAATAAGAAAATGAACGTGACCATAAATAGATAAAAGTTGATAATAAAACAGGTCTTAAACAAATACAAATCATATATTTATTCATACATTTCTGTACATTTCCACTTTTATTTATGCGTGTGTCTGTATGCTAATGAGGTGGGAGATCCTAACCTCTGTCTTAAGCAGGATTGGTCAGAGGAGTGTGATCACTCCCTACTCCCTACTCTTTCTGTCTTGAAGTTCGCTCCTCGGCAGAAGCTGTTAGCATTTGGCTACACGGTATTTTCAAACCATTTCAAATACATAGATACATGGAAACTGTCGCGACTTCTGTGTCCAGCAAAGAAAATGAACGGAACAAACACACACACACACATGCGTGTGGGGACGAAATCTGATGGGAACGCATTACCCCCCCGATCTACAGAACCGTTCGTGTGAGAGGTTTTGAGAAGTTTGGAGTTTTTTAGCAAATTCTTTCTTGTGGAATACCTGATGCGGCCCAGCTTCACCCAGATACTGCCTTCAGGGGCCCTCAGGTCATTTGTGTTTGAGACCTGTGAGAGTGAGATTCAGTCAGTCAGTGATCCACTTGCAGGTGGAGTCGGGCACACGTAACAACAGCAGTTGTTTAGCTCACGTTTCCTAAATGCTGATGTTCAAGGTGCCAACATACTAATGTTGTACCAAACTGTTAGATAGCCTTGTAGCGTTTACTGCTTGATTTTTTTTGCAGCAAATACTATATTGTAGATTGTAGGGTTAGTCCTCCTTATCTGGACATGGCAAGTAAGGCTTCATAGGCTGAATCCAAACTAAAAACAGGTCTAATGAAAAAGTTGCATAGTCATCATATATCTGATAGGTCCGGAAAAGCTTTGTGAGATCATCATTTGTTTGCGCCTTGTGAGGAGCACGTTCGTCTTTGGGGGAAACATGTCTGCTCATGTGCAACATATACAGTATAATTAGCACATTATTAGAGGGCGGGTAAACAGACCTGCACACACTGTTGAGGATAACAGCAATGGACTGCCCACGGTTAATGAGGCATGGCAAAGTAAATGGATAGTTAATGAATACATGTTGTTAACTGCAAGACGAGGATTTCAAAAAAAAAAATTAATTACTTCAGCAGATCAAAGTTTCCTCAGCGAAGGACTATTCTTCAAACAGGCCTGAAATGCAGATTCCAAATATTTGACTGCTTGCGACTACCTCTGCTCAAAGTGAAGGGATTCCACAATGTGTCATGGCAGTCCAGATGTCTGTAATGTATGGCCTATATCTAAGTGGTGGAAACCTGGCCATTGGTCCTCTCCTGAGAGGCTCCTCTGAGAGCGAGGGTCTATTTCCAGCCAGCCTATTTATACAGTGCTTGCCTCAATAGAGAGGCAAAATGAAGCAAGATCTTCCCCGCAATCAGGCCAGGAGACTGAGTAGCTTCGGTGGACCAGAATCCCATTTTCACTGTGAGACATGTGAAAGCACATCCTATCCATCTTGGCAGTTCCCCAAATCAATGCGATCGATACAACATTGGGTCATGTTTCATGAGTAAGTGTGTGGGGGAATATAAGTCCTGTTTGACATCATTAGTAAATTGTATTAAAGGTGATAATGCGTTGAGCAATGCTTAAGCCTGATTCAGTGGCAGCTGGTGGATTTGTTTTTTTGGTAGGGCCAGCCAATCAGTTTCAGTAAACATCCCAGTATGATTCAATGCAAAAAAACGGGTATCAAACACACATTGTTACTTAGTATGGGGCGCCTTTTGTAAAATGTCGCACGTTGTAAAATCCTGCACAGTTTTGGTACGTTTAGCAATATCATATGATAAAAAGCAGGACAATATTCATATGTCACTATTTCAAACATTTAGATATCTAATATACATATAATAAGTATAATATATTAAAGGCTAAATATATTACAATATAAATATATTCATATAAAATCTATTAGAACTTGTATATGTATATATTGAGATGCACCCATGAACCTAGTTTGTTGGGGAAACACCCGATCAGTGTGTTGAGGAAAGCCCCACAAAACTTCACACAATGAATTATTTTGGATAAAATGTGCCTGTTTTCGGGTCGGGTCTTCTTGGAAGGACACTGCCGGTGGTCGGTCTTGTTATGTTGTCAAAACTCAATGAATTTTAGGTGCTCAAGTTACAATGTCACTCATTAACTTCATCAGTGATTGGCTAACTGCTTCTTAGACCCGCTGCTTTGGGACAACGAGAGAACAACCAGGTGACCACCAGCAAACACAAGGGAAAGCAGCTAAACAAAAAATGCACAATCTCTTCACAACTCTTATCAAGTCTGTTACATGCAAAATCTTGTCTTGTCAATTTGTCGATTTTGAAGATGTTTAATTGTGTTAATGAGGAGAAACCTCATCGAGACAGCTGGCTGCTTGAAGTTGAAACTTGCACATCGCAGGAAGGATCCTTGAAGTGTGAGTGTGCCCCAGGAAACCCGCTGCTGAAATGCCTGGAGGGCGCTGGAACAGACTGCTTAGTGTTTTTCATCCCCGCATATGCTCAGGTATAGATGCTCTTTTCAGTGGACGTTCTGCAAGGGCATAGTGTTTGCTGTATATGGCATTCTTTTAGTCCACAGTGTCCCTACCATGCCAAACTCCTCCCAAAATTGGCATCCATACAGGGTCTCTTGACTTCATGCTGCCGCAAGGATAAAAATGATGACACAGTTGCCGTACATTGACATGCCTGGTGCGCCCTTCTGTGTGAGCGTGCTTTCTGTCAGTGAAACCAAGGTTGTCCGGTGTCACCCTGTTTCCGTCGTGGCTCAGCAAAACGCTTCAGTAAAAGGGTTGTGACTACATCTGCTGCTGCCGGCGGGAGGGAGGGAGCCCGACGGACTGGGATTGTGTTTCGAGCATGTCTCCCATTAGGAAACGCTGTGGGAATCTTTCATTGTTGGTTGCACAGAGAGATGAATGTCATTAAATGGATTGAGACCAACAATAAGGTATTTGAATTTAAATGTACAAAAGGCAGGAGAATGAAACAACGCTTATTTTCCTGCTCCTGACTGGCCGTCATCATTGTTTCTTCACCTTTACAATTTTGCTTAAAAACCAGCAAGGTCTGTTTTCAATGCAGTCGTTTATTCTTGCAAAACAACACTTGTATGTAGGCACTCAAAGGCTGCAGGGCAAACCTTCCCCCACCAACATTTACGCCTCTTCTAGCATCTCCCATCGGACACGTCCCCGACAGATGGATTCAAAATCAACACCAGAAACAATCGAGAAATGTGTGAATGCCTTAATCACGCCTCTATTTAAAAAAGAACGAAGCATATTGGAACATTAAAAGTTAGAGAAAAAGCTGCAGCTCAGAAGGAGGCACACAGACTGAGAATGCATCTGCTCAGTGTACATACACACACGTGTCGAGGAATATCAGATTTGCAGTGTGCAATCATTGTGGCCTAAAGTGCTTTGGACACAAAAAATGGCACAACCATGATATAAAGTGTAATAACTCGAACTACTTTGTCTATTTGTACAATGTATATTTGTGGGGGTAAAGGGGAACACATGTAGGTGCTATAATGTGTAACAATCAGTTCATATGTCACTTTGTTGACCATGCCGGCACCGTTGCCAGTTCTCCTCCCGGGCAATTTCAGCTGTTTGCAGTGAAACATTATCAAGGATGGGCGAACAGAGAGCATAAGGGTGATGTCTCCGCACGGCCCACACTACCAATCAAGAACAAAAGTTATGATCACTGACTATCTACAGTAAATGCGTGCATGCCACGGACGTAGTGTAAAAAGTGAAGTATCTTGAAGTCCAGGATGTTGGGTTCAGAGCCTGCTGGTGTTGGTGTGTCTTGGTCTGGGAGCTCGGCCTCTCAAAACATCCCAGTACCTTCCCTCGATTACTCTTCCTTGCAATGTGCTTTCATCCCACCATCTCACAAAAACATGAAACGGTATTGTATGAGTTTTTCTCCAGATGGAGAAAATAACCAGCACAATTCCCAACCCAAATCATTCCCTTAAATGAATGCATTGCTTAAATTTTGAATCTTGGAGTTTGGAAAAAACAGTGATGCGGGCGGGACAATAAGATTCAACTAGTGGGCGCTTCTTTTGGAGACGATTCATTTGGAAGCCAGTGGACGTCTTTTAGGATGATTTCCATCGACTCAAAAGGCCAGACAGAAGCTTCACGTAAAAGTGACAGGTTTGCCTTGAAATAGGGAGATGTGTCATCTGTACAGTATCGGGCACTCAAGTGTTATCAAGTACTTGCATGTAATGGGTGGGCAGGTGTACCAAAGCTGAGAGGCCTTCAGGGCACTGCAGATAATAGACAACTCCAATCAGATTCACAAGTGGATAATTGTTTAGGAGGATTGGATGGAATTACTTCATCTATCATCAACGTGGACAGTAATAACCCTGAAAGAGGATTAAATAAGATTTAGAATCAAAATCAGTGATGGTCAGAGACCCCTGATTTAAGATACTAAGCCATGTTCCCTTTAAAATGTCCTTTTTCTTGGACGTCTCCTCAGTGGCTAAGAGCAGAAAACATTTGATAGGCTTGATGTCGTGGCGGCTTGTGCCGGCAGGCCGGGAGGGAGGGAGGACGCAGAGTTCCAAAGAAGTGCTCTTTAATAAATCCAAAAATCGTTGACAAACGTGGCGAAACCGCCGACAGGGACCAGGGACCAGGGACCAGGGATCAGGGATCAGGGATCAGGGATCAGGGATCAGGGATCAGGGATCAGGGATCAGGGATCAGGGATCAGGGATCAGGGATCAGGGATCAGGGATCAGGGACATTTACCGACAACATTTAATGACGCGTCAAAGGGCATGAAGCACACAGGGCTTAAATACACAAGGGAAGTGCAGGTGATTGGACACAGGTGGAAACAATCATCGACACTGCAGACAATCACATGACAAGGCAGGAAGTGAAGTTAAACCCAGGAACAAGAGACATGAAACTACAAAATAAAACAGGAAGAAAACTCAAACCGTGACACTTGAGATGATAATAACACATTATTTTAAATGCTCTTATCATTCAAAAGATTTGCAGGTCTGCTGGAACAGCAGCTTCAGAGGACGATTATGGCCTCAATGTGAAGACGTTCTGAAGGACGAAATGAATCGAACGAACGTAATCAAAAATTGGAAGTCCGGTTGGGGACGTCTGGAAGAGTTCAGCCAAACGACTTCTCTCATTCTGGTAGATTCATTTGTCAGATCACAGGACAGGAAGTATCAGCGCTGCGTTTGCAAAGCAGACCGGAAGAACAACTTACTCACATCAGGAATAACATTATGTTTTATAATTCTTGGGAAAAAGGAAAGATTCTTATTGGTTTTAAACTGGCGTCAAAAAGGTGCAGATCCTCCCACCGCAATACTAGATCCAATGTGTGGTCTCCAAAGACATTAATGTAAAGAGTGTTGTGTGGTGCTTGGTGTGTCTCTAACTCTCATCCTTGTCAGACCTGTTGTCTGCCTGGTTTCTGCTGTGCCCTCTGACCTTGTAATCCTCAACCACAACAACACCGTGACTCCCTAAATGAGTACTAAGAAAAACGTTTTTGATTATAAGTTCATGTATTGCAATCACATCTCCCCATTGTTTGTCTGAATAAAGAGAAGAGCTGGTCAACAACAATGTGGGCTGTGAAGTGTTAACTAAAACCCCTGAAGGAAAAGATTTATGTCAATATTAGCTTCTCTGAACAAGTGGAATTTTATGTTATATTTATAGATGTGTGTCGGTGAAGGTGTTTTTTTTATGCTGCTTTAATCCTGGGGGGACATTTTCCTTTTGGCTCCATCTCCGCCTACTGGAAGGTCAAAGGTTATGGTCAGCTAAAAAATCAACATCCCTGCCTTAAAGCTGAAGGACGATCCTCCTGCTCATGTTTACCTCGACGTGTATCAAAGCAAGCTGGATTAACTGCTGAGCGAGGCGTGAAGGTGCACCCGCTGTGGATGAATGCAACCTTGGTGGACGTGAGCCAAATTTTAACATGAAGCAAATGGATTAGCTAGCAATTAGGAGGTTTGGTTTTTTTTTCCAATGCTTCTATAAAGGCAATTATTGGATTATTGAATCAGCAGTCACCAGAACCATAAACAATGTAATTGCTAATCATTTTTAGTCCAAACAACCGGCCTGGCTTTCACCTACCTAAGAGTCAAAATGACAACAGAGGAAAAAACACTGACAAACTACACTGAGACACAGAGACCAAAACAACAACAAAGTAATGCAAAGTAATCACAAAGACACAATTATCACACAAAACAACTACAAAAAGACATGATCAAAGAGTTAAGGGAGATATTTAAAACAAGAAACAGAGCAAGGAACTGCAAAGAGAAGAGAAACAACCACAAAGAGACACAAAAAAACTACAAAGATGCAAAAAAAGTCCTAGAGACATAAAACAACTTCAGAGAGACACAAAAAATGTGAAATGCATAACCACCACAAGGAGGAGAAAACAACTGTAAAGAGTGAGAAAAAAACAAGAAAAAAGGGTTTAACATCTCGCTCTCTGTGCGTCGGTGGGGCCTTTTGCAAGTTGTGCCCAAACTTTTTTTTCAGGTTTAAAACTTTATTTTGCGTTTGGATCTTTTTTTTCACATTCAAACTTTTGAGCCTGATGTGGCGTAAGGGGCGGGGCGTCGACTGCAAGGAGCGCGTCATCATGAGTGACAGCTTAACAAATAAGGCTGAGGACAGATTCGATCATCCCGGTTCAATAGCTCGTCAGCGAAGCGTTGTTAAAACACAAACGACACCTCTCTGTGACCGTTGTGATGTAGACAACAAGCCACAACCCCAATAAGCATCATTTTATCATCACGGAATGGTCTGCGAGCTGGACGAATCACGTTGATGTACAGCCGCCTGTGAGACGAGCGCGCAGACATCACCATGGTAACGGAGAGGTGTCGTCTGTGTTTACGTGCTGTGCTGCTTCATTTGGAATGATTACAGTACAAAGTCTGCTTACCTCCGTGTCGCTCCTCACAGTCGCCTCCCGTTGGAGTTTAATGGCGGAACAGACGTCAAGTGCCCAGTCGATCCACCAATAGAAACTCCTGGTTAATTTGGCGGCGTAAGCCCCGCCCACTACGTACAAAATCCGAGATGGAAAACTTTTTGATTCGAGACCAAAGATTTTTTGTTTATGTTTTGAGAGCAAAAGTTTTTGTTTTGAGAACAAAAGTTTTTGTTTTGAGAGCAAAAATAATAGTTTTATAACTATTACTAAACTAACAAATATTTAATTCTCAGTTCATATATTTTTACTTATGAACTTTATTTTTGCTTGCAATGCAAGAAATTTGCTCTCAAAACATTTTTTCGTTGTTTGCATAATAAAGACATAAATCTACCTTCATAGGAAGCCCGAATCTGTGAATCTTTCCAACTCTACCGAACTCAGACGCCATCGCATGGATGCTGCACTGCGTCCACACTTAAGTTTGTGGAAGTGAGAAACTTCCACAAACAAAAGTTTTGAACCTGAAAAAAAAAGTTTTGAATCTGAATTTTTTTTTTTGGAATTTGAAAATATTAATTCTGCAACCGAAAAATATAATACAGTGAATATCAAAAAATAAATACAAGTAAATAATGAAAGTATTCCAAAAAAATAATAAAACGGAGTCAAAACTATATCCAATCCCAAAATATTTTTCGTCCACTTTATTTTGAATACAGTGTTGTATTTTTCAATGTATTTTTCAAGTTTTCAAAAAATTCTTGAATGAACAAAACTTTTGACCTGGATTTGGCTCCACATTAATAGGCCAGTCCATTATTCTGGTCCCTGGTGCATTAACAACTGATCTGCAATTTGACAGAGGGAGGAGGAGGATTTATGAGGATTTGGTTTATTTTTTTTTCCGCCTCATCAAGGAACCCAACACACGTTGACTTCTGACTGACTGAAATGCAAGTTAAAGAAGTGAATTGCAGCTGAAGTAAAGCGGCGCCATAAGCTCTACTCTCCGCTGTCTCATTTTCAGTCTGCCTGCCTCTCCCTCTGCATTTGTTTGGTTTTGAGGATGCCACGTTGGGATGGATTTCTTCTTTCATTCTGGGGGATGGTGTGATTTCCCGACAGCTTGACTCATGGTTCTGACTCATTAGCTTCCTGCACTGCTGGAATGAGCCTCATCAATCGTAACCCCCAGCGTCGAAAAGAGCTGCTCCCTCCCCACCTGGCCATTATGGCTCTCTTTCAGTGCAATAAGCCTGCAAAGTGGCTCAGCTAAATGCAGGGTGACAAATATCTCCGACGTTTTCATAAGTGCTGTCGAAAGTAAGAGTATTTTCATAGTGACTCACTCAATTATGCTATTCAGGCCGCATCAAACAGGAGAACACATTTGGTATCTCATGTAGGCACATGTTGCATTTATGCACAAGCATGGTGGGCTGCAGATGGGAGCTGTGAGGTTTTACATGGATCCATTCCATCCCACCAAGGCAGGAGTGACCTGCTAATACAGAGCAAATCAGGAAATAGGACAGATTACTAATAATCATCAACTCTGAAGTTCACTCGGCTCGCTGACGCTGTTAAAATCTTGTTTCTAGCACTGGCAAACAGCTGTTTGGTTAATAAAAGTGACAAATAAAACTGCATGGTTGAACGAGGAGTACCTCTAATACTTTCACACTTAATAGAAATAAAATACTAAATAAAGTGAATAAAGTGAGAGCACCACAGAATTGTATTTGATTAAATTCCATATACACTGCAAATGAACAAGGATTATTGGACTGCTAGTCTAAAATAGTATTTGCAAAGTTAACGAGATCTCGTTGTATAGCTGCCACACAATGGAGAAGGCAGTCTTTCATGTGTGCTGATCTCCAGCTAACAAGGTCTGCTGCAGCAGCTGTGTGTGTGTGTGTGTGTGTGTGTGAGTGTGTGTGTCATTAGGTTGGGACTCTCTGAGAGCTGTCATTAGGCCCCGAGTGGATCCTCCAGAAGGTAATGTAATGCTCCTCTGCTGCCACGGCCCTCAGCCCACCACAACACGAGCAGCAGCCATCACAGTGCTGTGCCTCACCTTGTCTACCTTTCTCCTTCACACACACACACACACACACACAAACTCTCTCACGCACACTCACATGCTCATTCGCTCACACATGAAGAAGTAGGTTACCATAGCAGTTATTTCTGCTGCGGGTCATTCGGCTTATAAAGCAGAATAACCTGGTAGAAGGATTCTCAGGACAAACTGTGTCGGAAACTCACACAAAAGAGCAGAAATCAAATTTCGAGCGTGCTCCGTGCGCAGCGTGTGACTCACAGAGAAATACGTTGGCACAACAGTACGTCTCGCACTGTAGTTTTAAACACAGGACTGACTTGCAGCGAAAGGTCAGCACGCCATACGAAGGCCGAGGTGACTTCTTTCCTGAGACTGTACTTCTGAGGCTTCTGCTGATCACTGAAATACAATCACAACCCTTTTAGCACAGTGTTCAAACAGGCATATTGTAATCAAACATCTGACAGAGAAAAAGAAACAAGAAATCTCTTGGACGAAAGCCTTTCCCCACAAAGAGCTCGCACATTACTCATCCCCCACAGAGCCGCCTTGCTCTAGTGTGTAGTGGGAGGACCGGGGTGGGCGGCTGTGCAGGGGATTGGGAGCTGCGTTATGAGTCTACACTGCGAGGCTTCAGCCCTGCGTGTAAACGTATCAGCATAATGTTTCCTCGTCGTGGCTTTGCACAAAGTGGCTTCTGTTTTAGCCCAGTCTGTGTGTATGTGTATGTGTGTGTGGGAGTGTGTGTTTGTACTGTATGCACTTCAAAACTAATCAGGAAAGCCAGTGTGGCGGAACTCAGACATCTTGTTTATCCTCCTATCCGCACTTCACCTTCAGAGCCACACACACACACACACATGCAAACGCACACGCGCGCGCGCACACACACACACACACACACACACACACACACACACACACACACACACACACACAGTGAAGGTCTTGTGCTTGTCCCAGGTGCAGAGAAATATGTGAAGCAGCATGTGGCTTGTCCCAGTTCCTTAACAGTACCTGTGTGTGTGTGTGTGTGTGTGCGTGTGTGCAATTGCGTATTGCGACAAGACTGACCCATTTGAATCCTAATACCAACGGCAATGCATTGGTGAAAGTAGTTCAACATGTAAGCAATCCAGGCTGCCGATGTGTCGTCACAGAGCAGCCGGTGGCGAGGGGTCAGTGGGCAAGCGGAGTGCGCATCTGGCAAAATGAGTCCTGAAATAGATGAAATGAAGAGGTGTGTAATTTAGGAAGGTACGCTGTCAGGAAACACTTAACATGGTGTAACAGGGTGTCAACGAGATGAACAAGCCTATAACTGCCTCCTCCCTGTTCCAGTTTTGACAAAGGAGGGCGAACGCGAGGGTGTGTGTGTGTGTGGTTGGGGGGGGGGGGGGGGGGGAATCTTTTTCAAAACAGTGCAATCTGTGTCCTAACCAAAGCAGGTGTGCGCGAGAGAGAGAAGGAGAAAGCCAACAGGGGGCGGGAGTTAAGGAGAGAGGGAGAGACGGAGAGGGAGGATTGTTTCATTCTCAAGACGCCAGCAGCAGCAGCTCGGATCGGACGAGAGGTGACCGGTTTGGGGTTGAAGGTGTTTGTGTCTTTGTGTGCGTGCGTGCGTGCGTGTGTTTGCGCGCGCGTGAGTGGGTGCGTGTTCCCGTCTGGAGAGACTGCAGGAGCCGCTCAACTTGCTCGCTGTGCGCGCTGCTCTGCCCTGCCCAGCTCCGCCGTGTCCCTCTCCTCCTGGTCCCCGGGACACATGGGCGTCTGGGTGAGATGTGAAGAGGCTTGAAAGTATGGCATGCAAAGATGGGTTCCGCCAAGAAGAAGGAGAAGGCGACAGTGATGGTTCCCGTTTTTATTCGGATCCTCCTCTACTTTTTCTTTTTGGCTACTTGGTGAGTGCCGGAGGATCGCCGCTGTCCGCGGTGCTGAAACCTCCCGCTCGGCACTAATGAGCTGTCAACTCTCCTTTTCTTTTTATTCACAGAAGTTACGGTACCCTGATTCTTTTTTCACCCCCGTCTTCCTCTTCTTCTTTATAGTGTAAAGAAAATCTCTGGACAGACAAAGAAGGATGAAAGGATCTATCCGGAGAATTTTACGCGCATTTTGGACCGACTTCTGGACGGATATGACAACAGGCTACGACCAGGATTCGGGGGTACGTGGAAAATTAGATGTTGTTTTTGTGACTCAGGGTGTCATATAGAAAGGAATCACACGAGATCCACCTATTAAAAAAAGAAGGGAACTTGTGCACACCATCTTAAAACGTTAAGTAACCAACGTGCGTAGCTTTAAATACCCTTTGTCTCCAGATGTCACTGACTATTGTTTTTGTTTATAATGTTTTTTATTTTACTTTTCATTTGACATCACAAAGTGCACTAATATAATTGTAATTGAGCCCCACGTTCACCCTAACGCAGTTTTTTTGCATAACCTTAAAGGGACAGTTCACCTCAACATCTAAAATGCATATTTCTGTTCTCACCTGCAGTACCTCTATGATAGTTTTGGTGTGATAGTTTTGGAGATATTTGGCATCCAAATCTGCCTCCCCTTCTAATATTGGATTATATTGACACTTGTTGTGCTGAAGGCCCAAAAACGACACTTCAAAAAGTCATCAGCAGTGTGTCAATTCAGAAATCATGATCAGAAACCTTTATTAATCCCCAATAGGGAAACTCAAATGTGTACAGACAACAACAGACTCATACAGACAACGTCAGACACAATCGACAACAACCGGAAGGAAACACATTTCAAGGAACAAACAAAAAATGATTGACATCACCTTCTGAGCCTTAGAACACTTGGGCATCCTGAGTATCTCACTGAAGATCCGGTAACAGAAGATAATCCACGGACTCCAAAACAAAGAGGAAAAAACAGTTTTGTTCATTTTGTGGTGAACTATTCTTTTAACTCAAAGATCTGCATCATATGCTTTCAAAATCTTTCGGGTCCTCATAGAAAGCAGGAAAAAAACAGCAAACCTATCGAAAACAAACGTATTTTTCTCTCTGCGTGGGAGACTTGCATCATAAGGAACATGTTGCTTTAGAATGTCACAACAAACGCAATGGTTTAGACTTGATGCTGTAAGCCTGGTTGTTTTGCCTATGGAAGAAGGGCCAGTAAGCTTGCACGTTTAAGTGAATCTGGTTATGTAACCAGTGTGTGTGTGTGTGTGTGTGTGTGTGTGTGTGTGTGTGTGTGTGTGTGTGTGTGTGTGTGTGTGTGTGTGTGTATGTGTATGTGTAATGCACAGAAGTTTAAGTGCTAAAAGTAAGGATTTGTTTTTCCGGTACATTATGTCTCAAAGCAGGATGTGAACCAGCGTCATCCTAACATATATCCATGCGCTGAAGCTTTGCTTATAGACAACAGTCTGCCTCCACGTTCATTCACCTGTTAGAGAATCAAATCAAACAGGATTATGCTTTAACAACTCTGGAGCACTTCCATTACGCAAAAGTACTACAGCTCTGGATAAGCTGTTGGACATATTCTGAGTTTGGTGGGTCTGATGCGAGAAGTGTTTAAGACTGGAGGCTCACTGAGGCTGGACTGTGACATCACAAAAGGCTTTCCAAACGTGCAAGGAGAACAGAGAACAGTGACATTTTTGTCTATTTCATTGGATCAATAGGACGGGTGACTGAGGTCAAGACAGACATCTATGTGACCAGTTTTGGGCCTGTCTCGGATGTGGAAATGGTACGTACCCTGATTTTCCTTTTAATACTTTCAATTCACTCTGCTTCACACAAATCTAGTTGTCACAGAAGAGAACGGATACAACCCTGGCTAAAACATGAGGTTTTAGCCACCAGACCCTGTTTAGCTCTGACCCACGTGACCTTTTGATGTTTGTCCTGCGTTCGCCAATGTCCCGGCCCCTAGGAGTACACAATGGACGTGTTCTTTCGGCAGCAATGGGTGGACCGGAGGCTGATGTACGAGGGACCCATAGAGATTCTGAGGCTGAACAACCTGATGGTCACCAAAGTGTGGACGCCGGACACCTTCTTCAGGAACGGGAAGAGATCTGTGGCTCACAACATGACAGCCCCCAACAAGCTTTTCCGCATCATGAAGAATGGCACCATCCTGTACACCATGAGGTACAGTAGGATACTCCATCGTCACACAGACGCTATGGGAATAATATTCAAAAGTCTTAATGTCAGCCCAAACCTCACCTAATGGGTTGTGCCTTTTACCTTCTTTAACACGGTAACAAAATTCGCTTTCTATATTCTTGCCGTGTGTCACAGACTTTGTTTGATTTAAAGCGGCTGAGCAGATTAGCTGTGAAGTCGTTGTGTAAACGGATGAAGCTGTGTGAAGGCAGTGCAGAGGCTGCCACAATTTTGGAACCTTCCATTCGATTTAACAGAGGCAGTAACTGCTTCTTTCCCTCTTTTTAGTGAGAAGGGATTTAGTGTGTCACAGGGTTGATGGGTATTTATGTCACAAGGAACAACAGCAGGGCTCTGCAGCCAATCGCTGCAATTTCTCTGCTAGTTAACAGCAGGATATGCTAATATTTGTGTGTGTGTGTGTGTGTATTGGTCCCTGCGACAGGTTAACCATCAGTGCCGAGTGTCCCATGAAGCTTGTGAACTTCCCCATGGATGAACATGCGTGCCCCCTCAAGTTTGGAAGCTGTAAGTCCAGTGTCTGTGTTTGTGTGTGTGTGAGAGTGTGTACTACTGCAGTGCCTCTGAAAAAGCAGGTTAAACACAGGCCTGAGAGCGTGAAATGTATCTACTGTTTGACCTTTGACCTCTCTTCAGAGTCTAATAAATGTAGAAGTTGTGCCTTTTTGTCCTTCTCATACGGGAGGGACGTGCAAAAGATGCTATTTACGCCGTGTGAATAGACAGCTGATGGTGTTTGCTCCACCGTGCGTGGTGTAACATCAACCACCAAAGCCTAGTTTATGCTTCTGCATTTTCACGGCTGTGATTGGTCTGCTAACTGCATCCTTTCAGGAGTCTCACATTTCCGGTGTCATAGCGTATTTCTCTGCGAGTCACACGCCGCGCACGGAGCGCGGCGTGTGAGGCTCCGACACAGTTTGTCCTGAGGGGTGAACAAAGTTGTGGAGGAAAATACGGGACAAATATGTCGGGACGCAGAAGCATGTTGCAGGCTAACGCCGCTTGCCGCTTTGTGTGGGAGTCCTCATGGTAGCAGCTGTGAACAAATACATCATGTTGATGGGAAGCCTCGCACACTGCATTTTGTTTACTGCGTACCCGAGTGGTGTCACAGGAGACCCGGCGGGTCACTTTGCATCACTAAACAAGAGGCGTCGCAATTTGCACGTAATACACAGCGGGTCGTTTTTCTGCTGCCTCCATCTCAGGGATAAAGGAGCCACTCCAGGGAGCAGAAGCAAGTCTGCTTGTTGGCTCAGTCTAAAATCTGCCTTTGTTCTTCTAGTTGTAGACAAACTGTAAAAGAAAGACCTTTTCGATGGATATATTTGAATGATAACAATCACCACATGTGGCACCTTTCATTGGAGTTGTTTGAGAGTTTATGGAGGTGTATGACAGAAGCCCGATCACGTGACCGTCATGAAATGAAACGCTCGCTCGGTGGCCAGAGGAGAGCCGAGCAGTCTGAGACACAAAGAATCCTAATACTAAAAAATGAAATATTTAATTGTTCACTGGGAACAATGGAGTGCTGGCTCAGCACCAGCGTTTATAGTGGATCCCACTGGTCAGCAGAAACAACTTATCTGAAATAAAAAGAGTTTCTCGGCTCCCTTATCGGCGTTGTGAAGATAACATCTGCAGGAGAACGGGACGGGAAAAAACAAGTCTGCCGTTACTCTCACAATTACCCAACGTGGTGACATTGCAGAGGGCACACTCACGTCGTTATTGTCATCTGCTGCCACCCCCCACCCCCCAACCTCACCCCTCTCCCCACCCATTGTCCTCCTCTTACCACCCTGCTCTGATGCTGCTAGCCTCCAGTCAGGTGGAAGCCACCATGGATCTGATGCGGCCTGGAGCGAAGGAAAGGTCATAATCCCGTCCCCTGCCTCAGGATAGCACAGACCTATGCAGCTATTTTCCATAGCTGAGATGTGTGTGTGTGTGTGTGTGTGTGTGTGTGTATTCTCTCTCGCTCTCCCTCCCTCCATCTCCTTTTTCTGTTTCTCCATCTGGACCTGCGCTGCGTTTCACTCCGTGACACACTGGAGGCATTTTGTTTTGGCAGCACAGTTGGTATCCTGCCGATGCCGAGCACCACAGGGAGCGGCAAGTAAAGACCACCGCCGTTTCCACCGGCCGACCTGGTTAGGAGGCACGCAGCGAAACACTGGGGCAAAAAGAACGTTAGCATTTCAAGTACTGTGACGTCAGACACCGCGGAGGCCGGGTCTGTCGGCGCGATGCAGTGGCGAGTGAATAAATGACAGATGGGACCTCTAAGAACTTTGACTCCAAACACTCTGCACTTCTCAGCTATGTCTCAGCGGGGTTGGACAGAGTGGAGAGGATGTCGCCATGTATTTGTATACCAGCAGATGCAAATGGTCTACTTCGCGAGTTTGAATTAGAAGTGAAGGGTCATTCTGTCCCTTAAAAATCATTGGTCAGCGGAGAGTTTTAGCGTCTTGTGCCTTTAGAGGCTTTCCACCGACACTCCATCGTCATCCAATTATATACGTCATCAAATATTATGACCTCAATGCGGTGCCCCTCGGATGTAATGTTTGTAAGTGTCTTTTGGCCCCTTGTTTTGGTCAATCGGATAAGAACGTAGCACTTTCTTATGTAATTAGCTCTAAATGAGCTAACATCGGCTGGGAGAGACGTGGAGAGACAGCTTTTTTCACCTTCACTTCCCTGTCGTTTCACTTCTCTCCGTGGATTGCTAAAATCAGGAGAATAGCGCAAGGATCACAACGTGTTTCTATTTACAACCAGGGAAAGCAAGTCGGATAAGAAACTATTGAGGTTTCTTGATGTCTACCCACAGATGCCTATCCTAAGACGGAGATGATCTACAAGTGGACCAAAGAGCCTCAGCAGTCAGTGGAGGTCCCTCCTGAGTCCTCCAGCCTCGTTCAGTATGATCTCATCGGACAGACGGTCTCCAGCGAAATGATTAAATCCATCACGGGTGAGACTTGTTTGTCCTTCTACCAGTTTGTCTTATCAAGTGAAATGGCTTTTTCTTGGTTGGCAGATTGCAAAAGAGTGTCAGTTATTCTTTTTTGAACTAACAGATGTTCACATAGATTAAACTGTGTCCATGAGGTGGACTTTACCATGTCGAGACGGTATTTTCCGCATGAATTACAGCACAAATACCGTAGAAGGGCAACACACTGTGTTGTGCCTCGACCAGCAGACGCTACCATCTTTAAATCAATCTTGGCAGCTTCATGCTTTGAGGGACTTTTGGATAAATAAATACTGAAGGCTTACGAAAAAAGATTTTAGCTGCAGAAAGTTGGCCGCCATGTGTCTGTCTGGGTGAAAATGGACGGGGTCGCTGAAATGTAGAGGAGCACAAAATAAATGAAAGCCATCAAAACTAGAATAAAAGGCAACATCTGTTTGAAGTGAAAGTCAAATTTGTCAGCTCGGAGACTTTGAATTCTTTGTTAATCAAACCAGTTCCCTTCTGTTGATCCTCCAGGTGAATATGTGGTGATGACGGTCTACTTTCACTTGAAACGTAAAATGGGCTACTTCATGATTCAGACGTATATCCCCTGCATAATGACAGTAATCCTCTCCCAAGTGTCCTTCTGGATAAACAAAGAATCGGTCCCGGCACGCACAGTCTTTGGTATGTAGACATCGCACATCCCGCACCCTGTGCTATGTATTTTTTTATATCACGTCTGCTGCATGCTGACAGTATTAATCATTTTGAGTCATCTTCTAAACAAATGCTGTGAAAGTGAATGATACAGAATCGTCTCTAGACAGCCACTACACACCCAATACACACTTTCTAAAGTGATCACTCATAACTTCTAAGATTTAAAAGAGAAGAAAAAACAACTTTTTATCACGATTAATTGCGATTAATGGATTTCAAAATGTGCGATTAGTTAGTTAATTTAAAAAATCTTTTGACAACCGTAGTAACAATAAATCTAATTTCATTTCATTTCTTTTTATGAAATAACAATAGATGTATATATTTTTTGGAACCGATCTTAACACATTTCTAGACATTAACAAAATGAGTGATGATGTTCGCAGAACCAATAGTCCCAGATGCAAGTTTCAAAAGTATAATAATGGGCTTCATTCATTAACACACGTGTAGTAATGTTCCTACTTTGGCCCCTTAATTAAAAAATGTAAAGAATTTTTTGCCAGAGATAGAGAGAGTTCAGACTACATTTATACGATTTGTATCATAATATGAACAGAATTAAAATTTTAGTTGTGGCCACGTTGTTCCTAACTTGATTGAATCAGACCCAATAACTCAAATGTTCCAAAAGTCCAGACATATTTGAAATCAGCAATTGAAGCTTGGAAATACCTAATATACTGTATATATAAAATCTGAGAATAGTGGATGAGAAAAATGAGTTGAAAACATTCAGGTAAGACACATTAAATGAATCCCAGATTTGTGCGTGAAAACATTCACACACATGGTTATGGACAGATTTGTACGGGTTTGTGAATGAGGCCCATCCACCTAATCTCAAGCTAAGTCATAAGTAGGTGAAAGCGCCACACAGAGCTGCTGATGCTGGAAAAGTGTGGCTGGCTCTTCTTGAATTCAACTCATTTTATTTTGTATAGCCCAAAATCGCGAATTACAAATTGGCCTCAGAGGTCTTTACAGTCTGTACACATGCATCGTCCTCTGTCCGAAAACCCTCACAACCTCACATTTTCCCCTTTGATGGGCAAAAAAGGGAAGAAACCCAAGGGAGAACGCTAGAGGAGGATCCCTTTCCCAGATGAACAAATGAACAACGTAAAAGATGTACAACAGAAATTATTCAAATATTGAGAGTAGTGAGCCAGACGTACGGCAGGACAACCACCATCAGACATAACCACCAGGCACAGAAACCTGCTGGGAGGGAAAGCACAAAGAAGAAAAGTCGGTGATGCTGGTTTAAAATGACAGTAATAGTAATGTGATTAGAAATGTTTCAAATAATAATACTTTTTTAATAGACAAACCACTGCAAAGATATTCAAGTATACAATGTACAATTGACATCAAAATGATAAGAGTCACAGTTAAAGGGATCAAAAGGTGTACAGATCTGATCAGATGTGTTATAGATCATAGTGTGAGTAGAGAATTATGAATGCAGATTAAAACAAGAACTAAATAAGTGCTGAAGTTGGAGACTAAGTAGCCGGACTAAGAAGGCGGACTGTGGGTTTCGGGCAGGTGGATGGACAATAGGTTTATTGTATCTCAAATATGCAATGTCACCTCTCTCTCTCTCTCTCGAGCTGCCTTCATTGCTGAGAGTAGTTCTTTTCTTATTTGGCGGATGGATCCTTGTTGACAAAGATGCATGAGCCTTTTAAATCATTTATGTAGAACAGAGAGTTTATCCTGTAGCCTTCTCACCACAATGGGTCGGGGCCTCAAAACATCCGACTCTGTGCAACATTTTTCAAACCTACGGTCTGTGCTGCCCTGATTCTCATGTCAATTTGGAGCACTCTTCCTCTAATATTATAATATCAGGCCTTTTTTGAGCTGGCAGCGGCATTCAGACTGTGACAGCACACTGAATCACTAATGACCCAACAACCCACACACATCATGGTTTTGTTGCTGGTGACACAAACACACACACTGCAGTGTTGCCTAAATCCAGCCAGTGAGCATTTGACACAGCGTGTGTTTTTGTTGACAGTGCAGCTTGCGCATTAAGCACAGTGTGGCCCTCAGTCAAAGTGTCTCTCGGTGTGGCGGAATTCCTAATCGCAGTTGGCGATCAATGACTCTCTCCTGCGGTGACGGCGTATCTGACGGTCCAGCGGCACGTCTGCTGTTGTACCACCAGTCGAGCCTCTGAGCCAGCGGATTTCTTTGGACTTCATGCCTCAGTGACTCAACCACGGTGCTCTGAGGCATTTTGTCTGGGTCAAAAAGCACATTTTTGAGAACCTTGTTATTAGCATTTGTTTCTGTGCCTGTAATATGTGACAAGGCTGTTCAGTGCTATGTGTACTTTATAGAAATCATTTAACACTGAACAAAAAGGGCTTATTTGCTTATCTTGAGAGAGTTAGAGGAGAAGATGGGTACCACTCTCATGTCCGGGGTGTAGAAATATACATAACTGTGTTCTCATAAGTGCATAATGTCCTGAAGCTGGGAATTGTAGTAGAACGGACAAAACTGACCTTGGCTCATGTCAATGTTCTAGACCAACTCCCAAAATCTGGAACTATTTATCACAGTGGCTTCTGAGGATTCTAGATGATGTTGTCTGTGTATCCTTCAAACTTTAATTGAGATCTGGCATCTTTTTCTCTCATTTCAGAGGGAGCTTAAGTACCTAAGTATTGTGTATGCTGTAGCAACTGCAATGTCCTTGTGTGCAGCTGAAAATAACTCAGTTGAAGATCCAATGTAGTGAAGGGCAATTCGTCAAAAACACAACTCATCCAAAAGCCAGCTTAAACACAGGGTTAATACAGCAACCAGTAATATTTACATTAAGTGGAATTTTTAAGTAGTTAGAACAACAGAAACAAGACATGCAGCTATATGCAAAGTTAATATATATATTGTCATGTTGGCTTACGCCAGTTCTCAAACTTTTTCTGTCAGGCCCCCCCGCCCCAACAAAAATGTAACAAAATGATCCATGCTGAAATTTTATTGAAATAATGACATTTTGTGACTCAATGTGTGCTTTTATTAATAATAGAATAAAGACAATTTAAGTCAATTTCATGTAAACCATATTGCTCCCCAGACAAAATAAAATAAAATGTGCAATCACTTTGTTGGACCAATGCAAAAAAAACCCAACTCCAGCCCTTTTTTTTTTTAACTGACCGTCAACACAAAGCAAAGTTTTAACTTTAACAGTTAAGTTAAAATCCAAAACTCTCCCCCAGCCCCTTGTGCCCCACCTGTAATACCTCCGCGCCCCAAGAGAGGGTTGCGCACCACAGTTTGAGAACTACTGGACAACAGTGCAGATCCACCACGAGGAGTAAACCTTAGATTCCCTGTTTGCTGCTGTAGAGGAGATTTACTGTAAAGCTCTTGGTGCTGTAAAAACATTCAGAGGCTGTGCAGGCTGAAATATTCCCATTGAGTTCAAAATAACAGCCACCTCTACTTTATAACGACATAGCATGTGCGGCTTGTGTCGCTGACCCCTATGACCCCAAAAGATTCATAGGTGTAAATACTGTGCTTCTCGTTGTACACATCTTCCATTTCAGAGAGCTAAATATATGTCGGTTCATTATCCCCCGCAACCGTTTAATGACATGTGCTGATGGAGAGCAACATAATGTACACGGGTTATTGAACACTGTGCAAATGATCTTTAGCACCATTTATTTGTCAGCTACATGAAGGAAATCTCTTCCAGGGTGTTCCATTCCATTTGGTGTTTGATGTCATGCATGAAAAAAATACATTTCATTGGCAGTTAGACATTTAGTCTTAAACTAGAATATTTTACTGCGAGCACAGATAGTGTGTCCATTACCCGTCTTGTGTTTGATATTCTCTTGTCTCTGGTGCCATTAAAGGCATCACCACTGTCCTGACCATGACGACACTCAGCATCAGCGCCCGCCACTCCCTCCCCAAGGTCTCCTACGCCACCGCCATGGACTGGTTCATCGCCGTCTGCTTCGCCTTCGTCTTCTCCGCCCTCATTGAGTTTGCCGCCGTGAACTACTTCACCAACGCGCAGATGGAGCGCGCCAAGAGGAAGCCGGCCAGATGTCCCCCGGTGCCCCAAACCACGCCTGTCAAGGTCAAGGACACGGAAGAAGTGCTGCAGGTGAATTTTGGCTTCCCTCAAAGTTGCCGTGGCGAATAGTCTGATAGCACTTACACAGCGTGTCGAGTATTATGGGCTTACTGTATCTGGCCTTTAGCCTAGAACTCGAGTGGGCCCGCCTGAGGACCGGCAGCTGCGCTCCTGCTCATGAGAGCAGAGAGGAGTTGAGCTGTGGAAACTATGCATATTGTCTTTAACTAAGCCCTTTCCAAGGAGACACTGGAGCTGTTGTCCATGCCTGTTTTGTAGCTACAGAATGACTATTGTTACTCTCCTGTCTATGGAAACCCGAGCTCAACCTATCCGTGGAGCTCCCTCGCCCACCCACTCCCAAATAAGCACCAGCGCTGCAGCAATACCCCTTAGTTACCCAGACTATTCACATGTTCTCCAACTGGGGTCCTCAAACACCGGGCCGCAGACCAGTACCGGTCCGTAGGCCATTTGGTACCACAGAAAGATTTTTTTCTGAAAAATGTTTTATTTTTCAAATTGACCTGATTCTCTCTGAATCCGCGCGCTCGTCCCTAGCGTCACCAAGCGTTTTTTTGTCCCACTTTTTTACAATTGTCCACTCCTCAACGCGCACAGCAGTTTCACCCACCGGCGGACAGTGCGAGGCTTCCCCCCTCTAACAGTGGCTCACACAGTCTGTTCCCCTCTGGGCTGCATGGGAGTGACACCACAGTCTCCACAGGACATATACCTGACCCTTGGCCTGCAGATGGCATGTTGGAGTTATCACAGGCAAAATAGAATTTTAGCAGGTTGACATGGCACACTCTGGCTATTTCCTCATGTCCGGCGTTCTAATTGCATAGTCTGTGTCACTCATGTGACTCACTTGTGTCGCTCAACATCATATTGATTCAACACAGAGAGAAAAAAGAGCAGAAAAAACAGCACAGATCTTGATGGCAGATCGAGGCGGTTCCCAATGACGATGTATGCTTTCCAACCCTCATTTTGACATTCCACGTGAACACATTCCCATAACCTCCCATTTCTGCAACATTAGTTGAGACCAATCACATTAACACCATAGCAGCTGACATATGGATTGGCTCAGAATTCATGAATATACCATGGCGCCATTTTAAAGCTCCCAGTCAGATATAATGAACGTGTTTCACATATCTGTTCGAGCAACTGCAGCAACGTATCTATGGTGCTGCACTAACTCTGTTTTGACACATGTGGATGTAAAAATAAAAGGGAACCTATGATTGGTGAACTTACTGTGTCCTACTGTGTGAACCTACTGTTCACCAATCATAGGAGCTGACATAACCCAGCAATGCATGGCAGTTTAAACCCACTACATTAAGTTCCCTCCCCCCCCCCCTGAGTTCAAAACCCAGCCGTTATCAGGCCTGAATGCAGTATACTGACAACAGAATTTCAGTGGATTAGGAGGTTGCCACGGCAACGCAGCCGGGTGCATCTGTATAGGTTTCAGAAGGGCTCTGGGGGAAAGAATTAACGCTCTTTTCCTCGAGAGCAGGTCCTGTTGGCTCTAATCAAAGGCCTCAGTATGAGGGCCCTTAATAAGGCAGCAGAGTGACGGTTCCAGGCCCTTAGCCCTTGACCTCCACTGTAAGGAAACTCAGACACACACACACATACACGACGTGACACAATAACACCCTTTCAGCTTCAGAGGAGGGAGGTGGGGAACGGGGGGGAGATAATTCCTGTAAACGCTTTAGAACCTACTTTAACTATCGGAGGAAAAGCTCTCCTTTCACATTAGCTCCCCGTGAAGTGCCGCCTACTTTCTGCTCCAAGCTTGTGTGAAACGAGCGAAGGGTAAGGGCTGCTTGCAGATGAAGGCCGATTGGGTCAGGGGCACCGTAATCAGATCAATGTGACGAGGTCTACGTCGCCTGATCTGCTTTTTCATAGAGGGGGGAAGAAATCAATTGTACAATACCTTGTCAACAAAATGCTTTAAAACATTAGGCACACAGGAGGAATGTGATTATTCACACAATTAATCTTCAAACATTCCCCAAATTTTGCTCCATATTTCAACAAATCAGACCAGAAGTTTAATTTTAAATTAATATAATTATCATAGATCAGTTTCTTAAACGCGACTTTGTTGTCGCATAGGTTACGTGGTTTCACTCGCAAGAAATCAAAAATGTATTTGACTATTAATGACAAAATAGTAACGCACAGTGATTTGTAACTTTAATCTGATTACTGGTTTGGACATACTAACGCATTAGATTACTCGTTACTGAAAAAGGTGGTCAGATTAGAGTAACACGCTACTAAGTAACTAAGTAACGCGTCACTGGCATCACTGATTATGAAAACCAAAAGTTACCAAATCTTTCAAATGTGTCAATGTCAATGCTCTAAAGTTAAAAGGCGCTAATATGGTCCCCTCTCCCCTTAGTTACTGTTACTACTTCAAACTGTATGGAAACTTTTTAAACAATGGGTCATGGATTGGTCCAACTAAGAACTGGAGAGAGCTGCCAAAGTTAGCTTTAACTCAAACTCACTGTAAAACAAAGCTATGCTAACGTTAGAGCAAACAAACTTTGTCAGTCTTCACACATTCGCTCTTGCTCTTTTGGTTTTGGGACGACCCAAAAAAAACAAAACAATTTAAACATACCAAGGATTCTAATTAGCTCTGAAATCCAAAGCTTTACAGCTCTGCTGTGCGTGCCAGTATCAGTGTTTGTGGAGGCTTAGGCAAGCAATCAATTTCTTCATTACCAGCCAGCATGTAACAATACCAACACAGCTGTTATTAGATAATATTGGCTGGTTGATTTATTGTTCAGGTTCTACTGTGGAACAAGAGCAGGAGACGTATCCGTCATGACCTTTTGCTCTCTGTGCCGGCAGAATCCCGACAGCAACGGTAACCTGAGAAAGCGGATGAAGTACATCTCCCACCTAGAGGCCAGCAGTCACCTGAGAGCCATGTCCACCGCCAACATTTCGGGCCTCGGCCGAGCAAGGGCGCTGCAAAGTTTGGCCGGCGGGGTCAACGGCAGCTCCTCCTCCACCCTCTCGCGCTCAAGCCCTAAGTCCGAGAGCCTGCTTAGCGTGGCTTCGTCCTCCGCCCAGCTGGTGAAGGCCGCGCCCCAGGCCGCGGCATCCACGCCGGACGTGATGGCGGCCACGCCGTGCAAGCAGAACGCCAGCTCCTCGTCCCTGCAGCATCTGCTGGGGCCCAAGCTGGAGCGCATCCAGATGATGGGCAACAAGCTGGAGCCGAAGCAGACGCCGTGCTCCCAGCCAAGCGCCGCCGGCATGGGTGGAACCAGCAAAATTGACAAGTACGCACGGATCTTGTTCCCAGTGTCATTCGGTGCGTTTAACATGGTCTACTGGGTGGTTTACCTGTCGAGGGAAACCATGCTGGCTAAAGGGGGCTAGACTGCTCCGGACAAAGGGCGTAAAGACTCTTTTCTTTCAACAGATGTGGAGAAAACAAGGATTATGGGAGTTTGCAAACCATAAGAGGAAAACTATTGTGTTTATCAAGCACCACCCTATCCAGGAGAACACATTGATTTTGTTTTTCCTCAAAACAGCAGGTATCAGAGCAAATCAACCAAATTAGAAATATTTGACTCAACGTAAGGAAGAACACCTGCGTACTGGATGCTACTGTCCTCTTTATATCGTGCTGTGTTTGACTGTTAAAAGGTCTGCATTGGCTTCAACTGCCTCATGATCTCTTTTGGCCTGCAGTCAAGATAAAGATGGGGAGTTTTTCATTTTCCTATTTTTGTACCCTGCAGCTTGTGAGATGTTCGGATGAGTTCACCGCCTTCGTGGGATAAACTGTACCGACGCTATGTATTTATAGGAATTTATTAGGATAAAACATTCATATTTAATGATTTACAGTGTACTTACAATTCAATATTAAGACATATTGCTTTTGGTGCAAGCAGACCCGATGATGCAAAGTTAAATTGTTTGAAATAACAAAGGGTCGGTGAATTTGATTTTCTTGGATTTTTGATTAAAATCCCGAATGCAGGCCAGATGACTGTCAAAATGGATTAACTACTCTGGAGATATTGAAATTCAGGATGCGTTTCGTTGGAGGTAGAAAAAGGAAGTCATTGTTGGTATCTCTGTAGGAGTTAAGCTTCTTTCTGGCTACAGTTTATTGCCAAACGGTAGACAAGGATTGTGCAAGTGATTAAAATCCGGCCATGGCATGAATAAAGAGGAAAGGAGAGCAACACTATCAGTTATAAGATCACTACGGCGATGAAACGGTGAGTCGGCTGCTCGTTTAGCGACCATGTTGGCATGTCAAATGAAGGAACATGACGGACAGCCTGGGTGGAGACTGACTGACTGGGTGGAGCTGTCATGCACCTCCTAGATTGTGTCTCACAGATGTGAACTGCTCTAGGTTTAAATACATATTTCACTGCATATCCTGGTGTTAATCTGGTACCTGAGGATTATGGAGTGGAACCCCATCACAAACACATGTTTGAGGTTGAGCAAAGACAGCTTTTTTTTCCTTAAAAGCCCAAAATAGGACAGGCCCCTTGGAGTTTTTTTATTCAATCATTAATTTGACTAATTGTGGCAGCGAAGGTAGGGTAATGTGTTTTCCTGCATAGTACTGCCCTAAAAGGAGAAAATCCCTCATAAAAGAGTACATCGCTGCCTCAAGCTCTGCTCTTCTGTTTAGATCATGTGAAAGACATAACTTCAGGAAAATATAGAGTTACATAAGAACACAAATACAATATTTCCACACTGAATATAAGGCACACTGGATATGGTGTAATTTATAGCCTGGCTCAATCCAAGGTCCAGCCTGTATGATATCCAGAGAAATGATGGGGCAGAAAACACTACTATGTAAAGATATAGTGGTGTTATGCCTACGTGAGTAGACAATAGAGTCGCTGTGCCTCGGGTGTGTTGTTAGTTTCAAACCTGACCAGGCCGGCAGTGCACCGCTCAGTGCACGTGTGAGCATGTTGGTGCATGGCGCTGGCTTGCTGATATGGCGGTTCCGCCTGCTGCACTGTAGCACTCGCCCTCCAGTTCGCTGTCCTCGTGCACTTTTGCCGTAGTTCGCGCCGTTAGCACCTTTAGCCCGTGCTAGTGGCTCAGCAGTCGCCATGTTGAGCGCCCTTAAGAGGAAATAGAAATGCTCTGGTGCTCTTAATTAGCATGTTTTCAAGGTAATTAAATGAACTTCTCTAATTTGACTCAAGGGAGTCAGCTATCTGAAGTTTCAATTTGTTTACAGTCGTTATGCTAAACTAAGCTAACTGACTGCCTGCTGTAACGTTAGCTCTATTTTTAGCATTAAGATGGATGAGAACAGTATCGATGTTCTAATATAGTGTGCTCAACAAAAAAAGCAAAGAAAACCATTCACAATGTGAATCTGCTGGATATGAGTTTTAATTTTTTTCAAAATTCTGTTGATTTCTGTGGACTCAAAAAATAGCCCATTTCTACCCTTTGCCCAGATAAAAGTCAGTGAAAATGGCCTCCAGTGTGATCAGAACCGTGGGCATTTTCGTCCTCCAGTGACTTTCAGTGATGAAGGAGACGGCTGATAATTGAATCGGGCGTTATAATCTAAACATCAGATATATTGTCCTCCCTGCTGTCCCCTGTCGCTGTTCTGCCACTGACCGGTAGAGGTGAAGCAGAGGGTGTATTGTCATTGAGTCCTTTCTCTTATTACCTGCCGCACATGAGTGCAAATCACCCGTCTCCTCATTTCATCGCTTTTCATTCACCTATCAAGAAAAGAGCATTAGATTAGAAGACAATTAACAATATAATAACTAATCCAGAACATATATAGATGCCCTACAATTATAATATACATCCTCGGGGCCCTAGTTTAATATTCCTCGGAGACCGTTTTTGAAGCTAAAGGTTAAACAGCTCAGCTCGGCTGCACACCTGCAGAGAGAGACACCTGGTTGCCTGGTTTCTGGCTCTTATAGCCACATCGTCTACATGGTCACGGTTGTTGGCCCTCGTCGATCGGTTCGTCCAGCAGGAGTTACGATGCGGGGACAGGCACGTCTGTCAAAAAAAGTGCAGCAAATGTATCGCCTGGTTAAAGACTACACAGAACCCCCATGTACTAATGAGGAGCCTGTCTACCACAGATGGATGTTTTTGTGGGGTGACTCTGCTGTTCCAAACGTGTCCATGATTGATGGAGCTGCTGACGCCAGGTTGTTCCGTTTTTTTCTCTCTCTCCCTTCTGACAAACCTGCTGTTCGAGATGACGGGCAGACAATGCTCCACACGCTCACGCTTGACATTTTGAAAGGCTGACACGGTTCTGGTTGGTGGGAAGTCCAATCACAACCGAGACCGAGCTCTCAATTAATCATAGTGGAAGAGAATCAAAATAGCCTTTTTGCTGTTTATTCCAACAACAACAAAAAAAAGATGGTCAAAATGAGGCATTCATTGTGCTGGACCACTTTTGAATGAAATCGTGGCGTAACGCTCCCTCTAGTGGTTCAACTGACCTCGTTCTGGTTTTCAAAAATGTGCTTTTTGTAGGACAGGATCTTTTGAAACAGTCGAATGCCGCTGTAGGGAGAGATATCCTGCTTTCTGCTAGTCCGGTATATTAATGATCTTGTAATGAGCGTTTAATTCAAGCATCTGCTTGTCTTGTATTGCTGACTGAGCAGCACAACTGTTTTGCGTTGTGCATTCCACTGAAAAGACACTGAAGCAAAGATAAAGCATCGAATGGGAGGCATCCAACTACCCCCTGATCCCGTGTACTTCATCTATTCACACTTTGAAAGGTGAACTCAGAATGTCAAAAAAGTTTAGTGAGAGGAACTTTTCAATCTTTAACGGGAGGTTCAAAAGTGTGACATTTTGTGTTTCCTGCTGACACAGCAAATCCTCTGCTATATTTTGAAAGTCTATAATTTACAGACAATATAATGAAGGGTAGGGCGATCTGATTTACCTTGTTTAATATTTAAATCTGCAGTTTATCCTTGTAACAAAGTGACTTTGAACCCTTAGTATTTGTATACTAACATGTATATAATATACATGTCTAGAAGGCCATAAACTCTCAAATCCAGTCAAGTGTTATGAATCCAATAATTTCAGAAATCTAAATCAACTTAACAAATTAACAATAAAAGTATTTTTTATGTTTGTAGAGCTTGAGAATAGATGACAGTATCAAGCTGACCTATTATGTATACATGTAAACTGAGTGTGGCTTCTGTTCTCAATGGCCGAGGCCTGATGGGAGAATATGAGCACTGATCCCAGAGCAGAGGGGCCTGTGTGTCGGTTGTTGCGACCCCGGCATTGCACGCGACAGAGAGCCCTTCGTCTTGAGGGAGGTGAACCATTAGAGGTAGCAACGTTTTATGGTTTTTCTCCTGAATCCAAATGATCACAATCAAATGGCTCTCAATACATTCATAGTCTCATTTTTCCCTTCCGTTAGTGTCCATTTTCACCGATTTTAAAGCCGAAGATCTACGCTGGTAGCATTTTTATTGCTTTAAACTTGAGCTCCGGCAGTGGGGGGACTCACAGCCTCCAGCTAAATGAGGAAGGATTTCATTTCAAAAGCCACCCTCAAGAGATTAGCTCAGTAACAATGTAGGTCTACCCTCCATATTATTATTCTCATTACTCATTTGTCTTCATAAATGAGAACCCTTCAGGCAAAATCTCTGCCACTTGGGGGCGTTGACGGGGGTAGGGGAGGGGGTCACTTATGTAGAGTATCTGGGGTTTTGTAGGCTAAACACAGAAGCCGTAGACAAGCCGACTGACAGAAATTGGCTTTAGCTTTATTCCCAAATGTGATCATATTTTAACGTGTACTGTATCATGGTGTGGACTCAGTATCTATAACTGAATGGGAGTATCTCCATCTTGTTTTTTTACGAGACACACCGTAGTAATCATTTATTTTAATAATTTCACCCATGTTTTCATCCTATTTAAAATGTCACTGTTTGTGTCTGATATATCACAATGTGAAAAGTTTTCAAGTCACTGTCTTCATACGCTGTTGGAATGGTGAAACGTGCAATAAGATCTTGCTTAAACCAGTTATGGAAATGTCACGGGTAGTTAATAGGATAATACATTGTAATTTAAATTACAGTCATCCCCTTATTTCTGTTGGTACATGTTTCTGGAGTTGTGATCGTGACAAAACCCTGAATAGTCATACTCAATAGTAGGAACAACAGCAATATGAGTATTGGAGAAGCCCTACAAGGACAGCTATAATATAAAGAATAGAGCATAGAGCACCACACATGGTGTGCACAACCTTAAATTGCTTCATGACATAAACTAAAGCTATTTAAAGGATTTAAGACTTATGATTAAATTCCAATAATAATCAAAAATTGATGGACCCTCGAGTTGTGGTGATATTTGAACAATAGCGCTGAAGACACTACTTTGTTTGACTACTTTGCAGGCGATTGTCTGCAATGAAATGAAAAGGATGTGAATGTTGTATACTCAGTATTGATGCCATGTTGAATTCATCTAACAAGTGAAATTAAACCATGGTACCAACTTAACGTTAATCCTCTTTACAGTTTATAGACCGATTTTGTGTTTAATTTTATTAACGTTTCATTTATTAGTCATTATCCAATGCACTGTTTTCATGAAACACAATTAAACATGCTTCAGGTTGTAACTTCATTGTAAGCTTTATACCTCATGACGCAAACAGGAGACAACAGGAGACACTCTTGTCTACGTCCAAGCTCGTGCTTAGCAAAGAGCCCAAATGTACATTTATGTTGTGTTCCAGGAGCTCATTTGCCCTCCCGACATGCTCTGTCGTTACATCCTTCCAAGTGATCATTTTTTGGTTGAAAAGCGTCTATGCCCGGCGTTGAAAAGACGTTGCAAAATGGTTTAAAATGTAAAGTTGTTCCAACGTCTATTCGTAGACGTTGAAAAGACGTCTATGTTTAGACCACATTTTCAACGTGATTTTTAATACGGTAAAATGTCGTCCTCTACTTTGTGCTGTAGCAGTATTTTATAGATTTAAAAAGAAACAACGTCCACATTTGTACGTTTAGCACCGATATTAAAAATCACGTTGAAAACGGGTCTAAACATAGAAGTCGTAGACGTTGAAAAAACTTTCACTTTTAAACCAATTTGCAACCTGTTTTCAACGTCGGGCCATAGACGTCTTTTGAACGTCTCTTCAACTGATAAATTGCTTGCTACAAACGTACAAATTAAATACTTGTCACAGTTGTCATGTCAACAGCCCTTAGCAAGGACAGCACATTTGTATGTATTAAAATCAATATATCCATCCATCCATGAATGATATATTGATACTTTTCTTATACAAAAACAGAATACAAAAAATATATATATTTTGTGAAAATAAACTACGAAATTATAAGCGCAGCAACAACATGAACAAGTTAGTTTAGAATTCTGTGTTTGTAGCCCATTTTTCTGAATCATTGGAACTTCATTTTCAGATTCCGTAACAAGATCAGGCTCTGAGTCACTAGTACCGGGATAGTGAAATCAGCTCCGTCTCTCTCATCGTCACTCAATGATTCTTTGTGTGAAGGGAGTCAGAATGCGCAGAACACCCTTCAGGTGCAGATTCCTCTAGTCAACATGTTAATTCAATTCAAATTCAAATAATTTTATTTTGTTCAACCCAAAATGAAAAATAGGCCTGAGGGAACTTTACAGTCTGTAAACATGCAGCATCCTGTCCCCAAACCATCACATCAGCACAGGTAAAGCTGTATGTACCGGTGTTAAGGACCTCTGTGACTACTACCATGAAATGGTGCTTTGGAACTTGCAAAATATGACTTTTACTTTGAAGATATTTTAAAGTCTGTACAGTAAAAATGCTTTATATTCATCATGGTAGTAGTCTGAGAGGTCCTTAACACCCATGCATTGGTCTTTGTGTGGAACTATTGAGGAATCTGTTTTTATTGCAGCTCAAATATGTAGAAATGATGTTTTTGAACTTGCAATTATAGGGCTTTTACTTTGGAGAAATCTCCCAATTTGTACAGTAAAATGATTTCCTATTCATCATCCTAGTAGTACACGAATAGTCAGAGAGGTCCTGTACATACACACTTCTATCATTGTCTACTACATTGTCTTACTATTTAAATACTTTTTTCCGGTTACTTGCTCAATACCGTAAATGTCAGCATTAACGTGCACTAAAATTCAAGCGTCGGCTGAGTTGACCGCAGTAAAACCTGGGGGAGAACAGAGGAGGGGTAGGTGTGTACAGAAAGAACAACTTAAACAGTACGTTAGATTCCTACAACAGAAATTATTCAAATAATCACACACACACCCTCTCTACACCAGTGTTTCTCAACTGGTGGGTCGCGACCCACTAGTGCAAGGTGCACTCCTCAGTGCGCAGTTTGATACCCTTTTTTGCATTGAATCATACTCGGATGTTTACTCAAACTGATTGGCTGGCCCTACCAAAACAAAAATCCACCAGCCGCCACTGACAAATATTCTGTCTGATAGTACTACTCTTACTACAATAAAAAGTACTACTAGAATTTCAACTTTTATTAATACTTCAACTACTACTAATATTACTACTACAAATGATAATACTATTACTTTCACTACTACTACAAATACTACTGTGACTAATGGTATTAGTACTACAGCTACACTACACTACTACTACTATTGAAACTAAAACTACCACTATTTCTTCTACTGCTAGTATTACCAGTACCACAATTACAACTACAACACATTTTTTTAAACCATCTCAGCTTTTGCCATTTCTGCATTTTCTGAAAGTAATTTCATTATTTCTTATATCTGTATTTTTCTTAATTCACTTCAGCTTCTGCAAATTCTGTATTTTTAGCAATTTCCTTAAATTCATTTCAGCGTTTTTCATTTTTGTATTTTCAGCAATTATCTGAAATTCATTTGAGCTTTTAGCATTCCAATGCATTTTCAGCAGGAAATGCATTTTCTAGTTTCAAAAATATTTTTAAAAATGTTCACAAAATTATGAGGGGCCGTTTAGGACTTAACTATTGAGACACTCTTGCGCACTCTACTGAACAGGCTGCTCACTGCAGCGTGCGATGAGGCTGACCGCCCGGTGCTGCAGGGGTCCGACGGTCCCCGCTAACTGCACCCGGGGTCGGCTCTAGCCCATTGGCTGCCCTAGGCGATACTAAAATTTGCACCCCCCCCCACCTACCACTTGGGCCCACATTGAACCATATCCATACCATGTCATGTCTGCGTTCCATCAGGTCCAAGTCCTCCCCTAATGCAGCTTCATATGGACCTGAGACTCACTGTCTCCTGTCCTACCCAGGGGTTAACCACATATCGTTCTTCACCCAGTTACAAAACGCTGTGTCACATAATAGAAATGCAGGTTTTCCTGAAGCTTTGAGTCATGTTGGACACTGTCCTCCCTGTCTGGTAATCCAGTGTCCACTGATTCCCGTCTAGGTGTTTTACAGTTTTCCTCCATTTATAGAGACAGGAAGCAAGACGTTCTGAATAAAGTGAAACAGCATTTGAAATGAAAATGAGGAGTTTTCTGCATTTTGTTGCTTCGCAATTTCTGTGTCCCTTGGCCATAGTCCCTCCAAAGACTATCTATTGTCTATTGACAACCCCATGAATCACACCCGGGCTACTCTCTTTTTTTGTGTGAAAGTAGACTCCGCTCTATTCACAATATGTCCTTTCAAGACAGTGTTACTTATGTGACGGCCCTGCCTATTGGCTCATGTCATGACGTCATTGCCTTTCCCAGAGGTAATGCCATCAACTGGATTGGGAGCAGCTGGGGCGTTCTGGCAGTATAAGAGCTTATGGTTCCTGCCTGCCGGGGTTGCTGGTTTTCCCTGGCCAGCGTCCGCACCTTTGTTTTGTGTCTTTTGCCGTTTAATTTAGGTTCACAACATTCCTCCGACATGATCAAGCACCCACACTGACATGACTGAAACTACTGACGTACACACCTCATAGTTGTTTTACTTTTGGATTTGTTACTTTATTTAAATAAATATATTTGGAAATCACCCTTGCATTGTGTCTCTCCCGTGTTTGTCATCCCCTTCGAGCCGGGTCATGACACTTATAGTTCCTGCTACTTTATACCTCTACTACAATCCAAAGGAATATGTTGTACTTCTTACTCCACTGTATTTAATAGTTATTCAAGTCATAATACAAATGACTTTTACTTAATTTTGTAGGCACTTTTTCTACATGTAGTATTTCTTCACTGTAATACTACTACTTAAATGATCTCAGTTTGTTCCACTACTGGTCCTCTTTTGAGTGATCATGAAGGGTGTTGCTTTCACTGGACTAAAAAGAAACAGTAAACAGCTACTACTCTTTGTATCTTTGATGAATAAAATATTTGTCATCCACATATACCATATGAAGGTGTACAAGAACTTAATAAACATTGACCCAATTCCATCTTGGAAATAGAGACTCGAGTTACTGTTTTGAGTATTTTTAAGGCACACAGATTTTATCCATAGAAGGGAGATGTGGTTTTGTTTACCAACAGTTTTATTGAAAGAATCTAAGAAAATAAGAAATGATTCCCAATCCAAGATAATTCTAGCTATACATCCGTCAGTAGAAAGAATAAATTCCGACTTTTGAATATACTTGTATGTATAATCATTAACATGTATTTAGCATCTTATAGATATAACAAACTAAACATTCGATGACTGTATGACAACAAACCCAGAGTTAATCTGTATAGGCCTTTCGAGGAAGAGGTAGAACAGTAATACACAGCTGTAGCTTCTTGACCATCAACAACCTGTGTGACTGGGTGGACATATTATCTGGTCCAAAGGCACCAGTGCAGACATTAAGGCTCTACTTAATAAAAACCTCATTTGAGCTCCTTCACCACAGCTTCCTGGAACATAACTGTCACGGTTACCTCGGACAGGACCCAGACGCAGACCAGATCAGATGGGGTAAAACAAAAAGGTTTATTTTGTTGAGTCAGATACCAAAAACCACAAAACGGAAAAACACCAGTAGTCTACGACTTTCTGGTTCCAGGAGTGGGCCCTTCACAGAATCCTTGACCCACGAGAGATGCGGGCGTGTCAGGGGGCCGAAGTGTGGTGAGGCGAAGTCCAGCAGGTTGACCGACGGTCGTAGAAGGGACGATCTCTTGGCGGTGGCTTTCAGGTCAACGGCACGGACCAGAGATGGCGGTCCAGGAAGACTGCAGACTGCTTGAAGACTGAAGGATGGAGGTGTCGGGTGAAGGCTCAGGCCAGGAGCTGGAACAAGAAAAAGGGTTGAGAAGGTTTCAGAAGCTGACTTCCAGGATGGAGGTGGCTTTGGAGGGCTGACGGATGGAGGATTTTAGTTGCTAAAAGAGGCTGTATGTAGAGGTCTTAACTGCAGCTGCCCACCACACACTCAAGGTGGAGGGGGCACCTGCAGTCTACTGCCAGAGACTATGTGTAGAGGTTTGGCCTATAGGTGTCTGCCAGTGAAATGCAGGCAGAGGAGGCTCCTGCAGTTCACTGCCAGAACCTAGAGGTGGACTTTAAGACTGAAGCCGTCTGCAAGTAAAATACAGATGGAGGAGGCACCTGCAGCTTACCGGAAGATTGTAGATGTTAAGCCAAGTGGAGGTGAGTTTCAGGTCAACGGCACGGACCAGAGATGGCGGTTCAGGAAGACTGCAGACTTCTTGAAGACTGAAGGATGGAGGTGTCAGGCCTGGATCTGGACCAAGCTGGAGGTTGAGCAGGTTTCTGGAGCTGTCTTCCAGGATTGAAAGTGTATTATTACTGAAATACTATAAAATAAAAACATACAAATAAATACAACTTAATACAAAAAATACAGCATGATGAAACTTAAAAATGAATGTAAACATGTAAATCATTTTACTCCATGTAAGTAATTTCAAACTCGGATAAATTCTTTTCAAACGAATAAACATTCTTATTTGGATTATGGTTCCTAACATTACCTGGAGCATCAGTGCGTCTATTGCACCACCAGCTGTCAAACTGGTCTCTCCACTCTAGATAAACCCTCATATCTACCACCCAATCTGGCTCAGGCTGGTCCCATAACGGACGATACTCACCAGGACTTACCTGCGATGCTTCCCCTGATCCCTGAGGAGGCTTAGGGGGACTTACCTGCGATGGTTCCCCGGGTCCCTGAGGAGGCTCAGGGGGGCTTACCTGCGATGGTTCCCCGGGTCCCTGAGGAGGCTCAGGGGGACTTACCTGCGATGGTTCCCCGGGTCCCTGAGGAGGCTTAAGCAAAGGTTTAATGTCTGGAGTACCAGTGGCTCTTTTAAACCACCGGCTGTTTAACTCGTATACGCACTCCACTCTAGCACAGCTCCTTTTAGATAATGGTTCATGGGGACTTACCTTTAAAGACTTACCTTGTCCATGGGTGGAAATTGAGGGGATGCTACGGAAAGATTTAGAGGAGGAGCGAGAAGAAGAACTAGAAGAGGAGCTAGAAGAAGAACTAGAGGAGGAGCTAGAAGAACTAGAAGAGGAGCCAGAAGAATTAAAGGAGGAGCTAGAAGAACGAGAAGAGGAGCCAGAAGAATTAGAGGAGGAGCTAGGAGAACTAGAAGAGGAGCTAGAAGAAGAACTAGAGGAGGAGCTAGAAGAACGAGAAGAGGAGCCAGGAGAATTAGAGGAGGAGCTAGAAGAACTAGAAGAGGAGCTAGAAGAAGAACTAGAGGAGGAGCTAGAAGAACGAGAAGAGGAGCCAGGAGAATTAGAGGAGGAGCTAGAAGAACTAGAAGAGGAGCTAGAAGAAGAACTAGAGGAGGAGCTAGAAGAACGAGAAAAGGAGCCAGAAGAATTAGAGGAGGAGCTAGAAGAACTAGAAGAGGAGCCAGAAGAATTAGAGGAGGAGCTTGAAGAAGAGGGAAAGGAGAAGGTACCAGAGGAGGGAGGAGACGGCCCAGGTGAGGTGCCGATCAGGGAGGACGGTCCTCTGATCCTGAGGATGGTCCGCAGGATCCCGGGCCGGTTAAGGTCCGGGATCTGGACGCTGGTGTAGCTGCACCGTCGGGCCATCTGAGGGTAAATAAACAACAACACAACCCTCAGATCACCGATGCACATCGTGGTCATTTCTCACATCACATATTGCATTAAAAGTGGATTCAAAGTAGATGTCATGCAATAAATAATACACTAACAAAAGAAAACGCAGGATAATAAAACTGTTTGCATCTGGTTCAGTGTTGAAAACTGAAGGAGGGCAGAAGGAGGACACATGCTGCTGGTATCAAACCCACGGACAGTCATATTATTAAATTGACCCCTGACATGGTCTGATATTGCAACACCATTTTCTTTTCATAATTCATGAGAAAATGAAAGATTTGGCGGTGTAAATATGAAAGAAGATAGAGTCTATCAGTTGTTTATTCTAAATATGAATATGTGCATGTATTTACATGTGTGTACATTAAGAATCAGTCAGGAAGCTTTATTACAGTCTACACAGAGTACATCTAACATTCAGACTAGTGTGAAATATAGTGTAAAATATAGAACTGGTATCGGGCGTTTTCCTGATAGCAGTCCTTCTTCAATTTATCACCTCTTTATTCTATTAATTGTACATCGCAGCGCGAGGGGGAGGTGCAGCACGCGCACATGCAGTCCTATACGGTTACTTAACAAATCGCTCTATTCACTCTTATGAAATGCATCAACCACGAGCAGAGTGCATTTCGATGTTAAATATCAAGAGAAATAGTGTATGGAGCATGTAATAATACATTCATAAGTAAGTTTCAACCACCGTGACTTCACCTTCACGTTGTGACGTCACACCTCAACCGTCTCTATGGACCCGGTGGTTTCCAAATAAAAACATTTATTTCAGCGTTCCATGGCGTTCTCAGCGCCATCTTTTTTCACAAATTCCAATGTTAATCTTCGACGATTTGTTACCCTCAAACCAAAATAACAGTGTTTTAAAACATCTACACTAATTGTTGACACACCCGAGAGATGTCCCGCGAGATGTAACACATCCCGCCTCTCCAATAATCATTTTACACGGAGAAATCCTCGACTGAGTGTCTTTGCCCATCGAATCTTATTTCTTTCACCTTTAAACTCAATGTGTCTTAGTCATGTATAACCTGGGGACCGTTCTAAGGTTGTAAGAGGATCAAAACGTTGTCTTACTTGAACACCGAAGGTTCCAATCACAGCCAACTTCCTTCAGCAGGTGGTCGTCCTCGATGCTCCGCCGCTCCTGAGGGCCTGTTTCAGCCTCGTCTGTGCTCCACAAAAGATGTTATGTAGTCGTTCACTTCTCCAACAATATTCGTATCCAGTAGATTCCGTCCAGCAGTCAAAAACTCAAAGATTTCGTTCTCAGCAGTTTGCTTTCACAAGAGGTTTAAAGTTCGTGTTCAAGTCAAAGTGCAAAAGGAACGTTCAGGAAGTCCGCTGACCTTAAATACCCTCGGTCGGGTCATCGTTCGGTTGCCATGGCAATTTATGGCGCGCGTGCGTGCGTATTTGTACGTGCTCACGTTTTTATTAAATATATATCGATTTTTATTTATTCCGGTATTATCCACGTTCTTTTCGTTCTGGCCAACATTTTAGTTGTTTATCATGCTATGTTGTGAACACAGCTTAAATAGTTATTAACACTGCAGCAGACCATAAATATCATTAAATAAATTGCATTAAGGACCAAGTGGGAAAATGTTCAATATATGTACATGCAGGGCCGGCTCTTCCTATAGGCGATCAAGGCGACCGCCTAGGGCGCCAAGTTCGTGGGTAGCGCCCTCTAGCATAACGCATCATTCTTCCAACAACTTTGATTAACGAAATAAAACCCAGGTGAAACAAAACCATGATTAAAACAAATAAACATGGCGCCCTCGCCATATGTACGGTATGTTATATGTGTTTGGTGGGGGCGCGACGGTCACGCGCAGCGGAGCTTATGGTTGCGTGCGTTGCAAGGCAATGGTCACACTCGGATCAAGCTAACGTAACATCAGTGCAAACTCTGGTGCAAAGGAACGAAGAAAAGCAGCAGGAGGAGAAGAAAGCCCTGTAAAGAGGTAACGTTACGTATTTCCACCTCAGACAAGTCATTTCATGGCACACATTGGATGCTTTAGATTAACACTGTGGTCGTTTACACAGCTAGTGTTGCCCTTGTTAGCCAACGTGCTTTAAGACTCAAGGAGCCTTCCAGCTAGCATAGTGATGACACATTCTAATCACTAATCAAAATACACCTCTTCACGGTTCCACATTGAGACTTGTCCGGGACACTCTTTACCTCCATTATGCCGATTTTATTTTACCGATTTGAAACGGAATACATTTGTGTGTGACGTTAGCTAACGTTAGCTAGCGTTTTTCATAATTGACGTTAGCTAACGTTAGCTAGCGTTTTTCATAAGTGACGTTAGCTAACGTTAGCTAGCGTTTTTCATAAGTGACGTTAGCTAACGTTAGCTAGCGTTTTTCATAATTGACGTTAGCTAACGTTAGCTAGCGTTTTTCATAAGTGACGTTAGCTAACGTTAGCCAGCGTCAGCAGCTTCGTTCCTAGCAAGCAAGCCATTATTCGCATAATTTAAAACGGTTTAATTTAACGTTAGGTACTTAAATATCAGAAATTGTCTAAATGTTAAACATTTTTTACAAACACCTTAATTGTTACCTATATTATTTGCACAATATTACAACTCATCTGCGTTGTCAAAGGGAAACGTGCCTAAATAAATGAAAATGATTAAGCTGTACTGTACTGTAACGTTACTTGTCCAAATGACAAAGGCCTCAAATCATTAATGTCGAGGCATTCTCTTCAGATTAGTTTTTTTTACCCGATAGTAACTTTTTTATTGTTTTTAATATGCCTGGTTTGTTTGTTGGTTTTATTGTTTATCTGTGCTATATATGTACTGGTTTTACTTTAAAATGTCTTTGAGTACCATGTAAAGCGCTATTTCAATAAAATGTATTAATATCATTACTAACAAATGGTCTCTTAATGTACAATCTGGTATATACAGTATATGCATTCCACACTATATGTTGTCTGGATTGTATTTATGGTAATGCAGAGACACTCACCTCCTGAACAAAGCTCAGCTGATCCCCAGGTTCACCTCTCTCTGAACCTTTTAAGTTTTTATTATAGTTATTGGTGGTAGTATTAATAAAGCTATAATCATCTGTAATAATTGAATTCACTCAAAATATGACCTCACCCTTCCATTCATTGTAAACAACTTTCAACCCCATTCTTGATCGTTTCATCATTTTAAAGAACTTCACTGATGTGGTTATTCTCTGTGCTTAAATACAGCTGCAGGTGAAGAGACATGTAGGACCACACCTAGCACAGCAGCCGGTGAAACAGAGCATGCAGCAGGTAATCTATTTAATAATCTTTATTTGACTTTACACTTACAAAACAATAATTTATTTACACCTAATTCAAATTTTTGAATAATTGTTTACTCTAAAACACTACTGATCCTGTTAACAGAAGAACATTTTTTTATATGCATTTACTGCCTGTCGTATGACTCACAAGATCAGTAATAAATCTCAACATATGACCAAGAGAAAAAATCAGTCATTGTATTGCCTATTGCCATAATCTGTATTAATAGATGAACATCAATTGTATGTATTTGCCTTCAGGTGAAGGAGCAACAGACACAACTCTCCCTGATTCTGCACTACAGCCTGCAGACACTTTCGCCCCCACAACAAGTTCTGATGTCCATGAGTCCATCAGGGAAGAACCGATTGATCCTGCTGACTGGCCAACCCTGTCTGGCCAAAGTTACTAAAAATTAAAATATTCTGAGACCGTTATATTTGCTTGTAGTACATTTATCAAATATAAATGTACAATATAATACAAACAACATAGTGTACCTATAATGTATAGCAGAATGATAACATGGAAGTGGTTCAAAGTGGCCGTAGGTGGGAGGGCGCAAATCTTAGTATCGCCTAGGGCAGTGTTTCTCAACTGGTGGGTCGCGGACCCGTTTGTAGTGGGTCGCGGGCCTTTGCATGGGAAAAAAATATATATATATTTTGAAGGGACTTTTTGTAATGCAGCGGAGTTTTTTTTCCGGCTCGTCCGTCCATGTTGTTTTCCGTCAGCGCGGCAATTAGAAGCCCCCCCCCCCGTCGACACTGCTAGTGAACGCGGAAGCACCCCCCCCCCCCCCCCCCGTTGACCGATCGAATTGGGTCACGGCTCGTCGTTAAGGGGTAAAGGTGGGTCCCAGAGCCAGACAAGTTGAGAACCACTGCTCTACACCATGCGCCACCGCATTTACATTGGCATGCAGTAACCTAAGGACATTATCTAAGGATAATGTTTGGCAGTAACACAAAGTTGTTAAATAATATAAATGTTTTTAAATCTAAATTTTAAACCTAAATATAAATGTAATGTGCACGGGCACGGTGCGCGGACGCCGATGGTCGCTCAACTCCCGGCGACCGGACCATCCGCGTCCGCGAATCAGTGAAAACAGATGGTTTCATCATCGCTGATGGTTTAACTGGTCCGCCCCGCGTGACATCAAAGTGGACAGTATGTGGCCCCCTACCTAAAATGAGTTTGACACCCCTGCTCTATAACAAGCTAATTCATTCGGACTTGTCATCTTGTCTTGCTGCGTGAATTACCGTAATTATTGTAATGTTGAAACATTTAAATTTACATTTAACATCTATATATAACATTTACCATTTACATTTATATTTATTATTTATATTTACGTTTAACATTTAGATTTAGACGAAACATTTATATTATTTAACAACTTTGTGTTACTGCCAAACATTATACTTTGAAAAGTTCTTGTGTACATGATTTTCTCTTTAAATGTTTGAAAAAGTGATGTCATTTTTTTTTCATATGGTAATGGTAAATGTACCAAAACTGCGCAGGATTTTAGAACGTGCAACCTTTTACAATGAGACAGCTGCAGATTCTGTGTTATGATGTAAGGATTACATTAAAGTGTTTGCTGGCCAAGAACAATTTTCAGATTAACTGCTTGTTGTATTTAACTAAAATCATGCAGTGTAGATACTGCAGAGGGTTGATCTCATTTGGAAAGAACAAGTGCAGAGGTTAACAAGAAATACATTGCAAAAACAGAAGCAGAAGTGAGAAAGTCTGAACATACATTCTATTTATCATTAGTATGTAAAATGTCCCTTTCCCTACAGCTGACATATTACCATTTGGAGGGGATTTACCCCTTGCTCAGAATTTTATTAAAAATAAACAGGATCAATATAGAGATAACTTGAATATATAAGAGTGGATAACAGGGCCAGTAGACAAGCCAAAACTAAGGGCCTCTCGCTTCCCTTTCCTGTGTGCATGCAACAGCAGCTGCTAGGTTAGCTTGCCAGTTTTGTGTCACAGCTGGCCGTCGACTACTGTTGGAATCCTGCCGTTAAAAACAGAAATAATCATCATGGGGACTAACCTGGCTTCAATGTCTGTCTCTGAACAAATGGCTATGCTTTTTATAGAGCTACACATAGAGCCAGTACATGTCAGACCGCACAAGTAAATAGACCTCAAACAATGTGACACATAATTATAATGATGATTTTGAATTTTACCTCAGCTCTACGGAGAGAATTTTAGCTCAGTTAACTCTTGACGGCTCTGAATTAACTTCTGGAAGCTGTTTTTGGGGGAAAAGACACAGTGATTGTACTACCAGCTCAGCACTAAACCGCAGACAGAAAATAACTGGTGAAGTCATTTTAGAACAAGATACTTCCCTTAGGAGTCTGTGGTAACTCAAAACAGTGCAAACGATTATTGTGAATATTGCACGTACACGTACAATGTTGGGTTTAAAGCTTGTTTATTTTCCAGCCAAGAGGCCAAAATATAATTTCTTACTGCTATAACCATCCATTTCACAACATATATGAATACAAATGAAATGTGCAAAAATGTTCTCATTGCAGTTCCATCTTTTTTGTAAATCAGATGACAGTACATTTGTATGGTTGAATAGTTTCAGATGGTCTTCTATTAAAAAGTACAACATAACTGTCACAAACAGACGTTCCCCGTCTCCAGAATATTAAGGTCCGAACCTCGGGATCTCAGTCACCCCTCTGCTGCACGTTACAGTGGTTTGTGCCACTCAGGGTCAGCCCACTGAGCCGGCACAGCCACTCCCATCTACGCACCTGTGGCTCGTCTCTAATCAGGAGAGCCTGGGCATTTAAGCTGCCGAAGCCTCAGAGGCCGGTGCGAAGTCTTGTGCATGTTGCCATCACAGTCCGAGCGGTCTATTGATATCCTGTTTCTGCCTACCTGCTATTTGACCTCTGCTTTGTCCCAGACCTCGTTCACGCCTGCCTGACCCCCGACGGTACCTCTGCCTACCTCTGCGCTCCCGGCTCTCGACCCCTCGCCTGAATCCCAGCTCCGACCTCGCCTGCTCCCTGACGGTGCCTCTGCCTACCTCTGCGCTCCCGGCTCTCGACCCCTCGCCTGAATCCCAGCCCCGACCTCGCCTGCTCCCTGACGGTGCCTTAGCCTGTTCCCTGATTGCCTGGCTTTTCGACCCCTGCCTGTTCACCGGACACTACCACGCCTGACGTCTTTACCTCCTTAATAAAACTGCGCTCTGCGCTTGGGTTTCACTCTGGTCTCCTGTGGTGCGTTACAATAACATTTGACATTTTTATTTTCATCAAATGGCCATTTTCTGTTTAATATCAAGTATGAACATATATGTAATTTGAAACAAATGATATTCATAGAAGCTCATATGAATAATGCGATATAGGTGCAAATGGTGTCCCTTGCACCACAGATGTATAAATAGATATATGTGTGTGTATATAAAGCAGGGGCTTTTCGGATCCCCTGGAGACCCCCTGACACAGGTAGAGGCGAGATGGCTATTGAAAAATGTATGTAATGCCAAAAATGTATTTTCCTCCTTGCCATCACACCCGCTAAACCTATAAGGAAGCTGAAAGGATATTATGTCTGAGGTGTGGCTCGGGCATTACTCTGTGGCCTAATGCAGCATCTTTCACTAGGGAGCTGGCAGAAAAGCTTAATTTATGGCATATACTGTTCTGCTTCAAAAACCCTAAAGATTCAGAAATTGGTGATGACCACAAAGTTAAAAATCAAAACGAAAAAACAGTGTTCTGTGCCATCTAGTGGCTTGCAGCCTTAATGATGATTATTACTATATAGAATGGTAAGCACTGTATGATCAGTAAATTTAATTTTAGATGGCTTAAAAGTAATCAATCAATCAATCAAGTAACCCCGATCAAGTCCTACCCTCAGTGTTCTGAGTGTTAGTTATAGTGCTGTTCATACTGGAAAAAATGGTTTATACCATGTTATCTTTGCTCAGAAGGTCATTGAGGATGGGGATTCACCCCGTGTCTGTCCACGGCTAGTCTCATATTCCGCTGAAACAAACTGACCAGTACTTTGGGTGGCCAGTAATGGCCGCTAGGACCTCTTGTGGTAGTAAGCCAACAGTGCTACTCCCCCCCCGCCCCACCACCGCTGTGAGGAGCGATTGATGGGTCCAGTCGAAGGCAGTAGAGAACAGTTCATCAAAGGTGTTTTGAGAAAATATGACTCACCAATGCTAATGGCAACAGGCAGACAACCAGAGTGCTGTTTGTGGGTCTTATGTGACAACTTGGAGACTGCAGACGTCGCCTCTTGTTCTAGTTTGTATGAAGTGTGTTTTGACACGCATCATAGCCCATTGGGGACGTAGGGTGTTAGCCAATCACAGATTGGGCTCATCCATTATTACATTACATGTCATTTAGCTGACGCTTTTATCCAAAGCGACTTACAATAAGTGCATTTCCACATAGAGATACAAAGTCAGAAGAACAAGTGACAAGAAAGTACAATTTTCATCAAATAAGCAGTTTCAAAACATGTTATAGAAAAGTGCCATTATGAGTACAATTTAAGTGCTACGATGTATTAGTGCTACGGTTTGCTAGTGTTTTAGTCACACAATACAGCAGTGGTCGTTGTAGGAACACCTGGCGGAGATCAGCACTCCACTGAGTGCACCAATCAGGTACGGAGAACAAAAAGAGACGTAGACATAGAGACGTACACTTCAAAGGATCACAAGAACAGGAACGCTGGGTGCGTTCCTGTTCTTGTGAGGTGGGCTATACCCTCCAAACAACATGAGCGTTGTACTGATTTAATGACATATCGAAAGTCTCTCTCTCTCTCTCTCTCTTGTGGTGCTGAGCTGTACACTGGCATGGCAGTTACATTTTGCCTTGGATAAAAAGGGAATGATTGTATAAACTCTGCAGCTGAAGATGGCAGATGCAATATGACCAGCAAAACACAGAGGACTGTTGAATTGCACTCTCTTTAGTTTCCTTGGTAACCTGAGGGAAATTAGCAACAGTGAGTGCAGAATTCTTCGGTTGTATAAATAGCATCGGCGAGGTCAGGAAAGCAACCTTTCCATTTTTATGAGCTAAATGGGCCTGTGATTCATCTGTGGAGTGTTATAACATAAAAGAAGGGGTAGAAAAAATGAAATGTGGAGATATAGCGTCAGTATTTCTCAGCAGTGAGGTCATCTGGCAGCCGAAGACATGAACTCTAAGTGAACTTTTATTTGTCTCCGTCTGCTCTGCCCTGTCAATCAGACACTCGAGTGTTCTCAGGCTTTTTAATTCCCGCTGTTTATGTACGTGGTATGCTTTTAGTGTCTGTTCAGGCTAAATACCCAGTCAATTATTCAATGATACGCTCAAGCTCGTTCTTCAACATTTTAAGGCTCTCTGCAGTATTTCTATTAACATACATCTATTCAGTGAGTTTGTTCAACTGTCAGGTGTAATTTCTGAAAAAAGAAATGAAAGACAAAATGCATTTGCTGCAGGTGGATTTAAAAATACAAGTCGTCTGAAAGATTTTACCGTGTTTACTGAGGGGATGAATCAAGATCAAGGATGAACAGATGTAAGGTCATTTACTCATAGACTTTCATTTAAACATATTTTACAGGTGGAGGAGACGCCCACTGACAGCCATTAGAGAGAATGCAACTTTAAGGCCCTTTAGCATTGGCTTCACTCGTTCAGAACCAATTGTTTTGTGATTAGTTCAAAATAAAATAAATGAGAAAAAATTAAGACATGTTGATACATACTTTATAATGCGTTTGTTTTAAGGGGGAAAGAAACAGTTGGAAGCACAAAGGTTTATTTGACTTTTACTAAGAGGGAAGGTATGTTCCATATTAAGGTGTGTTAACACTATACGTGTATTTAGCAGAAGGATTGAGGAGGATCTATCACTTTAAGAGTGTCAGAGCTCCTTGACAGATTCCTCATCTTTTTTTCTCTCACAACACCGCTCTTGTGCCATGCATGGCTTGTTGCCGAGGTAACCGGGCTGAGACCGGTTTAGCATTTCCAGCAGGGCCTGGTGAATCAACTCATTCTGACATGCAACTGACAATAACATGCTGCCTGACTGGCTCAGGTATTTTCTCTACCGTTCCAAAAATCTCAGCTCAATCAACACAAGTGGGTGTAGATTGAGCTCGATTCCATGTTTGGCCGATGGGCGTGGTCACAAAGAAAGCACACCGAGCCGTGTGTGGCGACACTGCTTTGGGTTGTAAAGCAGAAGATGAAAAAAAAAAGTCAGGCGTGGTGGTGGAAATGTTTGTCTGTGTGTTTGCTGATGAGGAGTTACAGTTACTGTCCTTCTCCAGCAGGGGACACTCTGTATGTACGTGTGTGTGTGTGTTTGTGTACGTCTGGGTGTTTGCATGGATACTTCTGCATGCATGTGAGTCACATCCCCCGACATGGCTGTCAAGCATATCATTCTATTGTTTTTCATTCTCTAACGAGCAAACGTTTTTTGTACAGACAGCTGCAATGGACCAATTTTTCATAGTTAATCAAACAAGGAAAATGATGCAATCAGTGTGTTTAGATACACCACAGCACCAGCACACTTTTCTGCTACCTGCTTTTTTTTATTTTTTTTTATTGACCGAATCATTATTGAGCTGCCTCCCCACGGACTGAAAGCACATCTGTCAATTCCTGCCCGTCTGAATCTGCATCTGTATTGCTCCCCTGGTATTCTCACTGTTTACTGGTAATCCGTCCGCCGGAAACTAGCGCTTTCAAAAACAAACAAATGGATTGGGCTCATTCGGCCCTCAATTAATTCTGCTAATGATCAAACACTTGGCATACTTGGACTGCGCTATTCATACAGATGTGGTCAAAGAGAAAATGTAAATCACGGCTTTCTAGAGTTTCCAACACATCCTTGGAACACTTACATCCAGGGGCGATGGTTTCATTCTAATTAAATATTTACAGCCACCTTTCAACGTGAAATCGTCTGCTTCCCTTCTTCTACGTGGGCCTGGTCAATATGAATTGTCACTCGTTGCGCCCAGCTGTGGACTCACTGAGGCCTGCATGGCAGCAGGGCTGGGTGTGATGCAACAGCTCGCAATAAACATTGAGCTGTAAGAGCAAGTAACACAGCGGCAAGCGGCGCAAGTGAAACCCAGGCCTGGTGGGACACCAAAGATGCACACACACGCAAAACGGTGGTGGAATGAAAAAAGGTGCGGTCTGTCCTTGATGCCCCTGCTCGTTCCACGGCTGGCGTTTTCCTGCCTGCCTGCTTTGTGTTGAGTTGATGTTGGGCCTGAGGGTGAGCGTTATGAGATGACCTGCCTCATCCATCACCTGTCACAGGTATAGATTAGAGCAGAGATCAATGGGACAGCCTTCCAGACTGAAGTGTAGCAAGGGGAACGCATGGGACTGGCTGATAGTGGTCCGACCCCTGAGGTCCACCAGTCTGTTTTGATTTGTGTGTGTGTGTGTGTGTGTGTGTGTGTGCTTGTGTGTATGCGTGAGTGTTCACCTCCTTTGCTGCCTCTTAAATCAGTGTATTATCAGTGACCAGGTCTCCTTGAAGCTCCCTTGTCCCTTTCCCACCCTGTGCCAACCTGCCTGTAAAAACTTCAACACAGCAGAAACCTGTTTGATTTATATAATAAATTTCAACATGGCCACAGATTAAAAAATTCAAATCATTTGTGGCCGAATTAATGTGTCGAGAGGCCCGATCTCTATGTTTTTTAGTGCACCATTTAAGCAAAATGTAACGTTTAAAATAATGAATGTAATGAAAAGAATATTGGCAAATGACTAGAGAATTCATTTACAGGTTTCGTATCACTCATATTGAAAGAACAAATAGACAACCGATGATGACAGTGGTGTTGCATTTAGGAGTTTGTCTCACCTAGAAAAATATAGTCACACGTTAAATCTATAGAGCATCACGTTTAAGACTTGTCTACAGCATGTGGTGCCGAAAGAAAAGCTCCCAAACCCCCATCAGTTTCTAATGGGAGCAATTGAGAGAAACAAGCACTTCCACACGCACAGACACACACACACACACGCACATAGACAACATAGAAATCAAAATCTCAGGCACATACTGAAGTGGCCTGCGCAACAGCCCAATATATTGCATGAATAAAGTTCAGAATTGTTTAATTAAATCATCAAGTCATCTTAGTGGTTTTTGCTCCTTGATAGCAATGGGAACTCGAAGATAGGAAAGCCCAAAAGAAAAACCCACAAAGCGATGTTGACCAAGCTTCTCTGTGTCATATGTCTGCAGTAAAATAAGGCCGCATGTGCAAAAAAACGGTTGTTCTTTGAAGAATGAATTCAGATGACTCTGCATTGGCATGGGACTGAACGTGTAATGCTAAACAGATGGCACGATTGCAGAACCGAAAAGGGATTCCTTTTAATACTTCAGACATTACGCTTTAAGTCTGAAGTTCTAAAAAAATCATCAAGCCACGAAATTTAAAACAATTTAGAAATTCCAAATACCTGATTAATGCAAATGTTTTGGATGGGAGGGGAAACATGAATTCACCCACCAATAAGAGGGAAGGAAGGAAGAAAGGAAGGAAGGAAGGAAGAAAGAAAGAAAGAAAGAAAGAAAGAAAGGAAGGAAGGAAGGAAGGAAGGAAGGAAGGAAGGATGGAAGGAAGGAAGGAAGGAAGGAAAGAATTCAACTCAGAGCATACAAAACTGTCTTTAGGACCCAGTGTTGCTCCTCCTCAGCCTTTGTAGTTTGTGTGTGTGTGTGTGTGCGCGCGCGTGCGTGTGTGCGTGTCTGTGCGGAGATGAGGGAGACTAAGATGTGCTTCTTGCTTATCACGAATCACATCGAGCTTTTCGCCAGCTGAGGGGGGATGCAGAACGGGGCAATTTGAGCCAGGATCAGCTGCCACAACTGCTGCTTTTTCTTTAAAAAAAATAAAAAGACAAGAACAAAAAAAGGCAAATTTATTTCATTGATATCATACATTTATTTGGTTCATTTTTTGGGGGGGACTATGACAGCCAGTGCATTTCGACTGCATTCCTGCTGCTGGCCAGGACTATGATTTATCAATGCTCTCAGCTTTGTTCTCATGACACACTTGCACTCATTCAGTCTCATCAAAACAGCAGAGAGCGGTGATTTGCCTTCAACTTCTTCGACGATTTCGTCCGCAGCAGGTACTTACTTAAGGTGAGTCTGTTTATTTATTTGGATATTTCTTCGTATACAAAATCCTCCTTCAGACACAAAGAAAAATCATTTATTTTATTATTAATTAACAGACGGGGAAAATGTGGACTCGGGGCTTGATCCCTCATGTTCTATTATAGCTCATTTTCTGCATTTAAAGATGTTGTTTGTTTTGGAATTGTCTAAATTGACGACGCACGGCTTCAAATCGTTGCACACCGACTTGATCCAGTAATGTGTGTGTGTGTGTGTGTGTGTGTGTGTAACCGTAATGTTCACTGAGTGGGAGCGTGGGACGTGAATACTAATTGGCTGCCAGTGTCCGTATCTCTGCTGCTTCTTCTCCTCCTCCTTCATCTAATTATTTATTTCATTTATTTCGCTCGCGTGTCGAAGGGGGATCCCCAGAAACAAGTGACGGATCGAATGAGTCCGCGGGTCACGTATGAGGTCTAAATTGAGCCCTCGTTCGTTGCAGCCTCCGTCGTGCTGAGTAGGCGTCGGGAGCCGCCATGTGGAGCAGAGAGAGCGCTCCTCTACTTCGCGCCTGCCTGCTGGCGCTCACGGCTCTGTGGAGGGCCAGGTGAGTCTTTCTGAACGGGAGACGCCTCGCAGCGGCCTTATGGTGGAGAGGCGGGGAGACTGGAGGTGTCCATTTATCAAGTATTTATTTCGTTTTTCACAACGGACTCATTATCAGCAGGAGGAGAGGCGGTTTGTCGGCCTGCAGTCTGATCATAAAAATAACCTGCGGGGCGTGTGGGTAATTACCTATAGCCCACTGCATGTGGTGTTCAATTTCTAATATCCCTAAAAAATCCATACTGTGTAATGGTTATTAGATATTACACATTTATTATCTGTAACTGCGTATTACCGGGATTTTTCTTTTTAATAGCCTATTAAGGATATTAGCCACACAACCGGTATATGAATCTTGAAGATTAACCTATGTTTAAAGGATAATGCATCTATCAATACATAGTATTGACAAAAATATATATGAAGCCTAACTACTTGAAATTCCAAGATCTTAAAGAAAAAAAGCATGTGTGAAACCTGCTTTGCACCTTCCTTTTTGCTACACCCACTGTTTGATCTGCGGACATCTCACATTATCACATGAGGTGTAAAGGTGTCTTTGGAGAGACAATTGGCAGTGACAGTTCAGGCCACTTGAGAGCTCACACTAGATGACAGTTGACAAAAGAATGAAACAAATGATGTCAGAGGCATGGGAGGCAATTTAAATAAAAAGCAGAAAATGGCCCACTGAGTGCCCTTTATTGTTCTTAAATTGTATCCATCTGTTCGACTGTTCTAGTCATTTTCCCGGAATACATTTTGTCACTTTAGTAAAAGCGCAGGTGTAAATAACACAAGTGATTAATTAGTGACTGAAACTCACTTTGCAACCATTTTAGCGATGGGTTATTGAAACATCTGTAGTTCTTGTATTTCAAACTTCTCACCCAACCCTCTGCAATGCAACTCAACTTTGTTATGCTGACTAACTAGTTATGCTAACTAACTAATTAGCATTAGCTAACTAGGACTAAGTCCTAAACCAGCCCTGAAAGCTAGTTAGCTAGTTCGACAGCTAACGTTAGCTCGCTAATGTTAACACAGAGAAACCGTATTACCTAAACATAGGTGAGTAAACCAATGTTTAGGGATAAATGTGAAGGTTTAAATTAGCATTCTCTCACACATGCTAATGCCAGTTTGATGCTAACGGCGCCACAACACAAAAAAACCCTGATATGCTGATATGGATGTAATATATAAGTGAACATAATATACTACAAATAAAATCATTAAATATTCCTCTTATTAGGTTTTAACCAAGGAGAAGGTTAGAACATTATAAGTAGGCTAAGTATATCTAGCACGTCCTCTGATGGTAATTAGAGCAATGTGTTCAAAACCATATTCAGATGTATACAATGATTATTATTGTATGGACATTCCTTGCTTATAGTGAAATATGCCTTTTAACCTGTGGCTTTTTCACCAGAGCAGAGCTTTCATCAGTGTTGAATATGTCAATCTTCAATGTAGAATCTGATCTGAATTCATTTACCATGGCTCTCGAGCTCTGATTACATTTGCATATTCCGTTGTGTTTTGGCTCCAAGATCAGATGGCTCACAAACGTTCTGCTTTGAACTGGGTCATCCATGTGGATGAGGAACACTGTGTGTGTTTGTGTGTGTGCGTCTGTGTGGGCAAGTATGAAGTGTCTGCCAGATAATGACGACCCCCTTTTCCCTGATACATTCAGCCTGGTGAAAAGCACAATTATGAGTTTAAATACACTGAAAATGTAATCAAATGTAATCCTGTGTAAGTGTCCCTTTGGTGGTCATGCTGTTATTGTGTATCTGTCTGTTAGGTCAATGAATGCCGATGCCACATCGGATGCCTTTAATACCAACATCACCCTGTTCACACGCATCCTGGACAGGTTGTTGGATGGATATGACAACCGTCTACGGCCAGGCTTTGGTGGTAAGGAAATTATCTAATATGCATGAAGGCACAGAACTTCTGCATTTTTTACATGATACTATCTAACTTTTACGCTCCCATTTAATATGAAACATCACATTTGTTTCGTTTTTTTAACGCTTGATTGCTCGTGTGGATTGAGAACACTTCATTTAACATCAGATTTGTAGTACTGAGGACCTTTTGAAACAATCACTTCAAGAATCAACTGAAAAACACACTCATTGCACCAAACAATCAGGTTACGTGAAATCACTTCACTTCCTGACTGCATCCTCGCTGACACGTACAAATCCAGCTGAATATGTCAGATAATGGAGGAAATAAAGAGTGGGTTGAGTGTCATGGTTGTAATGCTGGTTGGGCTGTAGGCACATGGTGGAAATGATGTCAAAATGCAAAGATGTTGGAACAACGTGGATCCTTCTAACATCCATCGCTACATTTCAGTTTGGAAATTTCATTTTGATTGAAATGTAGCAAGAATGTAGCAAGTCATTTTGTAATGACCAGAAATGATCACACTTGTGGAAATATATAATATTTGAAGATGGTTCAGGAGATGTTCGCACTTTCAAGTGTACAGCGTGAAAGTCGTAGGTTGTCAGTCACTATATACATATACGTTATATATACGTTAATCTAATAAAAATCTGCTACATTCCAAATGGTGAAACCTGACTGACTTAATATGATGCTATCTAACCTTTGCTCTCCCATTTATTATTTTTTTAAAGGGTTGATTGCTCATGTGGAGCGACACCACTTATATTTACTTATACTTATAGATAGGAATCATGACGTCTCTTGCCGTCTCAGTGTGCCTCTCCATCATCCTCAATGCTTGGTCTCCTCACCCCAAAGCTGAACTCCTCCCTCGGGATTTGTTGCCATTTAAGTTCCCGCGGCCATCGTCCCAGTCCAGGAGCTGCCATATGGGGAGCAGACTTCCTTTGGCTTGGCAGCGCTCAGCCTGTACAGCTGGACCTAAAGTGATGGTGCTGCAAGCTTATTCACTGTGGAGCAGATGACGTGTTTGGCCTATTACAACACCATGGCTCACTATCCTACTTTAAGATCTTGAATGCTCTCATTTCTTGCCAACTTCGAGCAAATATACACTTCATACTTCACCCAGATAATGTAAACAATAGTATATTTTATATTTCTGTTTTTAACATTTTTAGTTTGGTCCTAGCTTCTTTTTTTAAAATAATAATTGTAGTCAATCATACACTTGATCATACGATTCGATCATTGAAACTATATTGATTTGCACTGCATTGAGTAATGTTTCCACTCCAACACAGGACACTGGAGAATTTATAGTTTCAAAGGTAGACGTAGGGAAGATCTGAAATAAAAGATATTCATAAAACATTAAAGGAAAAGCTTTCCTTATGTCTTGCAGTACCACAAGTACATCCACTTTTACTGTGGGCCCCAGCTGGAGCAAACCTTGTAACACCCGAGGTGTTAGCACGCTGTAACCCAGTAGTGTACACGAGTGCTACATCGAGGAGGGCGGAATTCTGTCCAAGAACTAGAAAGGGACATCAGATGGAGCTTTACACATTGTAGACACGTTAGATCTTTCTGTCTCATCTGTAAGGGAAAAAAACATGTTAGCGCTTCGCTGATTCTTAGTTTACAACACGTTCATCACAGCTGCATGAGCGTGTTCCTCTGAGGCCAACATGATGTTCTGGGAATCAGAGTCCGTTTTCATGGTTTATGTAGGAGGCTAGAAAAAAAGTAAAATAGCTAATACGTAAAGTAGTACTGTGCTGGAATTTAAATTGTAATAATAAATTCAACAGTACTAATATATAAACAAAAGTGTAATAAACTTTGGTTTGCAAACACAAATAAGGTGTTTGTTAACAGCAGTGTTTCCTATACACAGTGAGTCATCTTCTATAGAGCGCCGTGGGGGAGCTGGAGTCAATCCCAGATAGCATCGGGCAGGGTAAACCCTGGACCCCCATTCACACACCTACCGCCAATTTAGAGTCACCAATTAACCTGGACCGCATTTAGAGTGGTCTGCTCCGGCTTCCTGTAAATCTCAACTTAAACTTAATTAAATAAAAAATCTGAAAGTGTTTATAATCAAATCAAAAATAAAACCTAAGCTACACAGCAAATTTCAGAGAGTTAAATTGACTGTATGAGATTCCATTGTAACTCTAAGCTGGTGTTTATATTGTCCCACTTCAACACTTTTGCCTAACAAAATTAACTCTAAGGATTTTGCTGTGTATTTGCCACTGCCAGGGAATTAAATAACTGTATTAACCACCACCCCCTTGACAACCTAAACAAATAAAATATAAAAAGGAAGCTACATTCTACTCCCAGGGCATTTATGTTTTATCTAGTTTGTTATTGAAAAACATCCTCCACAATCATAAAACGTTTATAAATCTGTTTCAGCATAAACGTCTGTTTTCAGTAGGTATTTGTTATACTGAAGATGAACTTTTCTACATAGATGTTCAAAATGGATTGGGAGGAGCGCAATCATGTGTCTCTACCAATGAGAGCATTTGGGGGGCGGGCCTAAGACTGCTGCAGCGGCCCAACCAAAACAAATGAGAAACGTAGAGAACTCTTACGTGAACATTTAAATCTCTTCAAGACGGCGGCGTTCTAAAGGGGCACCTGCTACTTAACATTATTGATAGATAGATTATTGATAGATAGACTGTTCATGCTGCTCCCTGCTGAAATAACCTTTATAATGCTATGATCGTGCAGCGTAATTTGTTTATCTAGAACAATCTACATAAAACTTTAACACCCTGGAAGTGGCAAATAGCTTGGGTTTTCTATTTGATTTGGTTATATATAGGCATCTATAAAGGCATCTATGTATAGTGATATGTATGTATCTTTGAATATTTCATTGTTTATTTGCACCACATTGCCGACATACATACAAAGTCCTCTGACACACTGCCGCTCTCGTTACATGTCTCTGGACAGAATAACAGAAACACCTGTGTAATGTAATGCAATGAATCCTCCATAACAAAACCACAAACTGCACCCTAAAAATAACCCTTACAACCTCTGAGACACAGTTTGAGGCTTAATGAAATCAGTTGCCGGGCTGTTGGTATAAATTGCATTAGATGCATTAGTTATTGTTCGAGGTTTTGTTTGAGACTTGCAACATTTAAACCTATCAAGTGAGCCCTTGGCTTTGTCATGTTGCAGCGGGCAAGAGACATTTTTCACATCCCACCGATAATCAAATGGCGAAGATGAAGAAGATGAATCTAGGGCAGAGGTTTTTCAGGATGAACCCACATGTCCCCTTGGGGCTACTAGAAGGTTTCAGCAGCAAAAGAGAAAAAAACAAACAGCTGTAATTGTTTCAGCCACGAACACATTTCTGTGTGGGTTTAGGCTTCATGTTCATGTTTGAATGTATTCAAAGAAAATACAATCTAACCCCAGCTGGTTGACCAGGTCCATTCCCTGCAGGAACAACCCCCCCCCCCTCCCACACACTATTTCCCCTTTCAATATAGACCCTATAATGTAACCACTGTGGACACTTGGGCCCTAACTGGTTTAATCCAGCATTTCTCTACTTGTCATCTGTTTCACGTGTTAAGGCAATTCTGAGCTCTTTTAAAATGCAGCAATTGGTTTCTGTCACTTTCCCTGAAATCAAATCTACAGAGAGTGAATGCACGAAGCACAGTTGCTCCCACATTATCATCAGTGTGACTGAGAGGGAGCTCACTTCTGTTCATATTCACACTTCTGTTACTTATTTGTTTTTCGCCCCCAAAAAAGCTAATCTAGCTACGCCTTCACCTTTAGAGCTATACGTTATCTCTCAGCTGTAAAGCAAAATTTTTATGACAAAACTTACGCTACTAACACAACAAAAAAAAACTGCTGTTGTAGGTTAAGGGTTACTTCTACAACAAGGGCTGACAAATATAAAGATTCAAGTAAAAGACAAACTGTTAAGCCTAGAAAGTGTTTTTTTTCCCAAAAACATCCCAAACTATCTAAAGACTGATGTAATTGAGACACATGTCTAATATTCACTGTGACGCTAATATAGCGATCTTCTGAGTTCTTGCTATTGTGCTGTTGTTGGGTTTGATTTGATGGAACAATTATGCTGTTTGCACAGTGTGAAGGATGTGATGCTTTATGGTTCAATTGGTGGATTCTTTGATCTATGATCTTGGTGTTAGGATCACTATTATTATTATTATTTTTAGTCAGGCCAGTAAAAATCTACAGATCCCCATCCATATTAGGTCTGCTTTATGTACTATGTATTGCTTTATCTCCCTGCACACGGACGAGGGGTAAAATGGCGTTTGCAACGCGGTGCACTGTCCCCTAACACAGACAGTTTGTCCTGACCTATGAAACATGGTTCAACGGGTCCATCTGTCTGATATAAGATAGGAAAAGCACATGTTTTATAACTGCTGCTACGGAATAAATGAACTTTAGTCATTGTCCTTGTTCCTGTAAATAAGCGTCCTGAAGTCCTCCGGCATTAAACGCACTCTGGATGTTTTTAAACAGTAAACAGAGATTTGTCCCTGAGGGCTGTGCTTTCATAGGTTTGCTACCGTGAGGATGCAGCATTAGTACATATATGGTTAGATTTGCTTTGTAAATGGACTGAAGCTGTCGTGTGATGGTGGATTTTTTTCTCTACAGACCTGTTTACTCTTTTCTGTGTGTGTGTGTGTGTGTGTGTACACTTGTACAGAGTGGTGGTTCTTGTGCCGCTGCACACATCTACGGGCGGAGGCATGATGCTTTCAGGTCATCCTATCGGGCCATTCTAGTGAACTCAATATCTGAGGAACGCACGGGAAGATTTTTTTTTCAAACGGCAACTTTGAATGATGGAAATGCTCAAATTTTGGTCTCACAAAACTTGATAGATGCACACCATTGGTTTATAGGGTAAAATGATAAATTGACATTTTGGACAGACAATGGATGTGAAGTGCGCCGTGACTGGTTGGCGGAGGTATAAATTCAAGGTGCGAGGTAGTAGTTCTAGTTTAGGCCTGCTGTGATACACCAAAAAAGGTTGATAGGAAATTGAATTATTTAACATATAAAATAGGGCTGTCAAAAATAGCGCGTTAACGGCGTTAATTAGCTGTTTGTTGTTAATTACGTCAATTTTTTTGACGCATTTCACGCATGCGCAATGTGACAAATTATTCAGGTCAGTAAAGTGCCTCTTCCTCTAGGGAATGCACTTCATCCTATACAACACATTACTGCCACCTGCAGGCATATGTCACGCCGTCAGGTTCAGCAAGTCGTTTGCGCCAGAGACCCGCACCCCCCCCCCCTCGTTCTCGCGCAGCAGAACAGAGAAAAACAAAAGCTCCGCCCAGCAGAGCTTTGCTAAGAAAAAAAAAAAGAGCAGCGCTGAGGTAAAGGAAAGACCATCGGAGAGACCGTAATACTGTTCTGAAACATGCGGAGGAAGAGAAGCCAATGCGATCTAAATCCTCCCAGGTATGGGAATATTTCACACTGAAATGGGGGGTGCTGGCGGATTTCTTTGCAGCGCCAGTCGGCGGGTGGTGCAGCAATATTGTTGTTCGGGTGGAAATCGGGAAAAAGGTCGGTCCGGGAGATTTTCGGGAGGGGCTTTGAAACATCGGGAGGGTTGACATGTCTGGTCATGTCTGGTCATCGCAGCCCTCAGGAGCACAAACTCACAGCAGAGTGGGATAAACTGCAGAGGCTCAAGACCCTTCTAGAGCCATGCAGTCTGTAACTGATCATAATAACATTGCTTTGATTATTTTCTGAAATGAATTAAAAAATCAAATATCAATAACATGTATTTATGTAAAAAATAATAATAATGATAATAATGATAATTATGTATCTGTGTCCTGTTATTTATCTTTAGTATGCATTTCAGAAAGAAAAAATGGTTAGGATTCAGGTGTGATTAATCATGATTAATCCACTGAAAATTCTAATTAATTTGATTAAAATTTTTAATCATTTGACAGCCCTAATATAAAAGTATCGGGCTATATTAACTGTTTGAAAGCACATTCATAAAGAACAACTATGAACCCACATTTCCAAGCAATGGCTGTTCAGGGGAATACATTTAGTTTTTAAGTGATTATATAATAATATTAACAAACATTTAAATAAACGATAAATATTTCATAGGAGAAAGAGGTCAGATCTTACTTTGATATGTTGAATAAATAGAAAACAACAAACCTATACAAGGAAAACATTAAAAAACAAAATAGTTGAGTGTCTAAAAATGACACGTGATGATAATTTGGTCAAAACGCAAAATTAAATAACAGCCCATGTCAGAAAAGGTAAAACCACAGGACTAAAAGACTAAACGAGTCTTTCTTTTTAACATTGATTTTATAGTTTCTTTGAACTAAGCATTAAAGGTAAAGGTTTTCATTGAAAACCTTTACTTGTGTGTGTTAGACTATGTAAAACATGCATACAATGACTGACCATGGTCATGGCACTAAGCATTGTATCTTCACAAGTGTCACACTCGGGCTGGGGCAGGATGCAGTGAGGACTCAGGCGCAGAGTTTCTCGATCCAAAGTGCTCTTTATTTTCAAACTAAGACGTGCTCCAATGACGAGGGACATATAGACAATGACGCGACAAAGGACAACAGGCACACAGGGCTTAAATACACAAGGGAGGTGCAGGTGATTGGACACAGGTGGAGACAATCACGCATTCACAAGACAAGGCAGGAAGTGAAGTTAACCCAGGACCACAAGAGACATGAAACTTCAAACTAAAACAGGAAGCGAGGCCCAACCGTGACAACAAGGTTGCAGTCTCTTGGATAGTGAACAGAGATTAAGTACTACTAAGGCCAATATTCAAGAAAAAGGCAACACATAAATGTCAAGGACCATTGCAGTGAACAGAGAGAAGTTCATGGTAGTAAGTTACAGCTCGTTAATAAAACATTTTCTTTTTTTTTACAAGAAGAAGACGCAGTGCAGTACAACCTTTGCTGTCAAAGGTTTTTTTTTTTTTTTTTTACAGAGGCGGCGTTTCACTTGTGGCTCCACAAAGAACATTTTTCTTACAAATAAATCCTGCTAATGGTAGCCTCTGTGAGCCATAGTAAAAACCTGATCATTTTAAATCAGCCTGGTGCATCATAAAGGCCTGGTTTACATAAATAAATGCATCCAGCCCCATGTCTCGCTAAATGTATTGAACCTATTAACCTGCCTCTTCCATTTGACTTACGTTACATTATAAATAAGAAAGCATTTTTCATGGGTGACATCTCCTGTTTGACTTGAATGGCAGTTCGCAAACGAGAGCACTTTGCCGAGGAGTAACGATCCCTCGGATTGTTCGCCAGACGCTGTTTGCATGGTGGTGCAGAGACGCACGTGAAAGCTTTTTGAATTGGCCGCGCATGAGAGACGGAGCTTCAGTAAATGTTGAAGAGACAGAGAATGGACCCGATGCGGCACTATGAATGCACGTAGTAGGCGTAAGCGTACGAGAGCTTGGCGTCAGCGTGAACCTGTTCGTAGCTTCGGCCTTGGTGCCTCACTGAATGTGATCCGACAAAGAGCTGCCGTTCAATTCACGTGTAGGTGAACCGAGTCCGTACAAAAAGCATCTGATAAGGCCCCCCCCCCCCTCCACTGTGGATTTATCCACATCGGTTTGCAAAGGATGCTCAAAATTGGGGTTTCTCACCTGTCACCAACGGGTCAAAGCACACCAGAGATTCTCTCAGCAGTGATTGGCGCCATATTTCTGTGAAACTACAGCAGCAAACAGACGTTGAGCAGCTACTTTGTCAAATATATAAAGAATGAAGTCAAAAACGGCAAGCAAGCGGTTTTCCGACACAATCCAGTCGAATCACTTGCCGAGGAGTCTGAGGTGTACAGCGTGGCACCAGCTTCTTGCTCCATTATTTGCTCCACTATTGATCCTGAATAATGTCTGTGTCTTTCCTCCAAGGCTCTGTTTTCAATGAGCAACGTCTGTCAGCGCTATTGTCGGCAAATACAAACGCATTCTCTTCACAATAAAAGCCTTCTTGTGGCTTTGGTGAGAAGCAGCCGCATAAGGGAATGTTGCGTTCTCATTAACGGTAACTTCCCACATCTCTAATGAGCTTGTAGGACGATGAAGTCAGTGCATTGGAGGTGATGGAGGTGAAGATTTAAATGAATTCCCATTACAAGACATTAAATGAGAGTTGCACAATAAATGGTAGACGGTGGAAATTTGGATTGATTTTGTTCAAATGTCATAGATGATGTTATTAAACTAAATTGCTTTATGAAGCTCATCATAGCCGTTAGGGCCTTTTCCAATGCCAGGCATACCGTAACACAAGCCAGGGTCACCAACTAGAAAATAAAAAGTTCCGCTTACGTACCAGAAATAAACCGTACTGAACTCCTTACCTAGCCACAAAACAAGGATGTTAAAACAAAGAGAACCCCTGCAAGACGTGCTCAAAGTATATCTCAGCCTCACAGGACAGAGCACCCACAGCAAACCAAAAGAGAGGAGAAGAGGCTTGTGAGCGGCCGATGGCAAACATATTCTCCACTTTAATGCCTTAAACCTGTGCAGCATTATAACCCCTTTGTTGTGTTGATGCCTCTTATTGTTTTTATTATGCAGACAGGATAACTGAGGTGAAGACAGACATCTACGTCACCAGCTTCGGACCAGTTTCAGACACAGACATGGTGAGAACATTTATTTATTGTGTTGAATTATTCGCCCACATTTTTACTGCTGAAATGACAGACACAACACTGCAACAACACGGCCCCAGAGGACGGCCTTGTTCTTTGGTACCGATACAGCCTTCCCTCCTTTCACATGTGCCTCATGTCCTTCCCTCTCCCCACACACGCACACAGCACTGAAGTGGGATGATTTGTCCACACTATGGCGCGATGTCTATTCATCTGACCATTTTGAAATGGTTATGTTTTTGTTATTCAATCACTCCTTTGTTTATCCGGGGCTTTCCTGTTTATCATTCTGAAACATGCGCCCACCCGCACGTCATATCGTCAGCGTCCCTTCTGTTGTCGAAGACCCATTTTCCAAGTGATTGATCTATGGGTTTAGTGGCTATGATGCTGGAGTTCAATGCCGTGGCCTCTGGAAGATGCGTAAACTAGAAGGCGCTCGGCTCAGCATACAACGCCACTTACATGCGGAACAGCTCTCCGACACAATTTAATATTGTTAAAAGGGTGAAAATGATCTCACAGAGTAAATCTCACATCCAGATCACCACCCTCATCCAATGGACTATATTTTTATATATTGGCTCCCTCCACTACACTTTAGCCAAATCGTTCCTGAAATCACTTTTTCAAACCTCTCATAGACGAAGAAATGGACAGAAGTCATCGCTGATTAATGTATCTACAGCAAGTAAATCTTATCACCCAGGAAGTATACCTGAATGACTGAATTAAAAATGAAAACTGATTATGATTGTACAGGCTTTAAAAGTAAAATATTATTCATTCCTAAATAGCATCAATGTTAGGGTATGGGAATATATGGATTTACTGTATCTTCTGCCAGGGCCTGAAATTTGTTTTCCTTTGATTTATGAGGAACCGTAGAGCAGCTCAGCTGATTGCTAAGGTGGCTTGCTTCATAAGATTTATATGGTCTGGAGGTCTACTGCAGCCAAAGCAGGGAAATGAAAGATGTTTATTTACTTTCAAATCTACCATATTAGCATCAAACAAGCAATGCAGCCAAACAAAGTGGTCAAAGCTAAAATTAGAGAAGGAGGAAGTGCTACACAAGAACTTAATGGTAATTCACTTTGTACATTAACGGAGCAAGAATCCCAAGACGGGAGTCCAGAGATGTTTTAAGTGTCTCTCAATACTTTACGACTTCCACATGGTAATGCAGAGGAAATACACATTCATGGGCAGGTCCCAGATAATAGAGTTTAAAAACCAACGTAATTTCCTAAAACATCTGAACAGTTCTGACAAGGAAAGTAGCACATTTGTTGGGGGACCGCTTTTATTCACCGATCAATGACCATTTGTTTAGAATGATAAGCAACGTCATACTTTAGCAACACAGACAATACGTAGAATTCGTTCTGTTGTTGACTACTTGTGCATTGGGAGATTATTTGTGATATTTTATGCGCATTCATTTCACTTCAAATAAAACGTTTCAATCACCCGTTGGCTTGCTCACACGTGTTTGATCACCTGACTGCTCATACCTGCTCTCTTGATCGATGTTTATAAGCAATATAACCCTGTTCCCGCATTCCAGGTGCTTTTATGAGTTAAAATTCATCACCCATTATACTAGAGATGGCCGAAAAAGCAAGAAACAATTTGTGGTAAACCTTCCCTGTGATGGTGTCAGCAGACACGGTCTCAGTGTCCCACCATATACATTCTTTTGTGACAGGAAAAAGACTCTGCAGCAGTTTGTTTCACTCTCACGCTCACATGCACTCACTCGCTCTCACACGCGCACACACTTCACAGGGCTTTCTGCCCTGAACCTTTTCTGGCCTTGGAGCCAGCTTGGGATAAAAAAAAACAGCGGCTGAGAGAGCTGAGAGGAACTCAGGGAGGTCGAAAACTCACCCGACGGAGAGAGCTTTGACAAATGGATGGAGCCAACCGGCGCACCGGTTTGAAAGTCGCAGGTGAAGTCAGTCGTGAAGAGCTGCTGCTTGTAGGCTCTTGATGAAACAGGGCAGCGCAAAGTGCCCATTTGGTTTATTTAGCTTCTTTTTTTTTTCAGGCGGAAACAGGACTCATTTTCATATAGTGCAAATTTGAAGCGTAAAAATAAAGTAATAACACAGTTTGATTATTTATTCATGTATACCTCCTCTGCCCACAGGAATACACCATAGACGTTTTCTTCCGGCAAAGCTGGAAGGATGAGAGGTTGAAATTTCACGGGCCGATGAATATTCTGCCCCTCAATAACTTGATGGCCAGTAAAATCTGGACTCCGGACACCTTCTTCCACAATGGGAAAAAGTCTGTGGCTCACAACATGACCATGCCTAATAAGCTGCTGAGGATCAAAGATGATGGGACTTTGCTGTACACTATGAGGTAATCCAAGTCCACCTAGCGTGTCTAAAGAGAGAGTCGCAAAGTTCTATTTGTGTTTAGCGCGCACAGATGGATTTAAAGCAACAGTGCAGCATTCTGGGTAATATGCGCTTTTTTTGCCAAGACTTAGATAAGCAGAGCGACAACAACCTCCTTTCTGTACGCTAAAGATGGACCTACTAGCAGCCCACTAGAGATTTAATCCCCTGTAAAACCACAATATGGTATTTTCATACTTTTGGGTTAAACAAAAAAGGCACAACATGTTAATAACAGAGCGGTAGTGGTCGCAGGATGATTTTTTTCTAGCTATTGTGTGGACAAAGTCAGTCTCGCTGTTTACTGCCTATTTCTGTCCCAGAGGAGAGGCCACTTGCTGTAGCGTAATATTTAGCGTACAGACATGAGATTTGTATTAAATCTTGCAGCTAAGTTCTCTCTCTTACTTGGTCCCGTTCTAGAATACTAAAGCTCACTTTAAAGCGCTACAATGGCAATGTTTAAATCAATTATTCATGCATTCTTTTTTATGCAACTTCTTCTAAACTTTTGGTCAACAAGCTTTTCAAGAAAATCAATCTGAATGAAAAAAAGATTCCAAATTTTTGTAATTTTCACAGGGACAGTTGAATAATTGCATAGTAGCATAGTAGCTGCATACAATGATGTTTCTTAGGAAAGAGCTTACCCGGTCTTTGCAGCACTGTGTTTACTTTCGCTCTGCCTTTGCAGTTAAGACAAATGATTTTAGTTTCAAGGCATCACAGATAGGAGGTGTCTAGAATAGTGCATGAGGCTTTTTTTATTTCTCTCTTCATTTATTTTGTTTTAGAACGTGCCTAAATCTTTGCTATTTACTTTCCATGCATTTGCCAAGTCTCCTTAATGTTCTGTGAATTGGATGCAGGTTAACTGTGCATGCAGAGTGCCCAATGCATCTGGAGGATTTCCCCATGGACTTTCATTCCTGTCCTCTAAAATTTGGCAGCTGTGAGTAACTCTGATGATGATAGCGCCTGAGGGACCTATAAGTAAAATGCAATATTCTTTATTTCCTTTTTACCCCCTTCTCACTAGTTCTTTGGCAAAGGCCTAAAAACCAAACTGCTCGTTCTGTTTGAATAAAACATGCAGCAATTCAATAGATGTTTGTAGAATTACTGACAGATAAATGACTGATTGAAATGTCACTGGGAAATATGGGGAAACTGACTATTATCTCATCCTAATATTTTATTTTGTAAATTTCAAATTGATTGTAATCCAAATTTTGCTTTACATTTAGACAAAGAGTTTTGGCTTCATGGTGCTTTTAATATTTTGATAAAAACAAAGCATGTTTTTATCCGCCCCAGTACATGGTGGGTCATGCCTGAATGCCTTGAATTCTCACATTAATTCAATACATTGTTAATAAATGTATGTGATGGCTTATAGCATTTTACATGAAACGTATTTATTGCAACAACACAGCATCTGCAGCATGACATATTGTTTAAAAATATGCTTTCTTCCTCTTTCTTTATATTTCTTTATTTATATGCTAGCAGACTGGCTTTAAAATATCCTATTCAATGTAAGCTGTGACTGAAAAGGGCAAATGTCACTGTGCATCAATTGCTTGTTGGCGTTTTATGAATTCCATCGTCAGCCACTGAGAGATTTTTTTCTCCTCTCTGCAGCATTCTCTCTTTTTAGAAACCCACCTTTAAGCACTATGTAGTCAGGGCTATTCATTTGGGTCACTGAAGTCATTTCTATAAAAATCATCAATAACAGGAACTTCCCCAGATTTATCCCCTATGAGTTCATTGTCTTCTTGTTTGCTGTATTTTTTTTTTTTTTTTTAGATGCGTACACAATTTCAGAAGTGACTTACGCTTGGACTCGAAATGCCTCTGATTCTGTGGAGGTGGAAGGAGAAAGCTCCCGCCTGAACCAGTACGACCTGCTCGGACAAACGGTCGGACAAGAAACTATCATATCGAGTACAGGTAAGCTGGTGTGGAGGGAAATTAAATCCACCCCATCACTCCTCCACCTTCCACTGACCTCCATCCCGTGTGGTGGATGTTCCTCCAAACCTCTCAAAAATAGCAAAGAGACCAGATCAAATTCTTTGTTAATAAAGCCACTCCACTAGCAGAATGTGGATATTCAATACATTATAATATGACACCGTGTAACACAAACCTATTTAACCACAACTCTAACGTGAAAACCTGAAAGCTTTGAACTTCTTTTTTTGTCTGAAACACAAATATCATAAACATAAACATAAATATATATATGAAAAGGTTTGAATGTGAAAACTGTGAGGATCACGCGCTTGTTTGGGTGGATGTTGAACTTGGCCAACATGTTGCGGTAGGCCGCCGTGGCTCGCTCTAAAAACGCGTACGTTTCTTGTTCTTTTTTAAAATTCCCTTTATTTGACCTAAAAAATGCAGAGAAACATTTGTTCGAGCTTCCTCTGCGTGACAGACATTGGACTAAACAGGGAGTCACGCATCTTGAATGGCCTACAGTGTTCTACAGTATATTTCATTAATCTGCATTTAGCTTTGCCCGGAGACCAGGCGAACAACAGGTGAGCTGCTGCCTGGACAGGACTTTCCACTTTTATGAACCTTAGGAGAACAAAGATGAGCAGGCATTCCAAAGCAGTGCAGTTTCTTTGGAGGCATTTTAAATTAATTATATATTTTTTAAAAGAACAGATGACGGATACTGATGCAGAATTAGACATGAGGGAGCGCATTTCTCCGTTGTCGCTGTCAGAGTCACTAGCAGAGACGCTCCGGGAGGAAAGAAAAGCTGCTGTGTTCTTCTGTGATTTGAGTGTCTTCCGTTTGTGCCCAAAGACACAGCAATGTCTCACAAATGTGCGGTGATGCGCAAAATGACAAAGAAAATCTATGTTCTGGGGCCAGGAAGTGGATAACTCAGTGTGCATTGAAAACGTGGCATTTCACTCAAACGGACCTGCAGGAGACGTTAGCAAGGGAATCCATCAGGGACGAGCTCATTAGTGAGCAGGATGATTAACTCTGGTTACGTCCGGAGTTGTAAAACACTGACAAATTTAAAGACGGATGCGACGCATCTCGCTCACAAAAGGGTGAAAGTTCTTTAAGTTTGCTGAAGAATAAAATAAAATAGTAACAGCAAGCTGCATTCTGCAGCCCACTTGCATTGCTGGAAAAATGACTAGGAGACTAAATTGTATTTTATATATGTTGTGTCGCTATAGCAACACATGGTTTTGCATTTCCCAGTGAAGGCAGCGTAACAGAGATACACTGAATTCGGTTTGGATGGTGGACTCGTCCTCTCTCTTCATTTACCTCAGTGACTCAAACATTATTTTTCATGGAATTTACCCTTAAAAAAAGAATAATCAAATGGTTTCTGGAGGTTGTTGAACCCTATCTAGGTTAAGTGCTGTGTGTTGTATAAAGGGCAGACTGGCTGCCAGGCATAGAAACAGTGACTAAAGGGAAGGGCTTAGCGAGGCGCTCCAGTCTTCCTCCTTCAAGTCTCCTCGTCCATGTGAAAAAACATCTTTACACAGCAACCAAATCCACTGCTCGTGTTGTGTCAAGGTCTGTACATAATATAAAATACTTTCAGCAAGCACATTGTACACAAAGTGAATACAGGAAACAACAAACACAAATTACATTGAATAATATGCTTTAATTATAATTAGTGCTCAAAATAGAACACACTTTTCATGCAAACACACAAGCATCAATGCCAAGAAGCAGGGCCAGAACAGAAGAGTGTGCACACACGAGTCTATGGGTAGGATGCTTCCTTCCCTTCGTGTCCTAGAGGCTCAGCTAGAGTCCTCGGTAGCATTCAGCAACACTGGAAAAGTGCTGAGTGCTGCGGTATCCAACTTTGGTCAACTTTGTGAAGGCAGAAGTGATAGTTCTGAGTAGACTCAAAGGATCCTCTAATGAGATGCTCTCATTCCTCATCTAAGCTTAAATCTGCTTTAACTATCGTGTCACGTAGTGAATCGAAATGGAAATACAAGTTGACTCTGCAACAGGGTGGTCACGGGTCTTAGGAATTAACGTTGTGAATGTAGTTTAGTTCCAGATCTTTTATGTACTCTTTGCATTTTTCAGAAGAAAGGATACTTGTACCTCATCAGCCTTCTACCTGTCAATCACATGAATCCCGCTGAGATGGTTGAAGCTCATACCTGTGACCAGCGGCCACTAGTAGACATTGCTTCACATTTTCCCAAGAAGAATTAAAAAATAGTCTTCCTGGAATGGTAAAACAGAGAAGGCCTCTGTGAGCCTCAAAACCCGTCAAGACATAATTTCTTAAAATATGCTAACAGTAATGGTAATTGACCCACTGCAGCATTTTACACAGCTTGGAACAATGATGCCATTTAAGTCTATTAATAAGTGGCGTTGATGAGTGGTTGAAGACCTGAAAGCAAGTACATTGAAGATCTAATTTTAGAAATACTACTGATGATAAAAGAAGCTTCTGAGATACAGTTCTAGTGGGATGCTGAATCCTAATGGTGAGAAACATGCAGTCGTGCTATATTTACCAACACACCCATGTCTTTTTGCACATTTGAGCTGGTTTTGTTTAACTAACGCCTGCCTAACATCACCGCGGGCCATCTTTCAAATGTTAATGTTTGAAATGCGTCGTGAATACCGACAGGCTTGTCAGTCTGTGTGTGAAAATCCGCTCGCAGAAACATCAAGCCTGCGTTGGAAACAAGGTCACTGACGCAATCGCGTGCAGTAAATGAGCCCCGACACTCGAAACCCCCCTCCGTTCTGGGGTGGAAATGAGAACAATGAGTATCATGGGTGGGACCATAAAGAGCAAAGACTTTGACGGTCGTGGAAAGAGTTAGAAGAAGTTTGCAAAGTATGTAACGTCGCCAGGGGGGGGGGGGGGGGGGCGGCTTGGTCTTTATGTGTCTCACCATGCCCGTCGCTCTCCTTCCTCACGAGCCTCTTGTGCTGTTTAGGCCCAAGCTACCAAGAGGTGTCGTTGGAAGCACGAAAAAGTGGCAAATCCACACCTGCTGTCCCTCTCGACTGCGATCGAGACGCGTGAAAACAGCGCAGCGTGGATGGGAACGGGTTCATCCCATTTCACCCTCGCGTGGGGGAAAAAACGCTTCGACCGCAGAAGAACCGACCAGCGCGCCCCCACTACCCCCCTATAGGCTTCAATCACCAGTATGGAGTACTTCCCCAGTGACTGGGATCCACTGTCAGGGGAATCCCTGCTTCCCTCTCACCGAGTTCGAGTATCCTTCCACGCTCTAAATGCTCCTATCGAGGTTAAGTGGCGTGCGCTGCCTCGGTAGAAGGCAGGACGCCTCCCTGCCCGGGACTCTTTCTCCTGTTCAACTAGTCACTCCGCATTATCTGATTGGCTGCCTTGAAATTAATTATTCATCACTAGTGTGTCAGTGTTTGGTGTAGCGTACTTGCAAACTAGGTCATTTGGCACGAGCGAGTGTGCTCTCGGGCTTTGTGGGGGACGGACATCTTGCACAAACCCCCGAACATGCCGACACACTGTAGCAAAAGTCCCAGCACTCCGCCATACGTGCACGTGCCACATGGCCGCGTTGAACTTGTTACTTTAAAAGCACTCACTGCGCCAGTTTCCATGAAATCAAAATGTTTTGTTTGCTGTTGAAAACATCTTTGGTGTAATTTATTATACATGAAAACAAATCAGGACGGAATGTGGTAATTCTGTTCTATACACAATAGATAGTCAATGAAGCCCCCCCCCAAAATGTTCTTTAGCCCCCCAAAAATAATTTGGCAATATTATATCCAAATATCAAAACATTTTAAATGTTTATTTTGGTGATGCCATTAAATGAAATTATGGTTTCTCACGCAGACACTTTATTTATAACTCGAACACCACACATGTGCGTGCGTTCTGGTTTGTAACATACTGTATATTCATATATGCAAAAATGACCTTCACCCATTCTAAGGATTAATAATGAATGCATATCTCACTAATCCTCATCTTTAGTAGTCCAATTTTAAATCTCTGCTGTGTCTCTTTAAGCTATAGGCTTCCTAAAAAGGCCTGCACTGTAAGTACACCCGTCCCTTTGGATCACTTGGGGTTGTTACTTCATACAGAATACAGACAGGAGTCCACTCATTTCTAAGTCCTCTCTGAGTGATACCTCTCAACAAGCGCCCTGTAGCCATCTCCCGTGTGAGAGCCTGCCCGGGGTCTCCTGAGGGAAACGAGGGCTTGCCTCGCCGTCAGCAGGGGACATTGATCTGTGGGGGGGGGGGGGGGGGGGGGACGGGACGCCACACGATAATCACCTTCATGTGATAATCTTATAATGGCCCTGGCCCTCGGTGGAGCGATCGCAGGCTCCGCCGGAGAGAAGTGAGCCGCCTTGCTTTCTTGAGCTTCCTCCTCTTCCCCCCCATCGCCGACACAGGCGTCGGAGCTGCCATGCAAATTAAATTACAGATGGTATAGAGCTCCACGGGGTACTGAGAGAATCCCAGTACCTTTGTGTGTGTGTGTGTGTGTGTGTGCGTGCGTGGTGAATGGAGAGAGAGAAAGAGAATTAGTCCTTATAGCTACAGAGGAGTAAAGTATTTGGGGATAATTTCTTGGAATTGACACCACCCAACACACACACACACACACACAAACACCTTTCCCAATGCTGAAAGGGACTTTCCTCTTGCCAAGTGGCAGCGTGTATCAAGGCCTTCATTTCAGGATCGCAGCAAATGAGCTATGTTTCTCTGTTCCGTTGCCATGGAGAACACATCTTTCTCTCTTCATGGCTAATCTTGGCCTCTCTTTGAGATATCTTCCATTTGGAAAGGCCCGCCTGCTGCGGCAGCACTGGCACTGTTTCTGGGTCTCGTCAGCTATTAGGCTCTGCTCAGCGGCGAGGACATCACACTACCTACTTCTCTGTAGACGGAGGGATTAGTTGATCAAATATGAACCGTTACAAGCTGAGCTCCGGCTCCGGCCTTCTCCACAAGATTCACTTAAACATGTAATATTCTTCGGTCCAATACAGAAGAATCATCATAAAAGCCAGCTTCCTGTGCAGTGGGGGATTGATATTGTTAGGTGTTATGTTGCAATGTAATCGTTTAAGCAAAATTAAATTCTTCTTCATCAGGTGCATGTAATCTGTTTTACTCCTCAAAAGAACATCCATGACCATTAAACACAGCTTCCAGTTGCAAGCATGCCAAAAAGGAATTGAAGCCATCTGGCGTAGACTGAGCCGAGATCACTGTGTTGATGATTGTTTTCATCAAAAGAAATAATGAAGTTATTAGATGGACTCCAACACCGTCTAATACATGTCGGTAAGAAAGGCTTCTCGTCCCCACAGGTGAATACAAGGTGATGACAGCTCATTTCCACCTGAAGAGGAAGATCGGCTACTTTGTCATCCAGACGTACCTGCCGTGCATCATGACAGTCATTCTCTCCCAAGTGTCTTTCTGGTTGAATAGAGAATCGGTGCCGGCGAGAACCGTGTTCGGTAAGTCTCTGCCTGCGTGGCTGCCCGCACCACCTGTCATACAAAGGCCAGACGGACAGCAGTCTGGCATTTTGTGTAATTAAGTATCTCGCACACGTGAGGATTCTGCTCCAGTTAAGTCAAATTTCCGTCCGTCAGCCCCCTGGCGACTGAACCCGGCCGTGGGAGGGAAAGGTGCTGACAAAGGGTGTAAATGGGAGGAAACAGGACAAAGAGGACAGAGGCGATAACTCTCACAGGGTGATGCTGGACTTGTCTGTAAGCCCAGTGGGACTGATACCAGTAGCTCGCAGACAGAAACCCAGGTCCAGAAGTTGAGGGTGTCCACAGGCCCAAGACAGCAAACCCGCAGAGCATTTAAAGCATTACTGAAGGTCAGCGGTTTTTAGGGCAAAGTAGGCTGACTTTATAGCGTGAAGACACAAAGGGACAGTCATGACTCTTATTCTGTAAAGGGCAGTTTTTACAGTGTCAAACATAAACATTTGTTATATAAAGCCGTTTCTTCATCATCAAAATAAATTTGGGCATCTGCAGGTGTAACCACTGTCCTCACCATGACCACGCTGAGCATAAGCGCCAGAAACTCCCTCCCCAAGGTCGCCTACGCCACCGCCATGGACTGGTTCATCGCCGTCTGCTACGCCTTCGTCTTCTCCGCCCTGATCGAGTTCGCCACCGTCAACTACTTCACCAAGCGCGGCTGGTCCTGGGACGGGAAGAGCATCGTGACTGAAAAGGTGACAAACATATCACTGGAGAACATTAAGGAAATGAGATTGTACAGATCAAGTTAGACTCCAGGTGACTAACAGATACTTGTAAGTACTCACCTGGGGGCGGAGTGGGGGAGATTATCCTGCGTACCAGCTAGCCTTAAATAACCTTAAAAAGCCTTAATTAACCTAATTTATGTGTTGGAACCAAACATACAATGTGCTGGATAGCGCACACTTAAAACACTCAAAGTGTATTTTCCGGTGGACAAAGGTGGATAAAGGTAATTGCCAGTGATAATGAGGACAATAACATGAATAGAGTATTTAGCATAATTTAGCAGTCAACAAAAAATACCCCCCCCTCTCTCACCCCCTCTCCTTTCATTTACCAAACTAAATTGCAGACAATAACAATAATTCATCCTCATTGCTATACCCGACACCACGTGACTCAATTAGCGTGAATAACCCCAAAAGAATGTACAAAAATGTCACAAACGATCGGTGACTGCTACTTCAAAGATATATATGCAAAATTCATGAACCTAACAGAATTTCAAAAATAAGTTCGAAACAGTTGTTTATCATGCAGTACTCAACTTTAAACTGCAGTACTGCACGTTATTGATATGTTCACCATGGGGCTGGGAATACATACAAACACACTCCCTTATTTTAATCGTTCTGAAGACCCTGTGTGGTCATCGATGACCTACTGCATCTGTGGCCACACGGATTCTCCGTGCTTTATTCAACCCAAACAAAGCAGTGTGACTGTGTGAGAATCGGTCAAGCGGTCAAGTCTCAAATATCCCGTGGATACCGCCCATTGCTTTTGTTTAAGTCATGGCTCGCCGTGTTCTCCACAGAAAAAAGAGAGGGCGTCTGTCGCCAAGAAGAACAACGCCTACGCCGTAGCGGTGGCCAACTACGCGCCGAACATCACCAAAGACTCCGGCACGCTGCCGACCATCGCCAAAGGCGGAGCTGTGGATGCCAACAAGCACCGGGCGGACGGCAAGGTCCCCGACAGCAAGAAGACGTTCAACAGCGTGAGCAAAATTGACAGGATGTCAAGGATTTTGTTTCCGGTTCTCTTTGGCAGCTTCAACCTGGTCTACTGGGCCACCTACTTAAGCAGAGAACCTGTTATAAAGAACATGGTCCCTTCCACTTAGAGGCCAGCTTCGACGGGTTCTGGTCCAGGGACTAAGAGATGAACCAAATACCTCCAGCAGCTCTGCACGCATACCTTTGCAGAATGAAGTCCTGGATTGCAGTGTGATCCTCTATCTCCGCCTGTTTTCTACACCGTCTGCAGCACTTTTGAAAAGGCCGGCTTTTGTAAATGTGTATGTATCTTTATATTCATGGTGACATACGTGATTACTTTCATTAGAGTGCATATTTCCTTGACGGTTCGTTTTGAGTTACACTATGGGGCCACTGTACATAGAAATCCAATGAAGAGCAAACACATGAACACGAACATACACATTTATTTAGGATTATTTCTAAATGTGTTGAATTGTTCAGGGAACGCCTGACACTCCAGGCACTGTTGCTGTGTAAACGTTGTTTTCTTGTCTTTGACTGCAGATATGGGGCTGCAATCACACTGACCTCAAGAATTATTAAAACACTCCAAGCCCCCAAAAAATGAAAGATGGGAAGCTGCAACATTAGTGTGCTTGTGCATTAAATACTGTATAGTGCTGATTTAAGTTATTTACATTACACTGATGGAAGAAGCTGAACTCCAGAAGATGCACACAGTGTGTGTCGAGGTAAAAGTCTTGCAGTTATGTCACAAATGCTTCATTTACTCAAACGCTCAGAAATTGGTTTACATCACAACATATGAAGAAGCTGATATTCAGAATTGAATCTTTCTTTTGGGAAAATATCAACTCACTATTTTCACTGTTAAAAGCAATTTAACATTTCAAAATGGAGGTTTCATTTCTGACCTGTAGAGGCGCTAAACTCAGAGACACACGGCCCCAACTAAACATTGTCTGGTATAGTTTTTGCCCACCGTATTAGCAAACAAAGTGCCTATTTACGCCAACGACAGACAGTAGCAGCATTATCATCACATTGGACGGTGTTTCCCCTTTTACAAACGTGCTCGCTCATCCGTTAGCTCTGTTTTGGTCTCCACCAACTCCTGAGTTCAGCCTTTTAGATGTTTCTTCACCAGCTTGCTCATTTGCTTGCCTAGCTTAATCTCAGTCTGCCACCCGGCACAGTACAGTGCAGACGGTTTGAACGATGTGCTGTAGTGCGCCACGAGGGGCTGATAAAGCAATCGAGCAGCAAAGCTAGGTGACTTTTTTGTGTCTGTACGTCATTACGGGGGACACATTTCATAGTAGCATTAACATATACGGATTAGGGATTTTTTTTAATTTTTATGATTTGGCCTATTAATAATACAAGCACAGTAAACGGAATACGTCTCTGAAAATTAAACTAAATTCAGAGATTGCAAAGTTTGAAGCAAAGCAGGAGCAATTTGCTGAATAATCACACTAATAGGAATATCTTTTTATCATTGTGTCTTTTTTTTCTATTCTGCACATTTTTTATTTCATCAAGATTAACTAAACAATGCATTCATATGCCAATGACTGGTTTAAATCCTCTCGGCTACACACGTTTCCATTGGCCCCCCCTGTGATGCTGGAGGTAGACTGGAGCGCCATGGCAGAACTAATCAGCACGTCTGCCATTACACATTTTTAGGTTCTTCACATCCAGTCTCTGGCTCCACATTTAAACACATTTAACGATCCCACGAGCTATATTGAACCAATTACAGACATGAGAGGGATAGGCCTGCGAACACAGGGCCTGTCTGCGCCAGCATGAACCGCGTGAATCATGTGTGGATGATGGTCACATTCCTCTGCCAGCAATTCTTCTGTGTAACAAGCCTGAAGTAAAAAAAACACCCAGCCAGGATTTGGGACTGATTTATTCTTTTTTTTATTAATATCATGAAATTGTAGCTTCAACTCATGTTTGTGTGCAGATTGACTGCTGATTTACACAAAACCTTTAGAGCAGCTCAGAAGCCATATACAGTCATCATGTGATCCACTGCCCTCCGCATCAATACAACAGACAGCCGGTGATTCTACTTCATGAGCATATGTTGTGTTGTATGAGTCTATTTTGAAGACAGACCATGTTCAGCCCCATATCAGTAGCCATATACGGTTTGATACTGTGTTATACCTTTATTCAAAGGGTATGGTTTGCTTCACATTGATAGTTTAACTTAATTTCACTGTTGAATCAAACTTTGCATGAAGATACTTTCTTCTTTTTTTTTACAAATTATGTTGTCGGGCATCAATTAGTTTTTACATTTTTTTTAAACATTCTGATAGAAGTCTAAAACATTCCAGATAAAGTGATTGTTCACAAGGTGAATGCCTGATTCAGTGCACAGTTTCTAATAAAAAACACATATCATTTCAATTATTTAGATCTTCTTTGTGCCATGCCTTTAAACCGGAGACTGACCGAGGCCACATTTCCTGATGTGATATTTGAGAGTTTTTAAAAACACACTGACCAATATCTGTTATATATTTAAATGCGCGTTTGAATCCAATTGTCTCTGGTAAGTTAATAGCTGACACATAAGCCTACAGTTGAATGGGGTAAACATGCTAACTAATAGAAACTTTGCAATTGTTTTCTTACATGAAGACAACAACTTGGCAGACACTGTGTTATAAGATTTGTGTTGATTAGCATACATTTCCTACTAATCAAAAAATTGAATAAAGTCGGGATCAAAATTCATCACATTATAGAGTCAAAGGTTTTACAGAGTGACTTCTGAATATGTGTTTGTATCACTTGATGAATCAGACAATACATTCCTTTGTAGGAATAAAAGGTTGTATGAATTAATATTATGTGAACAACCCCCCCGCATAAAAACCGTGTATAGGTAGTGCTGCTGAAGTAACTGATGGGAATCATTTTTAAAGAAACGTATAGTAACATTCCGTGCCCTTTGGAGGAAACTGCAGTTGACAAAAGCGGGCATGGAACCCAGCTTCTCCTTGAAATACAGATAAGCCCATAAATTCCCAACAGATCCCAGTCCCATCGTGTGGGACCGTGAGCGCGTGACAGCTCGCGCGCCTCTTCTTCGTGGGAAGGATGCTGTCAGGCGATGCCCCGAGGCTGCCAGGGACCATAAAGCTCCAGCAGCCCCATCGCCTCCATCCACAGCCGGAAAAACCCGGTTCATCCGGAGCTCAGAGGCCGTGTGGCCTCAATCTGTAACACTGATGGAATGTGTGGTGTCTGGCGAGCGCTACTCACGTGCACGTCTGGAGAAAATGCGTAATTTAAGATCTTTCACAATCTATTCAATGTCACATAGCATTGAGGTTGAGTTCAAACCTTAACGGTGGATTTGTGAGGAGAACATGCAAACGGTTTCATGCTTTCATCTGAGATCGAAATTAGATGTATTTGACTGCAGAGGAAAACGGCCGAAGTAATTACGCATGGAACAGCTGTGCCAAACCATGAATGTGCAATCCATATTCATAATTTGGACCACAGTCTTATCTTAGGGAACTCGAACTCTTGAACGTTGTGCGGAATAAGCAAAAGCAGTCAAAGAGACGTTATTGAAATGACATTGTTCAGCTTAAATGTAACACCATTGAAAAAGGCCACAAAAGACGCCACACCAAAGCAAATACACACAGTGAAATGGGGCTGATGCTGCCATGGCAACACAGCAGCCGTGGCCTAATGTGGTGAGCTATGACTGAGAGAAGGACTACAAGTGAGAAAAGAGACAAGAGACACTCTTTTCCTCAAACCTGCCAATAAAAACCAATAAATATGAATGTATGAGTGTGTGTGTGTGTGTGTGTGTGTGTGTGTAAGAGAGAAGATGGAGTCATTTCAAAATCAAGTCCTATTATTAGCTCCTCCTGTAGTTGTCAAAACATCTAACAAAAAGAAAAAGTGTCCTTTGATAGATCTCATTCTGATGATTTTGAGGCGTACTATAAATTACTTGATTTCTCTGCCTTTTTGAAAATGACATCGGAATTAGACTTGAATTGTTCATTACCCAGAAAGGTCTAAATTCATTCAGACCCAACACACCTTTTCAAATGCCATAGCAGGAAAATCACAGGTGTAGTAACATTTTTTTCAGTTAGAACCTGGGATTTTCCTGTGGTTGGAAAAGGTTTAGATATAAATAACCGACTATTAAACCATTTTGAAAGCTATTTGTGATAATAGGGGCTTATCCACATGCCTCTCGTTAACGAATAGCTTGGAGTCACAGAGCTGAGCTACTGAGCCAAGCACAGGTCATTTCACAGCTCTCCCTGCTGTTTTCAACACTTTGAGATTTCCTCAGAGTTTAAATCTCCAAGCTGATCTTGGACACATTTTTTGGTTATCGAAATAAAAATGTTTTATTATGAGGATGATTCATATTATAACTAATATTTATATTATATAATACATTATAATAGAATAACTAATATTCTGTTCTTTTGATTATGTTTAATTTGTTTCACATGTTATAACACACTTGTTTATACTGCATCAACATGAAGCAGTCTTTTATGGGTGCCATCTTTGTTTGATTTAAGAAACTGATGAGAGGGGGGGGGGGAGAATTACACATCATTGTAGGAGATGCGAGATATAAGAGCTACTGCAATCTGGTACTGTCTCCTAAGCAGGAGGAACGTATGAAGGCGATGTTGTCAAATGATCTGTGATATTATTTATGAACGGCTCGTGTTATCTTTAAGAGAAACAGAATGCTTAGGACTGTGAATGGTGGTGTAAAGATTTCAAATGAAAGAAAAACGATAGGATGACTACATGCCAGAAACTGGTGGAAATAGAGGCTTATTATCGCTGGCTGCACGGAGAAGAGAAGGGGTCCTCTATTCTTGTGAGAGAGGTAGCTTCGTTGCCATAGCAACTGATATCCATTTTATCCCTCATCTGACATATTGAGTAGGCGGGACTTCCGAATGGCTAAGCATATTCAAAGAGTAACAGTATGTCAAGACAGTCACCCTTCTTTGATTCGTTAAGTGTTGTTTCAAGTGGGATTTCAAATGGGATATTATTCCAAATGTAGTCCAAGGTTGACAAAGCCTAAAAGCTTACCGCTCCGTAAGTAAACACAGAATCCACCAATGATCATAGAGAGATTGAACAGTTTATTGAAACTGAAACAGCTCATTAAGAATATATTTTGGAAGACAAACGATTTGCACTAGAAGGAGCTCCTCTAGCTTTTTTTTTACTGTCTCCGTCAGGAGAAATAAACAGCATTTCCCAGAATGCTTTGCCGGTGAACCGTCACCAAAATGTCAGCACCCTAAGAACTCATGCACCGGGGTTATTACAGTACTACACGCTTTAAAAATAGGTTCGCTTTATCGTCATGATAGTCCAGTAATGGTGGTAACAGCCAACATTTTATCAATAACGATGCCGAAACATTCAACAGACCACCGCTAGCTAGCTAATAACAGCTAAGCTATGCTATGTATGCTAACGTTACATGCTGGCAAGTTGGTGACTTAACGTTAGCTTATCGAAAACATGTCGTTTTCTCTTGCGAAGCGGTGGTTTGAAACACCACTAATGAGACGCGTCTTGCAGTTTAAAATATGCAGGAGGAGAATACAAAGCTATAACAACATGACCTACACAGTGTTAAGACACAGCTGGATGAAAAGGCTGCCCGTGTTCTCCAGCGGCTTCAAGATGGTCAGCACACAAATTGACAAGGTAACTAACTTTGAGCAAACAGCACAACGGGTAGCATGTAAACTACAATGATTTAGGTCCTGCCTTCCTGTCATTGTATACCGATAGAGACAGTGGTGCCACCTGGAATTTTTACTTAAGTACTGCCTGCTACTTAAATAATTTGAAGTACTTGTACTTGTCATTGTTACACATGACAGGCACACACTGCACTTTTAACTCTACTACAATTATATGAAAGCTTTAATGAGATCAATTTGTTCCTTTATGTAAAACAGATACAAGATGTACAAGGATATATAGCGTTTAATGTTTTCTGCTTCTCACAATACCTAAATACTATTACTGATGTTTAAATGCAGAACTTTTACCTGTAGTGGAGCATTTTTTCACAGTGTGACACTGCTACCTTTCCTTAAGCAAAGAATTGTAATAAACGTGCCCCGTTCAGAAGATATAGTTATACACAGAGATGATAATTGATTTATTTAAAAATATTGCCATTCATTAAAATCGCATCACTGCAGCCCTTGGTTGACTGTCCCAGTAATCTGCAGGCTTCTCTCCTTGTGCCTTTAAGGACACTATTGACCTGTCTAAGTTCCCTGTGGACAGAATCAGGAACTTCTCCATCATTGCTCATATTGACCATGGAAAGAGCACTTTGGCTGACAGGCTGCTGGAGATCACCGGTATGTTTCCTTACGATAAGTGCATATCAGTTTCTTTTCTTTTTTTAAAATCCTTTTTGACTTTTTACAAATCCATCTTTTTTCCAAAGAATTTGAATAATTTTAAACAGTAGAGCAAGGGTGTAATTGTATTGTTGTGTGCTCCTGTCACTAAAGAGCATGATCGTCATCATGTGGGTGTGCAAATGGTTGTTGATAACATTACTATTTCAGCTTGCTTCTCTCTTTCTCTTTCTCTCTCTCTCCTTCTCCAGTTAAAGTTAAATTAAAGTTCAAATTAAAGTATTGTGTTACTAATGGGTGTCATTGATAAACAGGCGCCATAGCAACGACGGCGAAGAACAAGCAGGTGTTGGACAAGCTTCAGGTGGAGCGGGAGAGAGGGATAACAGTGAAGGCTCAGACTGCCTCGTTGATTTATAGCCACCAGGGACAGCAGTACCTCCTGAACCTCATCGACACGCCGGTGAGAGATCCGCCGGATGGGATGTCGGGTTTTGGGTTAGGGAATCAATTGTGAAGAAAGATATGAAATTGCAATACACCTCCTCCGTCTGTAGGGTCATGTTGACTTCAGTTATGAAGTGTCTCGCTCAATTTCTGCCTGCCAAGGAGTCCTGTTGATCGTCGACGCCAATCAGGTACAAAAACAGATTCCAGTCTGTCGGGTTTTCGCTTTGACTCGTTTTGGACGTTAAGGGCTGTGTTCAATGATTATTTTCACTTGTCACGTGAAGGGGATTCAAGCGCAGACGGTGGCCAACTTCTACCTGGCCTTTGAAGCTCAGCTGGCGATCATCCCCGTCATCAACAAGGTGCGCCCAAGCCCACCTTTTTTTATTATTTAATCTTGTCGTCTTTTTGCTTGACTGGTGTTCAGCACGTCGCTCTAATTTAACATTTTTCCCTCAGATCGATTTGAAAAATGCTGATCCTGACAGGGTGGAGGCGCAGATCGAAAAGGTGTTTGATATTCCTCGTGAAGAATGCATTAGGGTGAGTAGGTGCACATGAGCACTGCTTTTTTGTTTGCAGGGTTCCTTTTCCGAGAAACCGCTCTTAATTTCTTTTCTTTGCCATATTCCAGATTTCAGCTAAACTCGGGACAAACGTCGAGGCGGTTCTCCAGGCCGTCGTGAACAGAGTTCCCCGGTAAGAAGGTTAACGTGAAACATGGAGTGACGCCGAGTGCAAAAAGTGGTCGGTGGAAGGTTAGAATAAGGTTAGAAAAAAAAAACATTTATCCATGGTCATGAAGATACTCATTCAACGTTACGTGGACTTTGCATGCCGCTAAATACCCAACTGAGATCGGCTTGTGCCGCTCTGAAAAAGGATCCGACCACTGCAAGCTACCACCGGCCCTCGGCACCTGCCGTTCTGAAAAAGGAACCTTCCACCGACCACTTTTCGCACTCGGCGCTGCTGGAAACCCGGTCGACACATAAAAGTGAAGCCTCCGTCCTTGTCCTCAGGCCCGTGGCGAGCACCGAGGACCCGTTTAAAGCCCTCGTCTTTGACTCCAATTTCGATCACTACAGAGGAGTGGTGGCCAACATCGCCGTGTTAGGAGGACGGGTTAGAAAAGGCGACAGGATCGTGTCAGCCCATCTCGGCAAAAGCTACGAGGTCAACGAGCTGGGGCTCCTCCGGCCAGATGAGCACCCGACACAGAAGCTGTACGTGTCCTCGTCCCTCACCTCACCGGCCGTCTCATCCGTTACAGCGGATGTGCAGTAAAAGCAACCCGCTACTGTTTTAACACTTGAATTTACGTATTTTAGGATTTCCTGACTGCTTCTAAAGTTGGAGGTTAATTACTGGGAATCATTTTCTTCTGTTTTTTTTTTTTTTTTCAAAGGTTTTCATGTACTAATTGATACAATGGTATTTTGATTTGGAAAGGAATCGTTTGGAAAAAAACACTGTCCGAACTCAACAGACAGCGCTCTGGTCTGTGTGAAGTATGTTAATTGTTGGAAAAAGGCGTTTAGCAAACGTGTCCTTAAAATTTGTTAATTGCAACAGGTGCGTTTAAACATCTTCTAGTTCACATTGCTTTTGTGTAACTCCCATATGCTGTTGTGTAGGTTCGCAGGCCAAGTGGGCTACATCATAGCTGGGATGAAGGATGTGAAGGAGGCCCAGATCGGTGACACACTCTACCTCCAGGATCAGCCGGTTGAAGCTCTCCCAGGATTTAAACCCGCCAAAGCCATGGTCTTTGCTGGTAAGACACTTTGTCTTGTCCCTCCTCCTCCTGCTGTCAGACACGACATCTCTGTGGCACTGTGGAATGATGCCATTCTTTCAAACTCCACATACATTCTCCGAATAACTCTGTACATCACAAAATGATAAGTATTCCAGTATCCGTTGACGTACAGTTCAGCGCACCCCGTGTCTCCCCAGCTTGTACAGTAAGTGCACTTGGTGCTTATCGAGTCCTTTTTTTTGCTGACGGAGTGCATTCGTCTGGCTTTTTGCTCCCCGCCCTCAGGCATGTATCCGATGGACCAGTCGGATTACCCGGGCCTTCGCAGCGCCATCGAGAGACTGACCCTGAACGACTCGAGTGTCACAGTGCAGAGAGACAGCAGCATGGCCCTCGGAGCGGGATGGAGGTGAGGACAGAGGAGGGGCTCACTACATTTAATGCCAGAGGAAAAGAAAATTGTGGACATTGAGCAGTGCAACCACGAATGCTTTGACCTACTTCTCTAGTCATTTAGTTTTTTCTTACTCATTTTGCAGTTAATAGCTCAACACAAGGGAGCAACATGAAAATAAACTAATGAGACAATGACACAGCACAACTCGAGCTGGAGAACTGGAGACCAAAAGAGGAAGACAAAACAACAACAGGAGCAGATGTACTTAGTGTATTCTACAGTTTGTTTTTTAACTGATGTGCTGTTGCAGAGAAGACATCATACGCTATAATTGATATGTGAATAGACCTCGCGAGTGAGCATGTATTTATTATGACAGGTTGCAGCCCAAGTGATGAAAATTTATTTGCCCTCATCATTGGCTGTGATGCTGATCCTTCCGAAGTACCAAGTTTGCCGCGGTTAACCTGCGATCCTCCCTGTGTCCCGGCAGGCTCGGCTTCCTGGGCCTCCTCCACATGGAGGTGTTCAATCAGCGGCTGGAGCAGGAATACAACGCCTCCGTTATAGTGACGGCGCCCACTGTGCCGTACAAGGCCGTCCTCTCTTCAGCCAAACTCATCAAGGTAACAGCCGCGTCCTGCTCACCGGCTCCCTGGTCACGCAGTGCAGGAAGGCTCAGCAAAAAGAAAGTGTGAGCTTGTTAGATGACGTACGGGAGATACTCGAGAAGATAATTGAAGTGTTGTGTTGCAACACGCACACATGTTGTGTCCAGGTTTCCTTGGCAACAACCATCTCTTTCTTCACACGATATCAATTGCTTATTATTTGAATACAATTCTACGTTGTTGGTACAAAAGATTACTTTTACAGTTGCATTTCATGTCAGTGTTATTTCTTTTGGGACAAATCACCTCTTCAAATGGGATGCTGTGTGTTGTCGCTGCAGGAACATGGCCGTGAGGAGATCACCATCGTGAACCCCGCTCAGTTCCCGGACAGATCGGTCGTGTCGGAGTATTTGGAGCCGATGGTGCTGGGGACCATTCTCGCTCCAGACAGTTACACCAGCAAGATCATGTCTCTCTGCTTGGTAAGAGGAAGAAAAAAAAAGGGCAAATTGGTTTCATAAGTGAAGGATTCAAAAGAAGGGAGCCCTTCTCGGGTTGCTGACTGTAAATTGTGTTGTTAAAGAATCGCAGAGGGATTCAGAAGAACATGGTGTACATAGACGAACAGCGAGTCATGATGAAGTACCTCTTCCCTCTAAATGAGATTGTGGTGGATTTCTATGACCTTCTCAAATCTCTGTCTTCCGGATATGCCAGGTAAACTAACCATGTGCTCTGTATAGAACTCTGCAAAGTCGAAAGCACGGTATTTCTTCAGTCGTAAAAAGTCAGGTTAAAGCATGTATTTAGTTTTATGTTTTCAATGGATGGATCGGTGAATTCACTTTTTGAGGCACTTCACAAGCCAAGAAATCCGTCCCCATAGATCCCTCTCCGACGTAGGACATCGGACTAACGCCATAAGGTCAAAGCTTGTATTCTTGAAGGACATTTTAAATGAGCCATAGTCTCATTTTATTAAACCACTTGCTGATTCTCCATTCAAAAATAAGGTTCAATTTAAAGAATATAACTTGAGTTACCTGTTCTACCAGGACATGTTTCACTTTTCCAGTATTTTACAACAAAGGGTTTCTTGTTATAAAGAATCTCATAATGAAATATCTTGTAACAAAAACGATTCACACTATAAATGATACGGATCTCTTTTTGTTTTCCCGTGCGAGGCGGCAGTGAGCTTCCGTACCTCTGCACCTTTTCCTCGTGTCTCCCATGCAAAACCGTCTCTCAGCAAACACTCGATCACCTCTGACCGACTCCACGTTAAGCGCTGCGTATACTCAGCAGACCATCCCTGGGACTTTGTTTTTTTCCCCCTAGCTTTGACTATGAGAACGCAGGCTACCAGGCTGCTGATTTGATCAAGATGAATATTCTGCTGAATGGGCAGCCTGTGGAGGAACTCATCACCATTGTACACAGGTAAGAGTATATTTGAAGTCGCAACTTGTTTCATTGTGAACAAAATATCATATTTGGCTACAAACCTCCCGGCTTTTCTCTGGAAGTTTACCTCTGACGCTACTTGGGGGGCTGCTCTTCACTCACTGGCAATTTTTTGACGAGTCGACATAATTTCAATGTGATACGGCTCTCAATTATTATAGCAATTCTTCTGGCTCTATGGAGCACGAAATGTATTCAAGGCCCAAGACCACATTAAAAAAGGCCCCTTGGCAGCCGGTGTTGACATTATCTTTTGCAGTGACTTTACACAGCGGACAAGGACTTTGTTCCATTTGTCGCAAGGACAGTGGAGTTACGCCGCGGGGGAGAGGCGATGACCCGCTCCAAATCTGTGTTTAACGCGCTTAACCACCAAAGCCAGCACAGGCCCTCGGTAATTGAAGGGCGCCACTCTTCTCCGACGATTGGCCGCCCGGCGACCCCTTTGCGGGGCGGCCCTCTGATGGCTGCGTTTTGTTCACAGGGGCCGCGCGTACAGCGCAGGGAAAGCCATGTGCGAGCGACTCAAAGACTCCATACCCCGGCAGATGTTCGAGGTCGCTGTACAGGCAGCCATTGGAAGTAAGGTCATCGCTAGGGAAACGTGAGTACGACATCTGGCTGAGCCCGCCTGAAGCACCAATAATGTATTAATGTATCTGTGTGTGAAATGTGCTGAATGCACTTTGGTTTCCCTAAAAGACCCGCCGATGTTTTTACTCTTACAGAATCAAGGCGTTTAGAAAAAATGTCCTGGCTAAATGTGTGAGTAAAGGTTTTTCTCAGCTCTCAATAGTTGCAGAATGAGCCGATGCAGCACAAACACTGTGACTTCTATGTGCATTTGTTTCTGTCCCGGCAGTACGGAGGTGACATAACACGCAAGATGAAGCTGCTGAAGAAACAGGCCGAGGGTAAAAAGAAGATGCGGCGCATCGGCAACGTGGAAGTTCCCAAAGACGCCTTCATTAATGTCCTGAAGAGGAAAGACAAATAGACCCCAAAAATAGGATTGTATAGAAATGTAATTATCGTATTTAATATGAGAACGGCTAGACGTGCTCTCAATAAAGTGCTCTTTGGTTCTACAATCCTGTTGTTCTGCTAATTTGCCCAACGAACGTCACTTCTGCTTCTGACGTTGACCTGATCATTTGTCAGAAGAGGTAGTTAAAGATCATGTTGTTTTACAAATGCTTTTTTAATAACGCTGTTATTAAAGCTAATCTTTGGACATCTTTGGCAATTTATCATGAAGAATGACGTTATTTTACAAAACAGAAGAATGCTGAAACTTGCTTATTTATTTTTTTACAGATAGAACGGAGACAGTTTAGATTGCTGGCTGGAGGCTCATGAATCAACCAATTGATAGATGCTGTAGTTGGTTTATTATTTAGGTCCTTTTTTAACTGCTGGTCATACAAAATATGCAGGGTTAAACATTTAACCGACAGACAAACAGCTGAAGCTTATTTGTAAATTAATTTTAATTTTAAAGTAAGAGCTGTGTCTGTGAAGCAGTGCCCCCGGTAGATGGCAGCATCCGCTCAAACACACAAAGATCCAAAAGGAAGGATAGGCTGTGTCTCTTTGAACTTAATAAACGTAATTATTTAAGAAACCACACTGGAAACACAAACAGTAAGTTAGATGCTTAGAATTTGGCCTTGTTCCATTGCATTAACATTGAAGTGTGATCATAACATTGATTAAATGTAACTGTGTGTCCAGCAGGAGTCCCCCGCCCTCCCCAACAAAAGCCCCAAACTGTAAAAATCAGCAGGAATTTTATTTCTTAGTTAATGTCTGAGCATGAATGATCACACACCAACATGAACATGAATCAGTCGTGATTCCCAAACCAACATGGCCTTGGTTAAAATAAAGTATCAAAAAAGGACACGTGTGATTATATCTGCCTCCTCCACATACAGTTTGTGTTACCATGAGTACGTGGACCCCCAGATGTCTTCCAGATGACCACATCTATCTCGTTTAGTTAATTTCTTTGAACGTTCAGATTTAACTGCTACTATTGTGATCAAAACGCATTTATTTTCCTCATGTTGCCCTTTTATGTTACTCCATTTATTTTAAACAAAATATATTTATATCTCTCTATTATGTTTTTTTGACTGTGTCAACGAGCATGGACGAAGCGTATTATTTAAACATCCTCTTAATATTATACTGAGGTTATACCGTGGGACAAAAGGCGTTTTGGTCTTGTTTGGGTCTACGCAGTACCCGTAGTTGCATCTGGTCAATGCGGAAGCTGCTCTGAAAGGATACAGCTCGAACGGCTGTTACTGTTTTTATTCGCAACTACAGCCACACATTAATATAGACGCGTTTTAATTCATGGCGACAACGTGGCTTTTGTAATAACGTATGTCGTTTGATAGTGCGTCCATGTCAAATAGCATGTTATGGCTTTAAATCTTCTCTATTTTGGTAAACTGAGCAGCGAGCGTAGCGTCGGGCGCTAGCTAGCTAGTTATCCTACAACCTTTTTTTTTTAAAGTGTCCCGCCGACCGGCAAAATGAAAGTGCGCTCGTCTATTTTCGCCTCGTTCATATTAATACTTGAAGTGGTCGGCGTGGCCCTCTTCCTGCGGGGATTTTTCCCAGTACCACTCAAGTCTTCCCTCTCCTCCAAGAGCAAGCTGTCCGATCTGCCTGCGGAGCCGCTGGCAGGTGAGCTGACAGGACCTTTGTCCCGCGTGCTTTGCGCGACTATCTGCGCGCAATGTCGAGAGAAGCATGTCATGACTTAAACACAATCTGCCTCCCTTCGCCCACAGGAAGCTCTCCCAACTCCTCTCGCCTCCCCCAGCCCCTTTTTAAAAGAGTGGTAATAATGCTGGTGGATGCCCTGCGGGAGGACTTCGTGTTTGGACCCAACGGACGCAGGTACATGCCCTACACGAGGCACCTGGTGGAGAGAGGCTCCTCCCACAGCTTTGTGGCCAAGGCCAGACCCCCCACGGTCACCATGCCCAGGATCAAGGTACTGCCCACTGTGTTACTGTGTCACGACAGGTGAGAAGGTGCGGCTCTATCTGCGCTCAGGGAATGTTTGCTTTTCTGAAGTTGCAAAGTGGGAAGAGTGCAAAGATGTAGAAGCCTAAGATAAACTACATGGTGCACATATACCAGATGTTAAAATCCCTGCCGAACTTGTCCTTCAAGTTTGTCCACTATGCGTCATCCTACTCATGGCCCGAGATTGTCAGAAATCCATTTACCTGTTTATGTTGTCATATATATATATATATATATATATGTGTCAACACACTTTCCATTAAAGGACCAAAGCCAACATGTCTCTGTGTTCTCCCTCAAATATCTCTTGATATCTCTCAAATATATTGTTTGTCTTATCAAAAAAGGAAATGTAATCTACTAAACCGTACATGACACGTTGCATGAAAGTCATTGTTCAGGTACACTTCAGTTTCCAGTCTGACGTGACAGCCCTGCAGTAATATTATCCAGTAATGTTGGAGGTGTTTCTGCAACTGGAGGATAATTTATTTGTAAAAATACAAATGACTTACTGAGTATTTAATGCCTGGATGAAGGAGTGACAGAGAGGTGAAGAGAAGCAGCCAAAGCTCCCCACAGGAGTTGCCTTAAACCCTCTCCATTGATTTTTTGTTTTTTTTTAAATCCTGCAATTAATTTGTTATCCCGGAATATGTTGAATTTTACATTGTTGCTAGAGCAGTAATGTCAGATTAAATCAATAATAGATTCAATTTGCATGTGAAAGTAGTACTAAAATGACCGTTTATTAGAATTACATGACTAAGAAATAATCAAACCCTAAACAAGATTGTTGTTATGCAAAAAGTGCTAAACCTTTTGGGCTTATTCCATAGGATATAAGAGGTTTTCTTATTAGGTTCTGGTTGTGGACTGTTGGTTGGACAAAAGAAAAAATTGATAGAGGTTTTCTATTTGGACTCTGGGCAACTAATCTAAACCACCACTAAACCAGCAAAACAAATATTTCAATTCTCTTATTGCCAATATCTAGCCCATCAGAGGTGCTTTAAAAAACCTGTAATCCTTTTTAATTAATCAGGCCGTGTCATTGATTAAGTGACATCTCCCAAGAAAAACCTGAGCCAAAAAACATATCCCTGCCCAGAATAATCATGTTGAGACACAGTTTCCAGCCTGCAACCGCAAATGGCAACAACCAAAGAAGCCCCATTGTCACATGGACAGTGTCATGGGAGCAGAGCCAGGAGGGTCACGTCTCACTCACCGCATGACAGGTGCTTGTGCTGATACTAAGAATGTGGGCAGACTGCGGGAGAGAGAGTGGGAGGCAGGGTCAGCGTGTTGTGTCAATGCTGTCAAAGAGATTTTTGCAACCAAGAGTGATGTACCAGGATCAGCTCGTGGGGGGGGGGGGGGGGGGGCAGCGCCGAGGCATCCAAATGTAGTCTGTGTGTGTGTGTGTGTATGCGTGAGCGCACGTGTGTTGCTGACAGTATCAAGCTGTTTTAACGGTCGAAGAAGTTTGGAGTCAAAGGAATCCTGCAGCTTACACACAGTCGGCCCTTGGTGGTGTCTGATTAACGTGGTCCTACAGGTATAGGGGGAAGACCCTACAGCTCTCAGGTCAGCTTTAGGAAAATTCCGGAGGATAAGTGTCGGAGACCCATCAGAGCGTGCTGTCGTGTGGGGGAGCCGCCTACAGGGATTGCACCATGCATTTATTGTTAATGAATTAATGATCTAACCCACAAAATGGCAACACTAATGACAAAGCCCATCATCAGAGCTGCTAATTTAAATGAATATTAATCAACCAACAAAGGCCAACAACGGTTTCTTCCTTCAATTAATCCAGCAGATTAGATTGTTTTTAATCAATTCCCTTTTATGTCCATAAATTATCCGAAAATTATGAAACTGCTAATAACAATTGTTAAAGCTCAGCTGATGCCAACAAATGAGCTCATTTTGTCTCCGCAACACAGTTCCGTCCCAGGAGGTTCTGAAAAACAAGTCCAGTTGTAGTCACTTTATGCTACATAAGTAAGTCCCAAAGGAGATAACTCTCCTCCTCTGGTGGATGTTGACTCACAATCTGGTACCTTCTGTATCTCGGGGAAAAGAAAAATCCTCCAAATTTAAAGTGGACTCACTTAATTCATGATTCAGTTAAATTAGTTGGTAATCCGCTATATGCCTAATCTTAAATCCATACATGTGCCACAGTGTTGTGGACAGTTTGTTATTGTAAAAGATAGTTGTTTTGTTATTATGAAGAAGAGTTAAGGTTAAATCCTTCTTGAGTGTTGCAACTTGTGCATTGAGGTTTTGATTGTTCCACCCTGGTGACACACCAGTAGGGGGCAGTACAGGCCAGCTGCCATTCACTGGCCACCATCACTGCAATGCACCCAATTAACAGGTTCCCACAGCCGACCAACACACCTCAAACTAAACTGAGTTAGATGGACCTTGTAGGGCTTCCTTTCTTGTCCTCTAATAACGCATGTCGTCACTCGTGTAGTGCAGGGAGCACCAAGCCTTAGCTAATCTTTCACACCCATTTGCTGGGTTGTGTTGCCAGAAACTCTTCCTAGAGGTTCTTCCTACTAAGCATAACAGTCCCTGTTGCTCTTCCTGACGGGGCCACGCAGAGGAAAGGGGTCAAATATTCACACGTGGCCATGTTGAGCCGTGCTCTCGGAGTGACTCGGCACTCTGTGGACATCACTGGGGGGGAGGTTTTGGACCTTTTTGATTTTAGCCCCACAATGTGGGCGGATAGTTGGTACGTTGATCAGCCCTTGATTCCTCTGGGCATCTTCTCAATGTTTTATTGGAGGTAAACTTCTACATTGGTTCTCCTTTAACTCGTGTTGAGATGATTGTTTTCCTCATGGAAGAATTCACTCCGTCAAATGGTACTCTACCAGTAAGGAAAAAAAGGCCACTGGTTTCTTTGGTCTGACCATTTCTAATAATAGACAAGTGCGAGAGAGAGACACTACTGCTTTTGAAGCAGACCCATGTGACTCTTCCTTGAAACAAAAAAAATCAATAGCAAGGAAGGAAAGGAGGAAGGAAGGAAAGAAAGAAAGGAGGAGGTGGTAAATGATTAATATCAGCAACAGAGCTCAGAAGACGTGGCCCCAAATCTCTGCTTAGTTTTTTCTCATCAGAGCAATAAGCGCCTATCAGTCGGCACAAGTGACGCGCGTGCGCCATGAAGCATGTTTGTTAGTTTGTCATTGAGTGGGAGAACCGTGACTGCGTTCCATTATGATGCAACCCTCATGCCCTCCAGTAGGTGTGATGCCATTTGTCTCTAGCGTCCGTGGAGGAGCCACAGAGCGGCTGAGGCGCAGTTAAAAGGACACTCGCACACTCAGTCTTTTACAAGCAAATAGTTTAACAATCTTTTCTTTTTTCTTTTGAGCAGCATTCAAAAGACCACCATTGTTTGTTGACCACAACATCTCCCCCCTCTAGGCTCTCACCACCGGCACCATCCCAGGCTTCATCGACGTGGTGATGAACCTGAACTCTCCGGCGCTGCTGGAGGACAACCTGGTCTGGCAGGCCAAGGCGGCGGGGAAGAGGATGGTGTTCTATGGAGACGACACCTGGGTGCGCCTCTTCCCCAAGCACTTCATGGAGCACGACGGCACCACCTCCTTCTTTGTGTCCGACTACACCGAGGTACGCACAGTGTGACGGGGGGCGGGGGGGGTCGTCAGACACACAAGTTCTTCTGCTGGTTTGGTGAAGGGATCCAAGCGGTAGTCTGTGTGTCATCAAGAAACAGAGGAACAGGCAGAGGAAGGGAAGCTTAATGATTAAAGTATTTTTAAAGTATGATTAAAGTTTTTCAAATCTACACTAATGCAGACAGTAAAGATCGTGCATGATGTAATGCTGACGAATCAAGGCAGCCGGGCCACCAGGGAGGCGAGATCACGTGGAAAGCCGTTTGCTCTTTACGCCGTAGCTATCAGTATTGCGTAATATTTAGCTAGCGGTGATCAGACGTCATGTGTTTGCTCAGAATCAAACCAACCTCAAACGTGTGTCTTTGTACGCATGGTGTCTCCCGGTGTTTAGGTCGACAACAATGTGACCCGCCACTTGGACAGCACCCTCAAGAGGGACGACTGGGACATTCTGATCCTGCACTACCTGGGCCTGGACCACATCGGTCACATCAGCGGCCCCCACAGCTCCCTCATCCAGCCCAAACTGCTGGAGATGGATGACGTCCTGAAGAAGATTCACGGCGCCCTCGTCTCAAAGGTCAGACCATATACATACATACATACACATATATATATATATATATATATATATATATATATATATATATGTCTTTGTGCAATGGGAAAGGGGCGGGGCTTAGTGAGGAAGATTTGGTCAGATTGTTTCTGCTGCTCTATTAACCCAGCTCGTACTGCCGGACCGCTCCACTCAGGAGGAGATCAAAACCCAAAAGAGCCCAAAGCCTCGGCTTCTTTAATCCAGAGTAATTCCACTTATTGCTGCGTAATAACACCAGTTTCTCTCTACTAAAAGCCATTCAACTCAACATTACCCTTTAAATTCTTAACAAGTCATTTTCTTGGGTTATTACAGTATAAGAAAAAGGTTTATTGCTTTATTAAAAGGTTATTATTTTATTGTAGGTAATGATCAATAGTCATTGTATATTAGGGTGATGCTTCCGGGGGATTTATTTTTAACACAATAGTTGTTTGAATGCTCATTTAATTACGCAGATAATTTTTGCCGTTGCCAGCCTTTATTATTATATCCGTTGCAGGAGCCGAAGAGATTTAATAAACTGTTAAGGCTTTTCTGTTGATCAGTGTGCAGATCTTGTGGCTTTGTTTTTTTCGTGTGTGTGTGTGTGTGTGTTTCAGCTGCCTAGCTTGCACTTAGGTTGTCAAGTTGTGTCAACGCGAGCCTGCAATCTGCCTCTCCAGAGTCTTTGCACCCGTCCAGTTGTTCGTCCTTACTCTTTCCTTACGTCTGGTCTCCCAGTGAGCTCCTTGAGAGGAATGCGTTTTCAAAAGTCCTGCTTGAGTGACACTAGTTGTGCAGTGTGGCTGTCCTCTTCCAAAGCACCACTATGGCCTGAATTTACAAACAGAACCCGGTGGGGTTCCACAAAAGAGGAAACTTTTTTTCCTCCCATCAGCACTTGCTTTCAACGTTGTCGACTGTCCTTCAGGAGTGGCAGCCATGGCGGAGGAGAGGGAGAAACGCAGGGTGGCGCTTTAAACGGTGGCCCTTAAAGTTTCTGCCTATTTCTGCGAGGTCATATCGGGGGCAGAGACATGCTCTACCTGCAGAGTGGAAGGACACAAAGCTCTCCATTAAAACGTGATTGCAAAGCAGGACCTCCGTGTCATAAAGAGCCCCATCAGACCTTGCTGCTAATGGAGATCGCATGGCCTCAATCTTCTCCTCTGGAATATTTTTTCCTGAGTTCAGGCTGCTGCTTTTGCTGTTTGAAGTGCTGAACTGCTCAAAGCTGACCTGCAGAGCAGCGTGTAATCTGAGCCACGCATTTTATAAGAGAGATAAATGAAATGTCAAAACGTATACATTTTCTTTTATCTTTCTTTAATATTCTTTCCTGACTGAAGTTATTGAGTTCTAACCACAGTGCCTTCTACAAGCACCATTTATCTAATCTAAGGAGTTTATAGAGTTAGCATCCATTGGTGCTAGCGGCCATTTCCCAGGTATGTTCTCATGAATGTTTCATATACCAGATAATATAAAACTTTTGTTAATATTAACATTTTCATTGTTCATTAAATAAAGCATTTTTCAGTGTTTGATTCTTTTATCAAAATTTGCAGTAATGCTGCAACTAAGATTCTTAATTGCAACGAGTGTGCTCCCACGGATCACTTTATTCTAATCTGACTGACATCCAGCATGGATGATTTCAGCTGACCTTTCCTCGTACCCCGTGGTAACAGCACAAGTACCCCGTGGGGTAAAGACCCGCGGTCACTGATTTACCAGAAGCACCAGCACGACTTCGGGCTTTGTTCTTCCCTGTCTCGGCTGTAGAGAACATGAACTGTCATCTGATTGAGGATGTAACCTTGTGTATTAGTTAAAAACAGAAGTTGCCTGCTGCTTTCATCCTGAATACGTGCACCGTGACTTATGCTAAACAGAGAGGAGTCTCAGTGGTGTTTAGCACCACTCTGGAGGTGTTTCCTGTCTATTCCTTTTGTTCAAAGGCATCTATAGCAAGCACCCGAGGGGTTAGGCCTTTTGCCGCCTCTTGGCTTAGTCGGTAACACAATGGCACAGTTTTGGCTCCGGCCTTCTAACGGCGTCAAAAAGACAAGAGCAATCAATTCCCAACCGTAAATGAACACTTGTGCGGACTTTTCTTTTGGGATGAAGTCCTTCTCAGTGAAAAGACGCGTTGGCCACGAGGCCATTTCCAATCTTTAATAACAAATGGAGTCTCTGGTCTTTGATTCTTCCTTTTTTCCATGTGTGGGGGGGTACAACGCTAGAGCCGATGAGTCTTGTGAGAGCGTCGTCATGTGTGGTAAGATTTGGCTTTTGTTTTGTTAACATCTGCTGTCGTGCTTTTCTGAGGCGGCCCCCACTGCTGTGACTCATGAGGCCTCATGTCGTCCTCAGCGGAAGGTTCTCGTGAGTCTAGTTGAAAGGGAATCGCTGGGGGAGAAACGGCGCTTGATCAAAGTCGGTCACCCCGTGCTTGTTTGCTGCCGACACCGAATTTAGTTTCAGCCCTGGGATATGATTTAATGTCCTCAACATGATAACATCAAAGTGATCTTGTGAAGCAATCTACCAGCCCAGTAGCTGTCATGGAATGCCATTGCTGTTTCCCACACTGCATGTTTTTATTTATTTTTTGAAAAATAATCCTCCTTTGGTTTTGAATTATTCACATGCACCTGCAGTGGGGAGTCTGTTGACCTTGTGTGTTTGCTTCTCTCAGGAGGCGGAGGGATCCTTGCCCTACCTGCTGGTGCTGTGTGGGGACCACGGCATGTCGGAGACCGGCAGCCACGGCGGCTCCTCCGAGCCAGAGGTCAACACGCCCCTGGTGCTCATAAGTCCGGCCTTCAAAAGAAAAGGTAAGCCGTCCTAACTGTTGCTTTGAAGGGGCCCGGGGAATTGTCATTAAAGCGAGTGGATTCTGTTTGGCCATGATTTACTAAACATGTAAGCAGGTTTTCTAGCGGAATAGTTTTCTTTCACGCTCACGCAAAGCTTCCCATTCATTTCAGCCCGGGAAAACTCCTGAGCCGAATTTTATTGCGGTGTGATGACGCTGGCTGGGTGTGAGAGTGTGAACGTGATAATTGCTTCTATTTTGGTCCTCCCTCTCTATCTCTCTCTCTCTCTCTCTCTCACTTAAATCCTTTTTTATTTTTATTCATGGACCATTTATGTTAATTCATAATTTACAGTTCACTTCAGTTGTTGCTACAGAATTGGTGGTTGAGCTCGCTGGGCGACAGTCTACCAGTCGACAGTTTTGCGTTTGATTTCTCAAATTCTACTGGTCACAGGAGGGCTGCGGTGTAAACGGCAGAATCAGTGTCCTCTTCTGTGAAATGCATTGCGACTGGATTCCTTTGTTCACTGGTGAGGCGGGTTTTAAGTGTTTCATTGAAATCAAGCGAAGCCCACGCTGTGTTGGTTCGTATCGTCATATTGTCTCTTCTCTTCAGAGACGTCCTCACATTTGTCATCATATTGATCTACAGTGACCAAACAGCCTACCATCTGCCATCTGATTCAGGTGTTGCTTAACCATGACGGGTCCGTGGGTGTGCATGAGATGCTTTAAACCAATGAGAGATCCACCGGGGAAAAAACAAACAACCAAACCGAAACATATAACGTAAATGAAACTAAACCTGTTCTTACTCCAACAGCAGAAAGTGAGTTCACGCAGGGCCCCATAAGAAGCTGTTTGAGTGAATACTAGACCTTTTATTCTGTTGTTGCTGTCATTCTTCGAGCCTCCTATGGAGCAGATTGCACCAAAAAAATTACGCTATCTCAAGTCTTAAATCTGTTGCCCTTTGAATCCTTTGTGATCGTTTAACTAAATCGAATCAGGCTTTATATGTTTACCTCCCTAGATGTGCATATGTTGACATGGAAATACATCCTATTTAATGCATCAGTTGGTTCAATCAGTGGCATCGTCCGAATTACCGGATACTTTTAACACTGTGACAATGGCGAGTTGTTAGTAGAAAGCTCACAGTTAATTACTGGCTCAGTACCTGAGCGCCACTGTTTAATCTGAATGCACCATTGAGAAAGCAGCGTTGCTGCAGATCAGTAGAACATTTAGTCGCCGCGGCTGGGAGGATCCCGAGAGGCGAGGCCACTTTAATTAACAGTGTGGGTATAAATACGAAGCCATACACTCACTGTTGTCCCTCGCCCCGCCTTGCTTTCTTCAAATAGCTATGATCCACTGTGCTGCTGTTTAAACCAAAGGGCATAATGTGCTGCTCTCTGAATCAACAGCAACAACGGGGAAACCACATCACTAACGTATGCAAGAATGTTTGATATATTCAGAGAAAATGTCAGCAATCCAATTGATTCGTCATCAATAAGTCAAGAGAAATATAAATGAACTGAGGTTAACGCCCCTTATAAATGTAGCTACATCAATTTAAACCCCGCCAAAATGAAAGTAGCTGTGTTAATTTGCTTGTTTTTTTTAATGATCTATTTAGACATACACTAAAAACTAAATAAAGTACAATATGTAGTTTGCAAGGGAATGTGAAATGGGGTTGACCCTAAAGCGATGTTAGCTAACATATTTAGCGACGTTCGCTTTCAGCTCTGTGGGCTGTGAGGGCCCCACTAACGGGATTAGTTCAGTTTGTCATTTGCTAAACAATGCATGCATCTAAACGTACAATTGCCTGTGCCTCGGTATGAAACCTTCAATAGAATGTGAAAAGTGTGAATTAACCCCGTGAGGCTCTTGAGCAGTCAGTTATAAGTGAGAACGAGCGGTTGGTTGATTTGTGCAGCATTCCACACAAGCACACACACACACAAGCAGTCATGACCAAATACCTAATGTCCTTGCACAGACAATATTTAATGGAATGTATTCTACTCAATTCATGGGTATTTATTTTTAATTTTATAAAAAAGTTAAAAAGTGATAAAAGTTTTTAAAAGAACACACAAATAATGTGAAACAAAGAGCACAATATGCTTTTAGAGTTGCATGACAAAGGAAATCAGGAATCAGGAAAGGTTTATTGCCATAATATGTTAAATAAAGATAAAGTTCACCAGCTAAACAAAGTGACGAATGATTGCTAGGACCAAGAATAACAACCTAAAACATACCTATGGATCCAGCTTTGGTGCAAAGTATTTTCTAGGTCTAGTCGGACAAAATGTGTTGCTCTGCAGAGTCACATTAATAAATCTTTGTATTGTAGAGACATTATTAGAAAGCTGCATACGGCTTCTTCGTCAGCTGCAGTTCTCTCCTCTATGAATCAACTTTGTGTGTGTGTGACCTTTTGCTGCGTTACGACACATCTGTTGGAACAGAATGTGCGGCAGACATTTGGTTGGGTGTAACGGCTAAAGCATGTGTTCGAAAAACAAATACTAATACTAATAGCAAATGGTTTATAAAGGATTAGCATTTGATACAACTTTGAAAACCTTTCAATTTACAAAGAACTTTGCTCATTAGTGTAATTACTGCAGCTGAAGGCACAACAAGTAGCAGATTTAAAGAAGTGTGTACTTTGTAGATTCATGCATTGTGCTGAACAGCTACGGGTTCAAGACTGCAGACCCTCTTCTTACAAATCCGTCTCCTTTCAAAATAAAACTGATTAAATTCGGCAGCCAATTTCATTGAGTCCAATTACCAAATTAGCTCTTAGCTGCAGGGTTCGTCCCTTTCTTTGGTCCCACGCATCTGAGCTGCATCGTCCAGGTCTGGATACATTACATAGACGGGGCAAGTTCAACCTGAAAGCTTCCCTCAGACACAGACAATTTGGGGAATGGCTCCCGTTCTGTCTGTGTATTCTTGAAAGCTCTCCACAGGAATCCAAGCATAAACATGAAAATATCTGTTGGCATCTGACTGCTGATGACCTTTTGAAAAATGATGATTTTGTTCATGCAGTGTTGTTTAGGTGGTTTTGCATGTTGTGACAACCTTAATACCGACAGGTATAAATGCAAGAGTTAATGGGCGGATTTATCGTTGTGCTTTCAGGTACAAGTTTTCTGTGTTGGAATTCAGATTAGACAATGCAGTAATTCTACCCCACAAAGATCTCACTGATGGGTTTTACTTAAAGAGAAGAAATTAGAGTCCACCGTGCAGAAAAGCTTCAGTTATTCACACATACACAACACCACATAGTAGAATATGATATTCATAATCTCTTTCAACCAACACAAATGTGTGGGATTTATGACTTCAGGATGAAGAGGGCGCTCCTTTTTCTTCTTCAAATGTATTACCGCTGTGAAATCCTCTCTGACACGCTGTTATAGTGTGAATGGAGGAGTCCGTATGAAAATGTTGCCATTTCCTCCTGTCCATCCTGTAGATCGCTCTCAGTTTGCACTGATAAAATGAACTTTGATCACAAGAAAACCCATTTAGCGTCACTGCTTGGTTAGTAATGGAAGGCTTTCCTATTTCCTGTGTCTCAATTTTAAGTGAAATTTCACCGGCAGGCACATTTTACCTTGCATCTACTTAAATAAATACAGGAAGAACAAAGTGGTTAGATTGAGGTTGAGCATAATCCTTGAATTTGATACAGGCCAATCTACAAGGGAGGTTTAGAAAACGACACGGACACCACCAAACTCTAAAACGATTAACAACGTATGTGTCAGTAGTTCACATCGGGTATTGTAGGCTTGATCCTCACTCTATTGCTCGTGTGTGTGTGTGTGTGTGTGTGTGTGTGTGTGTCTTTGCCCCCATGGTGTCAGTGGGAATGGAGAAGCCCGAAGTGGTGGAGCAGGTCGACCTGACTCCAACGCTGGCCCTGGGACTCGGCCTGCCCATATCTCAGAACAGCGTGGGGCGCGTCATCCCGGGAGTCTTGGAGGAGACCTCTCTCCGAGACCAGCTGCGCTTCCTGCATCTCAATGGCCACCAGCTCAGCTGCCTCCTCAAAGACAGCACGCCCGACTACGAGAAAGGTGGGTCACGAATTTTACCGAGTCCAACCTCTGGACTCGTTAGAGCTTGGGATGCTGGGACCTCGTCTGACGGGGTCTCATCATTATGCGGGGTGGTTCAGTGCCTGGTGATTTAGTGGCTACCTTTTCCCAACGAACAAAAACATTGTCACTGTTGCCGTTAGCAACAAAGGTCTTTACCAAGATGCACTTCTGTTTTTTTCTATACTCAATTAAAACTGATAATACCACCAAACACACGCCAGGTAAGATCCAAATGACTCCATGGCTCTTAGCCTTCTCACATGATTTTAAAAAAGGCACATTCACTATTGGAATCCAAATGTTTTTTGCCTCACGCATTAACACCTAATGATCTGGTTGATGTGGGACGGGGGTCAATACAGAGTAACTTAGGATCTGTGACCTGCTGCTCGTCTTTTACTGCGCTAATGAATGTTTCCATAAAAAAACAAAAACCTCCTCATCTCATGGCATTTTAACATCTTTCAGCTAATTCTTTGGGTTTTTACTGCCTCCAAATTTTTCGTTCACACTCGCACAATCATCCTCCGCCGTTGCAAAAGCTCAATGCAAAGCTCAAAATAGACCCAGTGTACGGACATGTCCACCACTTAAACACACAGACAGAGTTAGCAACCAGCTGGTGGAGCGTTTTGCTGCAGAGGAGAAAGATATTTCCCTCAGGAGTTGGTGGAGACAAAAACAGCAAAACGGCAACAGAATATGTCAGTATGTGGCTCAGTGTGAGCTGGATGTGCACACAGGACTTTACAGGAAGCTGAACACCAACACATTAGCTGCAGCGCCGGCTCTTTATGGCCCCAAAAACACCCCGGTGTGGCTTTTAAAGGAATGAAATGTGGGCGGATACATGTTCTGACAGGTCTCTTTACAGCCGACATAAACCCAACACGCCACATAAGTTTGTCGAGATAACACATGAGCTCGGATCAAGTGGATCACTGTCTTATTTGGATGCTTCGTTTATTGGCAGTTTCGTCTTCCCGCTGAAGGCGCACAGATGGCACAGACTTAATTTAAATCAGAAATGGTTTGCTACTGAAGTCAAAGTCCATCTCTTCATTATTGACACCTTGTTTTCGGCTACATCAGAGCAGTGAAGCAGTGAAATCTTACGCGTTTTTTCAAAACGAAAGCTTATCAACATCAGGGTGCTTCAAAAAAAGAGGACACATTTGGGAAATTACTCCTGGCAGAACAAAAATATGAATCTTGTATTTGAATAATCGTCTACGGTTTACTGTATTTTTGTGAATTTTCCTTCATTGACACGGATGATTTCAGATATGCGTTTATAGGAAGTAGGACCCCTAAAAAAATCCGTCTCCCGAGTGAGAAACAGCCACACGGGCTCCTGACGTGTCGAGGTGAAGGGAATGATTTCAACAAGTCTGTGTAGCAATCACCTCCCAGCTGTAAATAAAAAGTTTCCAAACTGGGAGAATCCCGACCATGCTTTGGTCTGTTCTTGAACGTTAACGCCCCTTTGTGCAAATACATGCACATATCTTCACGGAGAGCTGCTCCCTGCCTTCATCCCGGGGTCACACTCTTTGTCCGAGTCATCCGTCTCGTAGCCCCACGTCTCCCTCTCTCCGTCCCTCCTCCTCACAAACATTTCACACACAGCAGCTCCCGTTGATAGTGTTTGATCGGTCGGTCGTAATTTGTCTCTGCGCTTTAAATGAGGCGAGTTGGGGAGGGGCCAGAGGGGAGGACTCTTTGATGACTGGCTTGTTTGGCAAGCAATCAGACATGTTGCATTTCATTTGAAAATTCCTAATCTTCTAAAAAGCAGTTTACTGAATTAGTCATGTAGTTAACGGGAAACGCTTTTGACGTGAGGACCAAATGGATCATGCACGGTGCCAAGGTTGCTTGTGGGATTGCAGCCTCCCTGGGGAGAGATCTTTCTGAACAGCTAGGAAAAAACTCTGACCAACATAACAAAAGGCATTACACCGCTAATGTTAGTAGAAAGACTGAAAAATCCAAACACTGGATCTGTAAGAAGTGTAGTGAAATCTAAATACCTGCTAAAATGAAGGCCATATTGCTGTAAATGAATGAATGTGCTGTCAGATGACCGGACGGGTGGTCGCACAGAACTTCTGTTCCAACAGGGATGTGTTGGTGTTAGTTGCATGGCTCAGTGTGTCTGAACAGAAACACCTCACCAACCACAACGGATCGGTGTTGAATTTGGATGTTTTGATGTTTCTCATGGTTCTCCAATGATTGTTGTTTGTATGTGACATTTGGCCCAAAACTTTATATCATGCTGCTGAATTCTTTCACTTTTAATTCAGCACTTTCATGATTTAGGCACATCTTTGTGTTGGCTCTGGGCCATTCTTCAGCACAACATGCTGAATAGTGAGCCAAATGTGCCACATGCCGTCTTCAAAGTGTGTTAAACTACCCCAAAACTCCAAGTGCGTAAAGCAGCAAATATTGCTCATTCACAACAAACTATCATATTCAATACTGGCAGTGGATTCACACTCTAATTGGGGCTCTGGTTACCATAGTGATGGAATAAAATGGAAATAATTTCTCTAGACCTATATTTGAATTTTCTTTTTTTTTTTTTTTAAAGATAAAAAGCAGCTTAAAAAGCAGTTGAATGTAATATTTGTCACTGCGATGATATTTCAAGCAGCACGACTTTGGGACACCTGTTGGAGTCATGGTCATATCTTACTGAAAAACTCCCAGTTTGACTGACGCAATTGGATGTATTGAGAGTTTTTCATGATTGGGCGAACTTTTGGAATCTTTTGTCGTCATAGAGTAGCAATAATTTGCTAAACATGAAAGGGACATTTTCAAAGATGAGCTCTGTATCAGGTATAAAAACTAGGGGTGTCAAATGATTAAAAATTTTAATCAAATTAATCAGAATTTTCAGTGGATTAATCATGATTAATCACACCTGAATCCTAACCATTTTTTCTTTCTGAAATGCATACTAAAGATAAATAACAGGACACAGATACATAATTATCATTATTATTATCATAATTATTATTTTTTACATAAATACATGTTTTTGATATTTGACTTGGTTTAATTCATTCCAGAAAATAATCAAATCAATGTTATTTGATAAGTTACAGACTGATTTCCCTGCATGGCTCTAGAAGGGTCTCGAGCCTCTGCAGTTTATCCCACTCTGCTGTGAGTTTGTGCTCCTGCGATGACCAGACATGACCAGACATGTCATGTAGTGGCTAAAGTTCCCTTTTTTGCGTAAGTCAGATGTTTCTTTTCATTTAACCACTTCACAACGGAAAGAACGAGTCTACGCGTGTTTATGGGTTGAACAACGGTAGAAAACGGTGTGTTCGCTCCGTTTGCTTTACTGAAAAGATCTGGCCAGCATAACGTTACACAGGGTTTCTTACGTCATAAAAGATGCGCGCACTCGCGCAGCTCCAATGTATCAAAACAAAGCATGCACACCACACATGCATCAACCAACATGCATATTCATATCCATTTTTTGTATTCATACTTATAATGTAATAAATCGTCATAGAACATAAATCAAAATGATCATAATTTAAACCTAAATTATAACGTGGAAAATGGCACTAACATTTCCGGCCCCTAATTGCTCATTATGGGAATGACAATTACATACTAACTAACTAAATAGACATTTTCTGCATCCAAATCCTCACATGTACTTCTTTACTAGGTCTAATACAACATGAACAGCCTAGGTACATTCAGGTGAAACTTACAAGATAGACAATTATAGAAAATAACAAAGTCTAAGTAATAATGTCCTTCATTGCCCGCGAGATTCTTCCATCTCAAGCAGGAGACACAACTTGTTTATAGGTCTCTCCAAGGTGTTGGTCTTTGTTTTGACGAGGACCCGACGGACAAAACCTGAGGAGTCGGGAATTGTCTTCTCCACTCTTCCCATCAACCAGGACCCTCTTGGAGCCCTCTCATCCACAATGAGTACGACGTCTCCCTCTTTCACATTTCTCTTTGTCTCCAGCCACTTCTGCCTTTCTTGTAGAAGGGGCAAGTATTCTCTGGACCAACGCTTCCAGAAGATGTCAGAGATATACTGCACCTGCCTCCATCGTCGTTTGGAGTATAGATCCTCCTTCTGAAACATGCCTGGAGGGAGTGCCGGTTTTCCTTTGAGAAGGAGAAGGTGGTTCGGCGTCAATGGCTCGAGGTCGTCCACATCATCAGACGATTTGGTAAGGGGTCTGCTGTTGATCACCGCTTCTACTTCGCACATCACCGTTTGCAGACATTCGTCGTCGAGTGACTGAAGCTTCAGAAGGTTGGTAAGTACCTTTCGGACTGTTCTTATCTGTCGCTCCCAGATGCCACCGTGGTGCGACCCGGCAGGTGGGTTGAAGATCCAGGTGACTCCTCTCTGCAGTAGGGCCTCTGAGATCTGGGATTTGTTCCACTCCTTCATCGCCTGGCGGATCTCGTGCTCTGTGGCTACCAGGTTTGTTCCATTGTCAGATCTCATGACCTCCACTTGCCCTCTTCTGGCTATGAAACGTCTCATTGCGTTTATGCATGAATCGGTGTCGAGAGAATGTGCAATTTCTAAGTGGATTGCCCTGACTGTGAGACAAGTGAACAATACTCCATAACGCTTGACTTGCACGCGTCCACGCTTTGCCTCAAAGGGGCCAAAATAGTCTACACCGACGTTGGTAAATGGTGGATGGTTCGGCAGTAGACGGTCAGGTGGTAGATTCGCCATCTTCTGTTCACTCACGGCGGCTTGACTCTTCCGACATTTCACACACTTTGAGAGCACGCTTCTCACGGCTGTGTTGCCTTTGCAAATCCAGACCCTTTGTCTCAGCCGAGCAAGGGTGTGGTTTCTCCCTCCATGTCCAATTTCTTTGTGAGCATTCCTGATGATCAGGGTTGTGACGTGGTGATCCTTGGCCAGGATGGCTGGATGCTTAGTGTGTTCTGGCAAAGCTGCCTGGTGCAACCTTCCACCAACCCGGAGAACCCCATCTTGGAGGAAAGGATCCAGCTTCACAATAGAGCTGCTTCTCTTGACCTTTTCACCTCTCAGCAGTGCGCCAAGCTCTTCATGGAAGGTTTGACTTTGACTAAAGTGAATGATGGCAGTTTCTGCTCTTCTGACGTCCTTGACAGTCAAATGAGTTCCTTTCAGGGTTGATCTCAGTTTCTGCATGTGATTCTCAACTGTTCTGATGTTCACATCTTGACTTTCTGAAGACTGGGCTTGAGACGCAAACGTCTTCCTTGTTCTGCACAGACTTCGAAGCAACTCCTTCAACCTTAACATCCAGGCGACCGCCTTCTTCAGACTGTGCCAGTCGGAGTAGTGATGAGTCAGCTTGAAGAGAGGGTCTGTGGTTAAGTCGATGGTCTCGATGATGTTCACGCTGGCCGTACGCTTCACCTCAGCATCGTCTTCACTTATCTCTCTCGAGAACTCTGATAAGACCGGCCAGTGAGATTCACTCTTGGCTAGGAAGTCAGGACCTTCAATCCAACTCCGACACTTCAAGAAGTGCTCTGCCTTCATTCCTCTTGAAGCGTGGTCAGCTGGGTTAGAAGCCGTGTTGACATACTTCCACTGTTCTGGCCTTGTGTTCTCTCTGATTATCGACACTCTGTTTGCCACGAAGGTTTTAAACCGAGCGCTGTCGTTGTCGATGTATCGAAGAACGGTGGTGCTATCTGTCCATAGCACGGACTCTTTGAGGTCCATCCGAAGCTCTCGCTTCATGAGTTTATCCATTTTCACCGCAACGGTAGCCGCGGTGAGCTCAAGGCGTGGTACTGTAACTGGTTTAAGCGGCGTCACTCTGGATTTTCCGAGAATAAATGAGCAATGGACTCGACCATGGCTGTTCTGGATGCGGAGGTAAGTGACGACGCCGTAGCCCTTCTCGCTAGCGTCGGAAAAATGGTGCAGTTGTGCTGACGTTACTGGCCCAAATCCCTCAGGCTTGACGCACCTCCTGACAGAAAAGCTGGCGAACTGGCTCAAGTCAGACAGCCAAGCGAACCACCTGTTCGCCACATCTTCTGGAATCTCTTCGTCCCAGGTAAGCTTCATTTGACAGAGACTCTGGACGAGGGTCTTCGCGAGAAGAATGAACGGCGACAGGAATCCAAGGGGGTCGTATATTGAGCTTACGACCGAGAGGATACCCCGTCTTGTTATGGGCATGTTCTTCACGTGGATCCGGAACTTAAAGGAATCTGATTCTATGCACCAGTCCACTCCAAGGGCCCTTTCCATGGGTAGTTCATCTCTGTCCAGGTCTAGATTCTTGATCTCCTTTGCTCGCTCTTGTTCGGGAAGTGATGACAGCACTTCGCGACTGTTGCTTGACCACTTAGTTAAGTGAAATCCTCCACTTTCACAAAGTTCAATGAGGTCTTTGGTCAAGGTCGTAGCCTCCTTCTCGCCGGACGTTGAAACCAGGCAGTCATCGACGTAGAAGTGCTCTAGGACTGTAGTTACTGCTTCAGGTGATGAGCTGCCTTTCCCATCCTCTGCCGTCCGTCTTAAAGCGTAGTTGGCACAGCTTGGGCTTGACTTGGCCCCGAACAGGTGAACCACCATCTTGTACTCGTGCAGAGGCTGGCTCAGATCCCCCTGTGGCCACCAAAGGAATCGTAGAAGATCAGAGTCCTCGTCGGGGACTCTTACTTGATGGTACATCGCTTCGATGTCGGAGATGAGTGCGATGTGTTTGTGTCGAAACCTCGTCAGGACTCCAACCAGACTATTAGTTAGGTCCGGACCCTGCAACAGTTCATCGTTCAGTGACTTCCCTTGAAACGAAGCGGCACAATCGAAAACAACCCGCAGCTTTCCCTTTTGTGGATGGACCACGCCGTGATGGGGAATGTACCATACTCTGCCGTCGTTGCGGTTGCGCTCGTCTTCAGGAACTTCCACTGCATAGCCTTTGCTCAGCAGGTCCAGCATGAAGGTCTTGTAGTCGTCATGGAAGCTGGAGTTTTTGGCGAGTTTCCTTTTCAGGTTTGATGCTCGTTGCTCAGCAACACACTTGTTGCTCGGCATCACCACATTTTTGTTTCTGAGAGGCATCCTGATGCTGTAGTGCCCATTGACTTTCTTGATTGTCTCAGTCACAGACTTCATGAACTGCACGTCTTCTCGCGACATTTCTGACTTCTCTTCACAGGCTTGTTCTGGAAAGTCGTGATTGTATTGCTGCAGTAGCATACTGTCTACACCGCTGACTGAGATTCTGTTGACTGAAGCCCGTTGACTGTAGTGGTCTGACTTGTGGTAATCGTCACCTCTCTTGAGAGGACCATTAACTACCCAACCGAGGGTCGTCTTCACTGCATAAGGCCCATTGTCTTTGCTGTGGATTATCTTCCACGGCTCCATCGCAGAGTGAGCGTTCATTCCGATTAGCATCTCAACACCCGCGTCGATCTGTGGTAGCTGCACTTCTTTCCGCAGGTACGGCCATCCTTCCAAGTCTTTTTCAACAGGAACATTGTCCTTCGTTACAGGTATGTCTGTGTGGGTATAAACATCTGGCAGGCTTATGTACTTGTTCTCTGTCAGACCGCACACTTCTAAATCTGAGAGCACGTAGCAGGACACAGGCTTCTCCTGGCCCATAGTACGGAGTAGCACTTGAGTCTTCTTACCATGGACGCCAAGCTGTCTCATCAATCTTTCGGAGCAAAATGTAGCAGAACTTCCTGAGTCCATGAATGCGTACGTTTCTATTGTCGTGTTGCTCCTCTTGGATTTGATGCGCACGGGCACGATGGACAGGATACAGTTGCTGCCTCCGGCCCCGGTGACTGCCGTGACTTCACTCTTGGCTAACGCGTCTTCTCGTGGAGTTGAGTGTCCACTGGTAGAACTTTGACCTCTCCCAGGCCTGGTGTTCTCTTGGTCGGTGCTCTCGTCCCTTTTACTATGAAGTAGGCTTGGGTGTTTCTTGCTGCAGAATTCACACGTGGCTCTCCTTTTGCAGTCCTTTCCCATGTGCCCTTGGGTCAAACACCCGAAACAAAGTCCTTTACCTTTAAGGAACTCGATTCTCTCCTTGTTTGGCAGACTTCTTATTTTGTTACATGCGCTCAGGGTGTGTCTTTTGTTACAGTACAAGCATGGCTCTTGAAACGCATTGCTTGACTGGCTGCTTGTACTTGGTTCTGAGGCATCCACTTCGTCTAGCTTAACACTTGTAGCAAAGCCAGTGGTTCTTTTAGGTCCGCCCCTCTTGGCAGGTCTAAAGCTTGACTTGCCCTTTTCGTTTACTTCGAAGGACTCTTTCACATCACCAAACAGTGGGTCTGAAGCTATCTTTGCTTGTCTGTTGATGAATTTCACGAGATCTGAGAACCTTGCCCTTCTTCCTTCCCTTTCCTGTATGTCAAAGGCTATGACTCTCCATCTTTCGCGGAGTCTGAAGGGCAATTTTGAGATGACAATCCGAAGATTACCTGAGCTGTTCATCTCCTCAAGATATTCCATGCTCTTCATGACATTGTTGCAACCAGTGAGAAAGATGGAGAAGCTGTGAAGTGACTTGGCGTCTTCTGCTTTGATCTGAGGCCAGTTGATAGCCTTGTCCGCGTAGGCCGCAGCTATTTTGTGTTCATTGCCAAAGTGATGGCTCAAGAGCTTTCTTGCTTCAATGTAGCCTTGTTGTGCGCTCATATGTTGGCAGCTTCTCACGAGTTCTTTTGGTTCGCCGCTGGTGAATTGTTCAAGATAGTATAAGCGGTCTTCATCATTGTCTGTGCGACTGTGAATGATGTGCTCAAATGCCCTCATGAATGGCAGGAACTCGAAAGGATCGCCACTGAATACGGGGACTTCTCGTTGAGGTAGGTTGGCTAGTCTCTGTTGTGTGACTAACATCTCGGTGATATCCTTCTGGTTCAAAATCACTTTTTCTGGTTCAACTTCCCTTCCATAGCAACTTGCACTTGTGTTATTGTCGCGTTCGTTACTCTCTTGCACATACAACGTGTGTCTAGTTGGACTGTGAGATGCATCGTTGTCCTGGATAACTCGAAAACTGCTGGTCGACTTTGGTTTGACATCTGGAGCATGATGTTTGACGATTGCTGCTGTAGGCACGTTCTTGCTAAGGTAAGAATTCATACCGTCGTCGTCCGAGTTTTCGTTATCGAAAGCTTCCAGAGCTTGTAGCTTTGCTGTGGACTCTGCGATAGCAGTTTCGATGTCTAGCTCCTCCATTCGAGCCTCCAGCTGAATCTTCTTGGCTTTCATCTGTGCTTCTTCCAACTGCAGTGCCCGTTTCTTTGTAAACGCGGCTGCGCGTGCGAGTAGGGCTGCACGATTAGCTTCCTCTATCCTACGCAGAGACGAAGCATGAGAGGACGCTTTGGATGACCTTGAGTGTCTACTGCATACACTACGTGCTGTGACTGAACTATATTTTTCGTGTACGGCAGAAGCACTGTCATCTGGATCCACATCTTCGACGACAGACTCGGCTTGCTGCGTCGTCGCGTCATTTCTTGCAGCTTGTTTGTTAGTGGCGTTGGCGTGCCGTTTTGCGTTAATAATCCACTGCTCCAATTTAACCAGAAAGTTCTCATGCTTTGAGCGGTTTGGGTCACTCCAATATTGCTGGTCGGCCTTTCTTTCATCATCTGATAGCAGTTTGCTAACTACATTATTTACTTCAATAAACTCATTCAGGAATTTTGAGTAATCACTAAGATGATCCTTTTCCACCAGAAGTGCATTGGACTCGATTTTCATGAGATTTTCTATTTCTTCTGCTTTGGAGACAAGGCGTGCTAACACACGTTTCCTAAGTTTCATCTGTGTATCAAGTTTCTCTTCTAAGGCCTTTGTGGTCAACTTGATCCTTCTTTTCGTGTTTAGCTCGACGTTGCCCTCCATCTTAGTTTCTTCATCAGACATTTCAGCTGGGTACTAGCGCTACGACAGTCTCTTATAGCAAGCTCTTGCAAACTTCTGAAATCCAGATTAACAGTCCTTTAACCTCAAAGCACGTTGATGCCTTCCAAAAATGAGATTTCAGAGCCGTATTTATTTCCAGAATTTACGGAGAGCTTCTTATGGGCTAATATAACTGGCTAGCAATAGCACTTGTAGCAAAATGTCCTGTGTGGCTAGTGGCAATAGCTCGGCCACGTTGATTACGTTGGCAAAACTATCCGTATTTCGCCGTAACTAGCAGGGTCCGCTGGCTATAGCTTATCCGTTCATTCGGTTCCGTTCATTGTTTACTCAACCATCATCGTTGAAGTCGTCTGGAAATCCGGTCGGGTGCACGGCGTTGTCGCTCCAGCTGGCTCACTCGTCAACTCATGTCCCGCGCGGCGCGTATTTCCTCGGCTTCAGATGATCTTGTCTCGCTCTCGGCGATCGTTTTCTACTTAATGTAGTGGCTAAAGTTCCCTTTTTTGCGTAAGTCAGATGTTTCTTTTCATTTAACCACTTCACAACGGAAAGAACGAGTCTACGCGTGTTTATGGGTTGAACAACGGTAGAAAACGGTGTGTTCGCTCCGTTTGCTTTACTGAAAAGATCTGGCCAGCATAACGTTACACAGGGTTTCTTACGTCATAAAAGATGCGCGCACTCGCGCAGCTCCAATGTATCAAAACAAAGCATGCACACCACACATGCATCAACCAACATGCATATTCATATCCATTTTTTGTATTCATACTTATAATGTAATAAATCGTCATAGAACATAAATCAAAATGATCATAATTTAAACCTAAATTATAACGTGGAAAATGGCACTAACATGTCAACCCTCCCGATGTTTCAAAGCCCCTCCCGAAAATCTCCCGGACCGACCTTTCTCCCGATTTCCACCCGAACAACAATATTGCTGCACCACCCGTCACTGGGCGCGCCGTTTCAGACCGAACAATAATAAAGGTTACACCTTGAAGTCGAGCGCGGCGATTAGAACGACTGGCGCTGCAAAGAAATCCGCTAGCAGCCCCCATTTCAGTGTGAAATATCCCCATACCTGGGAGGATTTAGGTCGCATTGGCTTCTCTTCCTCCGCATGTTTCAGAACAATATTACGGGTCTCTCCGATGGTCTTTCCTCTATCTCAGCGCTGCTCTTGCTCTGCTGGGCGGAGCTTTTTTTCTTCTCTGTTCGGCTGCGCGAGAACCGGGGAGGGAGGGGGGGGGGGGGGGGGGGGCGGGTCTCTGGCGCAAACGACTTGCTGAACCTGACGGCCTGACATATGCCTGCAGGTGGCAGTAATGTGTTGTATAGGATGAAGTGCATTCCCTAGAAGAAGAGGTTCTTTCCGGACCTGAATAATTTGTCACACTGCGCATGCGTGAAATGCGTCAAAAAAATTGACGTAATTAACAACAAACAGCTAATTAACGCCGTTAACGCGCTATTTTTGACAGCCCTAATAAAAACATCTGGTTCCGCCTCTGCATCTCTCTGCCAAGTTCTCCATCTGTGTGCCTGCTTTCCCTTTTTAGTTCTGTTTATTTGACGGCTTCAATCCGCTCCAGTAATCACACTGGAATCAAGATTGCAATAACTATATCCAAAGTAGAAGTAATTAAAGTCAGCTTACTCTCAAATGGTAACTGAATGATTTTCTACATTTTCGACCCCTACATTCCTTTTCCACAAGCTGATTAATCACCCCCAATATTGATCATTTTTCCCTCCCCTAACGGATGTTCCTAGATGCTCGGTTTATGACTGCATCTCCTTTGTGGTATTATTTAGCCTTGTTTATTTTTACATTGTCTTTTACCCATGACACAATTGTATTCCACACACTTCCTCAATGTAGCCCTATTTGTTAGATGTCTATTGTCTCTTTGTTACTAAATCCTCACACAGCCTGACACAGATTGGTTGGATTCCATTTGGAAGAGCCACATTCCCCCAAGAACTTTGGTGATTGAGTTTAATACAAAACTTTCTTTCTCCCCCCCAAAAAGTACTATAGAGTGCCCTTCAGTTTTTAATCACATCTTGCTAAAATATTTTAACAATGCAAATTTCCCCCCAGTTATTGTTAAAGGATCAATGTAATTTTTTTGTAAACCATCATGACATCAGATTTCATTAAAGCCAAATAAACACCTCCCTTAGCAAAGTTCCACGTACATTTTCACATTTTGACTGTCCTTCTGAAACTTGTTCATGAATCCATCAGCGTTCGCTTTGCTCCAATCTTCATATTGTGTTGTTTCCTGTGCTTCTAACCTCAGGCATCTTGGAAGGCCATTAACCAATCCGTGCACTTTTAGACAGATGAAACATGGCCGGAGCCGTTGACATTGTGTGATTCATAACTGTGGCTTAAGGTTCCAATATTTCTACTGTCTGGCAAAGCCAAAGTCACTATTTATCACCCGCATGCCTATGCCTCTGAGATAGGTGTTATTCTGCAAAATATTGTTTTTAGGAGCTAGCTTGTGTGTTTGGTTGATGTACAGCACACATCAAATCTCCGCATTGCTTTGTCCTTGAACATGTTCCTGCAGCACTGAAGTGTGATGAAAGCAGGCGTTGCTTTGTCTGCTTACACTTGTGAGTGAGTCATAGCTCGTCATCGTTGGGGTCCTCACAAATTATATACACTCTTGGGTCTAAATGTTTTCTTTACGAGAGGCATTTTATTATCTTGTTGGGACCTGAAATTAAATGGATTTTCCATTTTTAAAAACATTCCATGTACATCAGAATGGGTGAGGAAGTCATGAATAGGATTGCTGTGTCTTATTCACAAAGAGCCAAAAGTAAAACAAAATGTTGTCTTGTGTTTCTGATGGAAAACGTCTGAAGGCTTATTCCTGAACTAAGACAAAACGCTTCTCCACTGTTTTCATGGTTTGTTATTGAATATATTAATAGTAAATCATTAGCATTTTTGCCAGTGGTTCCATCTCCAAACCTTTGTAGCTGAGCATCCAACAGGGTTTGTAGCATTGCTAATATGTAAAATGTTACAATAGGTGAGCAGATGGTTGATGTAAATAATGCATCTATTGAAAACAGTGCTCTCCTGTAATACTGAGACTCTTGCATTCAGTTTGAAGGCAGTCTGCAAGCAGAAGTTCAAGTCACATAATAGAAAAGTAAAGTGTTTGATTATTGAAATCAAACTGTCTACATGCATCAGATGGTATTTGGTGATAAAGTAAACAGTGCAAAATGAGTATAGCGTCGCATCAGGAATACTATTGAAGTTATTAATGAGCTGCTGAAAATGTCCTCAATCTGACAAATCTATATGAATGCTGCAGCTGCCCAAGTTCCAACAAGAAATGTGGTTGCATATGAAAGCAATGCCAAGTATTTGAGCATCTGACAGAGAACATCAGTGTCAAAATAATCCCTGATTAATGCTCAAACCAAAGCCACACAGTGTAAACATGCCAACTGTTTATACCAACATGTCCCCATCCCCCAAACCCTCCCAACCACTTATTCCTCCCGTTGCAGAGTCCGGCTTTGAGCAGTTCCGCGTGGCAGAAAGGGCCCACGGCAGCTGGATGAAGCTCTTTCTGGAGGGCAACACCTCGGAGGTGCTCAACAACATGGGCAGAAAGGTCCTGAAGCAGTACCTGGAGGCCCTGGCCTCCATGAGCTCGGCCCTGAGCAAGCAGCTGGGAAAGTACGACATGTACTCCATGGTCGCAGGCACGGTCTTTGTGTTCCAGGTGAGTGCAGGGAGAGGTCAGGGGGGGGGCGGGCTTTCCTTCACCCCGAGGACAGTTATGGCCGGTAGGTCGCTGTGTGCGAAGACACCATAAGGAAACTAGTCTCTTACAAAGACATGAATGGCCATAACTATCAATACTACAAAACTTGTGTGTTGAGGGCCCGCCTATACAGCACCAGTCAAACGTTTGGACACATTTTCTGTGCCAAAACCTTTGACTGTACGATATGCGTCAGCGTTTCCCCTACCATTATACATTATATTATAGGGATTCCCAACATCACAACAGAAGTCTCTGTATCGTGCACGGCTTATGGTTGACATGGTAAAATGCTGCTTCCACACACCGTGTGTTCCTGTGGTTGTCCCTCCAGCTCCTGCTGGTCCTGCTGCTGGCTATGCCCGAGGCCCTGAGTGGCGAGGCGACCGTGGACCTTCCTGTCCTGTCGGCGCTGCTCTCCTTGCCCTTCTACCTCATGTGCCTGCTGCTTGCCTCGGTGCACGTCCTGGTGTGCACCTCCGCCGAGAGCTCCTGTTACTTCTGCAGCCTCTCTTGGGGGCTCGTGTTCGCCGCCGTCGCCTTCTCCTCTGCGATGTTTTGCATTCTGATCTCCATGGCAATGCGGCGACTCCCCCTGGGGCCGCTCATTCACGGAAAGGTGAGTCCACAGCTAAATATATACTTAAATGGACGTGTGAACCGGTTTAGCTGATCTGTGATCAGCTCTTGACTATTGTAACCCCATTTGGGGATTTCTGGTGACTTTGGGAAGTCAGCAGAGTTGTGAGTAATGCAGCCTTTAATCCCTTGGAGGGACTGTGAAACAAAGGTCTGTGAAGATGTTTTGGTAGTTCTTCTCTGATCTGTCACATGTGAAATAGCACTGCTTCTAAATGACTTATGTGACAAATGGTTTCAGCGAGTTCCTCTCTGTGGGTCTGAGACTTTAGGGGCCATTTCTAGAAATAAAGAAGTCGCTTATTAAATATTTTTTTTAAAGAACAGCTCGAAATCTTTTTGTCATTCAATGCAGTGCCATGTGAGAGTTATCGAGTAGGAACCCCGACGCAACATTTCTAAAACTCTTGAGTTGAATATATTTATCACAGATGCTCCCACAGAGTCCCACAAGCCACAGGCTGACATTGTTTTTCAAATCCAGCCCACATGTCTGAAGCAAACTGCTGCATTAATGAAAGTAGTCAATCCAACAGAAATGCCTCCTAAAAAGCTATTTTCTGCAGTAATAACAAAAAAGAAACCGCATAGCCATGAAGCATTCTGTCCGTCAGGGCAGACTATGGGTATTTAAAGAGAACTAAAGGCAATGTCTCGAGATGACGTCGACTTCCTTCCAATGAAAGAAGTTCCACACGTACACCAGTTGCATGAAACTGCTTCCCGATGCAACTCTTTGAGGCCTTCGGTGGTTCATGATAATAAGGAATTTATTTGTTGAAACGTACTTCAACAAATAAAAGTAATTCCCGGCGATGTTGGGGCCGCTCCTCTAAGTGGGCCATCAATCACACATACATGGGACTAGTTATTCAGAAGGTGGGCGCATTCGATTTTTAGTGTTTGTATGAATTGGCCTAAAAGATGAGGCCTCTTTGCTCATTAAATTTATCTCCAAAGGTTACATCTCATTGCTCCTTCTGGGCAACTTTGCAAATGTGCTGAGCCTGAAAAAAAGTGAAGGAATCCACTCGGGCTTGTTTGGGTTTAGTGAAGAAATAAACTTTTTTTTATGCTTAAGCATGAAGGGGAGATACACTGAATTCTTTTGTGACTCTAGTGCCCCTGAAAAACATGTTCTTTGAGTGAAAAAAGTGCATATACCTGAGCTTGATTGCTTCATCCAACTGCAGACTTTTTCTAGAGGTGAGTTAGGCGGACAGAAGCTTAACAACCAATCTTAGAAAGCTTTGGCGACACCCATGTGAGTTTGAAGGAGACAATGACTGCAACATTAAAGGCATCCAGTGATTTGACTTTTTAGCTGCAACACACAATTCATGGCTTGAACTGCATCTCTGTGAAGTGAAAAGTACGTATAATAGAAAGCCAAAGAAATCAACTAAAGCTCTAACTTGAAGGCCAAAGAATACAAATGAACTACAATCCTCACAGCTGGAAACAGCATGTTTTTACTTGATAATAATGAATTGCACAAAAAATTGTGTTTTTTTTTTTCCAACAGTAATATCTGTGTTGATTTATGGGGGAAAAGAAATGCAATTAACACATCTGTTCTATATCCATCTAAAAAAAGAACAAGCCTACTGTACTTGATCTATTTTAAAATATGATCTATTACTTTAAAAGCAGTATGAGGATCTGTTTCATCTATTGATAATATATCTTGTTCCAAAAACAGTGATTAAATTGATTTACAATCATGGTCCATCTTTATGGCCAAGAGTTATCTCTGTAATAAGCTGTGTGAGGAAATATCATTAGTAGACTATGTGTCCTCCAAGTTATGACTTTCAAACTCATTTTGAAATCAAGATTAGACTCAAGCTTTTTTAGTTATTCTAAACCTATATTATTATTATTATTATTGGTGATGAATTCTGCTGGAAATCCTCAAAATATTTATAAATCTATTAACTCTGCTTTTGCCATGTTAGTTTTTTTTTTTAGTTTATTCTTCCCAAATGTACCGTTTCCGAAGAATCGTTCCAAAATAAAGACAGAGCGTTTAGGAAATGATCCAAAGTTAGATTTGGTCCCGTTATATTACAGTATACAATCAGTTAAATCTGTGTCAAAGTGCAAAGCGCCGCCTGCTTTGACTTGACAAATAGCTGCATCCAAACCTTTTATTAGAGGCATTCTGATTAATTTCTCTGCAACTGGAAGATTAATAAGCACACTCTCTAACCAATCGCCCAACCCAAAATGTGATTAGAATTTCGGTTGAATTAATTTGAATAGGCCCAAAGGGTCACTGATTTTAAAAAGTAAGCCTGTAAAAAAATTAAATTAAAAAAAGGCAACAAGTAGACCGATATCAACCCCCTAACAAAAACATTCACCCTTGTCTCGTTGGTTTAAGCATCACTTATTTGTTACCTTAATCCTGGAGATATGATGTAGACTGTTACTAAAATGTTACTAGGGGTCCTCCAATAATTTAGAGTTCTAATATTCCACTTTAGGAGGAAATCCCATCCATCACTGTCCTTGATGGATGTTCTGTATACGGTGGGCATACTGTGCTCTTTAATTCTACTTAATAGCATCTCCTAGCTCTCCTCCATTGTTACAACTGTCTGTTTTTGTTGTTGTAATCTTTAGGGATAATTCCCTATAAAGTGATTTGCTCACTTTCTTGTGTTGAGCCTAACGCAAATGTTGATGCCACTCGCATCTGTTCATTGAGCGTGAAGGAGGTTAGCTTAGCTTAGCACAAATACTAGAAACAAGTGGAAAACCATTAATCCACTGTCAGGACCTTTTAACGTTTAAACGTTTTTAAATGCTTTGTTTAGTCCATTAAAATACATGGGAGAATAATTAGGAAATAAGAACCCAGTCATTACACTGGACCTTCTGTTACATCTTCTATCCACGTTAATACAAGATTTAATCAGTAAAGGAAAACATGAGGAAATGTTGCTCTTGGGATTTCACAATTTACCAACCAGTGGAAAACATGATGCAGCTCCCTTTGGGTGCAACGCGTTGTATCTAAAATATAATATAATAATATCTAATATTATTTTTGTGATAATTAAGCCATGTAACGTTTTTTCCATCCTAAATTAACAATTGGAGACAAATAGTTATCGAAAGAGTTTCATAAAGAGCAACCTAAATACTCATAATGCATTGAAATGTATGCAACCTAGAAGCTGTAATCCCTCAGGTTGACACAGTTGAGTGATTTGTTTTTCCTTTTTTTCTTGGCCACCACGGCCAGTGGAATATCTCATGTCTCATAATGCAGTGCAAAGCTTCCAGGGGTACGTGCGCTCCAGTCCCCTGGTGAGGCCGTACTGCAGAGAGTGAGAGCTGGGCCTCAGGTGCACCTCTGTGTTGGATAGCTGTCGGTTGGGCTAAAACATTGCAGCTGAACTGCGAGGCTGGCTGAACTTGATTCGAACTTGCTTTCCACGCCAACGCGCCGTCCCCACTCGGTCAAATTATTTGAATTTAAGTATTGGACGAACACCAATTCTAAAAATGTGATGACCGGCCACAATTTTTGAATGACAGCTCAGGTTCTTTGTCCTATGCACTATGGCTTCATCATGACCCGATTCGCAGGAGGCCTTAGCCATAAATTGAGTGAAATTGCCCCTGATCTTATTCGACCAGGTGATCCACCCATGCGCACATGTTGAATGTGTGCATTAGGTGAGTCCACATTAATGTATCCAGGTGTCGTTAACAGGCTAATTTCTTTTTCATCTCATTTGCTCTCTTCAGTAAAACAAAGGGGATGAACGCTAGCCTTTAACGTCTAAGTCACTATTAGAGCCAGCTGAAATGATTAGAGCCTTCTGAGCTCCCTCATTAAGCTTACAAGGGCACTGCAGTCATTAACATTAAATGAACTCACTCTGGAAGAAATCCTGCAATTGAATTTGGAACCCCCGATAAAATGTCCTCTGAGCCGGTCTGTGACATGATGACGGACTGAAGGGAAGTCTAGATATTGTTTCTTTGATCAAATTTGAATTAGAAAAGCTGAGTTTAAATTAATGGGGGGGTTGAGATAATTGAGCACGAAGAACGAAGTGGTGGCAAAATGAACTGTTAAATTATGAAGCGCATGGGTCTCGCATCAGAATCAATATTGATGTGAAGCACCCGAGCAGTATTTTGGTCCGAATGACTACAGGTCTTGCTGCCAGTGGTTCCACGGTACACAGGTGAGCGAGGGCATGAGTGCTCGAGCGAGTCGCGCTAAATGGACGTCAGCAGGACATGTCATTCACCCATTCACATTCATCCATACCCCAATGGGCTGCCATTGTTGGGCTTGTGTGCTGCGGTAGTGGTTGTGTTGCACAACTCATGAACGGGTCTCTGAACAGATTTGTTGATCATATCAACAAATCAGATCCAAGATTTGAATTGCAAGATTTGCATCTCCACAAGACCAAGACCCATCTCTTCTTTTTATTTATTTATAAAAAGAATAACCTCCTCAGGAGTCCGGTGTAAATGTTGTTTTCTCTACTGGACTTTGTGTTTCCCCTTGTAGTCTCCCCTGAGGAGCAGCGAGTGGTCCCTGTCGGAGCTGGACGTGCTGCTGCTGGCCGGCACAGTGGGACACACCCTCAGCCTGGCGGCGAGCAGCTTCGTGGAGGAAGAGCACCAGATCTGGTACTTCCTGCTCAACACCCTCTGCCTCGCCGTCTTCCAAGACGTGTGCCGCAAGTACTTCAGAGAGCAGAGCGCCTCTGGGGACGAGGAGGAGCCCGTCCTGCCTGCCAAAGACTGCCATCTCTCTGCTCGCCGCAGGGCGGAGGTCGTCCCGGAGAGGTGGCTGGCGTTAGCCACGCCTCCTTTCACGCTGCTCTGCTGCCGACTGCTGCGCTCCCTCAACCAGACCGGGGTGCAGTGGGCTCACCTCCCCGACGTGGGACATTGGCTGAACAGGTTGGGCTCACCATTCATGTGAATCGGGGAAATACAGAAAAAAAGTACCACAAAATGATCATTTTCTCCATTTCATTATGGCAAAAAGCTGTTTTTTTTTTATTTTTCTATTTCACTCCAGCCTTTCGGCAGGTGACTCATCATCTCACTCTTCGTGACACGTGATTTGTGCAAAGCAGAGTGGTAACGTGCTGCCTGGCTGATGCGTAGTTACTCTTGGCAGCATTCTGATTCCTAAGAGGTTCATCTGGGAGAAGACGCAGCTCTCTATGATTAGTAAAGAGACAGAGTGGTCCGTCTTTCTCCTTAGCTTCCCCAAAGTCTTCACAGTTCCCTATTGAACGACACAACAGAGCTGGATGTACAAAGTCAGGAAGAGTTTGTTAGTGAACTTTTTTGCCTCCGGGGCCTCAAGAACACTGAGCTCATCAGCATGTTGTTTTTTCCGACAATCGTATCAAAGACAAAGGTATATATGTATGAAACCTCATTTTCAACTCTCTAGTCTCTTTTAGGTTTATATGCGAATCCGGCATAAATAAAGTGAATAAATAAAGTTTCTTTGTTTAGGGGGAGAAATTCATGTCAGAAAAAATAACAATTTTCATTTGTCTCTCCTCTGGGAATATACAAGACGGCTGTTATGTGAACTGTAGGACATAGATGAGGCCGGTAGATTGAAATGTACACTTAACAAAACAAGGCCCTGAATGATTTAGTCATTAGTCATTCAAGGAAAGCTACGGGGTGTTAACAGTCCGCAAATCTTTTCACCTGACAGTGAAACATTTTAGGCATTTTTTTTCCTGGCTGTTAAACTGACAGAACCCTCGGCTTTATATCTTTTTTATTTCTTCTGGACTCCAGATGGGAAAATAGGTTGTGTGATTGCTCAGTCTGTAGAAAATTTCTCTGTAAAACTGAGCCATTAATATTCTGTCAACAGCGTGGGGCAGGGGATTATGGGTCGTTCTTTAACATGCACGACATTGTGGAGAAGAGATGTGGATTCTGACCTTTTCGCTGTCCAGCGCTGCCCTTCCTTACTACCTGCGCGGCCCCTTTTCTTGGATAATGAGACCTGGGTTGCGTTGCGCCTCATCTTGTCTCAAAAGTACCTGACTTCCACTGCTGTCGGTTCCAGAAAACGGCTGAAAAACACAGCACCTATTCAACTTTGATATGTCCTCTGAGGTCTTATTACCCGCCTGTGCTCAGTGGCGGAGTAATCTCAAACTATACAGCCTTAAATCCAGTGAAAAATTGAGGATCCGTGCCTTTTTAGAGCTTAAACTACTGCTGGCGGATATGACCGACGGGGTTTCATCTCATCCAAATTCTCCGTAAATGGTCTACTTCAAGGTCTGAGCTCTTTTTTTTTCCAGTGGTCAGATTCATTTTTGCTCATTATATTTTATAGGTAAATGAGGAAAATGATGAAATACCTGAAATACACACTGTAAATGTGATCTCAATCTGAATTTAGTCATAAAACTCCCGGCAAGTGCTTCCTATTAGAGCCCAGCGTGTTCATAACGCCATGACGGCCTGTCTCTCCAGCGCCGAACACAGGACGCTGCTCTCCCTGCTGGCCGCCTTCTGCCTCCTCCTCATCTACTTCCTGGTTCAAAGACGCTGCTCGTGGGTCTCCAAGGTCGCCCTCGCCCTCGGCCTCCTGGGTGTCTACAGCTATCGGGCAGCGGTTGGCAATGTGGGGTTTCCATGGCAACGCTCGGGTCGTGCCACGTCCAAGTAAGTTTTTGTGAACTCATTGGTGCGATTTCCCTCGCCGCGGAGCGACTCGGGCCAATCGCTGTCCCCGGTTAGCAGGACCATTTCCAGTGCAAGAGAGCCTCCCCGAGGACACTGACCTCCTCGGGCGCTCCCTTCCCCTCGCACCACAAGTTCCCTGCAGGTCTTTTTTTGTATGCAGTGTTGAGGCATTTCAATGAGCCCGATTATTTTACACATGGGTTGATATTTGTCCGAATTGTGGACGTTTCATTGTAATTGTACATTATTTCTCAAGGTCCCAGTAGTAAATGGCCTGCTCTTACCCCATGAAACTCGACAACTTCAATTAAGAGATGTGGGCTGTTCAGGGAAAGTTTTGCTTTTCTAGGTTTATTGACAAATAAATAGGTGTCTTGAGGCTAAAGGTTGCACCAAACCTGACAAGAAAATCTGAAATCCCCCTTCTTTTGAGACCTAAGATACGTTTCATACGTTTCCATTATAATGTTCTAAGCCCTTGTGCAATTCAAACTTCCAAAAGACGTCTCACCGAAAAACAGTGTTTATTACAGATTTATCCCTAGAAAAACCCGACGTTCTGAGCTGCAGCTCAATTTGTCTTTAAGCTCCCAGAATCCAGATGATTTATACCCGCCGCCCCCCCCCCCCGCCAGTGTAACATCAAGTCCCCAAAAAAGTCCGTTACCATCTCAAATTCATTTAATTACACTGAGAGGCGAGTGGCCCACTCCCTGGCTGCTGATTTTAATTGACACTCGTATTGACTTTTCTCCTCGAACACCAGTCTCTGGCACAGTCGCACTCACACCTCGGATGAACCCAAAGTCCCATTTTCACAACAAGTAAGCTAGATAATTAAAGTTCAGATTGAACGGGGATAGTGAAGAAGCAATAGATCAACACCCAGAAATATTGGAGTGTTAGGTTTGTAAATTTGCCTTTCATTTGACTTGAAAATGAGTTTTCTTTTCTTTAGCTTCCATGACTGAAATAGAAAACCATGTACGGGTAGAACGTTGGCTCTGGGTTTATGCAGTAGCTCCTCGGGCAGCCTCGAGATGTGCAAAATACAGTGCGGGCCGTGAAGTACCTTTTGAAATCGGGCCTTTTAGCAGCTTTTAAACATGATTTTTGGACATCTTGGCTTTAGGGTTAACGTCGTTGGTCATTTGCTTTCTTTAGTGTGGACAGCGGATTTCTTTTCTAACCTTTGACCCCTGCGGCTAAAATAAGGGTGCAGTTGATTTGGGGATTCATTCACGCCATCGCTCAGAAATAAACATGTCGAAGACACAACATAACCTAAAGGCTGCCGACGTGGCCGTCGAAAAGGGGATCCGAGCTGCGGCACTTGAGGATTTCAGAGGCCGAGCGTCGTGGCGTCTACGGTTCTTTAAGCAGAAAGGCCTGAGCATCAGGGCACGCACGACTCTCTGCCAACAGCTACCTGCGGACTTCAGAAACCTCATTAAAGTGAAAAAAGGATGTCATTGATATGGATAAGGTTCCACTGACCTTCGATCTTCCTCTCACTCGTACTGTGAATAAGGAAGGCGACTCGTCAGTAACTACAGGGCACCAGAAAACGCACTTCACTTTACACACACTCTAAGCTGCACAGCTGCAGAAGAGAAGCTTCCACAGAGAACCATCCCAGAAATCATTCCTGGTGGCACCACGAAAATATCTCCAGCCCCTTGACACCCACGTTAATCGGCCGTCAAGGCGGCGCTGAGTACTGAGCGGAAGCAGTGGATTGCGCAGTAAGCGCGACCCAGCAGCTCCAGATCCGTCCGACAGTGAGGCCGAGGCTGCGGTCATCGAAGGGGAAGCGGCAATTCCGATTTAATTCCGATACAGAGGAGGACAGTAGCATGAGAGGAATCGAATGCTAGTGTCAGGAGCATTTGATTGTGCAGTGTACAGCACCGGTGGTCATTTCACGAGTTTGTCAGGTACCGCGAAACTGGCCTATAACCCGCAGTGGCTTGTTTGGGACTTAACGCTACCTTTTTTTTTTTTAGTAGATGAGGTGTATAAAAGTGTGTGCTTTTTAGCCTGCGTTTTACGGTACTTTCCCTTTACCACAAGCAGCATGTCCGAGGTTGAAAATATCTCATGAAGTTATACTCTCGGGACACAGCGCTTGGCTTTTCTGTGAGTTACCAGAAGGTGCATGTTTGTGGTTCTGGACCATCTGTTTCCACAGTAACTGCATGAATTGGCCATTAAATTGTTGCACACATTAGTATTTAACACTTGATGAATTCTCATTATTTGGTCATTTCTTCTTTTTTATCATCTTGTGAAAACCAGAATTCATCCAAAGACCAAGTTTATGCACAATCATCTGCAAAACTAATACAATTCCCATCAGCTACAGTACCAGTTACTCATTGACACCATTGCTTCCATGCCTAGGGATTCTTCTTCCTCTTGGTATTTTTGAGATCTTGAGAAGAGTTTATTTGCACCTGCAGCTGCACTGAATCCCTTTTAGTATACACCTAAAGATAAGAGCATGCCAGTGGCTGCATAATTAATGTGATTCCACACCGTGTATGATAAAAGGCTTCATGTGACGCACAACCCCTCTGTGTTTAGTGCCCCTTAGAGAATCTGTGTGTCCTTGACCAGGACATGAAACCATGAAAAATCATGAAATCATTTTCCTTGAAGATTGATGCTCCTTTTCAGTGTACACCCTGAATCCTTTTAGCACAGTCTATATGTAATAGCTGTTGGTGGCACTGTCCAAAAAGAGAGGGATTCGAGCATCCTGCAGCCGTCGGGTGTAGTCATTCTGCAGACTGTATCATGGCACAGAGTTATCTCCTTCTAACCTCCGTCAGGAGATAATGAGTGTGCAGGGCTGCACGCAGTTCTCCTGTCTAGTTTTCCTGACCTCCCTTCATCCACCTACACTGCCTGGCCTTCCCTAACCTTTCCTGTTCTCCTCGGCAGTCTCTCCTGCTTGCTGGCCTAATTAAAAGCTCCACCTCTCACCCTCACGCACTCAAAGGCACCTGACTAAAGCCATGCAGGGATCCTGGCTTCTTTTGACGAAGTGGATGATTGACAAGGGTTGACGTCGCCCCCGTCCTTCAGCCTTTTCTTCACACCTCAACAGGTGCATCATTACGGCGCTCCGCCTCAGGGATGTATGTTAGGCTGAGTCCACGGTGTGAATCACTTGCCAAAGTTCTTTTATATAATGCAAAGACAAACTGTGATCTCAGGTGCTGTGTTTTGATTTGCCCGGCGTGGGGAAGTTATATTTAAGTTTTACTTCCATCCGCTGAGTTGTAGTCATCTTTTATTGTTTGGGGTTTCTTTGGCTTTGGTTGAACTTGTGTTTATCTTGGATAAAATGTCGGAGTAATTAATTTGAAGAAACACAAATGTGCTGATTGTTTAAATGCTGTGATGTAAAAAGGAATTTGAATAGTGACCCCTTTTAGGTCTGGTCTTTGGGTGACTGTGCTTTATCAGAGTACAGCCTCCCCGACTCCCCCCGGGTCCCTCCTCCACTTCCCTTTGTGCCAACTGCCTTAATTGCACCGTTGCATCTTTCAAAATGGCTAATGGGGCTGAGATCCGCCAAGGCTGCTCACTCGAAACACTTCAGGCTTTAAAGAGTTACTTGGATTGATGTGACTGTGGATACAGTGTCTTTCTCTTTTGCTCTCTTTCTCTCTCTCTCACACACACACACACACACACACACACACACACACACACACCTTCCTCCTGGCATAATCTGGGACAGGGACCTAAAAATAGACAACTGACAGAGCAAATGTACTCTGCATTATTTTTTATTTTCCTCGTTAATGACAGATCAACAATTAGGGCCCAAGCGCAACACAAAAAGGAAGCAAATCCTATTGTCTATGTTCTAGAGGAAGTAGCTGAACATCGAAGCAGTTTACGCCTCTATACGTCACAGACCGTTTATTTTGGTCTCTGTCCTCTTATTTAGCATTTATGACACATTTGCAACCAAACCTAAGGCTACAAGAAGCATTTACAATGTTTGTGTTTTCAAACAATGTTTTCCTGTTTTTTCAACTATGACGCACACACACTTGTTATCATATTCTGCTTTATTTAGAAAGTTTGTTTCAAAATTTAAAAATATTCATGCACATCGCTCCTGCTTAAAAAATGGAGATTTATTCAAACTCGTCTCAAAACACCTGAAAAGTCCCTTTCCTCCCCAGAGACACACACACAGATGCATAGACAGGCACACACTCGGGGGTAAGCCCTTGTAACCCTGTTTCAAAGGCAATTCCGTTTTGTGGTAACATTTTAACAAATCCGTATTCTCCATTGACTTTAAAGACATTCTTCATCTCTAAATCATGCCACAGTTAAAAAAAAGGAAAAAAGACTATCAATATAGCACTTAAAGCTGAAAAAAACAAAATACGCTCACACTGACAGCAGAGCAATTTGACAGAATATATTAAATTGAAAATGCAACTGTGTTTTCATTTCCCATGGACCTACTCTGACAACTTTTAACCCACACTGGAAAAGCCAACTCGGCTTTATGGTTGACAATATTCAAATTTTAAAAAAAAAAAATATGCATTACCAAAATTATAAGTTAAAATGCATTATTAAAGTATAACATAAAAATGAGGTTTGCAATTTACTTTTACAACCTGCTTCACGCTTCACAATGTTTAAATTTTGATTCAAATGTGTGAATGTAAAAAAAAGCATTGCGCTCAAACCAAATATTATATATATATATATATATATATATATATTTAAATAAATATTTTCCGGTTCTACCGAACCTCTCGGGTGATGTCATCCGGAGGGAGTACGTACGCTGGTTCTATTGATCGAGCACAGGTTTCACTGTTCATCCCTGAAGCACATCAGGCCGTGTGTTAAAAAGTGCACCTGCGGAAGATAAACGTCTGGTAGCTAGCAATCTTATTCCCGCCTTCTGAGAATGACTGACAAGTTGCTGCAAATGGCATTTTGTAAATGCACTCTGCGTTGAAGGTCCGTATAACTGTATGAAAAATTCATACAGTTATATGTCATATGTATGTAAGTATAAATGGATTATTCCGAGACTTAAAATGTCAAATCTTTAATTTCATGTTTGCATTAACTTTTGAATGCTGTCAACTATGCATTCAGCGATTTTCACAATAAAAATCAATGGAATGACACAATTTCCATTTCTATCACAGATCGGGGGAGATGTACATATATCTGTTTTTAATCACTCTTTTTTTTTTCATTACATGGTGACAGAGGGGGAGGTAAGCCATGCAAGTCTCCAAACCACGCAGGAGTGTGGATGGTGAAAGGAACAGGAGGGGGGGGGGGGGGGTTAAAAAAAAAGATATCATTAGTAAATGTGTATCTTAAATTTGAGCCACTTGATGCATATGTAAGTGGGAATTGAGAATGTTATTCTGGAATGACCCCTTCCGTCTCCAACGTATTTTGCCAAGTCCCTCCGTATTGATCCAGTGGTTTGTAGTGTGAGGAGGCCATTGTTTCAATGTCTGCTACTTTGTACGAGTAGCATTTCTATTGTTGTGACTTTGACGTGGCCAGATTTACCCCCCCCACCCCCCCCCCCCCCCCCCCCAGTAAGACCGGGTCTCAGACAAAGTGAGCAAAGGATTGATGGAGGGGATACACCAAACATGTTGACGGGATTGGACACGGTCTCACCTTTTCTTACTCACTTTCTGCAACACAGGCGCTTGTTTCCAAGGTAACGTGAAATCCAGGCGGCTCCTCTTTACCACAGTCTGTCAAGCTACGTTTTTGTCTCTACAGCTGCAATGCACATTACAAAAGCCAGCAAACAGATTGGTCAGGGCTTCAACTTTTAAGACCAGGCAATGGAGGGTTCCTAAAGATTCACTGAGCCTTTAAGACCCTGAAATAACCTTTTACAATCTGTAGTTTTTAATGACAATGCATGTAGTACTCAAGATGGAAAATATCCACAGTGGGAAATGACAGGGAAACAAAGGAAATATGAGGCGGATTTGCTCGGGTTGAAAAAAAAACTCTTACCGTTTCATCCAGTAAACGGACACACTGCGTTCATTCATTTGTCAAATACATACAATGTGAAATATGCGTCGGTGTGTGAGTTAGCTGCCTAGCAAGATAGGGGAAAGTAGGGTGAGTTGTGCCAGTTTTTACTTCTTTTTTTTTTTAAAGTAACTTTAAAGTGAGGCCATGACAGTAGTGCCTTACATTTAAGGATGTACATATATCTCAGGATGTGGTGCATCCATGAGAACAATAACTTTGGATCTGAAAGAAATTGTTTCGGAAATATAGCTTTTGGGAAACATGTGGTCTCTTGGCACAACTTCAAGTTTCTTGAGCACATCACCTGTTCAGATGTCTGCACCCTCAACCTTTTCCACCAATCCAACGTAGTTATAGGATTTGGTTTTACAATGACTGTCACCACCATCATCATTATTCTGGACATCTGAACTATTTTCAGTGGTTAAGTGGAGATGTCACAATTCTGAGCTACTATAAACTTTCTTTTTAGATTTGGTTGGTTTGGAAACTTTCAGAGCAATAATCACAAGTGGGGTTAAGTTGTCCCTCTGGCCTTTGGCACAAATCACCAAAGAGAAAAAACTAGCACAATTTAGCAGTTAAGAGCTTACATCATGCTAACTCTATAGACTCATTGTGTATCCTGCTAACGCACTAAAACATGTGTGAAATGTTGTCTATAATTGTTTAGAAACTACAAACCATAAACCTTGATCATGACATGTATCTTTTGTCAAAATGATGTGGTCAACAATATGGGCAGAGTGCAGGGTTTTAAAGTGGACATCACATCTTGACGAGAAGTGATGGGCGGTATGGAATTAATTGAAAAGGATGGAATCGTGTATCTAGCTACATCCCACATGGTAACAGCCAGCTACTAAGAACTAGCAGACAGTGTTGAAAATGTCTAAAAGGCTGCAAGCTTACTCCCTGCTGGTTAACTGAAATATCATTAAAGATTGTTCAGCAGTGCTCGCATGAATGTAGGCTGGACATACAATGTGCTAATAAAAAGCACTTTTTTTAAAGGTATGATTTCTATTTTCGATAGATTGGTGATACGGTATTATTGGTGATATCGGCTTTAATGAATGTTTAACGACCTGCTTTGGCTCATTAATGTCTAGAAAGACCTTTATGTTTCAGGGCCTTGGTTCTCAAATGCACAAAAAGAGAAGCCTTCCTAGGATTGTTCCTGGTGATAAATGTGCTCTGTGATGCTTCTGGAACAAGGCGCGGCCTGCTGTGACTTGGGGGTTTGTCCGGTGGTCTGAACAGCAGCGTGCTGGAGGGCAGGTGGATGACTCTAACTCCTAAATATCCGGCGCGGGCCACTGGGATTGTTGTTCATTACTGATGACTTAACACTGAAATCCTCTGTAGTCTACAACAAAATCCACCTTTTTGAACTTTTGCATATCGCCGCCAAGCCCTCGCACTACACACACACAAATAGGAACGCCGCATTGTTAACTCGGTATCAAGCTTCGTTACATGCTGCTGCTTGTATTAGCTCACTTACATCTCCCAATTAGGAAGCCATGCATTTATTGTTAATCTGTCCTTCAAGGGAACAAGATTAGGGGTGTTGCAGGAGACTTGTTCCGTGTTGTTGCAGTTTCTGCTGTAGAGTTTGATGGAAACCGATTGCGTAATCCGCCCCTCAGCTAAATGATTAAGTAAAGGCTGCAAAAGTTGAGCAATTTGATTGGTGCAGAGCTGTGCTGTGTGATATACTGTAATCAGGAGACACTTGAAGTGACTGCAGCCACTTTGCGGGGGCCGGGGAGGAGCGGGGTGGGGGGGGCTGCTATTAGGGGAAAGGACATGAAGCGCCAATCGCATTTATGGCTCAAACAAGGAGGAGGGCTTGTGCTTTTTTGCATCGAAAATGTCAAAGCAAACAAGATTCCCCTTCAGCGTTTTCTTTTATTGCCTCCAATTAATGTGCATTAGCCCTGTGGTCTTTGAGTGAATGATACAGGCTTCACAAGGGGGAGAAGGGGGCTGGGGGGGGGTCTTTTAACAGTTTATATATATAGATATAGATAATCTAATGTTATTTCCTGTAGTTGTAAGAGAAAAAGCCGCATTAGGTGTGTGGCACACCACCCTTTGTTAAGCACAAACGAGACAGACCGACTAGTTTGACTAGACTTACTCTTCATACGGCCCCTTAAATCCTCGCCTTAAATAAAATCCACAGCAGGATTCTCCACCTTTTCCTTTGCATAAAGTAACGATGAATGCATTCGCTGCCCCATTGTTAGGGGAGTGGTGAATAATGAAAGAATAGTGCCGCATGGAGCATATTACTCTGCTCCTTCCCTCCATGGGAACAGGTTTCCATAAAACACACAGATCAATAATACATGTCCAATACTTGCTCAACTCCTTCAGGGTCAGCTATTATCCTGTAACAGTTCCGACTTCATCCTGCTGTGATGAAGCGTCGCTCCGCTGTGCGTGAGCCTTGTGACGAGAAGCGTGTTCATGCAGAAGACTGCAGATTTTCAAAAAGCGTTTCTTTTGAGCCGTCACCGTTAAATATCACCAGAAGCTTTAATGTATGTATTTAATGTAGGGCTGTCAATTGATAACAAAGAAATTATTATTACATTTTGAAATACATTAATCTTGATTAATGGAGATTAATGAATGTTGTTGTTACAATGTTGTTTTAAGATTTTGTCTTTAGAAGAAAAACATTAAAAAGTAAGGAGTAATCACTTTAGAAAGCATTTTAGATGTGTATTTCAGACCCTGTTGTTTAATTGTTCATGTTATTATAAACACAAACTACTCACATTTGATCATCTTGGAGGCAGAATACTACGTGGTGGAACATGTTGAACAATGAACATGTTGAACTATCGACTTTTCCTGCCGTCGTCGTGCACTTTGCTCTCAACTCTCCATCATTTAACGGCTGTGTTTGTAGTGCCAACAATCTCCCCACATTCAGCCAGGACGTTCTTCAACATCAGATGTTGAGATGGAAGTAGCCTAGCAGCTAGCTTAGCATAGCAGTGTTTCAAGTGGTCCGTTTGCCACTCGCCCCCCTTCTGTTTGACACGTGGAGGGAATTCCTCTGCTCGGTTCTTCGCTGTATGTCGCGCCTCTTGTTTGTTTTACTACTGATGCAAAAACCTCTCTCCGTCTTGATGTAACTGACTGCAGATAGCGGCCATTTCGTTTCCGCGGTCAACTTCCGGTCCTAAAGGTGTAGGGCCTGGCTCCTTCATCCTATAGTTCAGTGTTTGTAGTGGGCCTTTGCATGGAAAAATTAAAATAAAAAAAAATTCATCCTGTGCGGCAGTTCGAACGCGAAAGGGACCCCTGGGTGTCTGTGCCCTGATCAAATCGCAGGACTGAGTTTCACCGAGAGACAGAGAGGAATCTGGCAACTTCTTGTGTTTTCTTTTGTCCAGTGGCGGAACCTTTGTTTCATGCCAAGGTGGGAGCGCAAAAAGAGCTTGAGCTGAATGCCTGAAAGGGATACTGGCTTCATAACCAAAAGCACTTCCTTTAAAGCTTCAAATTGGGACTTTTTGGGGACAATTATTGATAGTTTGGAAGTGATTTTGTGGAGTAAGCCTTTTAGAAGGAGAGGAGCCTTTATAGAAACCTTTTTTTTAACCTTTTAGTAGCTCCACACTGAAGACCCAGTATTTTAGGGCATACGTAATGGGATTTACCCAATGTTAATCTGTAGTAAATCTTCTGCTGCTACAGATTCAGAGTTTACATCTGCCTAACCATTCAAGGTTGAATCTACTGCTTTTTTGAACTTATGTTAATTGTAAAGCAATTTTGTAAATTGATTCTTACCATCTAGAGCTAAATGACCAGTGTGGTGGAAGATTTTGCACAGACAATCGTAAAGTAAGAAACAAAGGCTCTGAGTCAAATGTGTCTTTCTCCGTTTATTTCCTTGCAAGGGAAGAAAGGTCACAACAGCTACGTGCTCTGCAGACTGTCATGAACCTCCTTCCCCCCCTAACAGAGCGAGGCAGTTCTTATACCTAAGTTCAGTTATCGGTGGCGTCAACGGAAACCTTGACCACCTTGTTGAGTATCTCCAGCCAGGATACTGGGGACATCTAATCCATGTAAGACACGTCAGTTCTTTGAACACTTGAAAACAAATCTGGTTATACAAATATGACCTACTTTGTTTAGTCTCTAGAGCTAGGACGCTGGGGACATTTATCAGTGTGGAACACTTCAGCTCTCATACCATGGCCTTTCCATCTCAGCACTTGCAATTAATGAACTGGTTATACAAATGAAGCATTTATAAGAGTTACATATATTTTTGCCATTACACCAGGTATAGTCATCAAACAAACTCAGTGTGAATGCTTCCCAGTCGCCTGTTTGGACCTCTTCCCAAAGAGGTGTTGTTGTAACATAGATAGTAACTAGTGAAACGGACATTCCCTTTGAATCGGCGCAGCATGATGGTCAGAATGGAGAGTTGTTTTATGTGTAGAGTTGTCGTTACGCACTTGCAGCGGGCTAACTTTCATAATAACTAAAGCATCTTCAGTGTGAAACCAACATGTGGCGTAGTGACGTTACCGTGCATATGCAGACCAAATGGATAATTAACATACAAAAGCGTAATGCCTTGTCCACACAGAAATGCAACGTAATGATAATGAACGGGTATAATGTTGACTTTTTGTTTCTCACATTATTAGACTGCTCTAGTTTCAGCTATCGGTACAACTAATGAACTGGAAACTGAGTGTATGTTCATATGCATAAATATTCAGGCTCATTTTGAGTTTCAACTCCAAATGCAGTCTCACACATACAAGTGTGTAAACGGCAACATGAAACACCATAATTAGCTGTTGATATAGTTGTTATTAGATATTTAAAGTGAGTATTTAATGAACGTAAATCAGTTTGAGAGCGATAGGAGGTTCGAATGCTTTGGTTTGATTTAATGATACCTTTTTGTTTCCTATCGGCTTGGCATTATGAAAAAGTAGTATTTAATAACGACCACTTACTACACTTCCTATGCACACTCAAACGTAACTGCTGTGCACACTCAAAAATGTCAAATCGACTTGTTTCGTACTTCCTGTTGCAATGTTTGTGAACGCAGTCACTGACAGGAAGTCATTTTGGACCAAAGCTGTTGCCCTAGCAACCAAATGGCAATGAAAAGGACTATACACAATTCATCAAGTGTAATACACCCAATAAGTGTGCAGTGTGTCCTCCCTATGAAAGCAGACAGACTAGTACCTGAAATGCAGTGAAACATGCGGACCAGTCTGCTGCACAGCACTGATGCGTCAAATGAAGAATGAAAACACAAGCTCTATGTGTTGGTTAGTGCATCTGTGTTAATGCATGCAAAACTACGCTCTGCAAAGGAAAACGGTGTATGACATCCATCACTGAGTCACATCACACGCACAGGAACTAATTCAAAGAAGACTAGGATAATAAAATCAAACCTTTTTCACTTGACACTCCTTTTGAAAATAGTTCTGATATCTTTATCAGCTGAAAAAAAAAAGTGAATAAAGTTATATGGATGCAGAAAGTACAACCGACAGAGTGATGGGTGTGAAAGTGTTTTCCTCCGGCGACTCATTCTGTCTTCCAGTCTACCACCTTTAATTATTAATGTTACATTGACACACCGCATACTGAATGAAAGAAAGGGTTATGAGTTGCAGAAATATAAGGAAACCTGTTCAACAAGAGACAGGGTTAGGAAATGAATGGGAGTGGTGCACTTTGAAGATGTATTATAACATAATAAGGGTCTGATGATACAAGTATGCAGTATGTTATACTGTAGATTTTTGCTTTTTCTTCCCAGTCGTAAAAGAAAATGGTAAAAGTCACCCAGAAGTGTCTACCAATCAATGTTAACAAATGAGGCTTATTGCCTTGAGCTTTTACACTCCACTTCCCATATCTGGTGTTACTGATGCTGATTCCTTTGTTCTCAGTTTCTCCTTCCACAAGGAAATGACTCACATCCACAGACACAGTGTAGACTTCTTTCCTCTATTCAAAGCTTTATGCTTTCGAGCATTGGATTTCTTATGATTGTTCTTTTGATTCCGTCAATTAGTTCAATTTTTTTTTCTCGTCCAATGGTTCTAAAGATTATAATTTGGTAAGAAGCATTTTTATTTAAATCATTGTATAATGATGAATTGTAATTGAATTATTTTCCTCACGCCTCAAAACCAGAGCCTGTGGATATTCAATTGCTGAATGCATAGAGACAGATACAGCATGAGAGTTTTCTGCGGGAAAATAAATTCTTGCTTACTTGAAAAACGCAAGAAGAGAAAAAAAGAGAAGTGACCCGGGCTGTAATCTTTCTCCTCCAGGGGAACAGTGGAGGCGCGCTTTGTCTACGTCTTCATCCTGGGCATCCTCTTCACCGGCACCAAAGACCTGCTGCGGTCGCAGATCGTCACAGCCGACGCCAAGCTGAAGAGCAGGGGCTTATGGGAGATTTACAGCGGCTTGGTCTTGTTGGTTTCGCTGCTGTTTCGCGCTCACAACCTGCCGGTCCTGTGCTGCTGCCTGTTGATCCAGACCTTGATGGCTCAGTTCATCTGGAAGAGGCTCCACTACGACGCGGCCCAAACCACCATCATGCACTACTGGTTTGGTCAGGCCTTCTTTTACTTTCAGGTAAGCACCCTTAATGACCGTTAAGCTATGCAGGACGTGTGCTTTAAACGACATGACTCATAACCAAATGAATCCTCCATGGAGCAAATCCAGAAGTAACGTTGGCTGGCATCTTCCTGTAGAGGTTGTGTGTTCCTCAAAGGCGGATGAAATACCTTTCTCATGATTTAACCTCTGCCCAGGACGGTCATTAACAGCGCAATGGGCTCGGGATTAAAACACCACTAGACTATTTCCAGCTTCGGCGCCGAGGCGTGAACTTTTGACTAACGCTTTCTAGCATTTTCCAACAAGCTGCAGCCAATCTGGATCTGTAAAGCGGAGACTGCTGATTTAACTTTGCCCGCTGTTGATTTTGAATTGAAATGCAATCAGCGAGCGCAGCTACAGAGTCTTTACCGTAAATATGGGCTGCTGTTTTAAAGTCTGGCAGCTGAAAACACAAGCGGATTATGGGAAATCTTTCAGGTAACCTCAGTTACCTCAATTAAGTTTCTCTCTTCTCTCTTTCCGTCCCGATCGGTGAAAGCGACGGGGGGGGGTCAGACTCTGCGGGTGTGGGTAATATTTCTCTGTCCCAAAACCAGACAGTCCGTAGCTAGGAAGGAGGGTTTCCATTCTCCACGACTCATGGCCACGTAAATTGTGGGGGTCGGGGTGTGAATTCAGAAATGTCTGTATAAAAATCGGAATCATCACGAGTGGCGCTCGATCACAACGGGTCTCAACCCTCCGTATGCAGCCTCCAACCTGCTCTCTCACTGTGCGTTTGCTTGGAACGGAGACAGCTGCTGACGTCCCCCCCCCCCCCCCCCCGTGTGATCAGGGATGTGTGCACAGACGGGAACTAAACCGCAGTTTGATGTGTTGCTGCTCGCGGCTCGTCGTTGCATTCACACCGGAACAAGAAAGACCTCCTTGATCTCTGCTCATCTACCCGACACGTTTATCTTCCCCGTGTACGTGCACAATAAGGCTGAGGCGAGCGGGCCACAGCGGCACCCATCGCTGCACGTGTTGCACGTCGCTAATTATAAAACGGAGAGAAAGCAGATAGAAAGCGAAACCTTTTAAATGTGGCGATTTGGTAGGTAAAGATGCGACGCTGTTTCTCGGAGGTGCCGATCAACGTCTTGATTGCTTTGAAGGCGGCGAGGCGCGAGCAAGGCTCACAGGAGGAGATTTCAATAACCCGAATGTACCCAATGTGATTAAGCACCTGAGCTGCACAAATGTGAGCATGGATTCCTCTGTGAGAAGAGTTTTGCAGTCAAATCGCAGCAAGGGCGACACTCAAATAATCTAATAATAACCGGCTTACTTATTAGGATTTATTCTACACTGGCTGAAGAACAACTGTTTGTAAATATATCCTTCATTTACAGCACTAAAGAAATGTCTTTTTTACCGTAGATATCAATAAATGAAATAGTTTTTATTAGGTTAGAAAAAGTTTAATATTTGTAGTTTACTGCATGCATATTTTCCTTGTTACATACTGGCAACTGGTCTAAAAGTTCACTAATCTGGGGAAGGAAAAGCAGCGCGTGTGCTGTAGCCTCTAACGAGAGACCACCTGCAGACGGTCAGCGTCTTAAAATACAAATGACAACTGCGTCAGCAGCTTGGAATAACAATGATAGAGAAAAGAGGTCTGAAGCAGATCTGCATGTTATTTTTGGGGGTTTGTCCGTGGACATCCTGCGTCATTCCTGTAATGCTAGAATCAGACAGAATAATGCTAAAGAAGATGTATTTTGTGCTCCTGCAGGGCAATTCTAACAACATCGCCACCGTCGACATCTCCGTCGGCTTTGTGGGGCTGGAGAGCTACGTGGAGGCTCCTGCCGTCTTCCTGACGGCGCTCAGCACCTACGCCGGGCCGCTGCTCTGGGCCTGTCACCTCGTCTGCTACCTCAGCTCGGAGAGAGGCCGGTAAGAGCCACATAAAGAGGCACCCTGCAGAGGGGAACCACCCAGGCGTGTTTGCACCCCAGGGTTATTTTGTGACAACTCCAAGTTCAACTCATTAACTCGACTGAAACAAAAAGTATCCTGTATTTGATTAAACAAACCAGGGTGGAAGCTGGTATGTAGCTGCACTGTGAATTGGTCCATGTGCCAAACTTAGATTGAAAGTCAAATTATTTATTTAAAAACTGGTATTTAAATCATTGAGACATATTAATAGTAAATGATTTTTATCAGTGTTGTTCTGCAGATGCCTGCTTGAACTTTTGTATTAACATTTTTAAAAAGTTCATTGGCGCCCACATGCTCGACGCCAGAGGCGGGAGACTTCTCTGGGTACGCACCCCTGTGATGGGGACGCAGAGCAAAACAAGCACCAAGTCATTTGGGAACGAGCAGCATCCAATAAGGAAACTCAAACCCTCAGACGGTGACTGGCGGGACGATCACGGCGTCACGCACGGACTCTCTTGTTTGTAGGGACGGTGCAGCCCAAACTATTGCCACGTTTGTGTTGAGGAAAACCAAATCAATGGCCGAATAGGACGAGAATGTAGCGTTATGAAAATCCTGACTGTTCTGTTAACGATGAGCCGTAAGCTGCCCATCGGCCTCAGTGAGAGACAGAAGCTGGCTGGTAGCCGTAAGTCATGGAGTAGTCAGAAATAGGATCCGGTTCCATTATTATTATCATCCATTCATAAGGACCCGTTTGGATCAAGTGGTGCAGTTGCTTGAGGTCACCTGACTGGGCAGGTGATCCACCGCCATTTCACCACGCCACTCTGACTACGACTTCTACAGCGTCGCCTGTCCCTCTCTTTTTAAATCCTCCCTGTGGCTGGGATGGCAGGTGTGTAGAAATACTGTTATTTGGTTTACTCGTGGCACCATGGAGACCCGCTTGGAGGGTATCAACAGATGCATGTAAACAGCTTAACCCGCATAAGACCTAAACTGGAGAGTAGCAGAGTCGCTGTGTGTGTGTGGGAATGCAGCCAATCGCTCCAGCTTCCCCTCCGCGCACAGCGGAGTGATGGGGTCCGTATCCGGGCAACAGCTGCCCCGCTGACGGAGCCACAACTCAAACGCTATTTATGATAAGAAGATGGTATTTGACTAAGGGTGTTCACTTACGACTATTGTAGATAATAAAGTGATATAAATCAATGGATATATCAGGAGCTGCAGCTGTCTTAATTATTAGTATTTTTTTTTAACAACACGATATCAATGTATAAAGGAGAGCTTTGCTGAAGTGAAGGTCTCCGGTTTAAAAACCAAACCTTTACCCATCTTACAGTCTTTTTGTGCTGCGAGCAGTAGAGCCTGATGAAGAGGAGTTTGATTTGACCCCCTAACACGTTGGAACCGAACACCTCCCGACTGGCTCAACAATGGATTTAGATGAAATGGCTTCAGAGAACAGCTCTGTGAAGTCGGTGAACTCTCAACCTTTCATTTAGTGCTACAATGAAGAAGAAGAAAAAAAAGCAGGACCTCGCCACTTGTGCTTCCAAGGTGAACGGCGGCAGCGCACTGAGAGGAGTAAAGCAGAGCCGAGGTCAGTTCCTCTGACTGAAGGCCCTCAGCTTTCTACAGAAGCTCCACCTGTATTATGCACTCACAGCAAGATGATTGAGCTCATTAGGAATTCAGCCTGCAGCATCCGCTGGCCGACCACAAGGCGAGTGCTGGAAGACGGACTTTTCGGGGCGGGCCTCCCTCAACGCACTCAAATTCTAGTTAAGGCCAAGAGAACGTTTTCATTGTTACACCGTGCGTAATAACTGTACATCTTCAAAACTGGCCAATCAACACCACTTTACTTAATTAATATCATTAAAACTGTCGCTGAAAGATTTATCTTGACATAAATAAATGCAACGCAGTGAAGGGCAACGCCGCTCTCCATCAAACTTCTACTTCTGTTTTGTGAACAATTTCCAGAGGTGGGATCGCCTTCCTCAATCACTACTTCGTTTATGCTTCATTTAGCTCATTTTACACCGTGTTCCTTTAATGACGGCAAGAAAAAAAGCCTGCGAAGGCCTTCATTGTTTTTTCTTCCATTCGGCCCATTTGTTTGCGGCGGATAAACGACATCGGGCCAAAGCTGAGCTTGATGAGCATCTTTATCGCCTTCTTCAGCTCCAGAGGGAGGTTGTAGCTCCTGAGCTGGCGCAAGAAGTACAACCTCAGCTGGGCCTTCTGATGTTGACCTTATTCAGCTCGAAGCATTTGATACTCATCAACTTTATCGCTCTCAAACATTTTTTTATTGTTTAATCCAGATAAACAAAAAAACATATTCAGTTGCATTTTGTAATTGTAGGATCCAGTGTGTTTGGGGCTTGGACAAACTTTAAGCAATTTTATTTCTTTGTCACTTTTTTATTGAATTTGCTCAATGATGGCTGATATGTGACCCCAACCAAAAGATGCTGATATCCAACAATACAAAAACAAGACCATTTATCAAGTGCTTTCCTTTGAGACTCCTGGCACACACATATCATTTTGCAAGTTAGTAATCAAATGTTATCGACTAGTGTTTGACTGACAAGGCTGTTATCCTGTGTGTATTAAATCTTTGCATCCTGAAAATTCAATATTGATAACCAGAAGAATCCAAATGTTTGTGTGTGTGTGTGTGTAAACTGGTCATCTTCCATAATCTCCTACCTCCCTTGTCTTGGGAGACGGTTTAAAGTTCCTCCCCCTCAGCTGGTCCTCTGCCTGTTTTTACTTACTGTGTGTGTGTGTGTGTGTGTGTGTGTGTGTGTGTGTGTGTGTGTGTGTGTGTGTGTGTGTGTGTGTGTGTGTGTGTGTGTGTGTGTGTGTGTGTGTGTGTGTGTGTGTGTGTGTGTGTGTGTGTGTGTGTGTTTTTACATCACCATCTCCTCGCTGCTCCCCTTCCTTCCTACTTTAAGTCGCTAGCTTCTACATCAGAACATGCCAGCAGTGTGTATTACTGGGAGATGATAACTGCAGTCCTTCTCCTGGCTACATCACAAAACCTCGTGCTGTCGTCCCCTCTCAGCAGGAGCCCGGTTGCGGTCGGCCATGGCTGCTACTGCTTGGCCCTGCTGCGCTCGGTGCCAGCTGCCGCCTACATCGTGCTGGTGACGGCTCTGCGGTACCATCTCTTCATATGGAGCGTCTTTTCACCCAAACTGCTGTACGAGTCCATGCACCTGCTGCTAACCGCGGGAGTCTGTCTCTTCTTCATCGCCATGGAGCAGAGCCCCGGGTCCAGTAAGTCGTAAGGGGGGGAGGGGGGGCACAAAGACGCCGAGCCTCCCTGAGTCCCTCGGTACACACCCCGTCAGTGTGAGACGCTTATGACTGATACACGGCGCCATACGCTTTCCCTCGCTCGTAGAATGTGCTGCTCGACGAAGGCTCCCCTCCTTTGCACTCTGTAGGTTTGGTCTGCAGCAAATACCGTGAGAATGCACTTAAAATGTATTTTGGAGCAGTCTATTTAAATATGAAATCATTTCCAAGGAAAACAAATGTTTTGGGATTGAATATAAGAGAAAATACAAAGAAAGACGTTTTTTTACGTACACATACAGCACATTGCCTCAGGGACCTCTGTGCAGAGGTGTTAGCTACATGTCGAATTCATTTTTGGGAAACGTCAAATGTTCACATGGAGCAGGGTGTGGATTAAAGAACATCAACATTTCATCTATACAACAATGAAGAAAGACTAAAATCGCACCGTCAAAATCGCGTCAGCCACCACAATCTGCAAATGTGTTCACGGAGTTCAATACCACGGGTTTTTCTCTTTTTTTTCTCTTCAGAACCTTTTTATTGAGGTGATGAAAAATCTATGTTTCCTTTTTCCTTATGATGTATTACCAGCTGTTTCCTGTGTGTGTGTGTGTGTGTGTGTCTCATGATGGTTGGATGTGGTCCTGGAGACACTCCCACAGAAGACGTTTGTTCTTCCAGGAGTTTATGCGTCCTGTTGCGATCCCACTGCGAGGCGGCCCCTCGTCATTTTCCCCAGCTCTAACTGAGATTTTATTTATTCAGTAGCAATTTCAGTGTCTTTGCAAGCCTTTCCTTATGCAGTGTAATGTCATCTAGAGGTTGGAGCCCATCAGGAGCACCAGACACACAGTTTATTTGCTTGTTTCTACACTCAAAGCTTATCTGGGTGGACCTCAATAATTTGCCTGTAGTTATGTTAGAAATCAGTGAAGAGCTGCATGTAGGAAACACTAACATGAAACTGGCCAGTGTTGAACCACGGCCATAAATAAATGAACAAATTCATTTTCCCCACACTGCTCAGTGGAAAATGCATGTTTTACATGATCGGACAACACAAGTCATTGTGGTTCGACAATGGTCCAAGTTCTGCTGCACGAACATAATTCCCTGTTTTACTTTCCCTCATGCAGCGGAAACCTTTTTGTCTATGCATTACCATGTGGACGTAGAGGTCATACACCTCACTGCAGACTTGGAAACTTCTCTCACCAAAGTAAAGCTGGCTGGCTGTCATCCAAACCAAGCGTGTGTTGCTGCTCAGGTACCAATACACACTGCAGTACAGGATAGTGTTGCTTGGCCTCTATTTTGAAAGTCAAATAAGGACATTGCAAAAAGCTGGGGTACCTGTCAATGCAAGTCTCCAGGACGTCATGATCACAACTGCTTCTTTGAAATACTGTTTATTCACGTAATTTGTTTCATAAATCCACAGTCTTTTATTGCAGTGGGGCATTACAAAATAAAGGCAAAGCCCTCCATCCCAGTAGTAGTTGTGCTGCGTTGTGGGGGACTGGGTCTACTTCACAGGCCCCTACTGATATTGACCTGGCCATTCTTTCGTCATTACCCTTGGAGGGGGAAAAAAATATTTGAAAGATTTTACTCTAACTTTTCATCCCCACGGCAAAAAAAAGGGAATGGTAAAAATCTTGCCCCAACACTTGTCACTCAGCTTGATGAACTGTCTACCTTGATACCGCGTCTCGCCCCAGGCCAAGTTCCCCGACTTCCCCCCGAGGTGTCGTAGAAGCAGGTGCCGAGCCGAGGAAGGAAAGGTTTTTTTTTTTTTTTTTAAATAAGAAAAAGCAATGCCGACGAACAGATACATCTGATGTGAGACGAGCTCCGCCTCTACCTACAGAAAGGGGAATTTGAATGTCCCAACCAGAGCCTTTTCTAGCGTCGTCAGGCGCCTTTGCTTCTCTTCGGGCTGAATGACGAGCCGCTCACGGAGACAAAGTGGGATGCAAGTAGTTTAAAGTAATAATCTGTCTGTTTCCGATGCTTCTCATCACAATGTCTGCGAGTCCTTTAACGAGTGTTTAAGCCACAGAATAGCGTCGCCGTGGAGACGACGAGGTACGGTGCCGTCATCTTCTCAGATCTCTCAGAGGGAGAAGTCTGTGATGTCGGCGCTGTCTATTTGTTATAGTGCTGAAGAGGAAGTGTTGGACAGAGACTCATCCCTCTGCTTCTCATCAGTCACATTGCACTAAAAGGGAGACCTGTGACACCACTTTGGTTCCGTTGGGTTTGAGGAACTCCTGAAGTCCTTTTGGACTCTGAGTTGATATCATTACTGGGATTGTTTGTCTTGGCGTTGACAGCAGCCAGCAATTTCATTTGTTGTTGGGTTTTTTTGGTGCTTTCTGCTGATGAAGTTTGGATCTACAAGCAGTGGGGGGGTGGGGGGGGGGTCTTCGTTTTTGTTCTTTTTACATTTATTTTTGGGGTCTATTAATTCCAAACAAAAACCTTCTTGAAATACCTTCTTTCACAACGAGTTATTGGGGCTGGTTTACTTTTTCTTCCTTGTGGACCTGTGTGTAGAACATGACTGCACCAGTGCAAGAAGACGCCTCATAGCAGCTTCGCACCAATCTGACGGGACGACACTTTCCATGTGGAATCACTCCTCTGTATCCAAATACCTACCGGCCCATGAAATGGATCAGAATAATTGAAGTGTCCACACGGTTGGAAGCATTTTGCAGATGAGCGAGCAAAGCTGTGGGGACTATTTGAGTGTTGTTTCTGAACCTCCTTCTTTGTAGGAATGAGTTCACAGATTATTTTCCAACTGTCAAACTGTTATTCTAGTAACAACTTGTTTTGAATGTAGTTGAAACTGTGAAATCCATCTTGTGTGTCTTTATTTCTGTGGGTCTTGTCTGCTCTTAAGCTGAATTCTGTTCCTTTTTTACTTTCGTCTGATTTCTGTATGTTCTAACTGTTGTTTGTCCAACAAATATAAAATCATGAAGTGATAATGATTTTCTTATAACTTCTTGCATTATTTATATCCTTGCTAATTGAATAAAGGATTTACAACACTGTCTGATTATACTTTTCCATGTGCAGTCTTTGAGCAGACGTTTAAACATGGACGCGATGCACCATCCATTACATCCTTACAGTCTTTCAGCTCCCTGCAGCCTTGGTGCGGGCCGTCTGCTCCGGAGGACGAATGAGGACGTATGAGGCCCTTTTCACTGGAGTTTTTCCTGTTTAAGCTTCCCACTGACTTAATGAGACTGGACACCGAACCATCTGTTAAAGTGCACCTAGAGTAGCTTATACGTGCAGTGTGGCGGGAGGAGGATGATCATTTAGCATCATTCTATCTGCTTCCCAGCCACAAAATAATAACTTCAATGCATGTAAGAAAAGAGGTGGGATCTCTCTCCCAGGACGGCCAGATGGGTCATGTGTGCAGAATGAACGTCTACAACTTCCAATATGCCAAAAGGCGGTGACAGAAGTTCCTCCAGTGCTCTTTGTTTTGTTATTTTATTGTCTTATAACATCAAGTGTTACATGAAGCTTAACCTCTTCCCATTTCCTCGTCCCTCTCCGTTCCCTGTAGCTCATCCAGGAGATCCTGAAGCTTCGAAGGCACAAAAGGGATTTGTAACCCCTCCAAGTCGTGTCCCAGTAAGTATCCTGACCGGGTGCCACCGCATGAGGGGCAGCCATGTGTCCCCCAACAGGACACCATTCCCTCTCCACAGTAAAGTCCCTCCATGTCTACCACGGCGGTTCAAGTGCTCTGGATCAGCCAAAGTGACTCATTCATCCTGTCCCAACCCTCGGGGCTGTTGCCCAAGCAACCACAGAGTCAGACCAGTCCCAGCCCTCTTTGACACCAGCTGTCACATTTTGATCAATGGCCTCTCCTCCTCTGGGGCTTCTGAATAAAAGTTCTTAATTTGGTATGACCCTCCCCCGATGCACAATATCACTCCAACAATGGCACAAAGTATTTGGTCACGCCTTACAATGACATTAGATTCATTGAACCCCCTGAGGGAAATGAAGTAAACGCAATGTTCACCATTGTGTTTGACATCAGACATCCCAGCAGAGCCATTATGTGTTGGTTTGGTTGGTTTCATAACAGAACTTACTCCAAGTCAGTCATTGAATCCAGTTGCCTGTACTGCATCTTTTTCAAGCTCCACTGTAGTTCCTGCTTAAATTCTCAACCGCCTTTTAACTCTTTATGGGCGTTGGGGGGGTGCCTCTATTGTAGATAAAACTAAATGATGACGCCTCTCCTTAGTTTCCCCCAAATTCTTAAAGCATCTTTACTGTTTTGTTTTTTCTTGGATGTCCCGGCAGAATAGTGGAGAAAACAGAGTTGCCTCTTTGATGCCCTCACGGTAGATATAACAAGAGCAACATGATGCTCTGCCCCCCCCCCCCCTCCCCCCTCCATGTGCGCCACCGCCTGTATCCGGTGCCCTTTTTGGCTAGTTCTTCCGGCCCTGCATCTTAAACGGTCCAAATCTCTGCCTCCTCAGCATGTATGCAGTCGGCCTACATATCCGAAGCATGTTGATCTGTATGTGCGCCTCATTTCTCGCTCATGTGAATTAAGCACCAACTGGCTTGCCAGACTAGTTACAGCAGTGGGACGGCTGCACAACCCCCCCCCCCCCGAGTTGGAGCTTTCCCTGTGAAAGCCACCTTACCTCAGCTGCACCGCTCCGCTCCTTTTGATGCTCCATGAGTCGTCTGCTAAGTGGCAGGTGGCAGCGAGCCAAAGAGGTTCCTGCAGATGTGGAGCTGGCTCCCTCTGCAAGAAGCCCTGCCACTGCAGGAGCTATTGATTGACACGCGACTCGGTCTGAGGATGCAGACGCTGCCAGGGCTCCCCTTCTCCCCCCCCCCCCCCCTCACTGCACCTCTCCCACACTTTATGTTTCAAGCTCCTGAGAGGAATCCAGCTCTCCAAAACGCTGCTCATTTGTCAAGAAGCCTGGAGGGAAACACTTGCTATTTGCATGAACATTTCTACTGGCCTGACTTACACAGCTGCTAGTTACCCCGCCGCAAAGTATATTCTACACTTTTATTGGTAAATAGATTACGTGTTTGAGTTGCAGCTAAAGACAGCCCTCGGAGTATAGTTTAACCATCTGAAATGTTTTGCAAACACGTTCACCTCACGTGTTGTGGCCTCCTGCACAGAATATTATAGCAGTGTCTGTGAGAAGTTTTGAGAGAGCGAAATGTGACTAATGTTGTCTAAAGGGAAACTGCGACTGAAAATAATTAGATTTTGGAGAACAACTTTTAACCGAAAACTAAGAATAATTGGGTTTTTTGTGTGCTTCCCACGAGCCTTCATACCTACACAGGGAGCGGGTCGTCCTCACGATGGCTGCCATTTTTGCTCTTTCGTGTTCTTGGTTGACCTGAAGACCACCGTAGTGGTCTGACGCGCTTGAAGAGGGGGGGGGTGAGCAGAGGGCTATTCGGTTCCTCGCTGGATGACAACAAACAAACACCTTGTGAAGCTCTTTGAAGCCCTGACAAAAAGAGCTTGAGAGTGGACTCGGAGTTGTGATTTTAACCCATTTTTGTGTGTACTATGCCCGCGCAGCGCTGACAGCACAGCGTCAGTCTGAGGGAAAACAAGTCGAGCATGGACAAACACCTGGGACACCTGTGTGATCAATGACCTTTGTTTGGGATTCCAGCACATCTGAAAGCTCAATCATCTGCACATAGAGTGAAAACACATGGCGCACATAGTTCCGCTGCTAGAGAGACTTTTTGTAGCTCTTGCTGTGTTGCTCATTGCACATTCGGTCACAGCGAAAGCTCGGACTCTTTTGCTCCCGCAGAACAAAATATGAAAATCAGAAACTTGTGAGCTCTTCAAAGAAGGTACAAAGGAGGGAATCAAGCGCTCCAAAGATTGGCACAAGCTAGTCTAATGACCTGGAAGCTCGCTCATAGGTAATGAACCACATTTCTGACAGGAAAGGCCCAGTGTTGGCTTTTAAAAGCCACTGGAGCTTTTCCAGACACAACTTTCCCTGGCAACCACTCACTGACAAATGGAAATCTGTCTAATGAAAGGCTTTTAGAGGATATTGATTTTTTTTTTTTTTTTTTTTGTGTGTGTTTCATAAGTTCGCCGTGTAATTTTGTCCTTGACATACATTCAGACAAGTAAGCAGATGGAGAAAAACAGTGTAAGACAAGATGTGTGTCTGTATCTCTCATAGCATCACAACTATTTATCTCTGAGCGCCTGCAAAGCCAGAGCCACAGCATTTAAAAATGATTAAACTTGTTAATGAGCCAATTGTCTTGAGTCTAAAGTAGCGCCAAAGACATTTTTGAGCTCTCTTTGTCGCCTCGGGCTGCATTTATCTCCTGATGTACGCTCCTGTCCACGTACATCATTCATCCCGATATCTGCAGTGTAACCACTTGTGCAGAATCCCTCCCTTTTATTCCTCAGAGGGAGGATCCTAAAGAAACAAGCCAGTAGATTTTTTTTTTTATATACTTTGTGTGACCAGAGCTAGAACCTGTCATTAGCGCTAATGCAGCACAGCTATCCAGCCCAAGATGATCCACCAGGGGGGCAAAAAACGCCTCAGAACCAAAGACACGCAGATCTGGAGATAAAAGACATGCCCTACATAACAAAACCACGTATTTGCTTTCTACTGATGAGGAGCAGCAGGATTCTTTGATATAATAGAAAGCACTTTGGGAGCGGTCGCCAAAGGTGCAGTTCATACGCTGGTGGGAGTAATCACACAGGCAGGTTTAAAAAGAGTAGAGTCCATGGATGATTCCCATAAAAAGGTCTGAATGGACTTAACACCTAGATCTCTTCATGTAGCATCCTAGTGGCCATCGGAAGCAAACACTGACCTCCAATCAGTCTCAGCCAACTCCCCCGGATGAATACAGATGTGATTTATCGCGGAGTCTCAGGTTTTCCTCCCAGTGAACACGCAGGTGGATTTCTTCTAACGACCAGAGAGCGGAGACGCATTCGTCATGATAGACAGCCGGCTGTAAACTTCTCCCACGGTGGTGACTTTTACAGAGTTTCTCTCCCGCGCGTTTGGCTTGTGAGGCTGGATGCACTTTGTCATTTAATAATTTTATACGGTGGAGCTGATTATTTGAACAAGCAGCATAGGGGAAAATGAACCTTCTTAAGGTTTGGGTGAGAGGTGAAAGATAATATATTTCCCCTCATTTCTTTGTGAGCCATCGCACTAAAGAAAAGAAAAGCAATTATATTTTAGAGAGAAATGTTCACAATGAAAAGAAAGGTTTAACGTGTCAAATAGTGAATAAAAAGCGTAAACAGATGTGGCTAACTAATTTGTAGTTACACATCAACGCTAATTGTGATTATTTGTGACAAACTGATGTTTGTTTCATAGCACAAAAAACGTGTTCCCTTCTGAGTTGTAGTCAAGAAGCAAATGGACAGTCTCAAGTGAATAATCTAAGTAAATAAGAATAATATTTTTTACAACCTGTGATTAATGTTCTCACCAACAGCCTTAATATAGTTTTCAAAATGTCCCCAAGACTTAAAATGCCCTTGAAAATTCGATTGTTGTTCAGTCCTCCAAACCATGTAAATCTGGTCTGTTGTGATGGCAGCAGCTCCAGTCTGTCGTCGTGTCATAATCAAATAATGTAGTGCTGTGAAAGGAAATGTTAAAGTGCTGTGAGTGGGGATCTTAATAGGAGCACAAACACTGGTTGATCTTCACTAAATGTGTCTGTGGAATAAAACCTGCCAAAGAACCTCCCCATGTTGTCAGCAGAAACTTACAGTCAGTCAGGGCATCCGCAAAAGAGACATAAATAGGCCGCTTATCCTCATCTTGTGATGATGTTTGCGCATAATTTCTCTTCTATATTCTGGACATCTTTTCAGTTATTCCATATGTAAACAGACCTGGTGCATTCAAAAAAATATATGGAATCTCTTGCTGTGCAGAGCTGAAAGAAACAACCAACTGGGTAAAGGAAATGTGAAATATCAGCGAGTCCACTAATTCCCAAAGCACACAAAGCCTGTCCTAAAGTTTAATTAGTAGATTAGAAATCACATCATTCGGCCTGAAGTTTCAAATAGTTTCTACAACTATTTAAATTAAAGTTACACCAAATTAAGTTACCTAAAGATAACATTTAAATAGGCAAAAAGTCAAACCGAATGATGCCTGTATATCACCATTGTATTTACTTGAATTATTAAATGTCAGACCAGTAGGCCTATTGATGGGTAACAAGCACCATGCATGGTTAAAATAAATATGTAACAGAAGCGCAATTTATTCACCAGCTCCCTGCAGGGTGATCTTTGCAAAACCTGACATTTTACTTGCAGGAGTGTGGAGTTAAGAAAGAGGGCAGACAACATTCTCAGATACTTTCTCTAAAGGTTAAGCCAAATGTGTCCCTCCCCAGTGCCAGATGGAGTTTTCTTGAAAGATTAAATAGCAACATAACCAGCCCAGCGAAGTGCTTACTCTTGGCGGGACACTGCTGCCCTGTGCGTCTGTGCTGCAGGTCGAAGCCTTGCCGCTGAGACACACAGCCTATTTGTTTGAAAGGGTCTGGACCCGAACTTAGCTTTTTTGTTTCTGGGTTTTATGTCAGTAGAGAGAGCTCTTGGTTTGCATCTTCATTTAGACACCCCCTCCTTGCAACTTTAAGGACACCAGCTTCCTGTTTTCTTGCCTAATCGTATAGGTTATGGCTGTGTCTTTTACTGACATGACATTTTAGATGAATACGGTTCTTTTTTTCCCCTCCGTCCCGCATTCATCTCTGGCACCTAGAGCCCAACCCGAGTAGCACGAGAAAGCGGAAAGGATCTTCTAGTGGTTTGAAAAGCGAGGATTATTAAACTCAGCCAGTGCTGTACTTCTAAAAGACTTTCTTGAATTAACCCTGAGCAGACATTTGGCCGTGGATGCTCATTTGAGGGCTTTAAATGGACTGAAAATGGACCATTTCAATTTGATTTACCACTGAGCACTGTTGTCTAAAGGTGGGAATCATGACAACCGAATCTCCTCTTCTTTTCTTTCCCTTCCACTTTTTATTTGTGATGGGAAATTGGAAACGGTGAGTTTGAGGATGTTTTTTTAGGATCATTGCCGTGATGCGGTGGAATAACTGGATTATTACATCAGTTAAATCAGATGGCTCCGTGTGGGAAACGGCGCTGCACAGTTTCATATTGAAAACAATTGGAAACAACGTAGGACCCTGTTTGGTCCGTATCTAATCCGGAAAGCCTGCTACATCTGAGCATGCTTTAAAAGCACTACTCCTGCTACTTTTGCAACTGACGTGCATTCAGGATCACAATGTCCCCCTGCTTCCTCCCACATACTCATTATCATTGATAGCAGTCATATCGACCCTCCCAGCTAAGGGAGATAGCATAGCAGCCGAATGGGTATTTAACAGTTGTCCACGGTCATGTGATTAACACAAAATACAATTGTTGTTAGTCATCATGGTGGCAAAGCACACGTCAGCGGGCCCTTAACATTCTGCCCACCAGGAAAGAGAGTGGATTCACCTCCAGAAGCCGATGCCTGGCTCGGTGGCGTCTCCATTGCTGGAGTGGTGCCTTTGGAGCCAAGCGCTGCCACCGGCCGCCAGCCCTCTGTTTGGCTCCTTTTCTGTGGTCAGCGTAGCATTAAACCGGCTCTCACCTGTTAGCTTGTTCGTTCCCTTGGTCTTATGTCAGGAGTGTGTGCGTGAAGCACGTTTTTAATAATGATTGAGAGTCTTGGTTGTCTTTGTGTGCTTTGTAATGTCACTACTCTGCCCTGTTTAGTTCTTTAAAAAAAACCTCACCTGGTGAGTCTGCACCTTCCTGTGGCCGTCAGCTGTTCATTCGAGGTTAGGCCTGTGCAACGGGTGCAATGGCAAAAGTTTTCCACTAAAAATGGCCGTTGCTCTGACCTGAGCGTACATCTCTTTTGTTTTAAATGAGAACGTCGGATCTACTCATATTTTGGACAATTTGTGAAATATACATTTTTTGTTTTTTTTATTTTGTACTTTAAGAAAGTTTTTAAAGAGACGCTAATAGCCTTCCCACTCTGGGGGAGGGGGGTGGGGGGAGAGCAGTTAAGCCCATATTTAAGGTCCTCTGACGCTCTGGAACTAAAACCTTTGTTAATTAGATTTTGAATTCTCTATTTCGATTTATCTCGTGTATGTTTCGGAAACTTAATAACAAACCACCGCATGGCTCATTTAAACTGCACTTTAAATGTTATGTCCTGGCATATAAGATGTGTTCCAGGTATTTTCCCAGATGATGATGATTAGAAAACAATCCCTTACATTGTAGACCACGTGGCTCCTGATTATATCCAATAGAAAGGTTCAATAAATTACCTACACCTCCCCATACAAACCAATCAGAAGAAGTCACTTGGGACCTTGAAAAAAACGGTTTCATCAACAGGGTTTCCAAAAGCTATAGCAGCAGCTTTGTGACGTCAGATGAGGTTAAATACGCGTTTTATTTACAAGTAAAAATGTCAACAGCAAACATTCAAAACACAAACTCCGCTTTAGTTTACTAGCAAGCTGTTGCGTTCATTGGCCTGGATCTGTCTGTGGGGGCCAGATCACTTATCGGTTCCTCCAGTGGGTCTGACTGGGGATGTCCGAATGAGAAGCTAATCAGGGGGGTTCAAATCCACTGCTGCTGCCCTGCTGTGTAACTTACTGCTCTTGTAGTGATGGGGGGGGGGGGGGTAGAAGAAGAGGGAAATTGTTTTAAGCACAAAGTCGTTGATTGTCACGGCGGAGGAGGAGCGCCTATGTGTTGCATGCCTCCGCGGGGAAAATGTCTTCGTACGCGGGGGGCAGCTCGCTGGGCAGCGGGTAGGAGAAAGGGAAACAATGATTGAGCTCCGGGTCCGCGGGCGAGTACCCCGGCAGCTCGATGGACGGATGCCCCCCGCAGTGCACCTCGGCGCCTGTCTCGTCAAACACGTTAAAAACCCCCAGGTTGATGTAAGACACCGGCTGGAAATCCCCCGAGCAGTCCCGCTCCTCGCTGAAGAGCATCGCCCCGGCGCGCTGCCCCTCGGACTCTCTGCTCCTGGCGAACTGCGCGGTTTTGTACCTTTTGATGACCACCAAGTTGAGGAGCCCGAGGAGGCACTCCAAGGTGCTGAGAACAGTGGACACGACCAGACTCCGATGGTACTCCCTCAGCTGCTCGCAGGCGGGGTTCGCGACCAGCGATTGGGAGCAGTAATGCGTGTATTTCCTCTCCACCAGGGAAGCCGTGTCCCCGTCCACCACCGCGCCGGAGAAGGCGGTGAGGACCCCCAACAAGAACACCACGACGCCCAGGAGCGAGAAATTCCTGCAGCCGGGTCTCTCCATGCAGAAGAGCAGCGCGGAGCCCAGCAGCGCCTGCCCGATCCCCAGAAGTAGCCCGGAGTAGAAGGCGCCCGCCGCGGCGCCGAGGTGGAAATGCGCCCTCACCGTAGATCCCAGCGAGACGCATCTTAATCCAACGACAACTTCGCTCAGGGCGCACACGAAGAGGAGGGTGCTGGAGAAGACGGCGCACAGTCCTTTCCCACTCAACTTCATTATATTCCACCTCTGCCGCTCTCGTTCCCTCTCCCCCCTTCTTCATCCTCCTTCGTCTCCTCTAGAAGCACTCTCACGTCGGGACATCATCTGCCGGTGACTCCCCCGGTTCAGAGCGGGCGATCCTCGCCACTGTGGCGTCTCTCTCTCATCGCCGCCGCTTTACGAGAATGTATAAATAACTAATGCCACGAGCGCGCTCCTTTTTGCACTTATCGGTAATCCATACGCGGGCAGAGATCACTTTACCCCAGATAAACTAACCGCCCATCAGACTCCCGAAGCACTCTCCTGACCGAAAGTTTTTCCTCCCCCTCCCACCACCCCCTCACCCTCCCCCCGGAGAGAGAGAGTCTCATCAGCAGTCCGCCAAGTCGTCAGGTTGAGTGGTGCGTGGCGTGTGCGTGGCGTAGAAGGAGGCGTCTGCTCGAGGGTCCCGTGGACCAATAACCGATGACACAGGAGCTCGTATCCCCGCCACGCCCCCACGGCGTGTCTAAGGTACCCCGTGGGGACTTGAAAAGGTGGGCGAACGACTTTTGGTCGGTGATCGAGGAAGATAACACCTGCAGGAACCGAAATCATTGATTTCAAGGATCATTAATTTCCTCTCAGCCGCGTTCGAGTCCCAAGCCGGGTCTTAAAATCGGTTTGGTATCAGTGGCTGTGAGTCAGTGAACTTTATTAGTACGCCCACGTGGTGCTTTCCCTGCAGGGAAACGGTTTAGCAAACTCATCTGAAATGAGTTGTAAGTTGTTTAGTAAACTCATCTGAATTAAAATGACATGCTACATACATCCTGCGCAATGTTGACGTCTTCCTTTCCCAATGTCGTCATTGGATGGTTCTGGAAAGCCGAAACAAACGCATTAATAATATATTGGAGTGCTGCTGTGTGCGCTGTCCGTGGTGCTGAAACACAGAGGCCGAGGCAGCTGGACTATGCAGACTTTTACCTCTCAGAAAACTTACCACGCAGCTTGTTGAAGGTACCAAACTATACTTGGCTTTATTTAGCAGTGATTTAGTTACCCAGTGTGTAGGTGGGGATATAACTGTGGGTGTTCTTTCTTTTGCTATAGCACCCAAATTACCTTGGCTTTCGTGAGGGTCACTCTACAATCAGATAGAGACTCTAGAGAGGAGCAGAGGTGTTGGAGTAGATTACAGAGGAATCTCTTGAGTCTCCAAAATGTAGAAGGGCGTACTCTGTGATCCAAATTCGATGCAGTAATGTCAAACAGAAGTGAGCTAAAGTATGAGTATGAAATACTGCTTAAGTTGATATTTTGGATTGACTTCATGCTACAGAAAAGCATGCAGATCAGACTGGAAGTTGAAGTATTCACAACGGCTAAATGCTAACAACAGCATGTTCGATAGGAATGCTAATATGATGATGTTTAGCAGATATAACGGTTATCATGGTCAGACATACATACACATATACAAAAAAGGTATAGGATATAGTAAAATAATGAAATAGTAATAGGTAAATGAAAAAGTGTATGAACTGAAGGGGGTTTTTACTGACAAAAATTTAAGTTATGTGCCAAGTTAGCACTAATGGCAAAGCTCAGTTGAGACTTTTCAGTGAATCATTAGTTTTGCGGGTAGTCTTTCATAAACCGTAACAATGACATCTTTAGATCGTCTAGCCAGACCTTTAAACCCTGTTGTGATAAAAAGTGATACAATAGTTCTATGACGAATCATCCTGCACTGTACGTATTTTAGTTTGGGCGAATGGGTTGGACAAATGTAATGTTTTAAACCATGGCAGCCCAGATGTTTTGATCAAAGCCACGCTGGCTGACAACATCAGAACAATTAGCTTCCCGAATCCTCAGATCGGAGGCATTCACCTGAGAAAAGTCCAAGGGTACGTAAAATGGCCGCATGGTGGGGTCGAGTTGTTGCAGCTTGTTGGATTTGATTTGTCTCCAATGAATTTACTCCGGGTGGGAAAACGTTCAGAGGACAAGGACAACTTTATGACTTAATGAACCAAACGTTTGACGGGCACAGGTGAGAGAACAACACCAGGGAAAGCCCTCGCCCATTCATTCATCACAATGAGCCACCTCATTGACTGTACCAGTACAGCTGTGTGTGTGTGTGTGTGTGTGTGGGCGTGCGTGCGTGCGTGCGTGCGTGCGTGCGTGCGTGTGTGCGTGCGTGCGTGCGAGAGAGAGAGCACGAGCTCTAATTGGGCTACTTTGCACAGGTTTGCATTTAAGAGAAGCTGCTGTGGACGATGTGTTGAGGATCTGCTGAGTGGTTGATTGATTGTCAGTCCTTCCTGCTGGCGGCGGGTCGCTCCAATGAAGATGTCAACGCTAGCAAACCGCAGCAGTGAGACGGCATGGTGCCGTCGCCTCACATCTTTTGACCCCGACCCACCTGGCTCCGGCGAGACAAAAAGACACGGCTCCTAATCCAGCCTTCTGTCACAGTGTTGTATAATATGCACTCAGCTGATGAGCAGATTCAAACCAATCTTCACATTTGTTGTTCCATCATGTGGGTGTTGTGAAGCCTTTTTGTGACTGTAACTGTGATTAAGAGCTATACAAATAGACTTGGACCAGGCCAGCTCAGAAAATGGCTTCAGGGAACGTGTGATAGGAGCAGTCGCAGGCACACTTTTTAATCTTCAGTGAAACCACTGAATTCAATTGTCTGGCAAATTTAATGAAGCAGAAGTTTTTTAACAGCCTAAGGCTTTCTTCAGGGCCCAAGGAGAGCCCCGCTCACCCCCAGAACACAGACAATTTACCTTTCATGGTCACCAACCTGCAGAGACGGAAGCTCAACAGCTATAGAAGAAAGTAATTCCCATCCTAATAGGTAAGAACATGCACACACACACACACACACACACACATAAACACACACAATGCTCTGTGCTCTGAATGATGACAGTTCTCCCGTTAGTGGAAAATCACCCTTTCCTCTTCCGCTTTTAACTCAACTTAAATCAGTCGCCATGTGTGCAAATCTGATGTGTGTGTGGGTGTGGGTGGTGGTGGGGGGGGGGGGTTAGGGCCACTGCTTCAGTTGTAGATGGACGGCTTCGTCGTCTGAGATGCAGCTTTATGGCGGAAGTTATAACAGCGATGTCAGGTCAACCTGTAAAATACTGTGTCAGCTCATCAATATGAATGAATCCACAGCAGCCTGCGCTGTTGTTGGCTGGAACAGATAGAGACTCAAACTGCGTTTATCTCAGAGAGGAATGGAGTCTGAACTGTAAAGAGGCAGAAAACGTTTCCAGACAGATTAAGACGAGGTACAAAAGAAATAACAAGAGGCTAATGGGTGGAAGGGCAAAAGAGAATTGTTTCAAATGTCAGTAGTCAATATTCTGACATTAGAAACGGATAAAATGAAATTGTAATTAAAAGGCATTAACACAGTAGTACACATTAGTCAGTCTGAAACTAACCATCACCACAATCAGTAAGCGCCAAAAATAAATTCAATGCATATTTGTCAAATTTCTCCTCATGATCTTAATCAGAAGTACTTGAGCTTTAAACTTTCCCCCCCATCATTTGTATTTGAACCATATGTAATAATAGACTCAATATTTTTCAAATGATTTCTAAGATGTGACTTTAGATCAAAGAACTTCTGGTCAACACGATTTAAAGTGTACAGGGCAGAAGGAAAAATCCAGATGATTTAAATAAATCAGAAAAACAGAGGTAAATGTGAGGATTGTTCATTCAACATCCCTCTTCGTTCATATTGTTATTTTAAAATAAAATTGAAGACCGTTATGAATCACCCTTCAGGCCTAAATTACATTTTTCCCACATTGTGATTCTTCTGCTACCTCTTTAAGAAGATTAATAGTGTAATTTGGTTTTATTCAAATATAGTTTCTCTTCCCTTTTCCAGAGTAGAGCTGGAATGATGATGATGATGATGAAGACAACGCGTGCGGTTGGGAGAAGGGTATGGCGTGCATCAAAGGTCCACACATATGTAGATCTATAGTTCTCTTATTGCAAGCTAATCTTGCATAAAGACTAAAACCAACAATGGTTTAGTTTTTGTCTTATTAATGTCCCGAGTGTCTGTGGCCCTCTGCCTCAAGTCCATTGGTTCTTCCTTACAAAATTGTCACCAAAACTAAAAAAAACATCTTTGTTTTAACATCTAAATAATTTCCCAAAACAGCTATGCGCTGTAGGTTTGAGCAGGAGTACATTAGGCAAAAGTGTGTCTCCTGTGGACTATTTTCACTCTCTGTGCACATTTAAAGTGTTTAATAGACTCAAAATAAACTGCAGAGCTCATCTTCATTGTGAGGCAGCATGTCAGTGTGCGACATGTTGATGTGTTTGAAACGGAGCTCAATGGTGCAGAGAACTTTTTGCTGTGTGAAAGGAACGTGCGTTTATCTCCAGCGAAATTAATAGGAAATAAAATATGCTTTTTTAAATGCATTTTTAGTAGTTTCCAGCTCGTCTATTCCTGTTTAACCTGGACATTGTACATTTTTGTAGATTTTCAAATTGTCACAGTAGGGTGTTGTGTTCTTTCATGTCGTTACCCAGTTTGCAGGGTTCTTTCATCCGATGTAATGATTAGTCCACATATCGTGCCACACGGGATTAGCTTCCATTCTTTTACCATTAAGAAGAGACAGATGTCTCAGAAGCAGGCTGGATCTCATCCAGGACTCTGCACTGAAACACTGGTCTCCTGTTAATCATCTCCGAATGAGAACTCTCACACATTGCATATGGACAGCAGAAGACACCGATTATTGGCTGCAGTCTGTCTTCACCATTTAATAACTTACCATAGCCTGCAGATTGCAAGGGGATCCTGAGTGATTTGTTTGGACTTGATTTAATTAGTATTTTAATTACAAAGTGTCTGGGACTTGTTTTGTTTTTCTGTCTGGGTTTACCCACGGGGGGGGCCCACCCACGGGGGGGGGGGGCCCACGTGATGCAGCAGGCCCCTGATCGCTTTTTTTTTTTAATAAGCTGAAACAGTGTGACCAAGATTTATATTCTTTTGGCAGCCTGATTTGTTATTCCATCTCTTAGACGACAAAGTAGCTGCTTCACACTCATTTATTTAGAGGGTTACATAGATTAACTACAACAAGGCCGGCACATTAGACGGAACTAATCCTCTCATTTGCCTTTTGGCCTTGTAATATCAGTGCCCCACGGCTCAGTCACGTCATCACTGCTGCTGACGTGATCGCGCCAATCAGTGTCCTCCACTCTGAGGGGGGAAAAGCGAGCGGTGCTGCTCTAATACGGAGTATGAAGAGAAGCTGTAATTACACACTGCTGGCACACCGACTGCTTGGTTAGAGACTGGAGGCATGGATTGTGTTGTAGTGTCAGCAGAAGTAGAAACAGCTGCATTTAGTGGAGTAAATCCATTTCCTAGCTCCAAGGGAGTCCAGGACATGAGGCTGCAAGTGTCAATGCATGTGCTTTATGCAGCACAGCTCAGCGGTTCAAACAGAACCAACTGGGCCAATAGTGAGAAAAGTGGCTCATTTAGAGCAACTGAGAAAGGGACGATGAGTGACTCATCGATCTGCAGATCATCCCAAATGAATAGTTTAACAAACCACTTTTAGCATTACAAGAATGTTTTATTCTTATGGTTCAGGAAGCTTCCTGCTGCATTCACAAATCAAAATGAAGGTTTTACGCGTTTCGATTAACGTCTTATTTGGAGTCAAGATACCACGAAGAGTACATTCTGAAATATTTGCAAAAGCAAACAACCGTCCATTAGCAGAATACAAGAACCGGTCACAAAACTCCAATTAATATGGATTTCTTTCTTTCTCTAAACAGATAAACATAAAATGTGTACCTACCAATAATCAGACATTAAGTGTGCACGAAACACCCACGAACCGAGGGTTTATCGCTACGCTATAGGCCACCTGCTGTCAAATACTGGTTTATAGGTAATGAACAAAAAGAGCGATGCTATCAGATTAAAACATCCACAAGATGACTCGGCTAAATGACCTTCACACCCCCAGTTTACTTGTCCTAGCTCTGGTGATAAATAGCTGACACATAATCCACTCCTCTATTCTATAGGGTTACAATCTGTTTAATATCATCCCAAGCTCATGTTAGTGGCAATTTTAAGCAACGTCCTCAGCAAAATGCAGAATAGCAGTGTTGAGTAATACCAAACTGCATTGGGGGGGGTTAGGGGTGTTCTGTTGACAGGGTCGGCGTGGAAGAGGTGTGAGCCTCGTGGTGGTCTAACTGTTCTCCTGCTGCTCGGATGCTTGGCCTGATGGTTCAAATTCATCCGCCATCGGTTCAGAGAGGCCACAGCATTTGTTCTTCAAAGAACGTCCCAAAAACAGCCAGTACTCCCTACGGATGGTGTCCTTCTCCTGTGCCAACAGTTGACAAATCTATGGGTGGGCGCAGGGAACACAACATGGGTCAGAAGACTTAATAGTGAGCGACAAATAAGTACATGCTGTTATAAGGCATTATCACATAGTCTGTATTTTCCATTAATGACAGCACTTACGTCTAGAGCCTTTCTTAATGTTTCCTTTCTGTCCCCTCCCAACGTATTATCCTTTTTATTGCTGTTCTCTAAGACGTCCTCGTAGCAATCAAACAGAAATGCAAGAAGATAAGGTGAACAGTGGGTTTCCTTCAGCTCAAGGACCCTCTCCAGGAGACTTGGCGGAGACGACAGACCTTGGTCTTGCAGCATCCTAGAAAAAAAAATGTAAAAAGCAAGGTGATACTGAGACTCAATGTGTTTTTTTTCTTCAGTGGCATATCATGTAATGCAAATGTCAGAAGGCACAGCTGCAGCTCAAGAACAAATACAAGCATGTTTGCTCCTTGAAGATCTACTGGGATTTATATATAAATATCAATTTGTAACAGCTTACCCCTTCAAATAGTTCCATGCACTTTCATTGTGGGGGGCCTTCTTGATTTGGATCAGAGAATACCTTCCACAGAAGAGGAGAATCAGTCTAATGTCAGCCACAGAGTCATTCTCAACACTAAAGAAAGCATTTAGTTTACAGATTGACTTTAAATGTAAGTTATTTGTGGTATAAAGTCCAGAGACTATTGCCCACTCCATCCTACTTGAATGATGCAAATGAACTTGGTGTCCCACTCACTGAATCTCTCTCTCCACTACGGCCGGATCAGAGAAGCCGGTTGTGTGAGAGATGACAAAATGCCTTTGGTTCCATGCAGAGTTATTCCTTACATCTTCTTCCAGGAGACTCTCCACAAACTCCAGCTCATTGTCCCACAATTTAAACTCCTGCAGATAAGAGAAACGTTGGCAATGTGCTTTTAGTGGTGGCCCAGCGACGCACAAACACGATATCAACCACGTCGATGAGTAAAGCATTGGTTCTGGCAGAGTGGCTCACTGTGGGTTGAAAACTGGATCTCAAGCCAAACTCTGCTGGGAGCTCAAACACCAACCTGGATGACCCACTGTCTGTGCTGCCACGCGTGGTAGTTCTTTGCATCTTGGCTGAGAATGTCCGCAATGAACTCCAACTCCTCCGAGGGGTCATTCAACCACTCTACCACCATACGTCTGTGATGCCTGGGAGGGGAGAGGGGCGTCTTATTGTGGAACGCTTTGGTTGAACCTAATCATCAGTTCAAGTGCCTCGCTTCCCCTGAAAGTATTTTTCTAGCACTCACCAGACTTGGTAGTTTTTGGGTTGCTCCTCAATGATGGCGGTAATGTACCTCATCTCCTCCCGCAGGTCCTTTGAAAGAGCTTGCAGCAATACTCGCCTGTAGTGCCTGCACGTGAACCCCAGAACACGTCATTCAAAAACACAAACTCAACTGAAAGGTAAACAAAGGGTGCTGGCCTATTGTTTTGCTTGTTAGAGGCTCATTAAGGCACCGCTCTATTGGAACACAACCTGAGACGCAAACACACATCATCCTCACCAGACTGTGTAATTAGCAGCATTCAGCTCAATGGCATCTGCTGTCAAGGCGAAAGCCCGATTGCTTCTCTCGTCATTCTTCAGCAGTGCACGGAAATAGTCATACACATCCGAGACTGTTGGAAGGAGTAGATGTAAACCTTGAATGCATGTTCCTTATACACGTTAGTAAAATCAAATCTTCCGATTCCAACTACTATTGGCCGGATACGTTTACATCTCTGGTGTCCTCGGTTCCTCCCATCGTTTACTAACAATCTTACACTTTTCTGAGTAGGCGATCTTCACAACAGGATTCGGTCCGTCATCCTGAGGAACAGGCTCCAGATCAGCCCACTCCTTTCGGTCTCTGTAAACACAGGTTCATAATCTCTCTAAATGAAGGGAGCACTTGTTAAGCAGACTACGTTGTTGAACAAATGGAATACAAACTCGAAGAGAAACGCTCAGATTGAGTTGCCTCGGTACAATTTAATTGTGCTTTAGTTAGTTTCTTGCGCCCCACTGGCCACCACAGACCGGGAAAGAACAGTTAGCAGATTTAGCACAACACTGCTCCAATGAATAGACACTTGTTTAAGGTTTGTAGTTACTAATGCAAACAATAATGAGACTTGCTGACAAAAATAAAGTTATTAAACACTAAAACGAACTAAATAGCAAACGTGGTTAACCTAACGTTAACGGTTAGAGCAACTGGCAAGCTAGCACACTCGGACACATTATAAGAAATTATAACATTACTTGTAAAATATATATCGAGTCGGGTCCAGAAAGTAATCATCGCCGATTCGGTCTTCAGCCTCTAAATCAATTTCTCCATCTTCTTTGACTTCTACAGATTCCCTTGAAATTTCCTCGACACCAGACATTGCTAATTTGTTACGTTAGCTTAATCGGCAGTAGTAGAGGAAAGAGGAAGACGTAACATCCGGGGTAGCAGAAAGATGCCTTTACGTACTGTGGGAAATATGAGTCTCCCCGAGATAAACGACGGCTGGAAGTTTCCGACAGCCTTCGAAGATTTGATGGCTACTTGGTCTTTGCGTACCAAAATCGGGTGATTTGTAATTCTATATTCTTCTGAACTTTGTTATTGCGGCTGGGTTTTTTTAAACGTTCAAAAACCTGTTATCGGTTATAAATCACACAAATAGGCTTTTAGATAATACATGAATTGCTCAACATACAACTAATATCCAGTGTTATGTGATTACAATCACATAGAACATTTGGATTTTCAACTAAACGTGCTGTTTGTCAATTCATTCAAAAGTGGACAGTGTGTGGCCTTTTCCCCCCTCTTAGGAACCTAGTCTTAATGCTTTCCCATGCCATGTGGAACAAAGACGCTTAAGTGACCTGGATGCCTCCTCTGCCTTTGTTGGGGCACAGGGGGACAGGGGATAAGGACTCATTCACTGGGTGCAGTGGATGACGAGGGCGGGGGAGACTCAGTCACTGACCTCGCCCTGACCTCTGTTGTCATGAAGTCCTTTAAGCGCCTCGTCCTCTCCCACTTCCAAACCTTTACTGCAGTTTGTCTACAGAGCCAACATGGCCCTCCACTCCGTCCTCCAGCATCTGGCCTCCCCAGGAACCTACGCCAGGATCCTGTTTGTGGACTTCAGCTCTGCCTTCAACACCATCATCCAGCTGCTTGCCAGCTGGCATTCGAGAGGACGTGCAACAGAAACAACAGTGACACTTTACTTATGGTCAAACTGAACTTTATTTTCATCAACGACTCTGGACATTATAAAAATAAATAGATGATTCAAAATCAGTGGATTGTAATACAAATCGTTATCAAAATGATGCATCAGCCAGAATGAAGAATTAAACATGCATGATCACCGTTCCATCAACATATACACGTTCTCAATACTCCGCTCCGTTATCTGCAATTAACTAAATCGGTTTAGCAACCAGACCGGTTACCGGTGTAGAAAATCACCGTTCAAATTAGACAGCTATGCAGGTTGAATATGCTTCTCTCGGATGTTTCCAGTGATCGCTTGACCCAAAGTGTGTTCAGTGACTGTCTTCTTCCTCCAATCCGTGTTTTTCAATGTAGCGTCTAAAAGAAGACAAGAGTTTTCAGACTTAGTTTAGTTCTGGAGTTATACTCGTTCCAATGTCTAAACATGGATACCAAATGTATCAATGAAGCACCGAGGCTCACTGGAAATATACTTTTCCTTGATCATAACATCTGCCAGCAGTTTTAACCAATAAAAATGATTGGCCACTTGGGCACAATGCAACAAGGTCTACACAACACACATAAACGTTGCTGTTGCAAACGGCAGCAGTGAGGGAGAAATAGTAGGACTCATCTGAAGTTGTTTTCCAGGTGAGCTCACAAATGTACAGTCCAAAATGTCCCTATTCAATGTTCAACAACTAACTTTGTTTGTCTGGTGCCAAATCAGCAGCTTCAACTGAAATCAACGAGCTTAAAGCCGCCCTGACGCTGTGTGGAGGGAAGGAGAGCTACCGACTGAGGGGTTGTCACTGCGATTGCCCCCCTTCAGTCAGTCTGGGTTTCATTGCCGTTTCTCAGACAGTCTGGACCTCGGGACAAAGCTAAAGTCTGAGTTAGTGAAGGAGTGTTTCTACACAACATTTCCACCTGGAGCAGCTTTAACGCTGCATAGAAGCAACGGACATGACCCTGGAAAAATCAGAGCAAATCTCAAAGCAAATGAATATTGCAAAACTGTTCTTCACAACTGCAAGATGTTATGCGTAGTGAAGCAGCTCAGCCTTTCCTCTGAGGTGCCTCATTAACATGACCTGAACGGACATCAATACTTCCAATGAGCCCAGTACTGTTTGATGAAAATAAAAGCAAGATTTACTTCCACCATGTAACAGTACAATAGTATTAAGTAATACTAACATTGATGATGACAGAAAAAAGAAAGTACCTTCTGGCAAAATTATAGAGGGCTTCTTTTCGCTCTTGGAGAGATAAATGTCTGTCAGTTGGTGACCTCCCAAAACATTTGGCAGCAGGCTGTGGATTAAAAAATTATTATAAATAATAAAAAATTATATTATAGAGAATATGTCCGTCATATGTTTACATATGATATAAATTGGATCATAAATGACCAGTCGCCCAGTTAGTGAACATCATACCTTTATGGTGGGAGCAGGACCAGAGACATACAAGCTGTTACTGGAAGACCCAAAGGCAGACGTGCCGGTTGCTTCCATCGGACCTTCCTCCTTGTTCTCCAGCAGATTTGTTATGGTGGTGTCAACACAATTGGTTTTGGCTGAGCACAAATCAAGAGACTATCGTCGGGACATGGCAACTCAAACCAACTTCCACCACCTCCAGGATGTGTCGACAACGTGCTCTACCTAGGTCCTTGGCGATGACGTTCAGTGGGACGTGAGGCAGCACGTCCTTCACCTGTTGGGCCATCTTGGCAATCCGGTGATCCTCGGTACCCAAACTCTGGACCATGAAGCCGAGGCCCATAGAGCCAGGTCTGACACCTAGAGAGAGGGGGGGGGGGGGGAAGAACATCGGTCACCGGATCCCAACCAACCAAACATCCTGTGTTGTCTGTGTTTATGTGCTGACTTACTTGTAGAGGTTTGCGGTACCGTGTGCCTTTTACGTTTGATGTGCTCTGCTTTATCACCTTTTGTGATCTTGGTGGAAACCAAGCCGAGTTCACCCGCTAGCAGCTGAAACAAAAAGACACACATAGGACACACCTTTAGCGTGCAACTGCTGCACAAAAGGCGTTTGGAGAGACAAAAAACAGGTTAGGAAACTGGATGAATTTCCTAAATTATAAAACTTATTTTTTGGTCAATCAAACCCTTTCTGAATAGACTACTGGTGAACATTGGTTTTACCTCCTGGACCTTGTTGGCAAACTCCTGCATGGACTCTCCATCTTGTCTGGATATTGATGGGAGCCAACTGGGATGGAAATGAGAAAACAAACTAGAATTAATTCCGTGCCTCTGGCAACCGGTCTTTTGAAAGCCGGTGCAAAATATCATTGCTTAATCATTTTCTCCTTTTGGACATTTGGGTAAAATTATCATAATTATCATATTAGTATGTTCTGGGAACGCAGTGAAATCAAGTCCAAGGGAATGTTACGTTCAAAATTCAAGAAATTCTCTCCAGGTTTTCATGACACAGACCTAGCAAGAACTGTGTGAAGTAAACAACAATTATGCCAAAACAAATCCTTCAAAAACTGAATTTGGAACTGCGGGATTAACAATTGTTTTTGAGAGCAATTTAGCTTGAAAAGCATTTTAATCTCATGCTCATTAATCAATCTTACTGTTTGGGGAAGATGAGCTTGGGGTCAGAAGTGAGTTTCATTATTTACTGGATTAGTAATGATCATTCAGCTGCAAAATATCATGATTCCACTTTAAAAAGAAATTGCTAATAGAAAAATTGATACAAATTATTTAGTACCTTACATGATACACTGTACATGGAACAAAAAATGTCCACAAGAGCTCCGTTAGCCAGCTGGAGTCAGGTGTGCCCTGTGGATAGACAAAATACAGTCAGGATAATCACACTGGTATATTACAGCGTAACATAGCCTACATCGAGCTATGTACGCATAGTCAAAGGGACAAAAGTCCTGGAGACCCAAACAATGCAACTATTCCAAATTATCTTCCGGCTGCACACAGTAACACAAGCTCAATTACTGTCGGTTCAGAGATGGCTGGATTAGATGTAAGCAGCCTACACTAATCAGCTTGCTGTTACACTCCAGAAAAGTGCACTTTTATTGAGTGCCCCCTGGGATTGGAGTATGAAGGCATTATTTTACCTCATTGATTTCCTTGATGGTTCATGTTTCAATACTAACGACATTAAGAAGCCTAACACTCAGATACTGAAGTTAGCATTCAAGAAGAAAAAAAAAGAAGGAAAAAACATTGTCCATATGCAGTATTATTTTTGACATCTTTTCCCTGTTGAAGTTCAGGCGACATTACCAAAGCTATCAGTGGTCTGGTCACCCTTAAGGCCACAGGTTGAATGGAATCAGTCAGTGAGAAAGGCCAGGAGCTGAGAGAAGAAACATATTTAGTATGTTTGCCGTTGTCAAAATAATGACTTTTTCCAAATGAATAACTTTCATTTGAAAACATGAATAAAGTAACATTGATTACCATGAGGAAAAAGAGTTGTTTTAGTTTATAGTGAAAACCTTCAGTAAAGTGAAATCAACCACTGTTATGAAGTGCTCCTCACAGTTGTATCAGATTCTACTGCATCTCTGAAAGTAAAGTACACTCGGTTCTGACCTACTCAGATAAAAGACAGAAATGATCCCATTGCCGATTGGCCCATCCAACTACAGAGGGAAATTTGTGAGGGGAAACAAACGGCAGAGTAATTCATCTTTGTGTCAAAGCGCCATGGAAGAGGAACGGTTGTCTAAATAACTTTGTACATTCAAATCCATACGTGTGAGGCCAAAACACTGTCTCCATCTGCAAATAGTGATCCAAGTCACTGCTCTAGGATCGATTTAATCATTGATGGGAAATATTAATGACTAAAAAATAAATAATAACTAAAGCTAACAATATAATTCTGTTAGAAAATAGTTACCTTTGGAAAATCTATTAGCATCTATTCAAACTAAAAGAGTCTTCTTTATTGAGATTTAAGCATTGAGTAGACAGATCCTGCAACAGAGGTGTCAGAACTGACCTGAACTTGAGCAGGCCAGCACGGCCGTTGGTGGTGTCCTCTTCGGGAAACAGAAGCAGAGGTGGGGTGCCTTGAGTGGAGCAGTACCTCTGAAGAGACTGTCCTACAGCTTCCTGGCCAGATGCTGAATGAATCTCCATGAAGCCTCTGGCCCAACACACAAAGCCTGTGGAGCCCTCTAACTGGGGCTGAGGAGCAGAAGGAGACAGTGACAAACCATCTTATGAGAATAAAAATCGACAATGAAAAAAAGAGTCAACGACGAGATAAGAGACGGCTGGGTCACTATTTGTGTGCAAGACTTTAATATGCTTTATGTGGAAAAACACTTTGCTAGATTCAAGCAAGTCAATAGACAGGAACACAAATACACACAGTCTCACACACACACACACACACACACACACACACACACACACACACACACACACACACACACACACACACACACACACACACACACACACACACACACACACACACACACACACACACACGACGGACACACTCCTACTTTCCTCTTCAGTAAAGTAATCAGACACTAGCAGTTTGTTTTTAAAAGAAATTGCTAAACAAAAAAAGTTTGTAGCAGCACAAGTTATGAACTACAGCCATTAGCGCAGTAATTGAAGGGGGTTAATCTATGACTATCATTTGTGTTATATTCAGCATATGCAATGAAACAAACTGGTACAGGAAACATGCAGTTCTTTTAAATGAGGTGGTTAAAAAACAACCTGCATATTAAGGCGTTACACATTTTAAAGACAAACACTCACAGTATGACAGGGGGTCAGAAGGTTGATTATGTTGTGGTCGAACTCCGTCACATGGTTGCACAAGTACAGCTTGGTGTTTCTGTCTCGGGAGCGAGGGTTTTTCTGTCTCACATGCATCCCCAGGACTGAGCACATAACCCTCACAATAAATCTAAGAGACCGATAGAAGAAAGGTGGATGTAATCTTACATGTAGCAGTGCCATTCACAACAAGAACTAACACAAAGTTTATTACCATGTGTTGTTTACTTAAATGCAGTTCTACAGCCATCAACTTAAATTAAACATGGAACTAACCAAGTTTCATTTAAACGATTGTGTCACACATAGACAAATATCTGAAAAGTATTGAGCGGCCCCTAGCCTTAGTTTTATGGAGTGATAGATTTAATGCGGCCATTACTCATTACAGCTGTGAGAGGCAGGAGGCTATAATCACACGAGAATTGAATTGCACACATGTTCACAGTGTCAAGTTTTTCCTTTACATTTCTACTACTTGTATCTCAACTAATATCAATACAGTTTATATATTCCTTTAAATGAGGGTTGTATTGATGAAACAACTACAGCAATCAGAGAGTGAAATATGTTCTGAGACAGTGTGATACTTGCCTTCTAACAAAACTCTCTGGAAGGGCACAGCTGACCAAGAACACGTGAACACCAAGAAAGATGCGTATCAACATCAAACAGATGCCAACCGGAGAGTAAATCAGCAACAGCAGGAGAAGAACGGCATCTTTGGGAAACCTGAACATCAAAACAAAATAATTCTGTTTCAAGTGACGTGTTTTAATGCAGTGGATGACAGCTGAAAACATGAAAAGTAATTAATGTTGAGATCAGGCAATACGAAGTACAGCAACTAACAATCTTTCAAAGAGGCGCCAACACCCACCAAGTGTGGATTTGTTTACCTACTAACCTTCAACCACCAAAAACATCAACACCCAGGTAACCTTCAAAATATCACACAATAACAAAAACCAGTTTGCCTGTATGTGTGGTACGTTGTGTTGCAGATCAAACCCCTCTCCACTTACATGTGTCCCACACTAGGGTAAACTTCCATTACGACTCTAAACAGCGCAGTTTAACACGTGCATTTTTAACTTAGTTTTAGTAGTAGTAGTTAGTTTTTGTGCTGAATACTAACACACATCGGATGGCGGCTTCTCGCGTGCATGTATGTCTGTGCCTGAAATCTCAAATTCAGCAACGCCTCATTTCCAGGCCTTATGTCCGAACTGCTCAATGGGAGACATGATCACGTACCCTGACGTTAGGCAACTATTACATGTCATGTCGGAGGTGAAATGATGGGGGAATGTGTTGACGCCACATACACGGAGGTACAATGAAAGCTGTGACAATGTGTCCGCTAAGGGGAAGTTGGCTCTTTTTTTTTATTCAGTCAGTTGTAACATTTAGGTTAATATTCAGGCGTCAAGATAAAGGAGCATGTGTTAAGGTTGAGCGAGATAACGAAGGAGTCCCATGGCGTGCGACAGTTGATAGCTGGGGGACGTGTACACTGAAGTCAGCGTTGCATAACGTAGCATAACAAGCAACAGCGATACATCGTACTATAACGTCACCGGCTAACAGCTAGGCTAGCCGAGCTAATGTTAGCTACATGCTCATGACACATTTGACGTCCCTTCGTTTGAAAGCCTTTAGCAAATAGCTAGCACGCGTTACATGGCATCGCTAACATGTTAGTGTAACATCAAAGCACGAGAAAATAAGGGAACAAATGTTGCTAAATAGCGTTAGTTGAAAGTTTACAGCGACTTACCGACGAAAGTCAAACATGTCTTCAATCCCCCGATTCTCCATGACTGCGAGTCAGACGTTTGTTTGGAGGCTAACGCTAAGAATACAACCTGATCCCTAAATATAAATTAGTCATACCGTTCACGACAGCAACGTTATCGCATAGGAATAAAGTCCCAACTAACGGTAAAGTCCCACCGTGAACGTGTCTTTTACCTCAAGCTATATGGTTTCAGCAAGTTTAAAATGTTAGACTAGTAATTTTCCAAAGGTGCCTCTGCCCGCGGTGCTAGCAGCGCTAGCCCCTTTGCGCAAGAAGCAACAACCACCCAACTTCCGGCCCAAACCCTCCAGAATAAAAGTTCAGTCATTTCAATAAATGGCACCTGACATCAGAGATTTGCGAAATTTGGTAGAAAAATACTAACGAATAATCCTTCTAGCCTTTCGTATAATATCATGTAACATGTAGCTGTGACATTTTTTCTAAAGACCCTCAAAGCCTGCCTAGTTTATATCTGTCGCTTCGTTGTGTTCCTCCCAATATTTAATTCCAGGTGCAGAAAAAGCACTGGTACTACTGGTAGTGGTAGTACTTTGTCTCTCTCTAGTGTCCATGTTTGATTATTTCTGTTAACAGGTTGTAATTTCAGAGCATGATCAGAGAAACATTCAATTAAATTGTTTGTGGTTGGGGTTTTTAAAATTCTACAATTAATAGCCCCACCTTCACTTAGTGGTTTTATTTAACAAAGCAGTCAAAGCAGCAGCTTACTGGATCTGCTTCAAAAGGTGATTGTGTTATTTCACACAGGTTAAGCTTGTTTGGCAAATCTGCATTCATTCTCTGTGAAGGCCGCTCACTGGTGGAATGCTGTGCTGCAACACATTTGCACAGAAAACTCATACAGAACCTTCAAATACAACCTTAAACATTGGCTTGTTGCCAAACAGGTTTGCAAGCATTGATGTGCTATCTGATTCACCTATATGTGCATTTGTCTTGCTCAGTATTGCTTTTTTATCTCTCTCTGTGTGTATGTTTTTGCTTCAGTGGTGTTCTGCATATGTTCTTCCACTGTGTTTGTTCTGCGTGACGCATGCTGCAGCCTTTCATGACTGCTTTAGTCTATTAATGCACACCTTTCTTATCTTTTGCTGTGGGATGGTTTTGTGTTTGTCTATGCATTTTAATATTTTATTTTTTCTCTTTTAATGTTTTATTTTTGTTTTTGGCTGCCTTAAAAACTGGCAGGGGACAGCATATGGAAATTAGCCTCTTGGACTCACTTACAGTACAACTGTTGATTAGTGTGAATTGTCCCTGCTAAATAAATAAATAAAACATTTTTGGGGATGTATATGCCAATAAATAATAATATTAACTACTTAAATGTATGGCCCAGTCCTTAACGAGTCACAGGTTTTGATGATTTAATATGTGAAAAATGAAAGGTATTTTGTGTTAGTGTAGACTGAATCCATTGTTTTTTTAACCCAATAAATATACCCACACTTTTTTAAAGTAAATAAAAAATAAAAAGTCAGCAGATGTCAAAAGTTGTTATTCATTTGCCGATTCTCCAAATACCAAAGAATTTTGTGATTTAGACTCACCCTGCAACAAATTACATATTTGATATTTATGATGATGGTGATTTGTCTTTTCGTCTCCGTTATATCCAGTGTTGGGCAAGTTACTGAAAATTAATAATTAGTTACAGTTACTAGTTCGAAAAGTAATTGAATTACATTATCAGTTACTGTATATCAAAAGAAATTAGTTACTAAGGAAAGAAACTTTGAAGTCATGTCTGCTTTTTAAATGTAAAAATGAACAGTACTGAACAGAAACACAATAAACATATTTTTCAAACCGATTTATTGAAACCAACAGGGCAACAGGCTTTCAAATCAAGCAGTTGTATAAAATTCCCTTTTAATACTTAACGAAAACAACATGACGAAATAACTGTCTCAGTCATTTAACAGTGTTTTTTTTTTTTACCACATTAGGCCCAATTAAATAAAAGTGATTGGCCTACATTATTAACACTAATTAAAAGAGAAAACAAAGGTGAGGTGCTGAACAGACAGCCGGTAAGATTGCCGTTAATCGGACTTTGTCGCGAGTGACTTGTTGGTCTTTGCACGCTAACGGGGCGTTGCGGTGCCGGCTGTTAATATTTCACAAAAGAGAACAAAGCGAGTAACGAACTCATTTACATTTTAGTAATTGTAACTGCGTTACTAGATATAAAAAATATAATTCGTTACATGCTCGTTACCGCTAAAAGTAGTGGAATTACAGTAACGCGTTAGTCCCAACACTGGTTATGTGTGCCGTTAACCGGTTATTACGTCTTTATAAGAGCCAACAACCTGCATGTGCGCGTTGTACTGTACCTTTATGTCTCTTGAACACACCCCGCCCACTGACGCCCTCGACTCCTCCCACAACCTCATCCCAGATCTGTTTAATAACAACAAGCGAACGATGCCTCTTGTGTAACCACCGCTGCCATCCAACTTCAAATCGATTTCATTCGAAGGCCCGTCTCTCTGTTCGAGCGAACATTTGTCACAGACATGGTGGTCGCATCCCGCTGTGCGCTACTCCTGGGGCTGGCCCTGGCCGCCGTGCTGGGCTCGGTGCTCGGGCTGGGTGAGGACATCGACCGGCCTCTGATCGGGCCTCCGGGCTCTCCTATCCGCCTGCAGGAGTCCGACCCCGGTCTGAAAAAGGCTCTGGAGTTCGCCGAGGAGCGCTACAACCGGGGCTCCAATGCCATGCACCTCCGCAAAGTCAGCCGACTGCTGTCGGCCACCAAACAGGTCCATACACGTTTCACGGCACCGAGACATGTTATTCATTTGTGACGAGTGTTATTGGCCAGAATCCGAACAGCGATTAGCGGCATCGCAAAGAGGTGCGTTCAATTCATTGCACACGAGTGTTCGCATGCGGACTATTCAAAGCTGCGCCATGTCAGCAAGAGTCAGCCAAACAAAGGCCTGAATAGGGGGGGGACTCACCTTTAAAATAGTGGTGCAAGCTAGTACAACTGCGGTGTACATATGAACTATGTTGATTATGCGTGGAAGAGAAATGAAGACCACTCTGCTGCACCCTTGGAGGCAGGCCTGATAATGCTCAAGTGACCACTGGTGTGTTTGTCTGTTTTCCAGCTGGTTAAAGGGATCCGCTACACAATAACAGTGGAGCTGAGCAACACTCAATGCAAGAAGTCCACCGTGCTCAGCACATGTGACTTCTATCCCGAGTTGCACAAACTCAAGGTAGGTTGCTGTGCATGAGAGAGGGAATGAGTGGGACAAAGGAGGTCATTGTCTCGGTTTAAGATTTCTCCAAGGAGTATGAAATATTCCCATATTGATGATGCGGTAATTCTGTCTCGTGTTTTTAAAGCTGCAGATCTCACCAGATCTTGTGACCTGAGTTTCAGTTGAAGTGGCCCCAAGCAGGCAGAGACATGGTCTCTCGCGATGCTTGTGCAAGAAGCTCATTCAACTTGTCCGTCACGTTTCAGAAGATCTCTGTCCTGTGTGTGTTTTTCTCTACACCAGACGGAAGTGTGTGTGTTTGAAGTGTGGGACGTTCCCTGGCAGGGCGCTTCGACCCTTCTCAAACAGAAGTGTCAGCCGAAAGGTCAGTCGGCAGCGCCACTCGTCATGCATCACTCAAAGTTTGGGCTGAGCAACACACCTATGCGTCACACCAAGTGACTGTGCTTCCAGTTATTTGACTGACTCATTTGGAATCCATAGAGCCACAGTGTAGTTTGACACGTTGTGCATAAATATGTGTTGTCTGCACACTGACACATAACATTTCGTCCTGAATGTCTTTCTCATCAGTTGAATCTCAACTAAAAGAAACCAACAAGGTGGTGGATGCTTCCATCAGCGAGCCCCTGGAGGTAAAAAATGGTGTCTGTCAGATCAATGAGCGGACTGATAACACAGTGAATAAGCAGTCACTTGGCACATTTAACTCTGGATGTGTATGTTTGTGCTCCTTCAGGAGTCTGTGGAGCTGTTGGGCCAGTTCAAAGAGTTCATGGTGACGTACAACAAGGTCTACAGCAGCCAGGAGGGTGAGTGTCTGACACTAGCGTATTGTTAATGCCAAACATAGTGAGAAGAAGGTGTTTCTATTATTAACACCCGAAACCCTTTATGTTCTAACAGCTGTCTCACAGCAACATTAAAAGGCCTTCCTCTTGTGTGAAAACCTCAAGGTGAAGCTAAAAAAAAGCCCCTGAATTGTTTCACCGTTTGATCCCCCAGAGGCAGATCATCGTCTGCGCGTCTTCCACGAGAACCTGAAGACGGCCCAGAAGCTCCAGTCTTTGGATCAGGGGTCTGCGGAGTATGGAGTCACTAAGTTCAGCGACCTCACTGGTACGCGTCTCTACACGCGTGCGCATCGGCTCCTATTTGCACACAGTTTCCTATTGCAAACCACACCGTCGGCTTTTCATGTGTTGCATCAGCATTGTCGTCAAGGAAGCTCTGTAGAAGTAACTGATCTCCCTCTGTTCTCCCCCAGAGGACGAGTTTCGCTCTGCTTACCTGAACCCGCTGCTGAGTCAATGGACTCTTCATCGACAGATGAAACCGGCCTCCCCGGCGCGAGGCCCGGCCCCTGCCAGCTGGGATTGGCGGGATCATGGAGCTGTCAGTTCCGTTAAGAACCAGGTGCATTACAAACAGATGTTTTCATAGGGACTGAGGAGCATGTTACTAGTGAAGAAATTATACCTTCAACCTACTTTCATGCTGATTGAGTTTTGTGCACGCGTGTGTGTGTGTGTGTGTGTGTTCTTTGCAGGGTATGTGTGGGTCCTGCTGGGCATTTTCAGTGACAGGCAACATTGAAGGCCAGTGGTTCCTGAAAAATGGGAAACTTCTGTCCCTCTCTGAACAAGGTAACCCCCCCCCCCCCCCCCCCCCCACACACACACACAAGTGTACAGACCCAAGTCAACACAGATTATATTGTATTTCAGTGACTTTCTCCTGCAAGACAAAAGTGACAGTTTGTCTTCACAGGTGATGCCATGATTTGATTGCTTCATTGATTTGTTCCCTCACAGAGCTGGTGGACTGCGACGGGCTGGACCAGGCGTGCAAAGGAGGGCTGCCGGCAAATGCTTACGAAACCATCGAGAAGCTGGGTAAGTGAGTCACAGGTGGAGGACGAGGGACTCGTGCAACCATTTTGAAGCATTGAAGTGCAGCCATTTGCAGACTCTGGCTGAGCTTTTTAACCTTCACCCGTACTGTTTTTAGGTGGTCTGGAGACAGAGACTGACTACTCCTACACCGGGCAGAAGCAGAGGTGCGACTTTACCAAAATGAAGGTGGCCGCCTACATCAACAGCTCTGTGGAGCTGTCCAAAGACGAGGGGGGTGAGTGGGCCCAACGGCCGAAGCACTGATAAATAAACACGTCAACAGAAAGTAGCACTGGAATACACTCCAACAAGCTCAAACACCTCAAATTCTATTTTAGTGAGCGAGCATTATTTTTTATTTTAAGAAGAAAGAAATGCTGAAGATGAATGGGTGTTGATTCTGAAGCCTCATTGGCAGATGAAACAAAGATCTGTTGAAGGTATTCTTTTTTCTCCTCCCCTCAGAAATTGCAGCTTGGCTGGCTGAGAACGGACCGATCTCTGTTGCACTGAACGCCTTTGCTATGCAGGTAAAGGGTTGCATTCCCCACAGCAATGGCTGCATCACTAACATATGACACCCTGCCACCAACTCCATTCAATTCAAACGTAAAGACTAGGGAACATCATGACAGGACGCATTGGATCTCCACTAGAATGTGATTTATCTTCTCTTTGGAAATGTCCCTAGTTCTACAGGAAGGGCGTGTCTCACCCGCTGAAGATCTTCTGCAACCCCTGGATGATCGACCACGCTGTGCTGATGGTGGGATACGGAGAACGTAAGTCTTTCTTTTAACCTGGCTACATTCACACAGGTTCTGGTCCTTGTATTCATTTTTCTGTGCTTTCAGTTAAGAGTATTCCATTCTGGGCCATCAAAAACAGCTGGGGAGAGGATTATGGAGAGCAGGTAAGACAACTGACCCCTACGACAGTCTTTGTTGACAAGAGAAAAGTAATAAGGCATAGAACGTTCTAGAAGATGATAATTTATTCTTCTAGATTATAAAGCAACTACATGTCCCATTCTGCTTTTGAGCACTTTTTACCGGAGTAAAAATGCTCAGCAGTGTCCTTCCTTGACTAAAGTCATTGTGCCCTCTAGAATCTGACACTGCAAGACCTTCACAACAGGCTGGTGTTGTAATGTCGCAATACGCCGTCCCAAAGTCACCGTGTGTTTTTTCTCTCTGTCTCTCGTACAGGGCTACTACTACCTGTACAGGGGGTCCAATGCCTGCGGGATCAACAAGATGTGCTCATCTGCTGTAGTGAACTAAAACGACCACCACACGAACACCGCGTCACACTACGTGTAGCAAAGTTGCCAGCTGACCGCACCTTCATACCTCACACCTTGTGTTACTAAAAACATACCAGCTTCATTAAAACTAGCTTATTTGAGTAATTGTGTTGTAATTTAAAAATTAGATTATATGTGCTAATTTTATTCAAGAAGTTTTGCAGGTCTTAAGAATCAGTGTGACGTTAGTTATTTTGGTTTTATCTTAGATTTCCTTAGAGTAACTGAGACCGCATTTGATGAAGAGCGTGCAATAATTAGAAGTTAGACTACTGTGTTTTGTGGTTTCTTGGATGTCTGGTTAACACTGTCTATGCTAAAGCTATGTAATATTTTACCTACCTGTATCGGTCTGGCCAAAACTGCTCTAAGACGGTGAGAAATAAGTGAAGGTTGAATAAATAAAAGTGTTAAATCGTGTGTGTGTGGTATTACTTTTTTACTGGTACAACATTATATTTAACTAATTGCAAATACAAATAAATGCAACACAAACACACATATAATTTATGTATATAATTAACCACAATAGACATCCCATTGGCAGTATTTTACTCCATAAACATGCACTGCTGTAATGGTAAATTAATGAATTACAATCAATTGCGCATCAGTAGAAAGTACCTGTAACTTGAAAGGTGAAAAGACAATCTTTAATTTTCTACACGCTGCCGTGTGTATTGTGTAACAACTGGTCGGGAACATCGAATTTCGGTGATCTTGAACGTTGCTCAATTTACGAGAATACACAACTCCATTACCCACAATGCAAAGGAACTGCCGCGGGATACCTAAACACTATGGGGCGATGTGGAGCAGTGGTTCAGTGTTAAAGCGAACACAAATCTGATCTTGTTAGTTACTATGGTTACAATGTCAGACCATTAATAGCAATCGGTGCTCAGGTGAGAAAGTTGTGTTAAGAGTCATTTGAAGCTCACATCGAACGTCCATTTGGACTACAGATAAAAGAAAAGGAGGAAGACACCTTTATTTTGAAAACATTAAACCAGTTGACACCGGAAATTTAACAGTTTCGGTTTTCAGGAAACCGGAACACGTGTTTTTAGATTTAGTGCCAAACAGTCAGCGTGTATTTTCTTTGCAAACATCTGTAGCTGCTGTCACGCTGCCCACAAACGCTCTGCGCCTTTCAGACATTTTCACGTCACTCTTCTTTCTTCCGAGGCGATCACGTGACCTGCTAAACGTGGGTGAGCTGCAGATACGTCTCCAGAAGGCTAGCTCTAATGCTAGCTCGGGTACCTGACGCACTAAGTTTGTATTGTTCATGATAAAGAAGGCATTTTCTCTCGTTTGGTTGACAACCTTTTTAGCACAACAAGTTCAGGCAACGTGAAATGTCGCCACGCGCTGAAATCAGTGCAGTTGCCAAATATTTCAGTTAAAGAAGTTGCTACGCTAATTGTTAACTGATCAATAAGATCCACGAGTTGAACCGGTGTAAAATATCACGAACTTGTTAGTCAGTATTGCTTTATCCAATTATCGTCTTTCTCTCTTTACGTATCGTTACTTGCCTCCAGCTGACTACTAGTGCCTCGCCGTGGACCTAACCCTTCTCCTCACAGCGCGTCGTTGAGAATGTCACAGGCCACCAAACGCAAACACGTGGTCAAGGAAGCCCTCGGGGACTTTGTCACGCCCACAGAGAAGCAGCAGATCGTGAAGGTGCACGTCAATATTTAATGTGTACACGGCCACTTGCACCACAGCTGGACGTTTCCCTTACTCCTCTCTCCATCCTCTGCCTGTGCACCCTTAGGTCACCGGTAGCCGTGGCAACAACCTCCATGAAGCAGTCACAGCCCGGGGTGTGTCCTTCCTGGTGAGCATGCCCACCAAGTTCCGCAAGAACCTTTGGATCAAGAGAGGTAAGTCATTGAGGGGGTACATGGATTAGTTGTGATTGTCACAGATCATTCCCCACTCTTTTCCCTAGAGTGGGAATAGCGTTACCACTTCACAGCGAAAAGCCATAGCTGTGTTTCTTCTTATTAATAACCGTAAACCTTGTGAGTTTTGGACTTGATTTCTTGAACATGTTGGAAGTTAGATATCTCTTTAAGAGATAAGGTATTGATATATCTAATAGGAGGAATTCAAAAAGACTTTAATTTATCCTCATCTAACCCTAACTATTCACTTTTGGGCTCTTTCAAATATAGGTGACTATGTGATTGTCGATCCCATTGAGGAAGGAGAGAAAGTGAAGGCCGAGATCAGCTTCATTCTCTACAAAGATAACATTCACTATCTGCAAAAACAGAAGCTCTGGTGAGTGGGAACACACACACACACACACGACTAGCACCTTTTGGTCACGTGTAACTTTTTTTCCTTGTCTTCCTCCAGGCCAGAGGGCTTTACGGAGGAGCCGGACAAGACGGACAAAGAGCCGGAGAAGGCAGAGGAGACGGAGAAGGACGAGGACTTCAGCGGCTCCGACGATGACGAGAGTGACCTCTTTGTAAACACCAACCGCTGTAACTACCAGTACAGTGAGAGTGGGGAGGAGGACAATCCGGAAGAAGCAGAAGAAGAGGAAAGGACAGAGAAGGGTTCCTAGTGGCAACACGGAGGACGCGGCCCATGGAGAGTTTTCGAAAGAATCCAACGTGAGTTGCTGCTCACGGACTGATTGGAAGTGATGGTCGTCACCCTTCAGCTGCGTCTGGACGGCCCGTCGCTCGGCTCCTTGAACGCACTTCAATTAAACGGATCAGAAGTCTTGCTTGTTAAATTAATTTTTGGAAAAAGCTGAAATCGGTCATGTCCAACTTCAAGTGCCAGTTGGAGCTCCTTCTGAACACAAACTCAAGCATGTTTGTAGTCTGAAGTTCGATCCAGGGATTGTGGGTACACTACAAGGTTTACAGTATACCGCGGCCATACAGGATGTTAATGTAAACCGTTAATCCATTCAACCCCCCCCCCTTTGATTCCAGGACCAAGTTTAAATCCCCCGAATGGCACGATTCTAAACCGTTCCCTGCATGGCAGTCCACACTTTGATCATGTTTAATTCTAGTTCTTAGTTTAGATCAACACGTCTGGGGGCGTGTTTGATGATCTCCCCAGTGTTGGTGTCCTTTAACCAGATTGGCTGTTACCCTTCCTACAGATGTGATTTTCAAACTAATACAGCCGATAGCATTGATGGTTTCAAAGATGGAAAAACTGCTTTCAATTGTGTCACTTTGTATTAGTAGTTGGTCTTTGTAACGGAGTTTAACTCATTTCTGTCTGACATTCCTGGCTGATTTTGCTTTGTTTCATGATAAACGCTTTGGAGGTCGATTCATTCTTAAGCTGTTTATTTCCTTAACTTGGACTAAAAATGGTCTTTTCGACTTCTTTATATTTCCAAGAATTCCACATCTCTTAGAAAGAATAGCAAGTTCTTTATTTCCCGCTCAGCCAAACATTTCTTCCAAAAAACATTGCGCAGAAAGGGAACACATTTTTGCAGATGTGTGAAGTATTCATTTACAAAAGAGGATCTCATGGTATCGTGTGTGTGTGGAGCCAGTCCTGCCCAGTGCAACCCGTTCTACAGGGAGTGCCTTAATGCATTTAGTCCTTTACGTGTTGATCAATGATTAAAATCAACCGTGGATAAATGTACGTTTTCAGAAGGTAACAACGTCACGGTTCTTCCACTACGCACATAAACCTGCATCATTATATTTATTTTAATATAGCAAATAATTTGGTTTGCATTGTAATTTAGTGAATCAAAGATAATTTAAAATATATATATTTGGCACTGTTTAAGGAGTTTGTCTGTTCTAGTTGCTTTAGCATGCAGTTTATAAATTTAGTCTTAAGTATTTGTGTGAGAATCTTATTCAATCCTAACAGCTAGACGGGCCTTAATAGACTTGACCTGGAAGCTGATTGGTTGGCAGTGGCTGCTCAGTCATTCCAGGTGATGTAAGCATTGTGACAGGTTTTATCTGTTGAACCGATGTAAGAACTCGCTCCTCTTTAACAGCGGCTGCAGTAATACGGTTGATTTCAGCATTCACTTTACACGTACATAGGTCATTCAAGATTCTACTTGCCTTTCTGGCAGTAAAGCTCTACCGCTTTTGAAGTTAGAAATCACATTGTTTCTCTTACAAATAAAAAAAAGTGCAATTCATAAGCAATACAACATAAAGGCTCAATTTGACACACTCTGCTGCTGCAGCCTGCTTCAGACGACGAACACTAGTTCAACTTTAAACTTTAGTGCCACATATTATTCTCAGTTCAGTTATTTCCATTAATGTCAGGGTAATATAAAAATAAACCTGTAGAATGGGTCAGGGAGTACATCGTAGCCACCTCCATGTCATACCAATGTTATTGTTTTGTGGTAATGGAGTGACGTGTAAATAAATATGGAATTTGCAAAATCTGTGATGTTTGTCAGTGTGCTCGAACTTTTCTCTGGTACCGTGCTTCCTGACAGACAGACAGCCTCTCACTGAAGAGCGGAGAAGCAAAATTGTTCAACAAACTTTGGATGGTCGAAAAGTTTTGGTCGTAAAAGTTTCACATTTTCTCAGGGTCGCATCCCTACATTGAGCCTGGGTCATTTTCATCTCGGCCCACAGTTTAACCAACTGGGAGGGGCTTCGCTTGTGGACCAATAGGATGGTGTGATACGAACATGGCTGCTTCTCCTCTGTCTCAGTAGGGAAGCCAAACGTGAGGAAAGCAGGGTGGTGGACCAGCTGAACGTTAAGCCGGGTCATACACATCCCCACGTAAACGTCGTCGATCGGGAACAGGTGGACCCTTTTCGACATGTGGTGTAGGCGTCTGGTCAACAGGCCCGAGTACACCACCCCTCCACCACCCGCATACACTGGATAGATTCCTTTGTAGAAGCTGCCTGGGATGAAGTACTTTGACTTTCTTTCTTGGCTCGGTAAAGCTGCAATTATCACATCCCCAATCATGAAGTCTTCAATGATCTTGTGTGCTTGTGGCTTCCTCAGCTGGTCCTGGAGGTACGTAATCATTTTCGGGGTGTTGACAAAGACGTCGTCGTCCCCCTTAAGGACAAAGACAGTCCGGTTGCACGAGCGGGAGAACCAGCTCCAGAAGAGCACATCTTTCAAGGTGAGATTGAAAAACGTGTCCCTGAAGTCCAACTGCAGAATGTCTCCATGATGCTTGCTCTCCATCTGCAGAGACTCCGATGAATCCCCAACCGCATTTCCGAGCAGGAACACCCTGCGGATGTATCCTCCGCCTCCTCCTCCTCCTGTAGCGCTCCCACCCTGTCCCGCTACCCATCCTGCCCGGCCCCAGGTCTGACGAATGGCCTGCCGGTTCTTAAAACCCAGCTCTGTTGACTTGATGGCCAGTAGAAGGAGCGGGGCCTCCCTCTCATCCTTTTCCCCGGCTCCGCATACGCCGTCTGGCTGGATGAGGGTCGGGTAGTCTCTCCTGTGCATGTGCTTCACAAAGTCTTGGATCTGCTGCGGTAGCTGATGGAGGTTCTCCCCCACACTGTCCAACTTGGTGAGAACCCCTGCTTCCGTAGGGGACTCATGAATGGTGCCGTTTTCCAATCCCGCCCTGGTGTCGTTGGGCCGCAGGATGGGGTTGAAATAGCGGTCCACGGTCAGCTGGAGACGGTTCCAAATGGCGTCCCCGTGCTGGCCAAAGTCCCAGAAAGTTTGAGGGAGCGGGCCGAAGGACTTGTTGTTTAAAGTCCCCGGGGCCACAAAGTGAAGAGACGGTAGCTCTACTGTTTTGTACATGACGGCACACAACATGACGTTGGCGTAGGCAACCAGCAGGACCAGGAGGATGCACGGCATGCACATGCAGATTAGCATTACACGCCAGCGGCAGAAGCAGCGTGCCATTCTACCGCAAATACAAAAGGAGTATGTTAGCTTGGACAAAACTTTAGTCAGTAAAAGAGAGATTTTGATTACACAATACAAAAAATGTGCCATTACTTAGTGTATCCATGGACAGAGAATACAACATAGTCAGAGGGAGAGGGAGGCTATAGTGGGATGTTCACTGAACAAACTGCAACAAAAAGTCAACTTAACAGCTGTACTGTTTGATTGGATGCCGTAATCTTCTTCAGCAGATGGCTTTTTCCTAGTTGGAATGTCAATTTTAACAGCTAAGATATACAATGAAATTAAAACTACGACAGGGCAGCTGACCAATGGACCTTTTGTCAAACCCCACATTCTTATTAAAAAGGTCTTACCGATATATCAGCATACAGCTTTAAAAAAAAAAAAAATATATATATATATATATATATATATATATACATATATATACATATATATATATACATAAATATTTTATTTGGGAAGATAAGATCTTCTGCTAAAACCAGGAAATGTCAACACGTTTTCTTTGCTTACCTGTTTCAAGTGATACGTTTCAGCGAATGCTTGTCCGATCTATTAAACAACAAAGTTCGTCCACACAAGTAATTTTACCAGCCCACGGCGGTCCACGTATCCTACTTTCTAAGAAAAAGGCACAGATACACTCGCTGACAAAAAGAAAGCAGACGGCAATTACATCCTCTTCCTCCACCAATGTTTCAGGCATGCCATCCAGCAAAAACTGCCGACACAACAATCAATGAGAAAGGAATCTAGTAAAGCTGGCTCCTCAGGGGAGTGACCCTTTATATTGTCAACCTACTGTGTATATCCTTCCAATTAGCTAAGTGAAACCTGAACGAAACAAGTCGAACTCCCAAAAAAACCATCCCCCCCATGCAAACCCACTTTGTTTCTGTGCCTGAGCAGCCCCACTCTGCTCCTGCACCTGGTAAAACAGGACAGGTGGGGAAACTCAAAGGCTCAAAATGCCTCCAGGGCAGGAATACTGAACACGTCGTGTCGCAACACATCTGACCTCACCGGCTCTCACCTTCAGGACCCAGAGGCCAAAGGGAGCGCAGTAGTCCTCGTTTGTCGAATATATACAAATATTTGCTGTTGATAAAGACAGATTTCAATAAAAATGAAAGACGTCACAGTCTGCAGTCAGTTGGTTTTTAAAATGTCACATTTTACAATCAAATAATTTTTTCCTAAAAAAATATTCCCCAATAGCAAGACATATTGCAAACAATCTATTTATAAACTATACTACTTTCAGATAAAGGACACAACCATCCAACTAGATTCTTACTGTACATTTGGTGAATGTAAGTAAAGAAGAAACAACGTACGCTAGACAGCTGTAAATTAATTCTCTGACAAAGACGACAGGACTTGACACAAAATGGTAGGAATAAAGTTTTATTTTTCGTATGAACGGGTGTTTTTGGATTTTTCATCTTTTACAAGTAATATGTTTTTGATAAAACTTGCAAAAAATCATGTAGCATATTCCAAGAATAATGAACATGAAGAAAAGGGGATTTATTGCTGAATGTTAAAATGAAGACACGTTTTTTTTTGTTTTTTTTTCACCGAGTGGAAAAACGATTTGCTTGCTGCTTTTTCCATGCACCCAACTACCAGTACCACTAGGACATGCATGGGATCGGGGTGAGAGGAGAGGAGAGGGAACGGAGAGGAGGTGAGGAGAGAGAGGGAGTTTGGAGGTAAAAAGATAAAGGCAAACTGCTTGTCAAACACAAACATGGCAGGGCTTTTTTTGTAAGTGTGCGTGCGTGTGTGCGTCCTATGAGGCTTAGTGTGGCTCAGTGTGTGTGTGTGCATTTCTCAGTATTTACTGTGATGTGTGAATTGTGTGTGTGTGTATGTAAAGGGTAAAGGGGGGAGTGCAGGGTGAGGAGAAAGAGGGGGCGGGCGTTTGTTAACAATTCAACTAGCTCTAGAAGCACACTACCCTCACTTGCAGTATTTCCACATTGCAAATCCCAGATTGATTACAATGATGCTAAAACAAAACTAGCCAGACCTTTGGGCCATGAAACCCAAATCATGTTTTGATATAGTTCTAAGATGATTCCCCTAAATCTGAAAGGGTTCGTCGCAATTTTTAAGATACTTTCTATACCTGTGATCCATGCATCTCCTGTGTGAAAGAAACAAAAAACACCCCAAAACTCTACTCGTTGGAAATGAAGTCTCACGAGGACACATGTTCCTCAGTGAGCCTGAAAGGGTCTCTAAACCCGATTCTGAGCTGTGCAGTTCAGTACACTTGTCTGGACACGGGGCCTAAATTCATCTGCTAGTTGCTTCTGTAGGTCGGTACAGGGGGTGAGAAAGACATGAAGGTGAGGGGGGGGGGGGGGCGATGTGAGGTGGACGGGGGGACAAATAACAGATCATTCAGTCAATATGACCAAGCAAAGGAAGTTCAATCAATAAAAGGTACAGGAATGCAAATCATGGATGCGGTATAATCAGTATAATCATATACTGTCGTTTGGCTGTGAGCTTAAGGAAAAGTCGAACTGCACTCAGAAACTCGCTCTCAAGCAGCGTGAACCTGGACGCAGCAACCTGCGACCCATCGGAGCAGCGCCCTCGCCACAGGGCTGAAACAGGCGGTGGCGATTCCCGGGTCCCACAGTTGGAAAGGGCCCGTAAAGTAGCAGGTTTATATGCGTAAAAAGAAGAAAAGGAGGAACCCACAGCGGGATCCTCCTCATCAGGGGGCCCCAGAATTCCTAGCTACACCCCTGCAACATAGTGAACAGATGTGGTCTCTGCATCATTTTTTCAGCATCAGCACACACGGCCACTTACGAACAGCCTTTTGAAGTTAAAAAAAAAAAAAAAGAGCGACTGAATCTCCCTTCTGATTGCAAGAGTCTTTGCCCACGCTCCCTTAACCATGAACGCAACAAACCTGACGGAGAGAGACAGGAGGGAGGGTGAGGGGATGAGGATCTGGCCTGCGGACTGAACTGTGACTGAGGTGACGTGCGCTCACTGCTTTGAGTCTTTTGCTGTGATGTGATGGGGAAGTCCTGAGACACAGTGCGGCTCTAAGCTGCTGGCATAGGAAACGGGCGGGCTGGGCAGTCCACGGGAGGCCAGAGTCAGGCTGGATTACAACTGGGTTGGTTGGGTTCGGTTTGGATCGGCAGCTCCCCGGCCAATGACTGCTCACGGAGGGAGGTTCTTACAGTGCAATGAAGCTTCTGGCAGCGTGAGGATTGGTGAGAGGAGGCTGTCGGTCAAACAAGAGACCACACTTTTCAAGGTGAACGGAGGCGCCAGCCAAATGAGGCTTTATGGGGTGAACGTACAGGCCCACGGACACACACACACACACACACACACGCACGCACAGACGCACTCACACGCACTCGCGCACTCACACTGCAACCACTACCAATGTCATGGCACAGAAATATGGATTTACTTCCCCTCAATAAATCAATAACACTCTTGTTTTAACAAGAATAACGACTAATGACTGACAGGCAGCGAACAAGGACATAAACGGCCGATGTGATTCACCCGGTAAAAACTACCCTACACTTCCGGTTGCGTCAGCGACTGATGTCCCTGTGAATCGAACGCGTCGCGTGGATCGTACTTATGTAAACAGACACCTTTTACACAGGAGGAATCAATATTGCATGATGACATAATCAGATCACAGTTCAAAAAGAGAAAGATCCCAAATCAGAGAAAAAACCAAAGCAAAAGTAAGGAAGAGGGTTGGTCTATAAAAACGAGGAGTCTTTATAAGAAAGGCTACAAAAACTCAATGGGACCTCCGACTTCAGCATACAGCAAAAGGCACCACAATATTATTCTATTTATCTAACTTGTGAAAAAATTGGCACGTAATTCTCTTTTTTTTTTTCATCGCTCATAATGCTGTAAATCAAAAAACTTTACATATAAATATTTCCCCCCCCTTATAAAAAAAGTCTTTGCTGTTAGCTAGTAGACAATTTTTGCTGAAATGAAAATAAATATTTCATTTGTTTAGAATATCTGTCTGTTATACAAAATAAAAATATTTCTCCTAGTTGCAGATCTCTAGTCCACTGGTTGTGTGTACAGAAGGAGGAAGGGGGGTGTGTGGGGTGGAGGGGTGGGTGGTGTTGTGTGTTTGTGTGTGTGTGTGTGGGAGGGTGGGAGGGGGGGGGGGGGTTGAGTCTTAAAGGGGCATGTTATCAGCCTTGGAGCGCTGCGGCTGTGAGCCGCGGCTCTGCCCTTTGCTGCGCGCCGCCGGCCGACCACTCGGCCCGCGGTGAGTCCGTGTGTCCGCGCGGTAACCTGGGGCGGACGGGGGCGGGTCCATGTTCATGTTCTGCATACTGAGGAAAGGCGTGCTCTCCCCGTGAGCGTCCTCTTCGTCCTCCTCTTCGTCCTCCTCCTCCTCCTCGTCTGACTGGCTGAAGCTCTGCGAGCTGTAGTCCCGTAGGCCCATTGAGCGCTGGGAGATGTGTCCATTGAGGCGGTTGCGACGCGGGCGACGCCGACTCCTGATGGGTTCCCGCGAGGAGGCGTACTCCTGCGTGGTCTCGTAGGCCTCGTCGTCAGGGAGACGGTAGGGGCTGGACGGTAGACTGCCTGTGCTCTCCGTCAGGTAGGGTCGCCGCGGGCGCCGAGGCTGTCTGTATAAACTCCCGTCCTGAAACGTAAAATACAGTGGAGGTTTTGATGGAAAATGTATATGTTAAATAAATAAATAATATGTATGTTTGGCGGTGGTTTGCTCAAAGAAACTTCTGGAACTACAAGGGTTTGAACTTTAAGGTTTAAGGTTTAAATAAAGTCCCCTCAGAGTGGTTGTGGTTGAAATGCACCTATTGGAAGTCGCTTTGATAAAGGAGATGTAGTGGTCTAAGAACTACAGGTCAAAAGGCCATCTTACTGTGTTGTTGGGTGCCAGAAAAGAAAGAGAATGTCTCCAGCTCATCATTACGCTGGTATTAATAAGTTGGCTGTTGACACTTGAGCTCATCACTCACGCAAAAAAGGTCAAACTAAAAGAGACACGGAGACAAATGGCCTTTGGTTGTGTTTAGCAGAAGTGATTCTTACTATTTTCTCTCCATCTCTGAAAAGCTTCACCAACATTGTAAGACTCTCTTTCGGCACCATAAACTTGTGCTATGTGTGTAAATGTCTGGCCTCTTTCTCAAATAACAACCGCGCTGCCGGAGATGCAGTGACTTAACATTTGAACTTGTATTTTTTGCTTTCCATTATGAAAATAAACAAGTTGACAACACAGTCATTTTTAAATAATACTAACTACACTGTCCAGATGTTAAAATATTTGAGACTTGTTGATTTTTAAACCAAAGTGAGATTTGGAAAGCATTGCTGCTTTGGACTATATCCCTTAACTTAAAATAAATATATATACACACATAATATATATTTTTGGTAATTTAATTAAATTAAACTATTGTTTCTCACATGGACAAGGTCTAACAAGCTACTTATATTTGTGGGTTCTGGTTTGTATGTTCTATGCAGCCTCATCATGTGTTTCTTAACATTAACACTCACATTAGCTAACAAGGAGTTTAGCTCAAAGCAAATGATGAACGGAGTTAGTCACAGAGTGACATCACAGAGTGACATCACAGAGTGACATCACAGAGTGACATCACAAATGTGTCTGTGTTTGTTAATGTGACGCACACACGGTGTATGGTCACATTTGGGTTTAATTCTTATTCATTTAAATGAACGTTTCGTCATTGTGTGTGGCGCTATCTATGCCCAGTAGGTGGCAGTGCAGCGTTGTGGCTTCGCCTCGGGGTCCTAACTCTGTATTTGTGCGTGCAGCGTCTCATTGCTTGAGGAGACGCTGATAGAAGAAGCCACACGTCTGCTGGTGTAATTTATTTCTACTTTCCTCAGGTCAGTAACCAGTAAAGTGCACTTACCAATATGGGTAAACAACTTTTAGAAGTTCGACATTAACCACCTGCAATTCTTAGGGACAATTTGGTTTTATTCAGTAGCTAACGCTACGTTGTTAAGAAGGACCCACTGTCGAGAGCTAGCTAGAATGATAGTAGCCCTGTTTACCTCCTTGTTCTATCTGGCTCGTAAACGCTATACTTTTCCTTTGTAATCAAACCAATCAATTTGTTATGTTTTGTTATGTGATGTGATGTTAGGTTGACTCAGATTTCATATGCTAATTCATTTGACTGCAAAATGTATTTAAAATGTTTGTTAGCAAGTGTTAGCCGTTTGCTGTATCAGAAGCAGCGCCGCCATCTTCAATGGCGTCCTTCTCACATACACCACAGTAGTGTGGGCACCTTGCCAAAGTCACGGTTATTTGGACCAAAAGTACGGATTTAATCCAGAGTATTAATGCAAGCCTCTATGGTTTGGTCTGTGAATTTGTATTGTTTGTATCTTTGAAGTATGTTGTCAGGCGAAAATGTAGACATTTGTATATGCTTGCTTTCACTTCAATGGTGAAATAAATATCATTGCTTGAGGAGACGCTGATAGAAGAAGCCACACGTCTGCTGGTGTAATTTATTTCTACTTTCCTCAGGCACAAGTCTGTCATCAGGCTCTCTCATCCTGAGACCTGTAACAGATCTTTGGGGGCTCGTCCGGGATCGGCAGTGCTACGAGGGTCTGACTGCTGATCCAGTGATCCATGAACCAGAGTGACGACACGTTGCCGGAGCGAGGGGCACTGTGAGTGAGTGACTGCCAGGGTGAGGGAACCAGAGTAGTGGAATCCAAGCCAAGAGGGTACAACTCAACAGTCCCAGGGCGGTGACAACGTGCGACATGTCTGACAACGAGAGAAAGAGGCTTGTTTGGACAATAAAGAAAGGACTACACAGCCTGACAACTGAAGAGATCTTCCAGCTCACCCAAAGCATCGGGCCAGTTGATGAGCTTGAAGCAGATGAGTTAAACGAAAATGATGAGGAGAGTTGTTTTGAATATTTGTCTGCTTACATGTCTAGTAACTCCCTGTTGATGTTAGAAGATGAGGGAATTTCATGGTTATTGGATCTGAAAGATAAAGTAGATGAGATCATTGAAGACCATAGCAAGAGTCCAGAGACTCAACAGTTAAACATTGAGGGGAAGGCAAACATCCCAACCATGATGCATTCACTGTCTATTGACAGAACTACTGCTAATGACTATTCTGGATTAAATGAAGGGACCACAGCAAACAGTGGCACACGTAGTGGACACATACCAACTGATACAGCCACGGCTAATGCTGAGACCCGTGAACCTGATATGCAGAAGTTACTGTCCAGTTATGAGGAGATGTATAACAAACTCCTGCAGTTAAATGTCCCATTTAACACACACACTGCAGGCAAACAAATACTTAGTTTGAGGGACTGTAACCAGCCTGGTAGCCAAAACACAGTCCACCCACCACCAAGCGTACCTAACTCCAGCACCGAGAGACAGCCAACCCAAACCAGTAGGCTACACATTGATCACTCACCTCACTACATGCCTCAGTTCAGAACGGAGCAGCCCACTCACGCAGGGGAAACCATGATAGCTTTAAGGGATATCCCGCTACTACAACGTAGGGAATTTAAAATACATGGAGGGCAGATCGGGGACACTGCATCAGACGTGAGCTATAACAGCATCTGCAAACAAGTGGATGAGGGACTGAGGGAGCGATACACAGACAATGAGATCATCAGAGGAGTTTTGCGTATCATCAAATCTGGCAACTTCAGAGACATGCTCACAAACAAAGAGGAAATGACGGTCACAGAGCTGAAGAGTTTCCTCCAATCTCATCTTGGCGAGAGGGGAAGCACAGAGCTATTCCAAGAACTGATGTGTGCAAAGCAACATGAACATGAGACACCTCAGCAGTTTTTATACAGGACAATTGGGCTAAAGCAGAAGATAATGTTCACATCCAGGCAATCTAACTCTGTGGTTAAGTATGATGCATCAACAGTACAGTGTGTGTTCCTTAACACCATCTACCAAGGTCTGGGAGAGAAACATGAGGATGTGAGGCGAGATCTAAAACCTCTTCTGTCTGACTCCAACGTGTCAGATGAATCCCTGCTGAGGCAAGTAATCAGAACTACCAACGAAGAAAGTGAAAGGAGGCGCAGGCTGGGTCGCAGCTCCATCCGTAAAGTGACTCAGGCTCACAGTACTCATGCTGAACCAGAAAAGACAAATAGAGATGACAGAAGTACTGAAACTGAAAACAAAGACAAGACTATTCAGAAGCTAACAGCCCAGGTCGATGCCTTAAACCAGACCATTGATTCATTGAAACAACTTAGAATGCAAACCCAGGCGGCTGAACGGGCTTACTCTCCTGCATATAAGTACCCCACTGACAAAGCTATGTCACAGAGAAGGAGACCCTTTGGATGCCCTCCGTGTGTAGAACAAGGTCTACCTAACTGTAGCCACTGTTTTGTTTGTGGAGGTGAAGGTCACCGTGCTGTAGGTTGCCTGAAGAAACCAAAGCCGCCGGGAAACGGGCCTCGGTCATGGAAGAGGGACGATCTGTGACTGCATTCATGAAGAAGTCCCATAACAGTGAGGTTCTGCTGTCTGAAACCGTCGATGTCACTTCAGCCAACTCACCTCACCTGTCCAACGAAACACAGCCGGTCACAGACAAAGTAGCTCCACTGATTGGACGCAGGTCCCTACTAAGATGCAGCCTGGCGGGCTATGCTGTCACGGTTCTGCTAGACACTGGAGCAAATGTGAGTATCCTTGACCGAACCTGGAAAGATAAATATTTGCCCTCTCAGAATATTCGACCCCTCAGTGAACTCATTGACAAGGAACTGGACGTGTTAGCTATTACAGGAGATGAAGTACCCTACGACGGATGGGTTGAGGTAATAGTTAACCTGCAAGGTAATGATGACCCAGACCTCTCTATTCGAGTACCCTTCCTAGTAAGTCGTTTAAAGATTGAAAGGCCATTGATTGGATTTAATGTAATTCAAGAATTGATCATGGGGCAACAGAGTAGACCTAAAGTCCTGTCTATCCTCACTAATCTCCTTGCTGGAGCCATGGAGATTGACAGTGTTAAAGCTGAAGCCATAGTGAGTTTTGTGCAGACGCAAAACCTAGAGGAAGAAAGGACTACTGTGAAAGTAGGTCTGAAAGGGGCTTTCATCCGCCCTGGAGAAGTTGCCTATGTCAAATGTCAAGTCCCAGACAATTTCCACTCCCCTGACTCATTGGTGTTATTTGAACCCAAATTCAACAGTCTACCATTAGAGAGACTAGACATAGGTGTGGGACTCGTGAAAATCCATCAGTCTGACAGGCCCTATGTTGAAGTACCGATAGGAAACCACACAGAGCAGGATGTGACACTACCCTGTAAGACTATTATTGGCAGTATTGAGCTTGTTGAAAGAATAACAGAAGTCGCAGAGTCAGAGAGTCACGAGAAACGGGAAGATGTAGTACATATTACCGACTCTGCACCGGCTACTCAAATGAACAATGACAGCCCAGTCCCACTTTGGCACCCTCCTGTTGACATAAGCCACCTCACAGAGAAGCAACAGAAAGAAGTCCACCAACTGCTGTATGAAGAATCTGGAGCTTTTGCTCGGGATGATGACGACATTGGATGCATTCCTAGTCTCCAAATGAGCATCAACCTTATGGATGATATTCCTGTCCAGCGGACTTATACATCAATCCCCAAGCCACTCTACAAGGAGGTAAAGGAATATGTTCAGGTTCTGCTTGCTAAGGGATGGATAATAAAGTCAAAATCTCCATTTGCTGCTCCAGTGGTCTGTGTCCGAAAAAAGGATGGAACACTCAGATTGTGTATTGACTACAGACTTCTCAACAAAAAGACTGTGCCGGACCGGCACCCCTTACCTCGCATTCAAGACCTAATTAACACCCTTGGAGGTCACAGCTGGTTCACCATTCTGGACCAAGGAAAAGCCTACCACCAAGGCTACATCGCTGAGGGGTCCCGTCATATGACAGCATTTGTCACACCGTGGGGCCTATATGAATGGGTGAGGATCCCATTTGGCCTCTCTAATGCTCCAGCTGCCTTTCAGAGAAGCATGGAAGAGATGCTTGACAGCCTGCGGGATGAGTGCTGTATCCCCTACCTGGACGATGTACTTTGTTATGGAAAATCCTTTGAGGATCACATCGAAGGGGTAAGGCGGGTTCTGAGAGCCCTGCAGCGCCATGGTGTGAAGCTCAGACCAACAAAATGTGATTTGTTTAAACATGAAGTCAGGTATGTTGGAAGGCTGGTCTCTGCAGAGGGAGTACGGATAGATCCAAAGGACCTAAATGCTGTTTCAGCTTTGAGGGAAAAGACACCCAGCACAGTAGGAGATGTCAGGAAGCTGCTTGGATTCCTCAGTTATTATAGGACATATATCCAAAACTTCTCTCGCATTGCCAAGCCCATCTATGAATTGCTACAGGTGAAAAGAAATACAGAAGAAAACCCACCAAGAATCCTGAAAAGAGGGAAGGGTGCTCAGCTCTCATCAAGGTCCCCAGTGCAGTGGACAATAGAGCATCAAGGTATCCTCCAACAGCTCATCGACACACTTACCAGCCCACCTGTACTCGCATACCCGGACTTTGACCTGCCCTTCACCGTGCACACTGATGCTTCAGAGCAAGGCTTAGGTGCGGTACTGTACCAACGTCAGGAAGGAAGACTGAGAGTCATCGCCTATGGTTCAAGGACTTTGTCTCCAGCCGAGAAGAACTACAGGCTTCACTCGGGAAAGCTTGAGTTCCTCGCTTTGAAATGGGCTGTTTGTGAGAAATTCAGGGACTATCTGTTTTATGCACCCCACTTTACCATCTACACAGACAATAACCCACTGACATATGTCATGAGCACAGCCAAACTAAATGCTGTTGGTCACCGATGGGTAGGTGAACTTGCAGACTTCCGATTTGATATCAGGTACCGACCAGGGAAGAGCAATGTTGACGCTGACACCCTTTCCCGTCTACCCCTGGACATTGACAGGTGTATGGTGGAATGCACCAAGGAATTGTCCAGAGAAACTATACTTGCAACATGGGAAGGTAGTCAGGCTGCAGAGAAACAAGACATTGCTTATGTGGCAACGCTAAATCTTGCACAAGGTCCAGATTCTCATGAGGTGGGACATCTGCCTACTATTAACCATGATGAACTGGTCAAGGCTCAAAGGGAAGACCCATCAATTGGGGCAATAATAAGACTAAAGGAAACAAAGAGAGCCTTGTCAAACGAAGATCGGCAGGGAGCGACAGGGACGCTCCGAAAACTTATGCATGAATGGGGGAAACTCCACATCAAGAACCAACTGCTGTACAGACAGACAACGCAGCGACAACAACTCGTTCTCCCAACAAGATACCACTCATTGGCTCTTAAACACCTCCATGATGACATGGGTCACGTAGGAACTGAGAGAGTTCTTACCTTGGCGAGAGAGAGGTTTTATTGGCCATTTATGAAACGAGACATTGAAGCTTATGTGACCAGAAGATGTCCCTGTATCAAAAAGAAGAAACCTGTCGTTCACATCAGAGCACCAATGGGAAGTATCACCAGCACTTCACCACTGGAACTGGTCTCCATCGACTACATGCATTTAGAGACAAGCAAGGGTGGTTATGAATATATCTTAGTTGTAATAGACCATTTCACCAGATTTGCCCAAGCGTATCCAACGAGAAACAAGTCCGGAAGAACAGCTGCAGAAAGGATTTTCAACGACTTTATTCCCCGGTTTGGATACCCAGCTAAGCTTCACCATGACCAAGGCAGAGAGTTTGAAAATGAACTATTCAAAACTCTCCAACAACTAACCGGAGTTAGCCACTCCAGGACAACACCATACCATCCTCAAGGTAATCCAGCGGAACGTTTAAATCGAACCCTGCTCCAGATGCTAAGAACCCTTGAAGAGAAAGAGAAGAGCAATTGGAAAGAACACCTACCACAGATTGTGCACGCGTATAATTGCACCAAACATGAAGCCACAGGGTTTTCACCACACTACTTATTGTATGGACGTCATCCACGCCTACCTGTTGACTTATTATTTGGGCTGTCCACAGAAGAGGAAATGGATTCACCCAGAGGTTATGCAGAGAAATGGGCAAAACGGATGAGAGAAGCCTATCGAGTTGCCTCCCAGAATAGTCAACAATCAAGCGCGAGAGGCAAGAGGTATTATGATCGGCACCTGAAAGGAGTTGTTCTGCAGCCTGGTGACAGAGTCTTGGTCCGGAACCTGGGTGAGAGAGGTGGTCCAGGGAAGTTACGGTCCTATTGGGAGCAGACAGTGTATGTCGTTCGGGAACAAGTGAATGACAACCCTGTCTACAAGGTCTCCCCAGAGACAGGTGGGAACAGAGTACGGACTCTTCACAGAAACCTCCTGCATGTTGTAAACGACTTACCTGTTGACCTACCCCCACAGACAAAGACCACACAACCCACAGAGCGAAGGGTACAAAGCAGACCTGCAAGGACACAAAACCAGGGTGATCTATCTCAGAACAGTGATTCCTCAGACACAGACGAGGATACCCCAAGGGTTCAGTACTGGTTGAGGGTCCCAAGACAAACGGAAACTGAAATGAGAGTAGTGAGTCCTGCTCTTCAAAGGTGGGAAAATACAGCCCCCAGTCCAACAGAACATTCAGAACTGACTGAACAATCCAGAGTCATCTTACTGACAAAGGAGGCTAATAGGAAAACAAGACCTGCCAGAGATGACAGACAAGAAAACCCTGATGTTGTCATGCCTGAAAGGGAATTGAGGCAGGATGAACCAGAAGTGCAAAACAGAGATGATCTACTCGTAGGCCAAGCACAACTGGGAGAAGACAATGAGGGAACTAGGCCCAGTCCAAATGAACGTGAAGGACCTGTCACCTCTGGAGCGGTGGACAAAGAGAGTGAACAAGTTAGAAGGTCCACACGAGACCGAAAGCCAACACGGATGTTGACATATGAATCCTTGGGTCAACCATCATACTACCCACACAGCTCCGTAAACAGTGTATGGGGACAGCCAATGCCCGTTTGGGGAATGTCGCCATGTCTCATGTCGCAACCGGAACCCTGTCCAACCTGTTATCAAGCACCCTACCGAATGCCTCATCAGGCAGTGACATACCAGGCCATGCCCTGCACACCAGTGGTGCCTTACCCTGTGCCTGTTTACCCACACTGAACACACACACACACACACTTTGATCTGCTCAAAACACGGTAAATTTATACAAACTATATTGAATGTTAAATTGATTATAAGAACACGAAGGTTATGTCATAGTGTTTGAATAAGTTTCCTTTTATGATGTCAGGAGCCAATTCTATTTTGTCCGGGAGCGTGTGACGCACACACGGTGTATGGTCACATTTGGGTTTAATTCTTATTCATTTAAATGAACGTTTCGTCATTGTGTGTGGCGCTATCTATGCCCAGTAGGTGGCAGTGCAGCGTTGTGGCTTCGCCTCGGGGTCCTAACTCTGTATTTGTGCGTGCAGCGTCTCATTGCTTGAGGAGACGCTGATAGAAGAAGCCACACGTCTGCTGGTGTAATTTATTTCTACTTTCCTCAGGTCAGTAACCAGTAAAGTGCACTTACCAATATGGGTAAACAACTTTTAGAAGTTCGACATTAACCACCTGCAATTCTTAGGGACAATTTGGTTTTATTCAGTAGCTAACGCTACGTTGTTAAGAAGGACCCACTGTCGAGAGCTAGCTAGAATGATAGTAGCCCTGTTTACCTCCTTGTTCTATCTGGCTCGTAAACGCTATACTTTTCCTTTGTAATCAAACCAATCAATTTGTTATGTTTTGTTATGTGATGTGATGTTAGGTTGACTCAGATTTCATATGCTAATTCATTTGACTGCAAAATGTATTTAAAATGTTTGTTAGCAAGTGTTAGCCGTTTGCTGTATCAGAAGCAGCGCCGCCATCTTCAATGGCGTCCTTCTCACATACACCACAGTAGTGTGGGCACCTTGCCAAAGTCACGGTTATTTGGACCAAAAGTACGGATTTAATCCAGAGTATTAATGCAAGCCTCTATGGTTTGGTCTGTGAATTTGTATTGTTTGTATCTTTGAAGTATGTTGTCAGGCGAAAATGTAGACATTTGTATATGCTTGCTTTCACTTCAATGGTGAAATAAATATCATTGCTTGAGGAGACGCTGATAGAAGAAGCCACACGTCTGCTGGTGTAATTTATTTCTACTTTCCTCAGGCACAAGTCTGTCATCAGGCTCTCTCATCCTGAGACCTGTAACATTAACAATTTGCTTACATTTTGGTTACTTTGCTAACATACTTGAGGCAAAGGAAGGGGAATATTGTAGTGGGCCATGTTAATACTAAGCTAGCTAATTAGCTATTTTGTTAAAAACTGTCTCTCGTGAGCAAGAGTGTGAACGAGCAAATACAATAAATAACGACTAAATATTAATACTATCGACTAAATTATATTCAGCTAATGCTGGTAAAAGCGATGTTGAGAAGGAAATCTTCTACTGTACCACTTTACTTTGAAATAGGAGGGAATTTGTCGTCAGGCCTAGGCTACTACAAGCCATCGCCTAAAATTAGATTTTTTCATGATATTTTTTAGGTCAAGTCAAAGTTAATTGTATTATTTCACCATGACGCTGAAATACCGTCTCTTGTGTTACCATAAACTACAAAACTACAGAGTTTTATGAACTCTTAGAAACAATGAATATCCGCGGGCCCAAACGGGCCCCAAAACAAATTGCCGCGCAGACATTCCACCCCCCCCCCCCCCAATGTGGCTGAGCCGCCCTTCCTTTGAATCCTCTGACTGACAGCCTTTGTTCACCACCCCCACCAGTAGTGTTTGTGGACTACACCAGCATACGCACATCGGGGCATCGTAGCAGCGGCTGGTCGTCCTCCTTGTGGTAGGCGGCTGCGGCTGGGGGCAGGGAGAGTGCGTGGCTTGTGTTGGGCGAGGTGATCTGAAAGGTGGGCACCTGTGGCGGCAGCGGGGGGTAGTGGAACTCCACCGGAGAGAGGCGCGCTGGCGTGGTCAGCGCCGACACATACCTGAGCGGGAAAAGACAGGGGCAGATTACCGAGGGCTCTGACTGGGTTACAGGAGCGTGTGTGGCTGGGTGATGGGGCCGAGTGGTTCAGATGCACTTCTCTGTTGTAAAAAAAAAAAAAACACACACTCAGCGCCATTTCTGTCAGCGAGTGCCATCCGTCGGTTTTCCCGAACCACTTACCGTGGGGGCTGCAGTCTACGCAGGATGCAAGAGGCAAGAAGCGGGGGCTCACGCCTGCAGACCCTTTGGTGTTTCTAGTCCACTTAACCTGCCACTCTTTGGACGTGGTTGGAAATATAGAAACCCCAAACAGAAACACCTGTTGACCTTTTTGCCGACAGTGTTATCTGCTAGGCCACCTCTCCACCCACCCTCTCCATCCAAGAATACCAGTGTATGACTGCTGCACCTCACTGGGCTTCGTTATAGCACAGTTATGCCACAAACATGTTAATATAGCAATATTAATAGCATTAAATTGTAATGAAATGATAAAAGGAGCACAACAGCAACAAAACAAAAGTAAAAACGTTGACAAATTTCCTAACAAATTAGTGACAAATGGTGTCGCCAAAGGGAGGATGGTGTGAAATTCATAATACAGTAAAAGTGTTGGATAGTTATAGACAGAGACAGTGTTAAATACCCACACCAAGCACACACATACACAAACACACACAGGTCTACACCACCTACCTGTCGCTGTGAGGCGAGTCTCTTAGAGAGTCGTAGGAGTCCCCGTACTGCATCCCCGCTCCGGACATGTCCGTCCAGTGGGCAGCCCTCCTCGCCATGCATGCCGGGCTGCTGCACTTACTGGTTCCCACAGAGCTGGACAGCCCACCTGACTGGCAGTCTGAGTTCATGCTCTCCGTTCGCTCCATGCTCCACGTCTGCTCCTCGTGTCTGCAGGTGTGGGTGTTAGGAGAACACGTTTGAAAGGTTACAGCAGCGCTACCGAGGAGGAGAACGGAATGATGGCAGAAGAGACTGAAAATGTTCCCATGCACGCTCCATCAAAGCACAATTAAGTGATTATTTTGACACCTATTGACAATTAACAGTCAGCCACTCAATCTGATTAAACACTGCTCGCCCAGCGTGGATTAATTAATGAACAGGTGGCTGGTGACTGCGGAGCATAAACCAGCCCAAAGGCTGGATGTCATTCAGTGTTCGACCAATGGGAGGCGTACGTTGCTCTGTGTGTTGCCATATGAGTCTTTTGGACCAACATGTTAGCCATAGGTTCATACAGTATGTCTAAGTGCATTGCAATAAGTCTGTAAAGTCAATATTATGCCCTCCAGTGGTGAAACCTGAATTAATATTTATGTCAAAAACTAAAAAACTTGAAACAACGTTCCTGTGGACGATCCAAAGCCAGCAGTGCCAACGGCTCCCACTTGAGATACTTTCTAATAAAATGGTCCCTGTAAAAATATATATAAACCCTTTATATGGCAGTTCGATCAGGATATGAAATATAGTCATTTGTAGCAATAAATCCCTAAATGCATTCTATACTGACCTAAAAAGCTGATTTGTCCCACTCTGCTCCATTTCGGCAGGGCCAAAATGTACCAGGACGCATTGCCTTGTCTTTATACCCCCCCCCCCATCACTCAACCCAGCAGCCGGGAAACACAACAGGGGAAATTCCCGTTGGCCTTGAGAAGCAGCGGCATTCATTTGTGCACAGACTGCAAACTCTGCATTACATTGACTTAACGCATCGGTGTGTGTTGCAGCTGTACCTGGAAGCGTGCGAGGCAGTGGTGGAGTGGTGGGAGCGGGTAGACATCCGGCTGCCTGCGTAGTTGCCCGCGCCCTCGGCGCCGTGGCTGATGACACACTCTGTCGTTGGGACGCTCTTGGAGATGTACTGCAACACACACACGCACACACAAAACAATTTGTCGTACATTTTTTAAATAGATTACACTGTAACAACGATTGAGTACACATCCATTTAAAATGATATCTAATAATGACATGATTTTCCTGCACACATTTTTTAACCTGTAAGTCATCATCACCTCTTGTTATTTTATACTGACTCATGCACATTTAGTCTCCAGGAGAATAGTAGGTGTTTCCCTCTATGAAGTTGACGAGTCTCGTGTCCCCATAGTAACCAAAGTTGTCAGTGGATCATAGCTTTATTCACACAAATACTTCTGAAGGCTAAAACAACCATCTTGTGGAGTTAAATGGCAAAGGTACATAAAGTCTACCATCTAAGGAGATATGAACAAGGTGACGCTTTGTGGGCTTCCTGTGCAGTCTGCCCGGGTGAAGCTGGCGTCTTCTTCCATCACTCACTCCTTTAGCTTGAATGAGCGTGTCCAAAAAAAAAAAATCCTATTTAAAGATTGTTATATTTGTTCAAAAGCAAATCTGGCTTCATTCCAGCAGCAATTCTAGTAAGAAAGCAAAATCAATCTGGAGATTACAAAATGTGACTTGTCTGCATCTTGATTAGTAGCTAGTAGATCATTGTGAATATATCGCTTTGTTTTACTGTTTTATTGCTTTTGTTGGCTCCCAGAAGCCCCACTGATACCACATCCGCTTTGCCACAGTCTGAGCTTAACTAACGGATGTAATCACAGCACAGTGAGGCTTTCTTACAGGAAATGCAATAAAGCCTTATAAAACAGTAACTGAGTAACTTTTCAGAAGTTTTTGGATATGCAATCTAATCAGTCAACCCTGTTGCGTATTTTTAAATTGGTGATTAGTTTATTTATTTCTGGCTTCTGAGCAGCTCTTTCTCTGAGAAAAGGTTGACCCTGTCAGTAGTGACCGGTTGCCTCTCAGCATGAGGCGCCTGAGGCGGCTTCACCTCAGGACGACCTGTGTGTGGTCTGCTGTGTGCCTGCACTCTACTCACATCAAGCATGGGGATCTCCTCTGGGCCGGGCCCGGGGTGCTTGGGTCCGTTGGGTTGCTCTACACACTGGTTCTGATTCTGGTTTTGGTTCTGGTTCTGGTGACTGTGCATCTTCTTCCTCTGCTTCCTGAGGGGGGAGGGTGCAGGGGGTGTGTGTGTGTGTGTGTGGGGGGGGGGGGTGTTGAGGGAACAATCATTGAGATCTGGCTAACTTGCTCTTCAATCCCTTCCATCTTTGTCTCTTCTTAGCTTCCACTATACAGCTACTTGCTAATAGCATGTTTTTCCTCTTTTATATTATGCTGGTGTTTATTACCACTGTCCCCTCACCGCTTGGCATGTTCTCATTTTCTCCCCATGCCTGCGGGGTTTCCTTCCGAGGTACTACGGCTTCCTCCCACACTTCAAGGACATGTAGGTCATTGGTCTGGAAATCTTTCTTCTTTACTCCCCCATTACAACATTTGCATGTGATCCTTTGGAGCACTTCATTAGAAAAGCTAGCTGTATGTAAACTGGTCGAGCTTCACCTTGCCACAGCCAAGCGTCAGTGACCGGATTGAGGTTAAAAAGAACTATTTCATGCTCCCATTAATGCAGAACATAACAACATATCACTCCCGAGGAGAGGGGGTGGGTAGTGCACTGTCAGAATTATTTTTTTCAGTCGGGTTAATCTCTGATTAAATGTATGTTCCCTTCAAAGACACGTACTTGGTTTTGCAGTAGGCCACCACACAAACGATGCCAACCACCAGCAGCGCCACGCATATGCCTGTGATCGTCAGCACCCGCCTCTGATAGAGCTCCTCGGCCTCTGTGGACGGAAACACGCGCACATACACACACGCACGTGTTTGCACACATCCACGGTTTGCAGACAGACAAGAACACGCACACACACACACACACACACACACACACACACACACACACACACACACACACACACACACACACAAAACAGCATGAGCACTACTTCATTGATGGAAGCTACAGAAAGTTTTCTACCTATTATCTGCTGCCATCCTATTCCCTGTGCTGCATATGAAACAAGTATAATGTCGCATGCCTTTCAGTTTTAACTGTACTTCAGTCAAACAGCACTACTACTAACACAGCGCAGGGGTAACTCGACAAGCTCGTGGATGTAACGATGAAAGCAGAGCATCCCGACACAGACTGTTCCTACACACATGATTTGACAGTGGTTATGGGGATGTGATGCTGCGGAAGGCACTGGGGGGGGGGGGGATCTGAATGCATGCCTGTGTGGATGGAATCATGGAGAGACAAGTCGTCTTGGAAAAAAAAAAAGAAGGAAAGCAGTTTTTTGTTCAAAGCGTTGACACCGCATCGGCCTGAGAGTATGAAAGTTCAGAATTCACAAAGCTCACGTTCACAGAGGACTTTTGCCTTGTGACTGTAAACTAACTCCAATTCAAATATTCTGCGTTATTATAAGACAGTGAAACGAGGTTAATGCAGCTTCATTTGGAAAACGCTGGATGCGTATGATGAGTTGAAACTGTTTTTACTGGATAAGTTGGAGGCCTATTTTGAAAAGACACTATGCATGTAATGTGTGACACGTTGATGTTCTTTAAAAAGCGACACCAGAGGGGTATCAAGAGCTTCCTATTTTTACCGTAGCTCCACAGATCAAGCTGCAGGATTTGATGGGTTGGGAGTGAGATCATGTTGGGTTGCGTGAGGTCAGGAGTGTGTTTTGTTGAACTGTTCTACATCACTGCAGCACGGTGAGAAGCTAAATCACTGGAGGTCAGAAAAACTATTATTATTTTCAGGGTCTGTTAAGGTATTTTGTGAACAATGTTTTTGTAGTCTAAACTTTTCTTTTCAGTTTTCAGTTCACAACCTTTCACTTTGTTTCTGTTTTACTTGTCCAAATGAAGTTGTCCTACCATGTATTACAATACCTGGTAAAGTGATACTATTATTAATTATGAATTGTTTTTAAATTTCATAATAATTTCACTTTGGCTTCAGATAACCTGCATGATAATCACCTTCATTTTTAAACAATACCATATTATAATATAATATATATTAACACATTAATATATTAACTTAATATACTGTACATGTTCCATCTACAAAGAAATAATTTGAAATTTTATTTTTTAATTTGACATTTGACTATTTGCTTTTGGAAGCTCTCGATTTGGATCGAATCACGCTGCACTGTGTACGGCTATGACTCATTACACCCTAACAGGTTTGTGGCGTGGCGGTGCGAATACACGGTTACCCTGGTGCCCTCGTGATAATTCAGATTTCTGGGCCTGCCGCGGTGCAACACTCTGTGTCAGCATGAAAAGAGCAGCGACACCATGACAGGGGGAGCAACAAAGGAAACAGAACATGTGGACAGAGGGAGGAAATAATAGAAAGAAAGGCTGGTGAGGAAGAAGGAGAATACATGTAGACAGAGGGAGAGGGGGGGGGGGGGAGGGACGTGTCCAGGAGAAAGGCCCAGACGTTGTCACCTTGTCAACTAAAGCTGTTAGTTACGGGCAAATTAAATCCCCTGAAGATCAATTATTGCTTTTTAATGTCACCAACCTCCCTCTGTTGTTTATTTCAATGATTCTTTTCACTTTGGACGAACACCAAAGCAGTCTGCTTGGCACAGTTAAACCTTTAGCATCTGTCTATTCATCTAGCTGTGGTTCTTATAGAAGAAAGTTGGTTGTAAATGCAGTAAAAAACACTTCAGAAAGCAAATTTATTGATTAATTGTATTTCTGAGATCAGCTTGAGAAGGGAATCCAAAAATGTTCCCTTTTACCTAATTCATTGTCTCACTATTTCTCACCCCTCAAAAAGCTCTAGACACACCACTAAAAAGGATGCGGGGGGGGGGATGAGGGAGGAGGAGGGGGAGGGAGGGGGGGGTTTCTAAATAAAGGGCCTCTGTAGGGATTGACATGCCTACGAGAGCCTCGGCCCGGCATTGTGTGGGTGTCACAGGGTACTGATACAGAGAGGCAAAGGGAAATGGGAAGGCGCGCTGGCTGGCACAGCGGAGCCAACAGCAGCGGTGATTTAGGACAGGCGAGCGCTCCACTCTGACACCGAGTCAATCAAGGGCAGAATAATAAGGGCCGACTACTTGGTCAGGCCTTTTGCCCGCTTTTGGCAACGCTTTGCAAAAATACTCGCAGCTTGCATGTTTTCATTGGACAGGCTGCTGAAGCCAATATGCACATTGCCAAAGCCCAGAGGACGAGCCAGACACTTTATCGAAGATGTGAAACGTTCTGCTGTTTCTGGACGAAGAGGGGAGCTTTTTGCTCTGACACGGCGTCCAGATAAACACAGCTTTGATTTGTGACCGGCCCAGTGCGCTCTAGTACTTTCCTTCATTAAGGAATTCTTCCCAAGTTAATTTGTCTTTCTCAAAAGTCTAAACTTGTCAGACGGTAGGAGGAGTGCATGCAGAGGAGGGAGGTTACGTGTCTCAGAAGCAGGTTAGTGGGCAGGAGAAAAAAAGAGGCACAGGTTGAAGGAGACCCAGTTGTTGGTTTTAGAAAGAAGATGGGACAATAATGTGTGACTGTGATAGGATCTTGGCAAACCCTTTAAGCACAGCAAAATGAATAATAATGTTCCATACCCATAAATTCAATTCTGAGAAGCTCTGCCAGCGCAGAAAGTTGTTGTGGTAGAAAGGAAAGAGACAGATAGGGTCAGGTGTAAAGTCCACTTTGGAGCAAAAATATTATTCTCATGTCCTGTATACGTTGAACCAGGACATGTCAATTAGTGCAGTCAATCATAGGGATTGAGGTGCGTACCGTCCAGTAACAAACAGACAACTCAGACAGCCTCAGCTCTGTGACCCCCACAAATGAAAGGAAAAAAACAAACAAACTGAACCAAACAAAGTCCAAAGCAAAAGGGTAAAATGAAGCAAAGGCAGAAGGAAAAAGAAGCCAACTGGCAGGAAGAGGCATGCAGAGACAGGACGGACAAAGACAGCAAGACAGGAAGCCACATCACGTACTGCTATATTTACTAGACCTTATTTCTGGAGTAAACAACAGACACAACAGAAATAATAAAAACGAAAACAGGACAAAAGGAAAAAAACAAGATAAAAGGCATTGAGTTACTCTCCAACATAAAAACCCAGTACAGTCGATAAGGCTGGCAAGGCAAATGGGGGCGGGCGCTGTAACTCGTTTGACTAATGGCAATTGTGTGCCTTTGTATTGATTAGAGCATACCTCTTGTATAGCACTTTGTCCTGCTACTGCTGGGTATGGCTATTATAACTATTCATAAGATTTACGATTTGCAGGGAAACCTTCTCAACATTCCCAATTTCCATGGCTCTGCATGCATTACAGGCTGTAAAGAGAGATGCCCATTCCGCAAGCCAGCCAATCGTGTGCACCCTTAACCATAACAACTGTTCATTTTTGCGCCATTAGAAAAGCAGGCAGACAACAAAACAACATGGATCCAAGGCAGAGTTTAAGCATGAGGTCAAAGCTTGATGATGGGGTCAAAATAAGCAGACATTACATACAGTCTGATTTCTTATGGCGTGAAACCTGGTCTTAGTTTGAATAAGACATTTGTCCCTGTGTACACTTTCACAAAAAAGCAAACGGCAGAGAAAGACACCGTGTCATGGAACAACAGCGTAGACGCTGGGGAAAACAAGAGGAGGCTCATTTGTATCCCTCTGTTTCATCTCCTGTGATTGCTGGGCAAGTAACAAGACACGGCCCATGGCGGAAGCAGCACTTTGGCTTCTGTATGAAAGTTTCAAGGCCAAACCTAAAGGAAACATTGATACTTCTGTGCAGTGCAAATTCGATTTTGTTGCACGTGTCCTGGGGTTTCTGGTTTCAGTGTTCCTGCCCGTGCAATCACAGGAGAGGGACAAAACGCCCCCCCATTGGCTTCCCCATGAGTTACAGGAATGAGGGTCGGTTTGTATGTGTTCTTTGTTGACATAAATTCTATTCTATAGAGTCCGATTTGATATCACTTCTCCTGGGAAAAGGATAACATTTTGAATATGTGGAACCATGTTGCATTTTTAACGAATTGACATGATTTATAGTTTTAAACAATAAGTTGTAAAGGGGCCAGTTGGGGGATTTTGTTGCCGTCGGGGCAGGGCAGACTATTCTCCTCTGGTTTTCATGCGCAACTAAGCCCAAATTTGGAAAAAAAACCACTGAAGACAAGGGTTTATTCCTATGTAAAAACTGAAAATGTGTTTAGTAAAAAAATGTAATATGCAACTATGGCCTCCAAAGATATCTTGAAGTTAGCAGGGAAAAGTGATATTGACTATCTACTAACTACCATTAAGAGCATGTCACACAAATGTCAAACTACTCGTTTAATTCAATTACTCTGTGGCGTGATGCAGAACATGTGACGCACTGTGGAACATATCAGAAGACAACGTAGGACCGTTCAGGCAACATTTAGTAATAATAATAAAATAAAATAATTCATCAGATGATCCATGGATGCTCAGAAAGAAAACAACATTCATTACTGTATGATTTTTCCTAATTCCTTTCAGGTTCCACCTATATGATATCAAGAATCTCTGCTTATATTAAAATCAATATCACAAAGGGTATCTCAGAGGAATGTAATCGTATGTGATGTTTTCAAATGTCATTATATTAGGACTCCTCTGTTCAACGTATATTAACTCTAAATCCCATTCTCATTCGCCTGCCAAATAATTTGGGTATTGAATAGCTTCTAGTAATGACTGGCGGCTGTTCAGAACAATGTCAGAAGGACTTACATTGTTCTCCATCTTAAGCCTTCAATTGTCAGTCGTGCTCCTACTCCAAAAGGTAAAATCAATGAAAGATCTCTCTCTTTGTTTGAGAGAGAGGCAGAGCATAGAGTGAGAGCTGTCAGCGCTGTGTTAATAGTTTACATCCAAATAGATTAGCCTTAATGGCTTCTGTTTTACTGCAGAAACTCTAAACAGCACAGATGGACCATAGACCAAATAGACAAATAAAAGCAAACAACCTCCTGCATTTACTATTGTGTTAGTTCTCTGTCTCTTCCGTTTCTTTTTGTGCAGATCTCTGGATCAAGCTGCAATGGAAGTATTTTGTATGAAACTTTTGAAAAGTAGAAGTAGGCACAATATAAATATGTGGGGCATATTTTTCATATATATATATATATATATATATTTTTTTTTAATTCTTGGGCTTTTTGGACAGGGTTCTAGGTCAAGTGTCAAGTATAAACATCTCCACTGTTTGTCCCTGTCCAGAGGAGCACCACGGAAGAGCCAGGGAAGACAGGGAGAGAAAGGGGTGGACACAGAGGCATGCAAATCACACACACACACACCTTTATGTACAGGAAAAACCAGAGCAAACACACACACACACACACACACACACACACACACACACAGAGCGCTCCCTCCATTCAACCCCTCCAATGTATCATGCAGCATCTCAGTGAAAAGGAGACAGACAAGAGCAAATGGACATACTGTAGAAATCTGCCATGACGGAGTTTTGACAGCGGTCCCCCGTATAGTCATTGGGACACCTGATGGAGGGAAAACAGGACACAAAGGGTGGGGGTTGGGGTCGGGGGTTAAAGATATAGAGGGAAGAAAGAGGGTCAAACAGAAGGAAAGATAGAGCAGGAGAAGTACACAAAGACGGATTGAGAGGAGGAGGGGAGAAAAAGAGGAAGAGGAGGAGGGAGACATAAGAGAGCAGAGAGATGAGGGATTAGAAACAGCACAATCCACCGACCACAGAGAGAGAGATGACCTGCATACCGTGACATCACCGGCATCAATATGACATCACTGCTGCAGTTAAGACATCATCACAGTCACAGGGGTCATGTGATGGTGGTGCAGGAAGTAGGAGGGGCCCAATGTGGGGTTGTCGGCCTCCGACCCCTTTACGCACAAACACTGATGCACACAAGTACACAGTCACACACTCACGATTGCCTTACTCTGCACACTCATTTGTTGCAACCATTTCTGAGTAAAACCAGGATGAAATATAAAAGCGAAGCAAAGGAAAGCTTTTAAGTACGTTATAAATTATGTCTGTAAAAACTAAAAGGTTTCACAAGGTCAGTTTTTGCAGATCTTTGCTGGCATTGACGATAAAATAAAACCACCTGATGTCATCTCTGTGTAAAGACAGGGTTGTGAGTCTCAATAAATAGGAGTATTGCAATGTTTTATAATATTGCTATTAATTCTTGAATAAAAACTGTGCATTTTTAACCAATAATGTAAGTGTAAAGACGCATGCGAGTTTTGCTGTGATGTTGGATGTTTGTGAAGGCAGATCCCTGTTAATTGCATAAAAAGATCAAACTGTTTTTAACTAAGATTACGAGCAACGTTCTTTATACTGCGACAGTTTTCCCAAAACAGCCACAATATATCCCGTTGCTGACAGTATCGTACCGTATATTAAGTCATAACTGCCGTATCACTATACACATCGTTTGGCCAGACTCCAGTTAATGCATCTCTCTTCACAGCTAACAATGTGTGTTGGCAGAAGGTTAAAATGTGCATTTTTATTGAAAGCAGCTTCCTGCTTTTGTTAATAATAAGGTCAAAGAAAGCTGTAAACTGGATGTAGGATGCGCACATGCAACAACATGGCATACATGCAAAAACAAAGTGCTGGATCAGAAAACAGAACAAACCACAAAATCAGATCTCCACACTGCGCACTCCCTGCAGTTGTGTTTGATAGAGAAACATTTTGATCTTTCACTTCGTCAGGGCCGGTCAAATAATTCTCCCAAAATATATATATAGTCACACACACACACACACACACACACACACACACACACACACACACTAGTCACTACAGCGGTCAAGATCTGCATGATATTCAAACTCAGATTGGACCGCATTAGAGCAAAGGTGACACTGTCAAATATTCCCATAAAGTGGACAAAGCAACGTTGATGCAAAACTGCAGTCATTTCATGCAGTGTCACTATAAAAATAAACAATCTTTTAACAGTACGAAATATGGACGGGATAAGGAATATTGTGGCTTGATCAACACTCGCTGTGTAAAGTTAATATAGCTTAGTGGTTAGATGTCCAATAAGCAGTCAGAGTGTCGTTCAATGTGCCTTTCAGAGGTCATTGCATTTGGAGGTCAAGGTTTAATGAAGCTTGGGGTGCAAACGCCCAGCAGGAAATCAAAGCAGTACGCCCCGTTACATCATGCACATGCGCTGCTTTAGGAGAGTGCATTGAAAAGAACAATGGTCGCTTTGTGTAATGCGTGTTTGCCGTGATAATCCATCACAAAGTTGTCACGACCACAAATCCCTAAATGAACCCTGTGGTATAAGCCTCAAAGAGTGAGGATTTGTCAAAATGACCTACTGAAAAATGCAAACATGTGTATAATTTTACTGGTTTTCACAAGAATAGAGGTCTAAGATCGACAAACACACACACACACACACCGAGCCCTTCACAGTGTGCGAGCGTGAAAATGTTTGGAATATGATTGGGTATTTGGGGGGCATAAATAACAGCATCATTTTACATGCAGCTGCAGAATGCGGTGTTTTGTTTCTGGATGGGTGGCGAGCTGTCGGCGATACCACAGGCTGAATAAGATTCATATACATGTATATCAAGGCAACCGCCACCACACTCACAACATTGAAGCCTACGCGGTCACTGGTAAATCCAGATCAATACATGGTCCAAATTATTGCTATTGTTGTTACTTTTGATGCTCAGTATTGATGCAGCCTTGCTTTTGTAATCATTATTATCAGCTTTGTTGAATAAAAATCTACAAGACCTCATTTCAATTGATGTCCTTGAGAAAGTCTTTTTGAGAGAGTGCTTTATATTCTGAAATGTCTTGAATTACGTGTAATAATGAGTGTCATGGCTTTTACCCAGATTGATTTAATCTCGTTATGGCCATAAGTGATGGTAGATCAGCGTTTACTGCAGTCAAATAGGCATGTTAAGGAAAACGTGGTCTAACTGCAGTGCACATTATACTGAAGATGAATCACAGCAATTGTCGAAGCACAGTCTTATGATATCATGGGTGTGGCCCAATTACAGTCATTATAGGATAACAAAGGCTCCCTGGCTCTAATAACCACGTTCTATTTATTACAGTGATTTAGTATCATCAAATGTATCCAGTTCAAAAAGAAAAGACCCCCGTGTATCCCCATGTATACATGGTCCACATAACTGGGAATCCTTTTCTCCTCTTCCTCACCACTAAAGAGACATCTTATATTTTGAATCAATTACAGCAAAAAACCCTCAGAAGAGCCCACTCAGCAATTTCCCATAGAGTTATAAATAGAGCAGAGAGAGAGGTGGGAGACACTCGGAGCAGAGGCAGCCCTATGCCGGCAGAGATTTTACTGTATATCATTTATTTCCCCTCCCTCCAACCCCCACCACACTCTGTACTGTACTGTTCTCTCAGCCCCCAGAACAAGCAAAGCCAACACACCTATTGGAGCAGCCATCTGAATGAAGTCAAAGCCTGTGACTCAACATACGCAGATCAAAATGATTCCCCAACACACACACACACACACACACACACACACACAGACAAACACAGACAGCCGTGGAGGAAGTTATGACATTATGTCCAGGCATCAATACTGGCCTCTGCTCATGGCATTTACCGATAAGATTAGATCAAAAGAATATGATTGATTTAAATGGGGAATTTGGCCTTTTCAACCTATAGCCAGGAATACTCGGGCCAACGTTTACGGCTGGCAGCCGGACTGGAGTTCAGCAACAATGTCCAGATCGATCCGAATCAGAGCTATCTGCCACCCGTTACAGAAAGCTTCGACACAGGTCGAGTAAGCAAGACGTACCGAGCTCTGACTACCAACAGCTCGCCAGGGGGCAAGTTTAACCTCCACTCTCTGTTTGAGCCAAGGTGCCTTTCTGTGTACGTGCCGTCCTCCACTTTAACCTACACACTGCATTTCGCAGTAAAGCATTACCCTACAAGGAGGAGGAGAATGTACGATTCCAGAGTTGCCACAACAGAGCATGTAAATACCTCCTAAATTTGGGAATATTAACAATTTCTTGCTGCTTGCGAGTACAGTGCAGTGATTTGCAGCCGTTGTGCAGGGTGGTGAGAGGCTTGGCTCGTGAGTGTGAGTTGGGGTCTACAATTCTCTGAAGTGAACAAGCCAAGGAGACAGACTACAGACAGCGGCCTTATTTACATCCTGTTATCCAGTGGCCCAAACAGACAGGCCAACAAAGGATGACAAAGCTGCAAAGCAACAGCGACTCTCTGGGAACTGCTGGGCGGTCCGCTACGCCTTTGCTATCCGGCTGTGGCTTCATCTTGGACTCCTAAATCGCAATATATGCATCTCGTAATGTCTATACGCACCCTCTCAAACAAAGTTTTCTTAACGCCAACAATTATTATATCTCTTATTAACGCAGTGTTTTTGATAATTATTGAATAGGATGTTCTCCCTGGCTCTGAATAAACCTACAGACACACCATGGGTCAGTCAGTCAGGGTGCAATGTTGATCAGCATTGGCAATGAGGAGGGGCGTCCCAACCAAATGAGAGCGTTTGGGGGCGGGCCTAAGAGTGCTGCAACGGCTGACATGAAACCAAATAGAACTTGCAGAGAAATGGATCTCTTTTTATTTTAAACGTCTTCCAGGTGGAGTTAAGGGAACCAAAGTTATTCGTAACCACCACTGTCATGTTTTTAAATACACACACGACGTGAGAACAAACTGCCCCGTGCAGACGTAACAAGGGAGAGAAATGCAAATGAAGAAACAAAGAGTGGAGGAGGCACCCCGAAGGATCTAAGGATGGATCTCTACAAGATACATCCAATTGTATTGTATTGTGTTGATGAATCATCAGACAATACAGCTCTTGATCATGCACACCTATGCATGCCACCTGTTATCCAGCATCAGAGGGAAGTGGTTCATACACATCTACAAAATGTATCGCAAGTACAAACTGAAAGATTGCAACCTCCAGTTTGATTATTATACATTTCTTGAAAAAAAAACAACAGCTTTTGTTTTAACTCAGTTTTACACAAAGGTTAAAAAATACAATTTGTATTTAAAAACTGAATTCGGCTTAGAATTCTCTACACCAATATCGGCAATGTTACCAGATAATGGAAAAATTACTGCAATTTTCCAGTTGCCTCAAGTTTGCACATGAGTCCAACCGTTACACTTTATTATTATTTTATTCCTTATAAGTATATATGTAACATGTTACAAGTTACAAGACTCCACCTCCCCCTGCAAGTGGATCACTGACTTCCTGTCCGACAGGAAGCAGCACGTGAAGCTGGGGAAACACGTCTCTGCCTCTCGGTCCATCAGCACCGGTTCCCCCCAAGGCTGCGTTCTTGCCCCTCTGCTCTTCTCCCTGTACACCAACAGCTGCACCTCCAGTCACCAGTCCGTCAAGCTCCTGAAGTTTGCAGATGACACCACCCTCATTGGTCTAATCTCTGGTGGGGACGAGTCCGCCCACAGGTGGGGGTCTGACCACCTGGTGACGTGGTGCAGCCAGAACAACCTGGACCTCAATGCCCTGAAGACAGTGGAGATGGTCGTGGACTAAGACTAAGACTACGACTGGGACTGAGACCTCCCGCCAGTAACAGTTTCTTCTCGTCGGCAGTCGGGCTCATCAACAATTTCTATTTTTAACTTAACTAACCCATAGCTTTAGATTACTAACCCATAGCGTTATATTCAATTATATTTGTATCGTATTCCTGCACTATGTTGTCTGTTATCCATTGTCGTAACGTCTGCTTTCATGCACCAAACGCCAAGTCAAATTCCTTGTATGTCTGACATATTACAGCAATAAAAGTATCCTGATTCCCGATCCCTGATTCTCATAAATACATGTCCTAGTAATAAGATAATTTAACATAGCAGTGATTCATCTGGGATCCAGATTTTGCACTTGCTGTTCTGAACACCTACTAGTCTGGTACCTCTTTCCTGAAAAATAATCCTCCCACTCACAGGAAGTGATGCATTTATGTTAGCAGTTCATTTCATAAAGCAAGAAACAGGAGGACTAGATTCTTAGCCTGCAGTGAACCATGTTAGTCTGCGTCAATGCAGAAGCAGCTGTGGCTTCACTCGTACTACATTTCAGGTCCTGCTTGCCATGCATGTGAACATTACTTAAGTTAAGTGTCTTGTCACCATCGGCTGGCTAACGTTAAACCAAAATTCAGACCATGCTGATTATTAACGGCGGGCAACAGGCTCATTAGGTTACCCCTACACTGGGCTGTGGTCAAGGATGTGTTCGTCCCCGGTAGATTATAAGATGGCATCAGTTAGAAGAACCAGTGTAATTAAATAATTGGTTGTGCTCTAACTGCTGTTGAGCACAACGTTATTATGCAAATGCTGAAGTGAGTAATGACAACACAGTAGAATACATCAATATAATACGATATAACATAATATATATTACATATATAATATAATTATTATATCTGGACTTTTCAACGTTGATGATCCAAATTATTCACACTAACAAATGGGATGTTTAAATTGACTTGCTGACCTCCCTTGGGGCTAACTAGGATGGACATACTGTTGGACTTATTACTAGTCAAAATCTTTTATTTTCTTTCATCAGAAAACTATTATAAAAATAAAACAAATACAAATATGGTAGTTATGGTTGCTATGTAACTTGCACGGCTGCTAACAGGGGCTAATGACAGATGGGGCTGAGTGACAATAAAGAAGTTCCTATGGTGACCCTCTAATCGTGGAATCTAACTAGTAATCGCCTGCCTGTCAGTCTGTCCGTCACGTATCAGCGTTCATCAGATGCATTTTACACCGGGGTGGGTGTATTGCTGGGGTTCCAATGACATGCAGTGTCAAAGTTGGTGCAATGTGGATGCGCATTGAAGGGACATGCTGAGGACTGGCACGGCACAGGGAGCGAACTTCGGGACACACCAAATCACTGCGTGTTTTTGAGCCTCTTCTCCCTCGTCCTCTGTGCTTTACAAGATGCCCTCAGCATGCAGAGCATTTTGTGGTTACATGCCAACAGAGTGACCGACAACAGCTAATATTCTACGTCAGCGGGATGTCCTTAACTTTCCATGCCTGTGAAGTTCCTCTGAGCAGTACTGTACTGTGCAGAAAGTGGTTTGAATTCTTTTGCTACAAAGATGCAGAATCAATTGCCATGCTACATAGGTGTCCTGCTTGTTAACCTTGTACAGACTAGGTACAATAAGGGCTGCTATACAGTCTGATTGCACTAACAGTGCAATACAGTGACATCACAGTATGCAGGTCAGAGCTAATCACTCCCTTTGGGTTCTACCAGCATATTGATACCATAGAGTCAAAGTTTTGATCTACTTGGGGCTTCTGACTCTTACAAGAACCCTCTTTTTCTTTGACAATTGCTCAAAACTGTACATAAAAAGGCGCGGAAACGGTGCGCAGTGTTTGGCTTGGTGGTCTGCGGGTGTGTTTTGGTGGGAAGGGCACAACAAAGAAACGGCAGAGCGACCAGAGAGACGGAGACGCAGACAGAGGAGAGGAGGTGGGGGGGGCACATCGATGACTGAGGGGGGGCGGGGCAACCAAAGACTTACTTGCAGGACAGCTGGTTAATACCATGTATGAAGTAACAGTCTCCTCCGTTGACGCAGTGGGCCTTCTCCGAGTCGTTGCAGCGCCTCGCGTGGCTCACACCTGGAGAAGGGGTGGTGGTGGTCACTGCGAAGGGGGCGATAAGGCAGGGGGCAGACGTCACATGCAAAGAGCGCTGTCACTTCTTTGTTAAAATCACACCGTGATCCAATGTTGCAGCAGCCACGGGGATCGCCGCCATACCACATTTCACCACATACCTCTCAGACCTCTTCAGAGGGAATTTAAACAAGCTGAGTGTAACAAGTCTATTTACTTTTTGTGCAGAAATCAGTCACCTCCCTGTGCTCGCTTCAGCTCTGCAGCTCACAGCTACTGGTGGAAAGAGCCAGCCACCTTCTCCCTCACCCCCAACACACTTGTGTCCTCGCTTCTTTACAGCTGTTGTGCTGTGTATATTATCCACATCCTATACAATAATCTTACATGGTATACCATGACTACACTGACAAATCCAGACAGGCTATATGGTGAAACAAGTAGTCATTTTGTGATTACATGGTCAGACTCTTGCAGACTGGACATCAAATAGATTCAATAGCAATCACATGTAATTCTATTCTATTCTAAACGCTTTATTCTGAAAGGGGTTAACAGAATAATAGCTCTCATATTCTTTTTTAAATGCACAGTGATCAAAGTTTAGGAGCCATTTTAACAGTAGATAACCATTGCTCTTTGGGAAATCGACAGAGATGCATTTTAAGACCCATGAAATGAACGCCCCCGTATTGAGGAGCGAAGGCTTTTAACGACAAAGCGTAGAAGAATACGTGTAGAAGTGTGCGAAGATGGTTCAAAGTTATCCTGATTGATTGGGAAGGCAGAGAGACAGAAAGACAGAGACGGATGCGTCGTTGCTCACAGATCTGCACGCTGATTATACTCGTGACGTTTTCTTGTCCTAGTGAGTTTTCCGCCACACAGGTGTAGTTGCCGGAGTCTTCCAGACGGACATGACTGATCTGCACCTTTGAGTTTTTTCTTCAGTGAGGAGGGACGAGGGGGTGGGAGAGTGATACAGAGCAGAAAAAAAAGAGAGGTTATTGTTGTTTGCAAAAAGCAGCAGACTCATCGTTGACTGAGTGAGTAATTGAAGTCCTGAGCCCAGAGAAGCAAGAAAAGACTGATAATCACATTCAAATGTTCGTAGCGCTTGGCTATGAAGGCACACGGGCGATTACTGGGTTCAGACCAGAAACAGGTTTCACTTGGATCTTTACAGGAAGTGATTACAATTACAGGAAGTGATTACAATTAAAGACAACGTTCTTCCTTAATAAACCAGTTTAAACATTCAAGACATTCACTCACAGCATAAATTGAAACACAGATGTAATGTTGCTTCAGGGAAGAAGAGGATTATTGAGGAGCATCTAGCTTGATTCAATACAGTCCAAACCTAACCTTCATCCTCACGTGTAGCTATTGTTGATTTTTAGTTAGCGCTTCCCTCAGTCTTTCTTTCTAACGCCCTATTTCACACAGAATTTGTGGATTTTTCCCTTTTATCTCCCACGGTGCAGTTAGTCCATGTATGTATCGAAACCAATGACCTCCTCAACGTGTGGGGTGTTGTATTCAAACCGGAAAACAGCCGAGGCCATACCTCCTGTTGATGAACGAAATGGAAAAACAAGCGGCTAAAAGTCCAATTTTCTCCAACGTTTTGATGTGTGAAGCTGCACTGGATCCCCAAGATAAAGCTGCGTGGCGGCAGCCGTCGCAGAACGTGCAGCACGAGTTTGAGGACGCGCTCGCCCGTGGGGATTTTGTCCCTTTTTTTGTGTGTAGACAGTGGAGGACAATTCCAGCCTGAACGACTCACTTGTTGGTCTTTATTTTGAGGTCTCTGCCTTTCTGAAGCTCGTGTCCATCTTTGTACCAGCGGAAGGAAGGGCTGGGACTCCCCGACGCCTCGCACTTCAGGTGCATCTTGTCGCCTTCCAGCAGGGATTGGCCTCGCATCAGCCGAAGCTTAGGAGCAGAGGCTGGGCAGAGAGAGAGAGAGAGAGAGAGAGAGGGAATCGGAGGAAGAATATCAAAGACTGCATCATTGAAATGAACTACGGCCATTCAATTGAACTATCCATTTACTTGTTTAGGTGTGTGTGTGTGTATTTGTGTGAGTGTGTGTAAGTCAGTGGGAGTTCAGACATCGAGGTCTACACCTGAGACAACCGGTCGTAGAGATGGCTCAAGAATAAAGACACAACACACACATGCATGCACACACAAACACACAGGAATAGCACTTTGTTAAACTTTGTTTAAAACAAAGTTAAAATATATATCGAAACAAAATCTCCCCTCCGAGAAACTCTGCAGTGCATTTTTACTTTTGAGCATTGTGGGCGTGTATGTGTGTGTGTGTGTGTGTGCGCGTGGGCATGTGCATGTGCTTCATCGGTCTCTGGGGACTTTTACTCTCTCTCTTCTCTCCTTAAAAACTACAACAAAATGCGTCCCTGACACCAGCACTGACAGCACAGGCACACAGAAGCTAACGCAAAGGGACAAGTCAGCTGCATATAGTGCCATTTGTACAAGCACACACACACACAGGCACACAGACACCCACACAAACAAAGACACACACACACACACATAGCCATGGAAGCAGACGGCATTCTTTACACACATGTGTGTTCACAAACGTGGGCCTAACACACACGTGCTCGGACACACACGCACACACACAGTGTTTAAGTGTGGTGTCACAGCTCTGCAGCTTCCTTCCACTTTCTCCTCCCATACACCGAGGAGACACTGCATTCGGATGCAGAGCCCCGCAGGACACTGTGGCCGATATTTTTGTGAGTCTCATAGATCTTGTACATTTGACACAACAAGCTGCATATTACATGATGCAGATCCTGAGGAAGAGTGCTTTTATGTAGTGTTGCTTGTGTCTATTGGGTAGTTTTGACAGGAAACATTTGGCTTAGAGACACGGTGATGAAATGACACAAAGGTCGGCACCCAGACTTGGATGAGGACATGTAAGACACATCTCCAGGGATTCAAAATTCCATAAAAACTACTCACACCAGCACGGATGTCAATTTGCAACCATTGCAACATTTATTCTATAAAAGGTTTGAATAGATTCCCACAGGCAGAGGACCAACTACCAGGGTCCTATTGGGTACTTTTGGTTTTTGATGCATTCTGTGGTGACCCTTGGAAAAAAGTATATATTAACCTGGATCAAAACGGTTCTGGTGTGGACATTGATGGCCGTTGTGCCCGGTGATGAAATACAGCCCAGCAATCACACCTTGGCGCATTGATTTTTTTCTGTTCAGGAGCCAGATGAGTGGCAACGGAAAAGCCCACATTAAATTAAGTGGTCATTGCAGACAAAAAAATATGAACGGCTCCTAGCAACCACACTTTGTCAACAGATAAGTGAGTCACAGGGTTAAGCCCTGCACTAAAGACAGAGCCGATCAAATGAAGGAATGTCAGAAACGAATCGAGAGCTGAGAAAAAAAGGGCAACGCCACAGTTCAGGTCGAGACTCGTCTCTCACTGTCGATTCAATGAAAAGTCCAAGACCTACGAGGAAGCTCGATGTGTCTGATATTAATCCACTACTGAAAATAGTAGGATTTCTAGGCTCACAACAGAACAAGCAGCACATCTTTAAATCCAGTTCTCACATTTTGGGAGATTTAGTCTTGTCACAGACACGACACACACTCTTGATGTATAATTCCCCGTCAACCAAAGTAAATCTCAACATCCCCCTCTCCCTCTCTCTCCCCCTCTGTCTCTCTCTCTCTCTCCGCCCGCGGCTCCTGGCTTGTATTGAGTTATGCTAAAGAGTAGCACCGACTGTTGCTGTCATCCCGTATTTTTTGGAATAATGATTCTGCTATTTTGGTATCTTCTAGAGCCACAGTTAAATTCTGACTCGACTCAACTGCACTTGGTCTTGGCTTACGCCGCGCTTCGCTGCTGAAACCAAACAGAGAGAAGCGTGACAGATGAGACGCGGCGGGAAGCTGTTTGCTGTGATAAAGCTCTGATGAACCCCCCCCCCCTGCACCGAAAGCCTTGCACCAAACAATCGAGCATGGTGGAAGACTCTTTTCTCAGGGGCGTCCCACTTTCTATTGTGATTACATGTCAGTGTTATGTTTACTTGTCATGCTGATTTAAATTATCGGGATATATTATTGAATTAGGGCGGCTGGAAAGAAGTGATTGACTTCCGTCTTGAGAACCACTTGTTTTTAGGCGACACACATACAAATGAATGAAGATCTTGGCCGCTTTAGAGAGACAGCGCTAGCTGGAAGCCAATCGAGAAAGCCTTTTGTGTTTAACTCACGCTCACCAGTGGGATGAGTTACCAGGAACCTTTGTTGTCACGTGCAAAGCGTGCAGGCAGTCAGACCTCACCAGTTCACTGTCTTCACCCATGTCAAGACAGACCGTTTCTCAAGAGCAGATGAGCAGCCGCCCTACGGTTTAATCTGTGGATATTATAGCGGGGGACAATAAGGGATTTAATATGGACGTACCATATGTGGAAAAGAGATGAGGTTGTGGGAGGGGCGACTTCAGGCCTATTCCACAGCAGAACGTATTTGGGATTTACACTCACAATGACAGAACACCTCTGAGAGTAATAATCTTTGCTTGTATTGAACTTTCCAAAAGCAAGTTACAAAGTGCTTTGCAGTCAGTAAATACGTTAGAAATAATCAACAGTAAATTAACCAGAAATGCCAACAAACAAAAGGAAGAAATAATTGCAAAGGGACACAAAAGACGTTAGCTTTCCTTTCAGAAAACACTTCTACACAAACTATATTCATCTCCCTTTGCCCGGGCAGCAGAATACACACCAAGCACAACCGACAGAAATGGTAGTTGTGGCTTTTCCAAAACCAATAAGTTCATCTAAAATATGTGTGGGAGAAAGGAGGGAGGTGTTAAAATGAAATTAAGGTCTCCACAGATTGGAATATTTTTCTAAATCTTGGCAAAACACTCTCGTGAGTAGGAGGTTAGGGAGACACAGGAGGAGAAGGAGAGGACAGTCAGTTTGTCCATCCAACGTTAGATAGGAGCCAATCCTTCTGTCGATCTATTAATCAACACCGCCCCCCCCCCCACACACACACACACAACTACCTCAAGTGGTCAATTCAATCACGTCTTCCTCGTTTAAAATTATTCAAATTTGTATTGATATCCGTTTGATATTCTACATTTGTAAGAGTTCCCTGATGCCAAAACCAATGGCCAAACTTTCTGTACTGTGCTGCTGATTTTGATATATATGTATATATATATAAAGGGAAAGTGACATTTTCTGTTTAAGGAGAAAGCAAAAGTCATTAAGGTTGTGTCTATATCATACACTCATTGTTTGATTGTCAAAGACAGGACGGTTTATGGCTGTGAAATCAATCAAATTTCAATTTTCAATTATAACAAGAAGATATTCAACTTAACCCCGTCACATTAGTTTTGCATGGTGGCTCCAGTTAACCTTTGGCTTTCTCCCGGCTTGGCGGGTCAGGGACGGTCGCTGGGTGTGACAGGATCCCCTCATGGGAACTGTCCCCTGAGCCGGCTGACCCCCGCTGGGCGTGTTTCCTCCGTGGTGGGGAAAGGCGACTGGACCGAGGTCACCTTGAGAAGGCCCCTTTACAACGTCCCACGGCGCTAAGCTCCGTCCGTGGCCTCTCTCCCTTAACGGAAAATGATCGTCAACAGGGGCGGACGGGTGACCCTATGAAAATGGGACTTTATTGGCCATGTCATCGCTATTATATCTACACAACCAACGGCTGACTGAATTCCTTACGAGAACACAACCCTCTTTAAAGACCCCGCCACTCAGTTATTGCTTCAAAATGACGGCTACAGAGGTTTCCTTTCTAAATGACAATGAGTCAACCTGTCAAATACTCGTCAACTCAATATTAACTGAAATAATCTGTTATAATTTGTGCCACAATCAAGCAGTCCAAAGATGTGCTCACTTTTTTCTATTTCCAACAAAACAAAACAAGAACAAATCTTTCCATCACCCAAAAGCAACATTTTTAAAGTGACACTGAGGATGACCCTAGTTTCCTCTGACCTCTGAGACGTACGAGGCTACTTGCTACTTGACAGCCCCAGTTCAACAACTGAGAGAAAACTATTAAGTGTGTTTGTGTCTGCGATGAATCCTGACATTCACTCTAAAAAGATCTCCTGCTACAGTATTCAACTCTATGACATGACCAGGATAACATCTACACTGGAATCATGGCTTTAATGCTATTAGCGACCAACGGGTCTTCCTCTGGCAAATACCAACAGGAAGGAAATGAGAAATGATCAAATTAAACTCTACTTAACTGACGTGAATACCCTGACATGTTACATGTACCCTACATTTCAACTAAGCTAATAAGAGCAACCAAAATTGGGTTTAATATTAGACTTGAAATACATACTTTTTCAAACAACAATTTGAGCGACAGCTAGCGTTTGTTGTCCATGTCATAATCCGTCTATCGAGATCAGATATTTAGTTCACTGCCATAGATGAGCAAAGAAATCCGAAAATACATGTAAGAAGCTGTCCACTAATCAATCAATCATTGTAGCTGTAAAACAAATAAAAACTAGGGCCAGGACTCGATTAAAAATATTAATCTAATTAATTAGAGGCTTTGTAATTAATTAATCGAAATTAATCGCATTTTAATTGCATAAATATTTGACCTGAGAACAGTGAGAAGTAATTTTTTTCACATGGATTTTTATTTTTGTTCAACCAATTCCAGCAGACAAGTGTAGCAATAGCATATTTAGAAATATAGTACTTTCAGAAATTCAGGTAGCCTATAGGTAAGTAGACCTTCTGTAAACTAGGTTTTTTTAAGTAGACCAATACTTTCAAGTACATTCAGAACATTGGTTATTTTTTCAGACGTGGACTTAGTTACCCTGGTCCTTAAACCAGTCATCTGGTGCAGTGTGGGTTGGGTGTGGGTCCTTGTACTCGGGTCGGGCTAACGTCCACGCTAGCTGCTAATTGTTTTGCGTTGAGGTGATACTTGAGGCTCGATGCGAATTCCTTGTTGCACAGCTTGCACACAACCATGCTCGTATCGACGCTTCCATCCGTGTGTTTATTATAATAAGATTTCCCATTCACGGGGCCACCCGACACGGTCTCGTCAGCTTCTTCGTTCATGTGGTTTGTTGTTGTCTGAAGTCATGAACGCTAGTTGGTGCTCCAGTATAATCGGTCCTCCGAAACTCATCCAGTGAGAAACGTCCCGCGGTGCAAAAAATAAGTGTAAGAATGCGTAAAAAATGTTTAATGTGTTATTTTTTGTGTAATTAATTAATCTTAATTCACATTGTAATTAATTAATCGTAATTAATGCGCTAAAGTCCCGGCCCTTATAAAAACACTAAATTTGTCCAGAAAAGAAATATCAGAAGAAGGCAAATCATTTTGGTGAACTACATAGACAACATGAAACTATTTCACCCCACCGGCCCATACTTGATAATAGTGAAAAGAAAAATAACCCTTCAGAATTGCAAAATGGATATTACCGCCGCAGCTCCACTTAACAACCCTCCAGATGAGACTCATCGTCCAGTGGGTTAGTCTGAGGGGAGACGGTCAGGCTTCTGTGCAGGTAAGTGTGGAAATGAGTGCTGAAAGTCAGTGTGAAGCAGCTGTAAGTGGTGAGGCCGCTTACCAACGAGCGCATCGCTCCCTGGGACGCGCTCGTAGGGCGGCGTGGAAGTTTTGTCAGCCTGGGAAAAACAACAAGGAAATCACCCTTCATGGAAGGGACGTCCACATTTCCTGGGTGTGACGGTGTCGGATTGATTGAATCGCTGCAAATTCCGAATCCAATTTCAACTCATCCGACGTCGCACTTCAAGTCACTTGAGGTATTAACACATCCTTTTGAATTTGTCCTTTCAAAATAAGTAAACAACTGTAATGAAGTAATGAATGAAAATGAGCAGCACTGCGTGTTCCTGCGTGTCTATTGTATCGTTATTTTAACGGGATCGTTTTCAATAGAATAATTACAATGGAACCATATTGTGATGAAATCACATAACGACATATAGTGAGGCACTATTACGTCATGTAAATTGTTAATAACCAGCGCGTGCTAACTCTGCTAACTCTAAATTTTTCTCCAGCAGGGCCTCCCGTCCCGACGCTGTGGCAGGAGGAGGAGAGCACAGCGCCCACCAGCCGGGTCTCCTCGTCTGGCTCCTCAACAAGGAACACCACCCGACCGGAGACTGGGGCGGTACGGGTCGACGCGCTGGATGGGCCGGTGGCACGGGCGAACCGCAGGGACCCCGATGACTGGTTTGTTAAGTGTACGCTGTGGTGGTGGTTTCAATTTCAAACCCAATTCAAAGGTGAAGCATTAGCACAGGACTTCACTGCTCGTATTTAAGATGTGCTGATTCATTCATAACTCAACCATATGGGTTTATCTTAAAGGTTGGATCTTACAGCTACTCATTTGTTTAAAATGCTGTAAAACATTTAAACAACCTCACTGCACAGTCCGTTCCCGCCTGATATTCCAAAAACAGATCAGAAATGCTGAGGGGGAGGAATTCACTGTGAAGGCTTCTCCATTAAGTCTTAAAAACACTCTCTCTATGCCAGAAACACATTGGCACCTATGTGGTGCATTAGGATGTTGGACAGGTGATGTTTTAAATAATAATTCAATTTATATTTTCATCTTCCCTCGTTGCAGAGACCTTCATCTTTTACTCAATTACTAGAAATACATGTAAGACAGCACAAGGATCCTGTACAGGGCAAAGAAGGTGAGTTTGAGTGGGGATAGAACATTACATCTGAATAAAGCACAAGACTCTTTTTTACTTATAACCAAAGTCCCTATTTGTTCATTTTAAGGCTTTGTGAGTTAGACTTATTATTTTTAAGATAAAACCAGAAATACTTAGAGACAGCAGCAGCTTGCCACTTAGAATCATTGTAAAATCCATCCTCTTTATTTCTTACCTGTAAAATAATGACTAAAAAGACTGGAGAACAGCCAACTTGGCTTATAAATCCTATAGGGCCCTTCCAAACCTCTTAAAAAGGCCTAATTTTGGAAGCACTGCTGGCTAACAAGCACATAAAAGATATTGGGGATGAAACACAAATTCAATCCACTTAATTTGGAAAATGTTGTGTTTGAGGTTGAGGTAGTTTGATAAGGAAAAATTACTACTACTGCAGACGTTTAAAAAAAACAATCCTGCACAACAATCTATGTTATGCATACAGAGAGAGAGAGAGAGAGACAGTGAATTACATGCACCAACACAATGAGAGTAGATTCACACATCCCACACACCACAGGCATCGAGGACGCAATAACAAGTCTCATTCTGCAGCTGCCGTACACACACAGGTTCAACAGCACTATGAGTGTGTGTGTGTGTGTGTGTGTGTGTCACAGATGTGCTCGTGAGCATCATATTGTCTGCACTGATGGATACTGGTGATTGTGTGTGTAAATGTATATTGTATGTGTGTGTGCACTGTAAGTTGATGATCCAAGCCTTCTGTATTACGGAGTGATGAGAGAATTCCTCGGTAAGAGCACAGGGGGGGGGACCACAAATGGACAGTGTCGCCTGGCCAATAGCCTGTGACCAGCCTGCTCCCCCAGCCGACCACACGTGACCAGCGCTCCCATCAGCCGTCCATCAAGAGGTCCTTCTTTCAAGGTCAGCTGATGCTCCCTCCCTGCTCTGCCCCATCTCTCATCCTACCTCTCTGACCAAATTGATCCGATTTCTTGGTAAGCATGATTCACTAACAGACAACAATATGGCGGCCAAACCAATTATATGTGTTTGAAGACAGGTATGCCCCCCCCCCCCCCCCCCCCCAACAGCCGTGATTAGACACATGCCTGCATGACATGGGCTGGACATGAATATGAGTCAACTGACTAGTGAAGAAGTACAGTCCATTCTTAAGACATACAAAGACAAAATGGAGAGGAATCCGGTGTGTTTCCTGCCGGCGGGCTGTGCACACACGCTGTGCGTAGTGTGCTGTTGTATGTGTCGACGTGTGTTTGTGTGCCTGTGAGCGCATGTGTTCATGTTTAAAAGAGAGAAGATCCTTCTATCTCATTCTCTGATCAGTGTGATTTCTGCAGCGCACAGCTGTCACCATGGAAACCAGGGAGGGAGCATGAGAGAGAGAGAGAGAGAGAGGGGGGGGGGGGGAGAGAAAGAGAGAGGGAGAGTTTAAAGCAGAGACTAAGGGAATAAAAAGATTGAGAAACAGTAGGAGTGAGCCCGAGATAGTTTGTGTAAGAGAAAGAGATGAAGAGAGAGAGAGGGGGGGGGTGAAAGAGAGAGAGAGAGAGAGAGCATTGGTTGTTGAATGATAGCAGTGAAAACCGGCCCTGATGCAGCATCACAAAGCTAACATCTGCACAGCAGCAATTGCAAGCCCAGGGCAACCCTTCATGTATGTAAGTGTGTGTGTTGCAAACAAAGAGTACTTAGCATCAGGTGTTTGAGTGTGTGTATGTGTGTGTGTGTGTGTGTGTGTGTGTGTGTGTGTGTGTGTGTGTGTGTGTGTGTGTGTGTGTGTGTGTGTGTGCGTATGTTATTGTCACATACAAAATAATGAAGAAAATAATTTTGCGTGGATGTGTGTGCCTGGTTGCAAGAGTGACTGTCAATAAATCATTCCCGTCCTCCCTTTTTGTTTTTTGTAGTCACACATACACACACACACCAACTCACACACACACACAAACACTGTCTTGACCTTGTCCCTCATCGCTGTAGTGCATTGTTCTATTGGCTGCAGGGAGATCTATTCAAGTATAAATACACCCCTCAGATTTCTACAGAAATCTGGTTCTTTTCAAAGACAGACACACAACTACACACCCACACGCATAGAGATGTGTGTGTGTGCGATAGTTGTGTGTTGTGTGGAAGGTGAGACAGAAATGGGGACAAGCAGGAGGTTGAAATAGATGGATGGAGAGATAGATAGACAAATATATTGATAGATAGATAAATATATTGATAGATAGATAGATAAGGAGCATGCAGGAGTTAGTAATTAATAATTAATGAAGGGCTTGCGGGCAGATCGGTGGGGAAAAGCTATTCTCTCTGTCTCTCATTTCTCCTCCTCTTTTTCTGGGAGCTGTGTGCAAGTCATTCTATGCCCCACCTGTCCTCCATTTACCCCCCTCCCCCTCGCCATCGCCCCACAACACTTTCTCTTCTTTCTCTTCACTCTCAGCTCTCCCCTCCTCTCCCCCATTTCCTCCCCTCTCTCTCTCTCTCTCTCTCTCAATCTCTCACACCTCTGCCTAGTTTCTGTTTTCATCCATCCTGCTCTCTTGCCTCTCCCTCCTCCATCTCTAATCCTCCTCGCCTCACCCCACCATTTCCCACCTCCCATCTCTCCGATCAACCTCCTGCCCTCAACAGGCAGACAAACCCTTAACTGCCGGCTTGTAAAGTGGACTAAGAGATACTATTCTCCTGATAAGAGGAATGAAGCATTGATCATCTGTCCTCCATGAGGGGGTGCACGTTCTAAAAATGAATGATGTCCCAGTGGCCCTTTGAGAGACCAACAAAGACGCCGGTTGAAGAAGGTACCCTACTGCAACTTTGAAAGACAAAGATGTAGAGATTTCATTCATTTGGTGTACCCCAGGGTTCTGTGCTTGGCCTCATTTCTGTCAATGTGTGCGGCCGCTATTTAAAATATTTGTGTTCATTATCAATTTGTTTTCACAGTTAGCCAAATGGTTTCAGAATATATTTAAGGTTCTGTGACCTAAAGAAAATCTGTGCCACATCACTAAAAATATGTCTTACCCACCAAGAAGCAGTCAGTCCATCATACAGGTTAAAAACCTAGTTAGTCAAATGAATATGAAAGACCATACAAAGCCAAACAGTAAACCTGCAACATTTGAGAGATGCAATATGTATGCCTTCGGAGATTTTCTGTGCGAGGACATATTGGGTTTGGCCTCACAGCTCAGGATGAAGTTGGGTTCATACTCTGTCTGACCCTGGAACCCACCTCTAGGGAGAAATGAGGGTGTGCACTATTCTTTGATTTGAAGGTACAGTAGCTACAGATCCTAAAATAACACCTTGAGTGACAGCCTACTAAATAATTTCAGTAATGTTTACTACTCTTTTATATTAAAATAGAAACAAGCTGAGAAAGTTGGTTTTGAATCAGCTTATTGTTGGAGCCGCTGCTTCGCCTAGCGTGTAGGTGAGTATATACTGGAGAAATATTCTCTGATTCAAGCTTATTCACATAGAACAAATTGTAACTGTTGGAATAATTGTAACAACTTTAAGTTTGACTTCAAGTTTCCATTTTTCTGTGGCAGAAATTTCACTAAATTGTAAGGCCAAAGAGACTTAATAAGTCCTTTTCTTTGACTGGCACTGCTGCACATTGAATTTCCACATCCACTAAAATGAACGCGCTGCACTGACAAAGGTTTATTGAGGATTAAATCTACACTTGGCAACTTGACCAAAGCACCAAACAGCAGTGATAGCTTTTTACATTTAAAAAAAAAAATGAATTTCTTAGAAACCCAGTTATGTAACGTTAACGATGACTACATACTCCTTTATCAGCCGATCTGCTTATACCTACACATACATAGACAAGAGCAACAGAATATGTGTTACCAATGACACCAACTTTCAATGGACTGTTACTATTGCTCAAGGGACAGCATCTCACTTTAAAATTATGTTTTGTACTTTTCAATTTATTGATACGAGACCGTACGTTACTATGAATGGGTATCGCTTGAAAATGTTCTATTCCCATTTGTCCCAACAGATCTTTTTGCTGGCAGTGGTGCAACACGCTGGGTTTATCATTTCACCGTCTCCAATCATTTTTTTATTCTGTTCAGTTGCTTTTGAATACTCTGCGATCAGTACTGAACACCTTCTTTCTGGTCATGCAGTAAACCTTAACATATTGGAAAAGCGTTTTCTGTCTGGGGTTTCTTTGGGGTTTGGAGCCAGATCCGCTCATAGCCATGCTTGGAGCAACAAGGGTACTTTAGTCTAATTGGCATGAAAAAATGAGTTTGTTGTGATTGCAGCATAATTGCCAAAAATAACAAATTGCATTATCTCCACACCAACTGAAAAAAGAATAAATTATTCCTTAAAAATAGAATATGGAGGGAATCTTCTCAAGAGAAAATACAAATCCACAACTGCTGAAAAAAGGGTATGTTGCTCACACAGAAGCATATAATGATGCAAAAACAAACATATAGCATCCAACACAAGCCTATAGTAGATCAGCGATAACATCTAGAGAGGCTGATGAGGACATCTGGAAGACAGATAAAAATATTCCACTTGTCACCATCAAAGATTGCCACAACAGAGGGAGATAAAGATAGCCCGCGCCTTTCTGAGCCCCAGATCGCCTGATATAGAACCAAAGGGATATTTTAACCCTTTTCTCGCCCAAGAAATATTTGCGGCCTCTCGTTCTCTACCATTAGTTGTTACTACTTGCTTCAAAACACATTGGATATGAGACAAAGTAGGAGTTGCTCATGAAGCCCTATGCGGAGTCGCAGGTGAATATTTGTACAACTTCATGAGTATGAGGCGTTTGTTAACTGCATGACAACCCCTTACAGTCATGCACAGCAGGACTATTTACGGAATACAATGGCAAAGATTAAAATGCCTTTCTAAGAAAACAGTCGGTCGACTCAGATATATCAAAATAGAGTTAAAAACGTTTTAAATGCTTTATCCTGACGGGTACTGGCGTGAACATTTCTAATTATTCAATTCTAAATGTGATGTCTAATCTAATTCTGCTGTGAAACCATTTGAACAGACAAACAGAGGGAGCACCGGCCAAATCCACCCGAGCAGAAACAGACACTCTGCTGATGCAGTGTGCAGGGTGTGTGCACCGGCAGCCGCATTAGTGTGTGGGTGGTGTGTGCAGCGAGTCTGCATGCATGTGTTTGTGTGTGTGGTTAAGTGGGGTTACACAAAGACCTATCTCATTCACAAAGTGAGCCATGTGGCGCTGGGGCTAGTCCCTTTAAGAGGTATGTGTCAGAGTTTTTGACTAAGGCTGACTGGTGGGGAAAAGGTGAGCGTTGATACATTATTCACAAGATTTTTGCGCGCTACATATCTGAAGGACATGTACATGAGTTTAAGCCATTGAAAAGCATGCTTGAAGACAAGCAACGTTCATCAGCGCAATGCCGGTAGACATAACTGACCAAGAAGATGTCCGATATACTGTATATATATATATACACACTCACACAGTATATATATATATACGCACAGGCACCAGAGGGGAGAAATCCTCAGCTTTCTGTTATTCAGTGTGCATAATTTATAGCAGCCCCAGATCTCCCTGCTAATGACAGCACACTGGGGCATCTGCAGCACAGCAGCAACAGTAACAACTGGCATGTCCATATGTGTGTGTGTGTGTGTGTGTGTGTTTGTGTGTGTGTGTGTGTGTGTGTGTGTGTGTGTGTGTGTGTGTGTGTGTGTCTGTGTGTGTGTGTGTGTGTGTCTGTGTGTGTGTGTGTGTGTGTCTGTGTGTGTCTGTGTGTGGAGGTATAATGCTTTGTTGAGACAAGGACAGTGCGAGAGAGACAGAAGGAAAGAGAGAGAGGAAGGAAGAGGGGGAGACATAGGGTATCTGAAATAGACACAGATAGTGCAACAAAGAAGGGAAAGGATGAGACAGACAAGCGCGAGACCTCTTGCAAAGCACACACATTGTCACGCATACACACTTTTGGAACGTCACAGATTTAACCAGTGAGTTCATAGTGTATTCATATGATTTATTTATATCAACTTTTCTCTGGCTTAGTTAAAGAAGTGTTCCCAGTACAAACATCAGTGTGATTGATGCACAGACAAGCCCAAAACTGTACAAATCCAGCTCTGTTCCACAAACAGCTCCACAAACTCTCCTCTGTCTTTCTTTGGCTAGTTGACACAATTGTTCACTGCAGAGCTGAAGGGGTTTGCACCCTAGCAAGCCACAATGAGTGCTTCAATACACCAGGGACGGTTTTTATGAACTGTTTGAGGGTGTGGCCTCGGCTTTGTTTCCCGTTGCAAGGATTGTTTTTGACATGCTGCGCCACAGCAGAATCCTCCTAATTCTGGGATTTGGAGATCAATGCCACAGCGGTTCGGCCCTCCAGCTGCTGTACGCACTGATGTGAATCGGAGCTGGGAGACAGCGGTGCACGGCCGCCCAGAAAGATTCTGCTGCTGCTGCTGAGAAGGTGCTGGAGTTACACACATGCAACCACAGGTCAGGCAGTCACACCAATCTGCAATTACACTTTCTATACACATTCAATACCGCCTACATAATTATACACACTTTTATGCACACACACACACACATTCAAATACATACATTCAAATTCAACAAGAAACCTTAGAACCTTCCATTTGGTTGATTGTGTAAAGGTTGTGAGTGTTTTGTAATTTCATGGAAGGCTTGGTTCACAATAACTATTCTAAATGAATAGAATAAAATACACTGACTGTGCTCATTCATTGTATTTCTGAGAGGGAGAAGTTGACCCCACTGTCAGCGATAAGGTGAGTACAGAGCGGACGTTGCGGCGGCATGGGTTGTAGGTGTGACAGTAGCGGACAAATCACACGTCGCATTCCAAAAACTATTGTGGTTGGCCACAAGCAAAACCGAAAAAAATTCAAACAAAGACGTTTTTTCCTTAAATCCGGGTACCAAACTGTAGGTATTGCTTGATTAGCACTTTTAGTGCCACTTGTTACTGTGGTATTTTGTAGCACATGCAGCCAGATACAGTTAGTGTACACCGGCTTTGGCTTTGGTGTCTGTACAATAGAACCCAACATAGCAACCTCACTGCGGCAATGAGACTAAGTGAAACCACCGCAACTCCAACAAGTAACTCACCCCTAAAAACCCAAATTGCATTTTTAGGTACATGTGCAGGTGCACGAAGGAGATTGGTGAACTTTAGAGAGGTCCGTGGGATTTGAAATATTCAGTTGACTGCGATTCTGTCCTGTTGTATTTTGTAGCTTCCTGCCTCTCGGGGACCAGGGATAATTTCACTTCCTGCAATGGTGTGTGTTTCCCCTGTGAGTGTGATTGTCTGCCGGGTCCAATCACCTGCACCTAGTACACCCAGTACACCAAGTGTATATGTGTGTCCCTTGTCTCCTCGTCAGTTCTCCATTAATTGTAGCAAATAAAGTGCTATTGTTTTTGGGAAAGTGACGGGTCTGCGTTTGAGTCCTGATTCCCAGCTTGTATTACGTATCATTCTCACGCTTTATGCCAACCACGGTCTGGAAGGACAACCGTGTGCAGCGCAGGGTAGATTTTGACATAGAGGTAGCCAGTGTTTCCCCTACCATTATAAATATTTTTTATTCCACACTTTTTAGGCGGGGGGGGGGGGGGGCGCTACAACACATTTGCGCATATGTCCGTATACGCAATCCGGCCCACCGTCGCTTTATTTGTTTATGTTATATGTTATGTTATGTTTATGTTATATAGCATGCGCTGTCGAAACATTGCGTTCCTCTATTGTTTTAGCGTTGCCTCTGAACATCGCCATGTTCCCATCATCCGATCGGCAGGTCCCAAGATTATCGCCACCTTCCTATGATATGATCGCCAGGTCACATGATCTGTCACCACCTTCCTATGATACGAACGGCAGGTCACATGGTCTGTCGCCACCTTCCTATGATATGAATCGCAGGTCCCAAGATCATCGCCACCTTCCCATGATGAAATTGCACTTGTACGTTTCCTTTTTTCGGAGTCTGTTTCCTTATGTTTGAAATGCATTGTAAGTCGCTTTGGAAAAAAGTGTCAGCTAAATGACATGTAATGTAATGAACGGCATGTCAATCTTTGTGATTGCATCTACCTCTCATGAACATTATGTCAGTCTGATTCTATACAATTTTACACCAACTTAAATAGGATTCATAGCAGTGTATTCCCCTTTGATCTCATGAAAACGCGGGTGTCAAATATCACACCATTTTACAACATTGCTCCATTGCACGATTATCAAAGGCGAATTACAATTAGGATAGGCCAGTGTACCGGTACTAGAAAGGTACCGCGGTATCCTTACGTTTAAAACGGTACGGTTCTGACTATTTGTAGTACCGGTACTTTATTAAAAAAGCGCACTTGGAGCGCACTCAGTGTTCCGCTCCCTGTCCGGCCGTCACTCACAGAGTCATCTCGTGCAGGAGCTGCCGTCCTCGGCTTGTTGAAAGAAAAGATGCCAGAAGTGAGATCTGGAAATACTTTAGATACGAAGTATTTTTTATTTTACGCATTTTTTTGGTCTCAAAAAGAGGAAATGTCCGGGTAAAAGAGGATGTCTGCTTGGTCTTGTGTTGCAATTTGCTGATGTTTGACTGTTAGGAAAGTTGTGGTGTGGTGTCAAGCTAACAAACAGCTACAGGCTGCCATCTGTTTCCCCGTGTGACACACACCCTTTTGCGTCTCACGCTAAAAACACAATCTGCGCTCGTTCATCTCCAACCTCGCGACCTCCAGCCGTAGCGTTCAAAGAAGCCAACGTGAGAGCACCTAATAGTAGCATCAATGTCCAAGCGCGTTATAACCAGCTGCTAACATCGCTAACGAGACGTCTTGCTAGCGGCTAAACTTTGTGAAACCTGTTGAAATCCACTTACTTTGTTTATGACAAACCAGCAAGTCAACATGCAGCGTCACAAATGCGCCATTTACCGTCGGCGAGGTTGGAGATGAACCAGCGCGGATTGTTTTTTTGTGTAATAAATTCCACGTGTGGCGTGAGTGTGTGTGAAAACCTGCAAAAGCGTGTGTGTCACACGGGGAAACCGTGAGAGATGGCACCCCTGTAGCTGTGTTTGTGTTTGACAACAACTTTCCTAACAGTCAAACATCAAGCAAGTGCAACACAAGACAAAGCAAGACAGAGCAAATAAGTTACTGAATAGTCCAGCAGAAATATAAACATGCAAAATGACCTACAGTTTCACTCATGTGGGCTTATGTGATCATGAGGTCAGAATGCACACAACATTGTTCAAAATAATACACACTAGATGCAATTTTCATTGTCGTTTTTCAATAAAGGGGAGAAATTGCCCTTTAATTGTGTGTCCATCTTTAATGTACCCAACCCACATATCTTTAGGGTTTTTTTCACCTCAAACACATATCTGTAAAATTATGTAATTCATACTTATGGAATAACGATGTAGTCATATAGATACGGGCAATAGGTTTACATAGCCGTGTATAATCAATGCTATGATTTCACCATGTTGTTTTCATTCATATCTTGCTGTGGGCTAATACTAACATGAATGCCATTTGTTAAGTGTTCAAAAAGCTGGGCAGGAACAGGGTGGTAAAAAGGGAACCTTACAGATGTTTTATTTATTACTATCACAGATAAATATTCCAGTATCTTATTTGTAGTATCGTATCGAAAAGTATCGAGTATCGAAATATTTTGCCAGGTATTGTATCGAAGTCCGAATTTTGGTATCGGAACAACCCTACTTACAATAAGTGCATTTCCACCATTAGGATACAAACTCTGAAAAAAGGAAAGGTGCAGTGACAAAATGTTGCCGTTTCTTTGACAAGAAGGTATGATTGAGATGTGCCGCAGGGATGTCAGACTAGCATGCTGGTAGTTTGCAGAGATTACATCCTGTTAGCCTGACAACCCTTACAGGTCTGATCCCGGCAGGGTAAACAGGTGGGCTTGTGCTGGCTAGCAATGTGGCAGCCAGTCCGACCGCTGTGGCCCGAACCTGGAAGCACTGAGACTAGCGGGCTAAATACTCTTCTAAGTTAAGTTGAAAACTTGCATGAGTGTTCTAAAGTTTTCCCCTGGTGAATGCAACCAGAGAGCTGAGAGCTAAAAACTGCTAAAAGCTTAAAAAATAAGAGACAGCAACATCGAGTCTGCCATCCACGATCATCTTCGATTCGAGAACAGTGCACACTGTACTCACAAAAACAAAAACCTGCTGTCTATGTCCTTTAGCAACCCGATAGACAACCAATTTTCTTTCTGTCACCATGTCTCAGTCTGAATAGGCTTCATTCTGTAATGACAGATCTGGCCCAGGTTTGGCAGCCATTAATGGGCCAGAACCTGTTTCAGTGCTGGTTGCCAATAAATCCAGATGCCATGTCTCAACTAGAGTAGGCCCAATTCTATGATGCCTGATTCTGTAATGCCAGATCTGGCCCAGGTTTGGCAGCCATTAATGGGCCAGAACCTGTTTCAGTGCTGGTTGCCAATAAATCCAGATGCCATGTCTCAACTAGAGTAGGCCCAATTCTATGATGCCTGATTCTGTAATGCCAGATCTGGCCCAGGTTTGGCAGCCGTCAATGGGTCAGAACCGGTTTCAGTGCTGGCTGCCAATAAATCCAGATGCCATGTCTCAACTAGAGTAGGCCCAATTCTATGATGCCTGATTCTGTAATGCCAGATCTGGCCCAGGTTTGGCAGCCATTAATGGGCCAGAACCTGTTTCAGTGCTGGCTGCCAATAAATCCAGCTGCCATGTCTTCAGCTGCCGTTTCTATGAAGCCAGATTGGACCCAGATTCTGCAGCCATCAGCAGGCGCGTTTTAGGGCTGGTTGCAGATAAACCCAGCTGCCATGTCTCAACCAGTTTAGCCCGGCTGCCATGTCTCAACCAGTTTAGCCCCCGTTGCTTTAATGACTATAATTCCGCCCAGGTCTGAAAGCCATCAACAGGCCAGAACCTGTTTTAGTGCTGGTTGGCGATAAACCCAGTGGCCATCTCTGAGCCAGAATAGGGTCATGTCTGTAACAACTACATCTGGGCCAGATATGGCATGAATGAAATGGGCCAAAGCTGGCTCACATCTGGCCGCATCGAGCCAGAACACAGCCGAGCTAGCCGACACTCGCTGGCTACCTGGGATATCCACCGACCCAAAAGCAGAAACAACTCCCGCAATTTGTTATGTATGTAACATCTCTGACGTTTATAACAAACCAAACCGTTTGTTTGAAAATGGTACATTTAAAAATGGTTGAAAATTGAGCAAGTAATTATTAAGTTAAGTACATGTTCCACCACCAACACAATGTTATGTGTGAGCGAGCTCACCCTACCAAGATGGCCGCCACGTGCGGACGTTCTAGACTCCGCCGTATGGCATCTGGCCTTGAATGGCCAGAGTGAGGGAAATAAGGCGACACTAACACACACACACTGAACAGGGTCGCTACAGTACGATATTTGCCAAAGCACTTCACTTTGTTTTTGCAAACCGCGGATACACTTTGAAATAGCGAGCTAGCAGCATGATGCAAATGAAGCCCTCAAGATGCGCTGTGGTCGGCTGCACGGGAGAGCTGTTTTAGATAAGGTAAAAAAAGGTGGTGTTTTAAATGATCCTTTCATTTCATTACGACCCCAAGGAACCATAGCAACTTATGGTAAAACTGGCATACGATGAGTCCTTTAACAAACAAACATTTGAAAGATCCAAACTTCAAAAATCTTATATGTAACCATAATTCCCAAAATGTCAAACTTTTGGATTTTTTAGCCAAACTAACAGCGTGATAATTCTAAGCTAGACCGAGGCAAGGGTGAATACATTTACAATATTCTAGCTATGATAAAACAATGACAACTATGGTTTTAGATTAACTTTATGATGGCATCCTGTTTTATTCTCAAAGTTGATCCCCCCCCCCCCCCCCCCCCCCCGCCCATCTCTCTTTGTGTGGCTGACTGACAGGAGGGCAGGCATAAGCTGAACCCACACACTTCAGCTACAGTCAGCTACACCATGAGGAGGAGGGGGGCCATGTGAGTTGAGGTATGCAGCACTAGACACTGCATCAGTGACAGGAGCATGTTTGGGCATCAGATGAAGCTATTTCAGGAAGAAACTGTCAATGTGTCTCAAAAGGCCTGCCAGCAGAAGTGATCAGAGAAGACCTACATCACGCTTTAGACTGCCTGGGATGTTAGATACGACTGGTTTTGTACTTTTTAAAGAGAGTGAGCCGTCCACACCCGGGAGGGAGTAGTGAGTGAGAGGAGACTTGCATGTGGTTTCAGATTCCATATTAAAGTAATTACTCAACTACTGTAACCTTGAATGCTATATTAGCTTGTGCTCCTAATCCTAGTCTTTCCTCGTCTTGTGTGTCTATGGTGTGCTCAATAACATTAACAGTGTGTAAGAACGCTGACTGCTCTCCGCAAAACATATTTTTACTGGGCAAAGAATAAAAAGATATCTACTATCACATCATCTCTCTCACAACGAAGGGTCTGTGCGTCTAACAACTTGCTAGAAAGTCTGAATTAAACCTTGATATGGTTGCCTCGTAACAAGTTCTTTTCAGAGTGATTTTAGCCCTTGTGATTATGTCAAAACAGACATAATGTTGCTTCTGCGTATTCATGTGGCACCGAGAGATCTAGAGCAGGTCTCTACATTTCAAATCAGAAAGCTGCTGCTAGTCTAGACACAGCGAGCAAGCTGTGGTCACAACACTGCTGTACTGTTTTATGGGATTTTGTGTTTTTCTGCCACACAGTCAAAATGTCAAATGGAGAGCAGTACTGTGGTTTTACCCATAATACACACAGTACATGGTAATGGTATGCTAGGCTGCTGTGTATTATCCTCTTTGTGTTTGGCTATCTGGTGTTGCCACAACAAGCCCCCCCCCCCCTATTTTGACAACAAACACTCTATTTGGCTGGTTTTCACGTAAGAGTAAGAGTCAAGTCAAGGCGAGTCTATTCATAAAGCAAATTAACCCCAATAAATAATAAATGTTTACCAAACTGCTTTATAAAGACCTTCCATCAATATCAAGATGCTCTATGCTTTCATGTATTCTAAGTATGAATGAAGGCATGGAGTATCTTGGAGAAATCATGACAAACTTAGCATTGCATAAAAGAAAATACTTGTTGTCAGACATTTCTTCTTGGTGATATTTGACCTTTCGCTAGTCCCTCCCCTTGAACCCATACCGACCAATCATAGCGTGTATCAGGCAGCATTGATAATGGTCCGTCTGCGTTCCCAAGACTCTCATGCGATTGTTTCAAATTCTCTTTATTCTAGGATGCTTTAGTGAATTTGGAGCTAGTAATAGTTCAATGTTGTGTAATAGTACACGTTAGCTAAAGAGGTTGGAAGGAGATACACAATTTTTCTTCATAAAATCCTGCAGAGATAGGATTAGCAGGGCATGTTCTTAATGTTCTTAAGCTCACCCTTAATTATAATTAACTTGTCACTGTTACACTAGCTACTGTAAGGACACTGCTGCTTTTGATCCTTTTCATGATTGTAGCAGTGAACAAAGACCTACATGACTAAAGAGAGAGAGATGTTCTTTGAATTCATGGTCTACTGGAACGCCATGCGATGAGGCAGTTGGCTATTAGATCTGTAGGGCTTTACTTTCTATCTTTATCTATAGTTTGAAGTTCGCGCTATAAGCTTCTAGTTGTATACTTTCTGGGGAATTTATTTTTGTTGCTCCAAAAATGAATTCGTATTTATTTAGGTTGGAAAGTGAGTGACAGTGTGGGCTCCATGGTAATGCAGCTGTAAATGTTTTTTTACGGAGTAGCAGCAGGGGCGGGTCTTCAATTAAGAGGATAAACAAAAGTGATTAGTTATGAGAGGGCCTAGTTAGTAAATATTATTTTGGGGACAACAAAAAATCTTGACCTTTAGTTTTTAATCAGGTGCTTGGAATGAAGAGCAATGATTGCTTAGCAGATCTCGGAGGGAGCTGAGATAGGAGAATGAGCATGTCAGAGATTTAACCTGATGCCAGTCCATGCAGTGCTTTAAAAACCAAAGCGAAAAAAAGATACTTCACGCCTTTAAACATTAGAATAACACTTTCCTAAATATCAGAATAGATATAGAATAAATAAGGCTCCGCTATGAACTTTCTCCATGCATTCCAAATGCAGGTTTTACTGTATAATAGTGAATGAAATGACAAAAGTACGACTATATGTCAACATTACTCGGTAGGGGTGTGTAGAGAAGTGGGCGTTTCAGCAGCGCACCTGTGATTGGCTGGCTGAGTGTAGAATAGGTTTGGCATTGGTCACGCGCAGGGTGTGCGTCTGCAGACACGCCCCTTACCCCAACCCATCTTTAAGCTGCAGTTACTTCTGTCTCAAATGAAATTCTTCCACAGTACCCTCACTTGCACATCTCCAGTGTGACCCCCGACCAGTTCGGTCGTAGCTCATTCAACATCTGCCCACATCGCTGCATCCGCCCAATGAAAAGTCAGTGGAGCCACAGAGTGAGCTGTGACCGAATGAGCGGGGATACGGGCCGATATGCAGCTGTTGTCACGTTGCAGTGGGGTAAACTAAAAATAAAAATATTTGACTGAAAGTGTATGAGGTGGGAGATAGATCCAAGTAAATGCAGAGGTGACGACAGAAAGCTTTTTGCTCTTATGGTGCTGTGGACATTCAGAGGCTTCGGGTTGCCACAGTGCGTCCACTGTGACACCACACACTGTGCAGTGTCTAATTAGGTTGTGTTTCTCGCAGTGTCTCTGGGTTCTGCTGTGTGTGTGCGTGCGTGTGTGGGTGTGTGTGTTAGTACGGGGTGATTCAGCTCATAGGTGGGTATCTCCTCTCCTGAGCTTATCCTTGACTAGAAAATGTGTTTTAGACGGAAGCCTGATTGCAACAGCACAGTCATAAATAAATGACTTGATCATTTTAGTATGTCACGGAGGTAAAAATAGAAAATCACGTTCAAATGCATGCATGAATCCTTTGTTGAGACTTCTGAGTTACTTCCTTTCAGGATTCAACACTGTTCACAAACTAGTGGTTTGCATGGAAATTATGTTGATTTGGCAGAACTTAAAAATAGAAAAAACGAGTCTTTCTATGATTACATTGTTTTGAAAGGGTTTTTTGGGCATTCACTCAACAGAGAGGATTGAATCGGAATTTTTACTGTGCTGGAGAAATCACCCTATGATTTCCACAGATTGTATTCCCCTCTTTTTAGTGTAGCAGCGGAAATCCCTTCCTGTCTGTCTCGGACAAGCTTCAACCCCAGCATGGTACAAACCGTAGCTCCATGCCAAAAGCAGTGCAGTACTTTGAGACGGATGGAATGGATAACTGAAATGATTTGATTAAGAACTCACAGTGCCAGAGTTTATGTGTTATTTAAGCTGAGGAGCTGATCCTGATTCCAAACCCTTTCCCTTTGCTAAGAAAATGGGTCACTTTAACACTTTTTTTTTATCCCAATCGGTGAGAAATGTGAGAGAGAAGAGAAAAAGGAGCAACCCTCATCTTTATCACACTTGTTTTTTTTCTTGTGTCAGCATCAGATTGTTAATTTATTAAAGCTATTCTGGTGACAATAATGTAAACATAGTTTCTCACAAGCCTGAACAGACGCTGCCCCTGGTGTTAGCCGCCACTCACACAAACAAATCATTTAAAAGAACAGGAGGTGTTAAAATAAAGTTTCGTTTTTTTGTCATATAGCAAGAAAAATTAAACACAATTGCAAATAACCACTTCAAGTTGAGATATTTTACCAGTTACTACCGCCCACAGACTGTCACTGCAGTCCACACTGTCCTAACTGTGATATAAAACAGCCCCAGATTTGACACACAGGATATTGGCTGTAGGTTCATAAGCCCTGATTCACATCACCCTCTCTGTGACACGCATGAGCTGCTACCACCGGCTTCTAGGCCACTTCATGATGAGGGGGATGCAGATCTCGCTGAAGTCCAGCCGTCAAGGAAGGGTCAGTGTCCTCTGCTCATCACTGCTGGTCCTAAGCGACCTGCTGTTTGGAACTTGAGCCCGGGTTTAACTCAGGTTCGACTAGGCTACGTCCCCCCCCCCACACACACACACCGACGTGTACACACGCGTTCCCTGTCACGCGTTTTATTTCATTACGGGCGACCGGACCATGTAGGACCCAGGGAGTCGACCAGATCGCGCAAATGCATATGTGAGCACACTGACACGATATATAGACTGAACACGTGCACGCGCCGCCAAAGGCTGTCTCCTTCCATCGCCATGGCAGCTTCAGTGGCCCTTACGGTGCTGTGTGAGTGCATGGCAGGTGTAACGGGAAAGCCTTCAACTTACCGCAGTCCTCGCACAACACTCTCTCCACATCCTTCAGGTCCGGCTCGCTGGCGTCCACGGGGGCGTACGATGCCTTGAATACCAAGGGCTCAGCGGTGGGGTCCATGAAAAAGATATATCTGTGGTCCTTCTCCACCGTGGTGCACGGGGCCTCGGAACCGAAGTCCCCGACGGTCACGAGCTGCTCCCTCTCGAGGCCGCCGCTGTTGACGGGCCACACGTCCAGCACTTTGACATTCACACTGTAAGGCTCCCGGGAGGAGGCGTTCTGCGGGGAGGAGCGCACCTCGCCCTCGATGACCACGGCTGATCGGTACGCCTGGTCCTGGAGGGAGTTGAGACTCGGGGCGTAGCAGGCGAAGGAGACCCCGATGACCAGCATGGAGAAATGCACTGGATCAAGCCTCATGCCGTCAGCCTGTGCTGTGCTGCAGTGCTGCTGGGCGGCGGAGCGAGCTGGAAGAGAGAGACGGCGGCGAACGGGCTCCGGCAGAGCAGGCAGGGCAGAGCGGCAGACCTTGTGGAAGTGTCCATGCCATCTGTGTCTGCCGCTGCTTTCCCCATACGGCTGCTGGCCTCGGATGGGGGACACACCAGCCTAGGAACCGGAAACGGCCCGCTTCTGCATGCTTAAAAATGTGATTGCTGCATTCTCCTTCACCAACCACCCTCCCCCCCTTATCTCCCCTTTTCCTGAAAGGCAAAACAAGACTCGTAAATTAGCCTCCTCTCGATTCCAGGGCAGAAACCTCTCTCCCTCCCTCTCTCTTCCTTTCTCCCTCTCTCTCTCTCTTCTCTCTCCAGCTAATAGGCTAGCATCGCATGGGTGGGCGCATTGCCTCTCTGAAATAAAAAAAAGCCGCTTGCGCGTACAGGGGAATCAAAAGCAACGGTACGCACTCCACGCACACACAAGGTCGGGTCCTTTATCCACTTATTTCGATCTTTAAAAGAGTCCCAATCCTGTAAACCCGTAAGTTGGCATGAAAATTGACAAAGAAAAAAAAAAGAAAAAAAAAGAAAAACAGAACCGAAAGCCGAGGAAGAACAACGGGATGAAATAGCAGCGGTTATCCGGTGAGGCGATGCAACAGTGGCGCGCACCCTCCAGCCGCGTCCCCTGCGCCTCTCATCAAACGCGAGAGGCTTACGTGAGCAAACATCACCTGCCGGATCACTGGCGTCGGATCGCCACGTCCTGCGCAAACACCCTAATGACCCGGGCACCCAGCGCACACCGCCACCGACCCAGCCGGCATGTGACCATGCCGCTTGACTGTGTTAAACCTCTGCGGGTGGGAAAAATCACGCACGCAGTCTACAGACGCGGAGCACAGAGAACGTCAGCCAAGCCCTGCACGGCGCACTGTGGAGCTCAGTGGAAGGGGAACAAGTGAGGCTATATGCGACCACTACACACACTGCGGATAGTTGTTACGATGACTAACGCTGCGAATTTCTCTCAATGGATTCGTCGGCATGGCGAGCCAGAGTTCCGAGACTTTAGCATGAAATGTCCTCCGACATCTATCGGATCACTGCTCGCTGAAGCAGAGTTCAGCCAAAACCTGATATGTCCTCCCCTTATTATTCGAGTCACTGCAGTTCTTGGGAAACTGAGCAGTTTAAGGACTCCAGGGCAACAAGTGGGGGCATCATCTACCCCAACCTGTGGGTGTTAGGCTGTAAAGACATTCTACCTGAATAGTCTGCCAACCCTGCTTAGCTACAGTTAATAAAACCACTTTTTTCATTGAATGCATCTCCACCAATGAAAAGAGAGTTTTACACAATATGCTCAGGCTTTTTATGGTGAATCACAAGTATCCCCTCCTCCCTCCACAGCAAAGTCCCTGCCTCCATCTCTGTATCCATCAATCAAACCATTCATAAGAATCTTCTTTCCCTCCCTGTCCGAGGCTGTGTGCCCTTCGCTAGAGGTCAGAAAGCCTTTCATTGTCCATGCTGAGAAATTGATAAAATATGATGTCATACAGGGGCCACACATGCAGTTTTTTTCTATTTAGATGACTTGGATGATAAAGAAAATGTACGATAGGCCATTTCCTCATTGAATGCTGATGGCCCCTTCCAACCATTTCCCCATCAGCAGGGTGACATCATGAGCTGGTCTCTGTCCATGGTGCTAAAGGGCTTGACAGGTTTAGTGCTCTGCCCCAACAGGGCAATCACACGGTACCTCATTAGGACTGAAGGCCACAGCCATGTTGTTTAGATGAAGGTTGGTCTCTGTGTTCACTGTAACATACTAACCAGAGATCAAAAGAGCCAGCTACTTTTATTATTGATTCCTGTGTAATGTCCACGCTATATGCTAATCAAAGGTGACAATTTTTAATCCAGGGATCACAATATAATTTTAAGAGGAAGCCCTTCAGAGTATGTGATCGATCCCAGACTGACCCACCCCACCTCTCACCCTCACCGCCCACTGCCCACCCATTCACCGATCTGTCTCCCCCTCAGTCATTCATAGTTGTGCCTTCATTAGACATCCCACACAATGACCTCACATGCACAATTTTAGAATTTCCAAATTAGCCTTGAAAGTGAATCATTGACAAGGCAAAGGGGAGTAGCAAACGATTCCTGTTAACTAACCCAGGGAGGACTGCCACCAATTACCTCCACAATTGCCCTGACACGCGTGCACAGCCTGTGGGAATTATAAGCGGGCTGTCTTTCATAAAGCCTTTCAGCGGATGTTGGCTTCACTTGGGTTGGCTTACGTACGGTTGGATTCCAAACAACTTCCTACTTGAGGCGAATGCTCACTACCACGGATGTTAAAATATACTAGTGACACAACACCCTTCATTTTGACAGTTATAGAATTTGTCTTTGTATACCCATTACTCTCTCATTTTCTAATAATCCATAATCTCTCTCTCATAATCCAAACTGATGCCCACAATCCGTTGTCCATGGTTTCTGAAAACAACTGTCACTCAAATCACAATGAAAATGACTTGTGTGCTAAAGATTTTTATCTTCCGATCAAACATACTGTTTATTTAAAGGGAAATGGATGTTAGGAAATGTAACTATAGCAGAAAGTAAGGCTGTGAATTCAGATTTTGTTGGCTTTTATTATCATCGTTATTATCAATGACTGAGAGGGTGCACACATACAAACATATCGGCGACACTCAATTAGAAAATCTCCCAGTAGCTTTCTTCATCTGAGCTGTCTCTCCTGATTGTAATATTTTTAAACATATTTAAAATTTCACATACTTCCAGGAAAAGGCTGACCAACAGAAAATATAGTAATAATGTTAGGCATGCGGTGTAGTGCTCCTACTCCACGTTGTTTCTATTGATATGAATAATATTCCACAGGCGTACTCCGATTGAGCTGTTATCCTATAACATCCATCAAGTAGCCACACAATTTGCCTATTCACGTTTTCACTCTGGGCCGATGAAGGCTGAACATCTCAAAACCTTTAATGGCCATTATGTGGGGTAAAACTTAAATGAACTACACAAGCATGCTAATACACGACAGAATCGGGATACATTGTAATCTTTAGCTCACAGGAATCTTTTTTGTACATTCCATATCTATGAATTTTTATGAAGGTTTTTTTTAATTGAAGAAGTTGTTTATTTCTGACATGCTGATTGTCCATGATCGTTTTCTATCAAACCTTTTAGCTCCATTCCACACAAACCATTTGAAGGGCTTGGACAATCAGTGCAGCCAAGCAGGTCCAATCATAGGGTAATGATTCATGATGCTTTATGGTGTGTCAGCCCCCTCCCTCACACTCCTACACATCTATCATCTTCTGTTCATTCAGAAATTTCTCTTTCACCCCTCTCTCTATATATAGATATCCGTGCCTTTGTCTTCTGCCACAGGACCTGTTCGAGTTCGCTGTCCGTGGTGCTGAAACACCCAGTGCGATAATGATCAGGTATGACTACAGTTAGGACTTCTTAGACAGGATTCAGACAGGTGTGACCTTTACGCACTTTCGTTTCTATCCGTCTTTCTATCCACTCGGCCATCTATATTGATGTCAGTGCTGCAGTGTTTTAGGCTCACGTGGGTGGGGGGGTTCACTTCCAGTTGCGATATGAGGCTCCACTGTCGGCGGAAGGGAGAATCCTGTCAAACAGCGCGAGTGTCTTGAACGCAGCCCGTTCGCAGTACTACAGTTAAACCAGCTACAGTTACTTTCATTTTTTCACCCTCTCTTCTCGTCTCGCGATAGAGCGGCGGAGTGGTTTGACGGGCGGTCGAGGTTGCAGCAGGCAGAGGGAGACGGTGGAAGGTAAAGCAGGGAGGCAGCATCATGGCGGACAGAGACAGTGGCAGTGACCACGGAGGGCCCACCGCGGGCCCCGGCTCGTTGCCTCCGGGTGCGATGGGCGCCATGTCGCGTCTGCAGCACGACACGGAGGAGCTCGCCTCCAAGCGCGTCGACATCCAGAACAAGCGCTTCTACCTCGACGTGAAGCAGAATGTTAAAGGCCGCTTCCTAAAGATAGCCGAGGTCGGGGCTGGAGGAAACAAGAGCCGCCTCACTCTCTCCATGTCGGTTGCCGTGGAGTTCCGCGATTATCTCGGGGACTTTATCGAACACTACGCCCAGCTGGGCCCGACTAATCCGGACATAGTGCAGGATGAGCCCCGGCGGGCGCTCAAGAGCGAATTCCTGGTGCGAGAGAATCGGAAATATTACATGGATCTGAAAGAGAACCAGAGGGGGCGGTTCCTAAGGATCCGACAGACCGTTAATCGGGGGCCCGGATTGGGAAGCGCGCAAGGCCAGACCATCGCTCTGCCGGCGCAGGGTCTCATCGAGTTCCGCGACGCTTTGGCCAAACTCATCGACGACTACGGCGTGGACGAGGAGCCGGCGGAGCTCCCGGAGGGCACCTCGCTCACGGTCGACAACAAGCGCTTCTTCTTCGACGTGGGCTCCAACAAGTACGGCGTCTTCATGCGCGTCAGCGAGGTGAAGCCCACGTACCGGAACTCCATCACGGTTCCGTGCAAAGTGTGGTCCAAATTCGGCAACACCTTCTGTAAATACGCGGAGGAGATGAGGAAGATCCAGGAGAGGAATAGAGAGAAACGGGCCTCCGAACTGCTACCTGAGGGCCCGCACGGAGCAGAAGATGACGGCGACGATGACTGACGCGGATCTTAATAAGAGAGCAGACATGAAACAACAAAGACTTAACTGAACTCTGAGAGAAAAGGAGACTATTAACTGTATAATAGAAAGATAATTTCCAAGGGAATCACCCCAAACACACAACCTCCACAGACATGGCAGCATGTCTGCCGTCTCCTCGCTCATTTTACTGGATGTCCCCCCCCCCCCCCCTACACTTACCACCATGTAACAGTAAGCCGCTGCTATCAAGGATCGAACTGTAAGATATGAACTGTTTCCTACTTGATTTAAATGACAATGAACAGAGTGTTTATATCTCAAATGACAGATTTGCACACATCAAAGCTATTTCGAAAAATATAATGTTTAATTGTTTTCACCCTGGTGATATGCTAAGATTGAATCAAAAGTAAAAGCAGAGGTATATTATATAAAATGACAGTCTTCTCGTAGAACGAATATTTGACATCAGCACAAAGAGAATATATTATGGAATTTATGAAACCAAAATCGGAGTTTATTTTAAAGGTACGCAGAGTAAATATGACAGCGCTCTAAACATGTATGAATTGCAGCACTACAGGCCTGTAAACACCTGTTAGCATGTGTGTAGGCCTGTGTTTTGGAGAGAAGTTTGGTAGAGAAGGCTTTGGACTTTCATTTGACCTAAAGCCTGCAGGCCAATGAAGGTATTTCTATCATGCCATTATGGAACGGTTTGGAACAAAAATAAAAAGCCTATTTTGCAGGTCTCAAACCAACGGCATAAATCTATATCTGAGCTATTGAATATCAACTTTTGCACCATGCCCATAAAAACTTAATCAAAAAAAAGTGCTAACTTAGATGTACTAATTATGATTTTGTGAATCAGCTGTAAAAAGAAGAAAAAAAACCTCCTTAAGATTCCCACGTTTTCTGTGGGTTAAGTTCTTTTCTTTGTTACCTTGTTGTTTTCTTCCCTCTGGGGGACGGTGGGGGATGCAAAAGGATAAGGTTCACCTGTGGGAGCGCAAGACGCGGAAACTAAAAAAATATTAAAAGCACGCGTCTGCGCGTGGCGAGGCAACTCTTCCTCTCTGACGTCATTACGACCCGTGCCTTATACACTCCACTCGTTTACGTGTTCTCACGTGGATGGTCCGTGACCTCGACCGCTGTACGTTTTTATTTACGAGTGCTGTTATGCCGGCCCAATTCTATACTCACCTGGGCTGGAGCATTGGGTGGCAACACCAAGCGGAAAGGCAGCTGGGAGCTTGTTGGGGGCTGGGGGGGGGGGGGCGGGACCATTATGGTGTGCAGAAACCAAGCTCCAGAGCTAGAGCGAGGCCCCTTCACAAAGATAAGGCTGTGGCTGTACTTACACTTTGATAACTAGGGATGGGGGCGGGGGGTCGGCGGGGAAGTTGTATCGTGCCCTCTGTAGAGTAGAGCGGTCTTCTCCAGAGAACAGGAGAGTGACCCCCCGGGTGTACCGCTGGGCTTCAGCATGCAGATTCATGGGGAGCCAGTAGGGGTGGTTTTTGCACACCATTTGCGCCATGTTTTCAAAAAACAGCAACAACAACTAGAAAAAATATGAAATCAGGAGTGGCTGGGTGAGGCTATCGGTCAGAGCTGAGCTGGATGCTGTTGAAGAGTCAGGCGCGCAGCCAGCCAGGTCGGCCAGCCGGCCGTGCCATGCCGCCGAGTCTGAGTGCAGCTTAGAGGACGTAGAGGCCGATGGGTGCAGAGCCAAGGCAGTATCTATCCCTTTATGGTGCTACAGCCCCTCCATCGCTCCTTCGGGGCCTCGCCACTCAGAACATGTTACTTTTGCATTATTTTTCTCCTGAAAGTTCTTTTTTTCCACATTATGTTGTCCAGAACGAGTCGGGTGTCTGTCTTTCCGGGCAGAGAGGAGGCGACCGACTAGTGCAGGACGTCTCATATTAGTGTGCAATATTGTGTGCGTGCCAATCGCGGCATTGCGTCACCTGTATAGACTATTAATAGACGGGAAAAATGTATAGGCTGTGTGATCGGTAGATATTTGAACGCATGACAAAGAGGTTGATGCATCTGCATTATATTTACAAAATGTGAAGTCTTTCTTCTCTTGCACTTTGGTCAAAGTGAAAAAAAAGTTCAGACTCGTAATGAGATATTTTCCTGTCATGTTCTGTAAACCAGTAGGCTGCCTCGTCGGCCTATTAGTGCACGTAGACTAGTGAGGGTGTTTTTACGTCTTCTTACGAGGGTCACCCCGGAGAAAAAAAACCCCTTTCCCTCCTCGTTCCTCTCCCAACACACACACACACACACACACACACAGACACAGCCTCAGACTGTCCATGTCCTCCGCCCTGCAGGGACCCACACAGGAGTAGAGTGGTATCTTGGGTCCCCGGGTGGCCGACACACACACCTCCGTAGGCTCCCCGTTGAGGCCCCTTGTCGCTATTTGGATGTTTGCAAGGCCTCTAGAGGAACTTGAATGGTTTTAGGACTGCACAAGGCCTCCTGTCAAGAGTAGCCAGGGCACTGTTTGTTAGGAGCCTGAGTGCGTTCTGGGATTGCCTATCACAGGACAGGCGAACCACGATCTCTGCCTTTGCTTGTCTGCGGTTTTCAACTGAGCTAGGCGATAGTCACCGGCCAGCAAATGGGCCCAAAGCACAGAGGAGTTTGTTGTTTTTACAACGAGGATCACAATCCCTCCCTCTTGTTGGTGGACTGATATTAGGTATGCTCTCAAGCTCATGACTCAAAGTGTGAAAGAAAAGGCCTTGGCTCATTGTCCCTGCGGTAATGAGCTAACACTGAGGTGCTAGATCACTAATATCAATATGCTGTGTGGACAGTTCACCTATCAGCTTCAGTGAAAGCAGGATCTGGTGCAGCTGAGCGGGGGGGGGGGGGGGGGGGCATGAAGGAGGAATAGGCTGTGGATTGCAGTGTTAGGGGCCTCAGCTGGACCAACGCTGGCAATGTGGTTAAGGCCCGGGCCTGGCAGACGTGTGTGATAGCCGAGGCTACGCTGACGCAGGATTAGCCGCTCTGATCAGCAGATCTATTCAATCGTTTGCTTCTGAAAAGTTGGTCCGTGTTAGATTTTTCATGACGGCAGAGAATTCCGAGAATTCTTTTGCGCGCAGGACGTTTTGGCCCAGGTTTGTCCCCGAGTGTTGGTGAGAGGCCCGGTGAAGCCTGGCACTGTTGACTGTTGGGGCCTAGCAGCAGCAGCAGCCTACCCAGACCCACCGACCCGGCTTAGGCCTTGTCTTTTTGTTTTGGAGAAGAACAGTGAGTCTCTGTGCCCTGTTAGGGGGATGACTGCTTTTCCTCACAACTGCCCTTTGAATTATAAAAAGCTTATTTCCATTAAACACACATACATGCCGCCCATGTCCATGTGCAAGCAACGGACATCTGAGGTCAATCTGAGCTCTCCCTGAGCTCAACATGAATCTGAATCTGAATTTAGGCCTCCGGGAGGCTTCTGGTTCATGAACATGAAATACAAACCCTTTTTTTCTCTTTTTATTTAACGGCCAAATATAAGAAGAGCCTGAGCCTGCTCATGGAGATCACTTTGTGAGTGCCTCCCTCTGTGAAACACACTTATTTTTTGAGAGATTAAAAAGCATGTTGTTGAGTTACTGGGTGTAATCACCAGGTGATACTGGGTCAGATGTGCTTATACTTCTGCTGGTCGTAGTTCTATTAAGTTACAGATAAAAGAGGCTCTTGTGATTTTGCTGAAGACAAGTGTGATCCAATCCGATTTCTCTGTTTATGAGAAGTCACCCGGTGTCGTGACAGAACCCGGAGTGACCTTGCAGCCATGTTGTGCCCCCCCCCCCCCCGTTACTCAAATGCAAAATGGTAGGCAGATTTATTCATCTTGTTTTCTGTGTACGGCGTCAGCGGTCAAGCCGTGTGCTCACCTCGGTGGCTCTGGCTAAGTTCAGTGAACATTGGCGATGGTACACTGAGGCTGTTGGATAAGAATGATGTTCTAATTTACCATACCGCGGCAGCCATCGTAGCAATCCTTAATCATGATGTAATGCTGCCTTTTGTGACTTTATCAATGCAGTGTTTTGTCAAATTGTATAGAATTGAGCTTATTTTCGGTGCTCTAACGCCATGCTACCAGACCATTCAAGACACGTTTTGACTAATAGAACTCAAAAATAACTCAAAAGTGCAGCCGTAACTACTTGTTGCATGTCCTCAAAGTCCGATTGCTATGATGGCTCCGGCCACTTCTCCCTCCGGCCTTTAAGGGGGAGATTATTCATGTTGTTGACTGCATTCAAAACAGCTGCATGTACACGAGAGACAATGGCAAACGTCCACTATTACCGAGCTAAAACAGACTGGACTTCCGGAAAACCAAATGTGCTCTGTTTCTGGTTTCAGTGTTGTATTCTCTCATTGGTTCCTGGCTGACCACCCAGCCAATCGCAGCCGCTGGTCAAAGCCAAGCAGCGTGTGACTCATCACAAACCCGCGGACAGTGGAGCTCATTCTGCACGTCTTCTTTTTATGCTCACGCACCGATTAGCAGGGTCCATCGTGTTTGCAGACTGTACAGGCTGCTGTTGTTACAGAGACAGGCTTTCAACGTTTTCGCAGACGTTGGGAACTCGATCGTGGATTTTAAAGGGTGGGGTCAATGCACAATGAACATATCCCATGTCACCGTTTGGTCTAAGTCCCTTTACCATCCCCATATGAGATAATATGTATGTATCTTTCAAAAATATTTTATCTGTGGTGTGTGTGTGTGTGTGTGTGTGTATATATATGTATATATATACATATATATGCATATATATATGGTTTGTTATATATGATGCTCCTCCTTTCAGAAAAATATAACATGTATACAGGAAAAACATATTGCTGTTTATTTCCTTTGTATTTTATACTTACAGAAAGCATTGAATAAAAATGGATAAATACTTGCACTTTAGATATATTAAGAAAAATAAAAATTCTGCATATTATTTTTGATAGGGATCTCACATTCAAAGAGTATAAATTAAAGGCTTTGTGACTATTGCTGGACAGAGATGTATTGAGTTCTACTTATTGATTATATTTTGTCTGTGTGTCAGAAGGTTTACTAAAGTAAGTTGCATGATAAAGTAGTGCTACACCGATAGTGTTCTTTTTTTAGTTGGTAAAAATTGTCTGAAAACTGTGATAACAACCCTCTTGTGTCATGATTATGCTCTCCTAATCCCTCCTAGAATATTTCTTACTGAAATATGGCCTTTCCTGACTACATGACGATGGTGCTTACTTTGGCTTTGACATCAAGCTCATCCTATACATCTCAGAACATAACTCACGTCCTTACACTTCATTACTTTCTTTTATGTACTATCACTACCTTATTAAATTTCTGTTGATGGCAAAAAAAAAGAAGTGTGCTGTTTTGTACATTGCTGTTTGTTTTAATGTTGGGGGAGCCTTGTTGTCTGAAAAATGACTAATCGCGCAATAAAAGGTCATTCCACATGTCTCTGTCTCTGCACAATTGTCTCAACTCTACAGAAAACAGTTCATTATAAACTTTTGAAATTTCCATCATCCGTTGAGCAAATATTGTCAAATTTTAATTATTCCTATCCGCATGCTAATAATCACTATTTCACTATTTAGATACATATAGTATACATCACATGCATGGGATTCTAATTACTGAAATCATTGAAATCTTTTGAGGAGTTGTATGCAGTTCAGCCGTCCTTGGAAAGCTTTTCTATGAACACAACTACACAAACACAATGAAGGAGCAGTGGATGGGTTCAGAGATTTTGAACGGCGCTCCAGACGTCTGCTTTCGACTTCCACGTGGATATTTGAGGTAAGAGCAGCAGATTGTTGCCACAGCGGGGAAGAGGGCCTGCTGCTGACAGGATTAACCAAACTCCCTTCATATTTCACTCTATTGTGTGGCATGTAATACATTTTTGTTTCACTCTAAATTAAGTCTTCACGAATGACATATTTCTCAGCCAGCTGAGGATTTTATTTTAGGCTGAAGGACGTCCCCAAAAGCAATACAAACAGAGTCAGTTTCAGTCAGTGGCCCAGTTTATCTGGGCTAACTTGGCCCCACTTGACCCAGGTTTAGCCTAGATGTGGATGTGCAGTGTGACTCACAGCTACTAGCCCTAAGCTACATGGGCTACATGGGCCACATGGGCTACATAGCCATCATTACACAAGACTAAGCTACATGGGCTACATGGGCTACATAGCCATCATTACACAAGACTAAGCTACATGGGCTACATGGGCTACATAGCCATCATTACACAAGACTAAGCTACATGGGCTACATGGGCTACATAGCCATCATTACACAAGACTACGCTACATGGGCTACATGGGCTACATAGCCATCATTACACAAGACTACGCTACATGGGCTACATGGGCTACATAGCCATCATTACACAAGACTAAGCTACATGGGCTACATGGGCTACATAGCCATCATTACACAAGACTGCATGATGTTTATCTTCTCGAATGACTCTATTTAAGTCCCGCTTCACGCTGGCAGTTTTAAGGATAATGAGGGGATAACTGAGCAAACTCGAGGCCTGTAGCCGCGCCATCGGTGCTTGGCTGAAGTTGGGGCCACTTGGAGAGTTAGTGGCAACCGGCAATGTGAGGAATGGTGAAAAATGGAACAAAGCATTCATATAGTCACCATAACATAATTGGATAATTTATACATTAAACACTAATTGATAATCAGAAAAGCTTCAAGCAGTGACTTGTCCGACACATAACCAGAGGATATCATAGTGGTCTCTTTCATTTGAATGGGCCAGTCCTTCTCTGCTGAGGTGTCTGGGCTTTTTGCAGTGATCTGGTTCACATCTAACTGATGCAATTACAGTCTCAGGGTAGCTGGATAACGGTATATTAGATTTGAGTACAGTTTGGCCGTATTTATTGGCTCAGAGTTTGTGTTCTGTTTTAACCTTTTAAAGTTAAAGGTGCCTTAAACTTTTAAAGACAGCGCCGGCCACACAAACATGTTGATGAGTCCACATCATCAACAGTATTTATTTAACACACAATAATGTTGGTGAACTAGCTTACAATGTTTTGGTATCCAAGGGAAAGTATGGAAGGTATGTCATAGTGGGAGAATCATGGTGTTACTGATTGATCAATTAGCATCACGTTTCATGGTAACTATCTTACACTAATAAGCTTACACTCATTCAGTGACAATGGCTAAACATTATAGAGGCCTTTTATTAGCAGCATCACATGGTAACACCTGTGGTTTTCTTAAGGATGAAGTTAACTTTATATAGAGTTTCTTCTTTATGTTGTTCAGTGATATAAAATGACGGCAATGACGCCTTGGGGTTCAAGTAAGGAACCAGCTAGCCCAGCATTGAACAGGTGTACTATGCAGCAGAGCTGAGATAGAGAAAGAAAGATATATATCTTAGTTATTTTAGCTGGTCTGCCAGAAAATAAGTATTATTGCCTGAGAGCCTCCCCTGCTGCCCCTCCTTCCTCTTCAGGTGTGGGACCTTAAAGCCCACTCCGGACACTACCTTCCCGTGCTTCACCAGTTCTCCAAGCACCACCACCTCGCGCGCCTTCTCCACGCTGTCCACGAAGATGACCACCGCGTGCAGCGGACTTCGCGCTACCGTGACCCACCAACCGACCCCCCCCCCCCACGGAAGAAACAAAACACACAAGACACCACACGTTCACACGTCCGAAAATAAACGAAATAACAGATAGAAAACACCTAAAAACAATTCACCTCGCGCTCCGTTCACTCAGAGAGACGCTGGTGGAAGAAACGATCGGAAAATGAAAATCTGCAACCGAAAAAAATAAATAAAAATGAAGAAAAAAGTATTTTATTAAAAAAATGAAAGGACTGAGTCAAAACTATATTCAACCCCAAAATACATTTTGTCCACTTATTTTTATTTTTAATACATGTATTGTATATCGTATTTTTAAATGTGCGAGACACTTAAACTTCCACGTTGACATTTGTTTTTTAATTGATCAAAACCTTTGGCCTGTATTGGCTTCCATAGGTTTTATTCTACAACAGTTTTTAAAAATCACCGACTGTCAAAACGCTTCTTTTACTTGAAGTTAATGCTTTATGGCGTAAATCATGGCAATAATGATTTATTAGAATAATTAAGTAGAATAATTCTTCAAGGATGACCGATACCAGAGGCCATTCCCTACTTAGGGTGAACACATGTGTCTCAGGTTAATAGGTTTTGAATTTGAGTACTGTGCCACCTTTCAAATGTAACTCTGCACTGCAGGCTAAACACACCAGGGAGTGCATTAACAAATGTTGTGTAGTGCTGAACAAAATGTGCTGGCGTTATTGTATAATGTATATAATTAAAATACACATCATGTCAAGTTTTCTAACCAGCTTTTTGTTAGTCACAGGAAACAATAAAAAATAAATCACACGCACAAACATCTGTATAAAAGCTTACTTTATGAAGCACAGACTAAATATTCAGTAGATATGTTCTTTACATAGTATAAGCATCCTGTCAAAAAACAGTTCCGATATACAAACAAAACAAACAAAAAGACAGATCCAATGCTGACATCAAGGTGCCAAAGCTGTCATTTTTTAAATAAAACATAACAATCAACTATTTACTTTTTTGTTGCCACGATCCTATTGAACAGCACAGGCCTACCCTAAAACATTGGGAACCAATGGTTAGCACAACAGCCAAAGTGACTATAAGTCTATCTGTAAGAAAGCAGTTCTTCGTCATGACAACACAGCGTTATAAAACAGTACTTCCTCTCTGAAAACACAGCTCCACTTTTGGCATTTTGGTCTGTACAGGGATGCAGGAGTCCAGCTGTGGTTCCAGGTCTCCAGCCAAGTCCCCAAACGGGATCTGAGAACCCGTTTGCCACTATTTATTTGATACAACAGAGGCGTGTCCAGAGCCAAAGATGCTGTCCATGTCCACAGCTCTGGTTCTGTTGGCGTGCGGGGTCGCTAAGCTCACTGATCTACAGTTGTGTCATATAAGCAAATTACCAAGAAAGAGATATGGTGTGTGTGTGTGTGTGTGTGTGGGTTTAGGATCAATTAAGGTGCTCACAAAACGGTACCGCCACTCCACCCACGCTTCCAAACGTTTCGCAGGTCCTCCCTCCCACGTGTGCTCCTGGATGAGTGGGTTGCCTGTTTTTTTTGCTGGCAGAGAAAACCAAATCAGTCTCTCCTTCTTAAGTCCTGCGGCTACACTCTCCAATCAGCTCGACTCTGTCTGACAAAGGCCTTCTTTCCCCAAATGAAAGCAAACGTCCACGACGGGCCCAAGCATGCACTATGTCAAAGTCCACTTGTTCTAAACCCTGAACTGACGGAGATTTTCTGTGTTAAAAGGAAAAGGTTCTTTGTTTTGTCTTAACACACATGAAGATGCTTTGAAGTGCCCCGCCCCTTATTATGTTGTCTCACTCAGCACAATGCCTCTGATTGGTTCTCAGACTTCATGGAAAAACCATGACCTCTCATGACCTTCCTGTTGCCCAAAGCGTCGACAACTCAACTGCAGCAACTGAAAAACAGCAAGCATTAAATGCGTACGTCTCCCACCCCCGCTTCCCTGCTCTGACCTTGACCTGCGCCTTCGGACGCCTCACACCCAATCACATCTCATGAACACGTCCACTGTGTCATTCAGTCACAAACCGTCTTCCTCCTCTGTTCGGTTCGGACTCGCTAGAAGGACGGACGGGGCGGCCGGACGCCTGTCAGTATTTAGGGTAGCGGCGGATTAAAAATCACAGACACGGACTTGTGATCTCTCTGACTGACTCTGTAATTCCCTCAACAGCTAGAGTCAAGGTGCCCCTGAGTAAGGCACTCAACCTCCAGTTCCTCTGGCGGAGCAGCTCGGTGCGCAGTTAAAAAACGCCGTCGCCGGCCAGCTCCTCCGCGCTGACAAATGTACGCCGCCGCACCGACTCTCAGACAGAAAAAAAAAAAGAGCCAGAGTGCTCAGTGGAAATAAAAGTGTGGAGGATTAAATAAATAAATAAATAATCTATACATGGCGGGGATCCATCGATCCCTCTGAGAAGTTCTTTTCAGGTGGTTTTTCGTAAACCCTGGGACAGACATGTTGTATTGTCACACACCACAACGTAGGTCCATACACACGCCTGTGGAGTGGCTGTGTGTAACGCAAACATGTGATGAGGGAGAAAAAGACAAAGGCCCGAATGCTACGGTAGTACCATCTCCTTCTGCAGGACGAGGACGGGACAGAGAAGACAGAGCCATGACCCCTCCCCCCTCTTGGTTCTCCGTCTGGCCCGCTAAACAAATACATTATGAATCACTCAAAGCTCTGCTCGTAACTAAGAACTCATTTAATCTAAAGACAACTACATCGCTTTGTCTCATTTTAACATAATACTGATGATGTTATAAATAGCGATCACAGTTGGGATCGTTCTTAATGTGCAATGGTGAAAGTTCAAAGGACCGGGATTAGGCAGGGTCACTTGTTGGGTATCAAGCACGGGCTCTTGGTCCTCTTCACCTATTGCTCAAAGACAGGAAGGTGCATTCTGGGAAGGAGAGAGACATTTCCCCTGTTTCTTGCTGTAAGTACAACAGGAGGAACGCAGGGGCCCAAAACACAAAATACTTTAACAGAAAAAGCTAGTTTGGCTTGGAGGGAAGTTGGTGCCCTCAGCTCCTCGGTGCCGGGGCGGTGCATCCGGCGGCCCTCCCGTTCAGCCCCCCCGGAGCCTGACTGATGGACGGCGAGGACTGCGTCTTGCGGATGCGGCACTCGCGGCCGGCCAGGCCCCCCTCCATGATGAGGCCCCCCATCACGCTGGCCTCGATCTTCTCGAGGTCATCGGTTTCCGCGCGGACTTTGGCCTGCAGGAGGCTGATGTACGTCTCATAGCGAGCCTTCTGCTCAGAGAGAGGGGGAGGAAAGGGAGATTAAAAGATGATGAAACAAGAGAGTAATTGCCCTTAAGCTCACCTCACTCGACCAGCTTTATTCATGCTAGCATGATAATATATTCTGTATTTGACAGAGGTTCAGTATTATTGAGCTTGGTTGAGGTTTTTAAAGGGTCGGTTTCGGGGTCGCATGGGGTACTCATCCACTGTCAGTGTTTTGCCTTCAGTAGATCTTGGTGAGACAGACAGGAACACCATCAGAGGAGCAAAGCAGTGTGCTGCGTTCAGGGGTAGCAGCGAAATTAGATTTAGAGTATTTTCACTGCTTTACGTTGCCATCAGAAAGCAATTTTCTGAGGGGAACTGAAATGAGAGCGAAACGCATCCATCCTCCATTCAAAGACATCAGACCAAAACAGGATGAATTTTACTCTCAGTTCAGTTTTCTGATGGAAAATATTCTAAATATAGTTTCACACTGCATCTACGCTGACTACCCTGTTACCTCATACAAACCCACGCCCCAATAGCCAAACCATCCCTTCAACATAAGTACAGACAGTTGAAAATATAAGCCCAGACTCCTTCAATTTTTGGAGTTCTGCTTACTGTCTTCTGGGCTGTTATTACAAAAAAATGCAAAATTATAACCAAGGTACGTTAAATATTAGATTAATATATATATATATATATATATATACAGTATATATGTATAAAAAAGCCACTGGCCATCTGTCCTGCGTAACTTGAAAACCCCCACGAAATAGACAAAATAAACAAAGAGATAAGCCGAAGCCGTCCTAAGTCTGTACCTCGTACGTGAGGTAGTGCTCTTTCAGCCGGTACTCCTCCCACTCGCGGCTTTTGGGGTCGGCTGAGGGCGAGCTTTTCCGGTGCTCCTCTAGCTCAAGGCTCATCTGCTTCAGCTTGTTCTCGTGACTCAGCAGCTGCTCCTCCTGCACCAATCACAGCCCAGACAAAAACCAGAAGACCCCCAACACAGCCAATCAGATGCAGGCGGACACAAATAGAATATGTTAAAATGCCCGACACTGTGTAGAGACTTTCAATGCAGGAAGGACTGTGCTTGCAGGCCTGATAAACCGTTATTCTGCTTGATGCAGAAAATCAAGCATAACCACATATTTACTGTGGTATTTGTCAATAATGTTTCATGTGTCAGGTGGAATAAAATAAGCCTATGGAGAGTGAGGACTGCTCTTCTTCTTAATGCGTGCCGTTCTCTGCCCGAGCGTGTGTACCTGTTTCAGTCTGGTGGATGAAGACGGCAGGATGGGTCGGCAGAATTTCTTCATGGAGCCGATGGCGGCGGGGAAGGCCGGAGCGGAGAACAGCGCCGCCACCAGGTTTATCCGGAAGATCCAAGACATCATCTCCTCCTCACTACTGGAGTGTGAGAGGGAGAGGAGGAGAGAGTAAGAGGTTGCGGAAAGGCTGAGAGAGCAGGTGAGCGCAGAGAGTGAGAACCGCTCGATTGATGTCTCTGAGCTCACCGCATCTACACAGCAGGCCGCGCAGAATGACATGAAATGAGACAAATACACACAGACAGCTTCAAACAGTTCATCATCGTCGTCATCATCATCAGCACCATCCTTCCGTTTTCCTGCAGCAGCTAATGTGTTTAGGAGATGGTCCAAACATAAAGGGCGTGAAATGGAAAATGCCATTGCATTCCTGTTTTGTTTTGTGTCGTGTAAAGAAGTCGACTCACGAGGCGTGCAGCAGAAAGACTCTCCAGTCGGAGGTTTTCAGCTTCAGCACGTTGGCTCTCTTGCTGTAGTCGGTGGCCCGAGTGGCTAAAGCGTGGTTGATCCGCACCGCGTTCTTCAGGTCCACCTCTGAAATGTCAGCGTCGGGCTTGTACTCATCCTGGGTGAGTAACGGGAAGGAAGAAATGCCAGCAAAACAAAAATTGTCGGGCTTATTTTTTTGACCACGTAAATGTTATCAATTTTCAGTCATTCTTTAGCCTGAATTTATAAAATCAACTTCCTCCTGAGGTATAGTGTTTGAGGTTGAAGCTGAACATTTCATAAGCTTATTTGTATTTAGTACATAGTCCTACCAGCAGGGGGAGACAAACACACAGTAGAGCAGCCATGCCTCATTTCCTCTCTTAATGCTCTATCCATCTTACTCCATCTCCGTTACACACACAAACACAAGCACACACACACACACACACAGAGCCGAGCAGCAAGCAGCATCCGCCACAGCAAAGACAGCAGTGGTGAATGTGTGTTTCTATGGTAACTGGGCAGAGGACGAGATGCGGTACCTTCTGGAGATACAAGATCATCCCCTTCAGTACCGCATAGAACTTCTTCCAACCGCGCCGACCCCTCGGGGCTTGAAGAGGCAAAAGGGAAGAAATTAAAAAACTTTTCTGCCATGTTGTTTGACGGAAATGTGTTAGGATGTCTTCCATTGAGGTCAAGTGTGTGCGTATGTGTGTACGTGTGTGTGTGTGTGTGTTTGGACAATCCCTCACTGCGTTTGCCGTCCATGTCAGCGTGGCTCTTGCGGGTCAGCACTCCATGTTTGTAGGTGACGGCGTTCAAGAGAACGGGAATGGCGATGAAGGGGTTACTGCCGTCCGTTACCCTGGCAACGCGCTTACTCCCGCCCTCGCACTGCTCCTCCACCAGCTCTGACAGACTCTTCCTCAGCTCTTCCTCCTCACTGCACACACAAATGCCCATTCAGATAAACCCGAGCAGCACACAGTCAAGTGTGCTTACTTCTACAAAACTTGCATACCCCAAATACTTTTCCTTTTGATGAACACAAAATGTGTACTCACACTGCCCACTCCAACTTCTCATTCTTGATGGAGTTATACAAGACCTGTGTAGACGAAGCAATAAAGCAGAAAAAAAAACATTTTCTTCAACTTACAGGTTCAGAAATGTGAAAACATGCTTCAGCTCTGTGGCAAACATAGAGATGAAGGTGCCGGGTGTTGTGTGTGTACTTTCAAGCCACCTGTACCTTTAATAACTCTTTAGGGTAGTCTTTGCCGTTGTTAAGTCCATCCAGATTACTGATGAACTGTTGGCAAGACATCTTCTTCCCGATGTTCTGAGGAGAGGTAAACAAACAGACACAAGGGTCATGTCATTTCCATTTTTGTGGAGGTTCGATTTGTCAACCTGCAGCTCGGCCCGGAGTGTTATTTGTGTAACCAAACACAGGGTGGCAGTGTTATGCTGCGGGTTCTTCTAGTGACGAGAAGGTTCCACCTCTACCACAGCTTATGGAGCATTACCGTGCATTTCCTCATGATTTAATCTCTAATCACAAAGCATCACTAGAGAATGAAAGACGGGGAGGTGTTTGTGCATCACTAACCCTTCCTGCCTGGATGAAGCCTGTAACTAAAGCTGCACTCACTCACTGCTGTTACAAAACAATCCTCGGCTTATTATTCACATTTTCCTTTGAGGAGGCCACGTGGCGGACAAGACAACCAGGCTCCCTTTTCCTAGGAAATGTTCAAAAAAAATACCCAGAACACTCTGTGATAATAGATGTAACGTGCGTCACAGAATGTTTCCTACGCTCCATTTATTCACAAATTTCCAGCTAATATGTGACAAGGTGTAGAGCCACAACCCAACCGATTGCTGCTCAGTTCACTAACAACTTATATTTTTATGCAAATACAATACATGCAATCTTATGTTCTAAAATGCACTCAGCTGTATTTACCATATTGTGATTTTTGATGGTGCAGATCGATGGCATTTCTCATTGCATTCATGATGTCTAAAGACAGCTAGTGACCATTTTGCTTTGGTTTAACCACATGTGATGTCTGAGCAACTCCAATTTAAAATGAACACACCACTATTTGTGCGTCTTTTATTATGAGCCCAATATTGAAATCATAATTTGAGTCCGGTTGCACGGCGTTAGTACGATAAACATACTCACCACCTGAGGGGGCGAACAGAGACCAAGGGGCCGCATGTGGTTAGCAGGGGATAGAAGGGGAGGAAAAGGAAATATGTTTCAGTCACTTCACTCAAGGAGAGGGACATTCACTGAAAGCACCACTAGCAGCGACTGGAGTCGAGCAGGACGGGTGGCGGGTCGGCCAGGCACGGGGTCGTGCCGTGCTCCAGTTTACAAAAGGAACGGACGAGGGCCGCGCGAGGAGAGAAGACTGGCAGAAACGGGTCAGAATGTAGGCCGCGGAAAGAGAGCGGCGAGATGAGGGAGCGGAGCCAACGGGAGACGGGGGCGATGATGCGAGTGGAGACGCGCCAACGCTGACGCAGAACCGTCTTAATGCTCAGACAGACTAGAGGAGCGGCCGCCCTGAAGTAGGACGGAGAACTGGAGTACATACATGTCCGTGCAGATCGGTGTTGAGCAGCATGAGGGCGCAGGTTAATGTGTGGGCTCCATCTGCAACGGGATGACACACAAGGTCGAGGTCAGCTAAAGGCCAGCGCCTTTTACCAGAGTGTGCAGACAGGAAATCACACACACACACAGACACACACATCTGCACAGCTGCACAAACACTCTGTCATCAGTATTGTCACTGCGGAGTGTGAACATGTGGCATTTAACGACTATTTGTGTAACTGGGATCCATCCGCAGAACCAAATCAATTCAGTGCAGCCAGGTTTTGTACAGCCTGTTATATTGATGCCCCATTTCGCCCCCACCCCCACCCCGTACCGTCGTGGTCATCGTCATGGTCCCCGGCGTCCTCCTCGCGGCTCTGGCCCTCGGTGTTAAGTGTCCGCGGGTTGCAGTGGCAGAAGCGTCGGGAGAAATGCACGAGGATCCTCTCTCGCTCCTGGGTCTCTCCCATTAGGGGGAAGGCCTTCAAGAAGCTCCTGTCGCACACAAAACACCACGGGGTCAAAAGGAGGTCAGATGGAACCGCAGCGGGATTTCATCACTTCTGGCAGCGTAGGAGACCGAATCAAAGATTTTCATTTGAGAAGAACTGGAACAGCTGCTTTTGAAGACAAAATTGCTCCTATTTTGAAATGAGAAAGTATTGAGAGATAGTATTACGATTCAGTTAAAAACAAATGGAGAAAACTAATCTTCATTAAACCATTTACATTGAAGAAACTTCCACAATATTTCCCTTCTCTTCTATAATGAGCTGACTTTAGTGTGAAGACATGGGTCTAATTTATGAAATTTATGAAAGGTAAAGATCTGCCAGGTGAGGTGACGGAGGAGGTGAGGTGACGTCACCGCGGTAACTCCTCCGCTCCAGTGAACACATTGGATGTTCACAGTTGGTCTGGTTACAGTGAGGCTGAATCTGTCCTTATGGAATAAACAACAAATAATAACGTTGTGTTCACTGCAGACACAAAACTAAGACTGTAGCTGGTGATATCGAAACACCACCAACACCTGAGGAGAGCACAACGGCACTAATTAAATATGAAAAGTTGGTTCACATCTTTAACAATTAAAATGTACTGATAGTTAAAAGCACCAATAACACTGCTGGTTTGGCTGTCTGTGATATAGAAGTGAAAACTAACTGGTATGGAGTGAAATGAAATGTGAGGCACCATAAAGCAGTAATTATGCCTCTCACATTACATAAGAGTTATCAGAGTTTCCTTCACATTGTTATTTGATTCAATAGACGACATCATTTACGAAGGGAGGTGGCGTTTTGTACTTAAATGTTATAAAGTTATAAATGAGACCCCCGATGAGGAAAATCATAACAAATCCGAGTTTCAAAAAGGGGAATGAATACAAGACTTTTACATTGCTAATCTGGCCCAGTCAGAAGTGCACATATTAGAGGCCCTCTCCGCTTGGTGGGCTGAAAGCAGCAGTTTGAGGCAACAACGTGTCAGGTACAAAGCGCCGATGAACTCCACCGCTGTCAGCCGCTGTGGCCCGATGCGCCCGAACACGCGACAGCTCGAGCAGCACAAAGCTAACGCCCTGCGACGGGGGCGGGCTACCGCGTGCGCCCCCCTGCGTCATGTGTTACCTTAGGGCTCGGTCCAGCGACAGGCCGGAGAAATTGAAGAAGCTCAGGTACTCCGACGCCACCAGCTGGCTGAACTCGTTGCTGCGGGGGAGACAGGAGGAGAGTCAACGTGGGGGGGTGGGGGGGCTGCTCTCCTGGTAATGTCGCATGAAAAATGAAGTAAGCTTGAGAAGATGTGTTTGCATAGGAGTTACTTGTCACATCCTTTGTCACATCTGTGTCTCGTCCACCCTCTGGACATATGCAACCCAGTAAGCATTGTCTCTTGTCTTGTCGGTTGATTTATCAGTCATCTTGTGCGCACATGTGCTACTGTGTGTGTGTGTGTGTGTGTGTGAGTGGGTGTCAGTCGCGTGTTTGCCGGCTCACTTCTTGCCCAGGTGTCTGGCCACATCGCAGCGCTTGAAGCCCTCGAGGTGATAGAGGCGCTTGGCCAGCCTCTTGGCGGCCTCGCAGTCGGCTCGGCAGCCATTGGCCAGCGTGTCGGTGCTGCCGCGCTCCAGGCGCTCCAGACTGCCCAAATCACACTCCTCGGAGTCAGACAGCACGTCTGTGAGGTTGGCATCGCTGTTGGAGAGAGCATACACACACACACACACACACACACACACAAGCAGGTGCCCAGGTTAATGAATGGAGCACATGACCGCTGTTGCAACGCCACTTTGCTTAAAATCAGACGGAGGAAATGAAAATATCAATTACGCAAACATATGCGCATATGGAGCAAAAGTCAAATGAGGTTTAAAGGACGTGTGTCACTTAATGTCCTGCTTTAATGCAGTGAATCCGAAGGTTGATCAGAAGGCCAATGGAGCTTTCACCTGTCCCAATCCCTTCTAAAGGCGCTCCACCAATTAAGGTGCTATAATATACAAATATACTACTCTACTCTTCTTTTTACAAGGCCAGGAAAATATATATATATATATATATATTCAAATGCTAAATGAATGCAGCACTTTTAGATTGCTAATGGAGACTGGATGAGTACACGATGAAGTTCATCTTCACCTGCAGGAGTATTTTAAGCTCTCAAACAGTCAAGACCCAAATAGGTAGCTTTCATTGTCAAGTAACGGCATATTCTTAAAAACCATATTCCCTATTGGAAGCCAAAATGACGGGATTACATCAGATGTCATTTAGCTGACGCTTTTATCCAAAGCGACTTACAATAAGTGCATTTCAACCATAGGGATACAAACTCGAAAGTGAATAAATAAATAAGCAGATTTACAAATTGCTATAGATAAGAGCCATTATAAGTACAATTCAGTTGGGATGTAGGGTTTGACCATGTCCTGGATGTAGACTGGACCCGATCGATTAACAGCATGGGAAGGTTAAAGACCAGTCGAGCTGCTGCATTCTGGGATCCACTTTGACGCCATAGAACGGTATCGTCTCAAATTGAAGTTCACCGAAATGTTAAAACACCGCGCTTGAGCCAAAATGACGAATTATGAATTATGTTGTTAGAGGCAATAACAGCGGACCCAGCTAACAGCCGGCATCACATGACGGCCGCCACTGCCGACCAGGAAGCAGCGTGTTGCTCGGGGACTCGGCTTGATGCACTGATCAGGGACTCCCCCTCTGCACAAGTGTTCGCACCGTGCTGTCAATCAGTGGCCTGCGCTGTGTACTGTGCTCAACTCCACAGTCCATCAGTGAGGAGCTAATTGTGTCATTTTTTATAGTTCTTTAAGCGCAACCTGCCCACGCTTCGGTTTCAATCACAAGTTAAAACAACACAACAGACCTCCACGCGTAACAGCACAACATCCAATTTCATCAAAGTTAAAAAGGAGCAAACATAAATCTCACTCTATACTTTGATCAAATCAAATGTGCAAAAGAAGTTGCATATTTTTTTGGTTTTAATTCTAGAAATAAGAGACTGGAAACACTCATCTCCATAAATGGCATCTCCTCATTTCCTGTCTGGGTGTGCGTGGCCCCGTCAGCGATTTCATGCAGATGATTCAGATGTTTTTTTGCATAATCAGATCAACCCAATTGCATTATCCTCACAAATTCAATACATTACGCGCTGATGTCGTAAGGGATTTGCTGGTTGCCGCGGTTACTGCGGAAGCCGAATGTCCTGTGCTCGTAAAGGGATTGCGGACTATCCTACGGCTTTCTACCACGAGCTTGTGTTGTGTGCGAACGAGGGGACACATAAACACAAACAACAACCAGTCCGCTGCCCTTGCGCGCTCAAAGGCTGACTACACCCCAAGCAAGGTCACACTGTATCGACTGATTCATTAGGCCCGTAGTATCACTCTTCATCTGGCCTCTGACCGTAGACCACTTTGCCTCGGGAGACACTACAAGGAGCCACGGCCCCGGGTGACACCAGCTACCAGGGTCACACTAGCCCTCCACCACGAGGAGGCGGGTCAGGCAAACTCGCCCACCGGATCTCGGCGGAGCATCGCATGCATGACAGCGAGATTGCAGATACAGTCGGATGGGAGCGGCTTCATTTGAAGGGTGCCTGGGCCCCCCCTTAGGGACAGGGTGGGGAGTTTGTGTACCCAGACGGAGTAAAAGCTGCTGTAGAAGGAGCCGGTCGAGGTGGTTCGGCCATGTGATTACAAGGCTTCCTGTACGGGTCCCTCAGGAGGGATTCAGAGGACATCTGGGCAGAATCTTCCCAGAGGTCTACGTACCCCACCTAGCCTGGGAAAGTCCCAGGACCCCCCCCCCCCCCCCCCCCCGTCTCCCCCCCGGCCATTTTGGAGATGGACGAGCAGAAAAAGAATGAAGATAAAAGATGTACACACACACACTCACAAATAGGGACAAAACATAAGAATGAGTCTGGAGTGAGCTGTCAAAACAATATCCAGCCCGGTGCTTGCAATGAAATTGCTTTGGCTTGTCTGGCCGTATTAATTCACTCGACTCAGAGGGACCTCATAAATCATTCAAAGCTCATTTCAGTCACGGGGCCAAAATGATGACGGGCTCCCCCGATTCACTGAGGTCTGGCACACACACACACACACACACAGACACTACCTCAAGTGTCGCATATCTAGTGCAGACCTTTTTGCGGCGGAATACTTAGCGTCATCGAGGGCCAAGTGGCACACAGTAAACCACCTAAAAGGCCCAAATCGGTTTCCCCAGGCCGCATATTCATCCTGTGTGAACGCCGCACAGGATGACTGTGTCGGAGGAAGAGAGCATGACGCTGCACGCCAGTGACTCACATGCTGATCTACACCGCCCCAAACCCACACCCAGAGGTGTGCCTGGAGGTGTACGCACGCGTGTGTGTGTGTGTTTGCGGGGGAGAAGGCGGGAACATTTTTTTGTTAACGCCATCACCCATAATGATATCATCTATTATGGGGAAAAACTGGATTATGAAAGTCCACAGACTTTTCTTTCATTTTCACATCACTCTGATGGACGGCTAACGTTCAGGGAACGCACGCACATATTGTGTGTGTTGTTGCATGTGTAATAGTCATGTCATCTGCTAAGGGGTTGTTGATTTCAGCAAAACATGTTGTTGCAGTATTGGACTCGTGAATGCAACAAAGACACCTCAAAACAATGAGACAATGTGACATCAATCCTGCTACAGCACTGGACAATTTTGTTTTTCACACTGCTATTCACACTTTGGGTTTATCAACTGAGGGCATGCGGAGTAACAAGTTGCTGTCATTGACTTTTTTAAAGTAGAAATCAGACCTTCATATAACAGTTTGAAGCAAAATAGGCATCCTTCAAGTGGACAGTGGCTGCAGATATTTATTTAATAATTCAGTTAGAGCAGAACTGATTTTTGCAATTGATTATTCATTCCTGCCGCTTACATTTGTCATGCTGTTTTATTCATTTAAGGGTTCCCACCTCATCCTCAACATCCCCATGTATCCATAGCAACATCAGAAGCCCCATATCTCTTGCATGCTATTTAAAATGATAATTCCTGGTGAATATCAAATGTTAATTTATGCTAAACTCCCCAAAAATGTTTAAATCCTCCACATTCATTAGAAGGCACTTAAAGCCCCTGAAGGAACTATTTGAGATTAAAAAATAATAATTAAAAACGTTTTAATCCTTTTTATGCCAATGTTAGTATCATAGAAAACTCCCTACAGAAAGACCGAGGAGACACATTTTGCCACGCAGCATAATGTAAACGTTCCCACCCATTCGGACTTTACAACTTGAATCCGCTCTATCATCTCCAGAAACATCAAACTTACAGCAGTTGCAGCAGAAAGTCGAAGTGAACATCGTACTCCTCCTTCCACATCGTCCCTCGGAAATGTGCAAATCAGCGTTTAACGGCGCGCGGAGGTCCGACCGCCTCATCGCCCGCTGCTCCGTGAGATCCGCATCGGCCCGCGACTGCTATTCGACTCCTGATCAGATTTCTTCAAAAAGCGGAAGTCTGCTCACAGATAATTACAGCTCACTCGGGGCGACGCAGTCGACCGTAGCGTTGCTTCAACCATAGTGTCAACACACGAGGAATGTGTGTGTTTGGGGCTTCTCCCCCCTGAAAGTTAGTTGGCTCGTCTGGAGGCTCCGCGGAGGAGAGGATGTTGGGGGCGGAGCCAACGAGCGGAGCGTCTTTTCCTGATGAGTTAACACCGTTCCTAGTGGTGACGGGACAATGGCCTTCTATGTGTGTGTGTGTGTGGGGGGGGGGGGGGGGGGGGCTTCCTCTGAGCAGACCGGTTCGATACTGTCCCCTGTGTGGACTCGCTTGTGTGGGGCCTTCGCTGTGTGTGGTTATTTCGGTACATTCCTCGAGTGGATTGCTTCAATATGGCTCAGAGATGCCACGTGCTGTGGAACAGAGTGGTGAACTCGGCTCACCACTGATCTGGCCCAAAATAAAATACTTGGGGATGTAACATGAGGATGGCAGACTAGGTGTTGAGCTGAAACACTGATGTCTTTAGTTAAAGAGCCATAACTTTACTTTATCAAGGTCACTGATTGGAACCCTGTGCAAACCTTTTAATCCCCTGCAAATAATGTAGAGTGATACCAGGGTACGCAGACACACCCGATGATCTCCTAACGCACACAGGTTTTCATAAGACACACTGACACATCCCTGCATGCTAGCCTCTCTCCGTCTGAATCCCTCCTTCCTCTTTCTCATCTGGTGGAAAGAAGAACAGCAGAAAAATCCGAGGACACAGAGGCAGCTGTGGGGTCGAAGGTGAAAGATGTTGGGGATGAGATGGAAGATGCGAATGGAGATGAAACCCTGGAGGAAGCTAGTTCTGTACAGACTGCACAGCCCTCCACAAGATTCATTTCAACCGGGGTCTGCGCATTATTAGGCACAGACAACAAAGTGTACCTTTGCTTGACGACCCCGAGGATGCTGAAGTGCACTCAGCACTTGGTCCGAGCGCACCCCGATGAATACTAATGACACAGCAGTTGTCCACGCAGCCAACGACTAGGACTCATGAGTAAACCACACCTGGTTTATTGACCCGTTGTAGCCCAGATGTGAGGTTCTAATGGCAGCCAGCGCATGGAAGAAACCGGTTAAGTATTTGGAGTGATTGCCCACAGATTGCTAGTTAGCGCTCTAACCAGGGGCGGACGGTGTATAGGGGCGATTTGGGCACCGCCCCACCAACTGGAATAAAGAGGGGGAGGGGGGGGGGGTGGGGGTTTCAACAAATTCTATCACAGCAAAAGTAGTTTTCAGTGTTCTAGACATATTATCTGTCATTGTCCAATCAGATTCGTCAGATTCAGGTCACGTTTGAAATGGTCGCGCGAGTCCCGCCTCTCGGGGGCCAATTCATTGACGTGGAAAATTGCCCAAGCATTCTCCCGTTGACTCTCATGTTAAAACTTTTTTTTTCTAAAATCGAGCCTTCAATGCATTTTCAATGAGGATTTGGGGCTCGCACTTACGCGCTTGCGTCATACGTAACTGAGCAAAGAGAGCGAAGGGGTGGGCTTAATTCTACAAGGCAAATAAATTAAGTTAAAACTTTTTCCTTGGCCCCATTTGCCTTTGTAAGAAAATGTTCTATTTTGTGTTTATTATTTTGTCAGAATGCACCAGAATGCTTCGTTTGTATGTGGAAAAAAAAATCTTTATTTAGCCCTTCCCTACAATAAAATTTACCAGCCGCCACTGGGTCTAACATATTTGGCCTATAAAAATTGGTCGTTATCTTGCGCTCCACCATCAGTGAGCCAATCTCAAAGAGCAACTCAGGCAGTATGTGCTCCATCTGGCGTCTTAAGCACCAAATAACTCAAAACAGAAAACAGGGCTATGTGTGTTTTGTAGAAAAAGGCTTTTGACTGCGTCGAGCATGTTTTCAACGGGCAATGGGTTTCAACTGGGCTTTCCCTTGTCACAAATCAGTTTGGAATTTTCATGGGTAAAATATCAATGCATTTTGGGGTCCTCAGAATGGCTCCTTTGCAGACAATGTGTTCCTTTTGGCCTCATCAGACCGGCTCAGGCACGCGCCGTGCAGGTTTGCTGCGGAGTGGGAAGCTGTTGGGATGAGAGTGTGTACCTCCAAGTCTCAGGGGGGTAGAGTCTAATATCATGAGCCAATATTTCAGGTTACCATAGGATCTCTGTTGGGAGCTCCTGAGGGAGCTCTGCTCTCTGGTTCAGGCTTCTGATCGGAATGCCTTCTGTTGGATGATGTTTCAGGGAAACCACTGAATAGTTATTGCATCGGGGGAACACACACGTGGATGACCTGGGTTAGCATGCTACCCGACCCCGGGTAAAGGGTCGGAAAGTAGACGTGTGGATGAAAATGTGTGTAATTGGGATATCATCAACCAGGATTGATGTTAAGATGAAGATCAACAGACGATATGATATATTTTATAGTAAGGTTATAAAGATGAACCATTTAAATAACAATTACATAAGGACAACTGCAGTTATTTTAAAATGTTTTAGGTCAGTATTAGGATTAGTAAGTCTCTTTGTGTCATTTACAAGACTGCAATAAGTTAACCATTGTCAAGAAAACTTATTTCCAAAATTGTTTATAGCAATAAAGGCAATTAAAAAACAAACACTCCTATCAACAAGACCCTAAGAAACAGAAAGACCCCATACCAATGTCCCCCCAACCCTCAGGGATTTACTGAGGTCACCTGATAAATGGTTAAGTGTTAGAGTCTGAAATGGTGTAAACACAAATTGGACTGCACTTTGCCACAGCATATCACGTCACTATGGCAACAAAAAAAAGATGATGTAAACTATGAGTATTTATTTGATACACTCCCTGATGTGAAATTCTTCCAGGCTCTATCCTCAAGAGGACATTTCAGACTTCTCAGCAGCAGACAAAGAACAACAAGGACTTCTCTCAGCTTGGTGAGACTAACTGAGCTCAGGTGTTGAGCTCTTTTTGTTGAACCACTGAACGGCTTCATCCCACAACAAACAGGGGGACAACTTAAAATCAGCCACAGATTCAAAGAGAAAATGGCAAAACGAAAGAAGGACACCGATATTTTTAAGATTCTACGTCCTATTCCACTCTACACAGACAGGAAGTACCTCAGAAGAGGTGAAAAGAACCTGATTGAGCCAAAACAGTAAGACTGTGGGATGTGTCATGAAACTGAGTCGAGCTATAAATAGACGGGGGATAAATCTGTTGAGCTGAAATGATTCAGTCAGTGTCTGTGGGAAAAATACAGAATTTCTATGTAGCACTGCTTGTGTTGCAAAAGTGTGTACACATACACTTAAGTCTGCATGTCTGACTGTGTGTGTGTGTGTGTGTGTCCATATCACTGCCTGACTGAGAGCCAGGAAAGGATAATCTGCAGGATGTTTCAGCCGCACTATAGAACCACGCCAAGAAAGATGTGTGTGTGTGTGTTTATGTGTGTGTGTATGTTTTTGTGTGCAAGTGAGAAAGATTCCGGGTGCAAAATAAATGAAAGCTCTGAGTGAGCAGCATGCACGAGCATTATGAACATTTCTGTCTTTTATTTTCCTGCGTGCACTCCGTGGTGTGTATGAAGGAGATTAGTTTTAGCGTCTCTGATATGGAAACAACTGCGCGTGGCTTTTATCTGCCCTGCTCGGGCTTAGATCTAGTGGGCTCGCAAACCTCAGGGATGAACACACACTCAGTAGCACGTTTCCCGAACAGACACACACACACACACACACACACACACACACACACACATATATATGGATGCTAATGCTCAGACGGAGATGGTGCACACGTGTTTGAAAAAGTGTGCATGAGTGAACAGAAAGCCATGTTGTACGCCTTTTTGAATATCACTCTGTGCCGTAATGTGACTCCGTGCAGGATGGCCTCTAGTAGCGTATACCAGTCTCTGAAGCATTTCACTGCGTGTGTGTGTGTGTGTGCGCGTGAATGCTCCATTACGTGTTGCATTATGACAAAAGCAGCATTCAACTCGTTGCCTCCGCGGTTTATTTCTATCTGGCTCTGGATGCGAGTAAGATGCTGGACAGACACAGACAGACACACAGAGAGAGACAGAGAGAGAGAGAGAGCTGTCTCTATATATTAAGTCCAAGCTTAAACCTCAGTGATGGACCCCAAGGAGGGCACAGAGGGACACTGTGAAAGTAACCAATTGATTGATTAACGAATCAATTGACCACTTGGGATTGACAGTGCAATTTCACAAACAACCTGATGGTCCTTAACTGACGGACAGGGCCGCGGACTACGACCCTGGTGCAACACCATCACGGACTGCTTGAAAGAACACCCTTCACTCCTCGTCTCCGTGTGTTGGATGGCTTGTCTACAGCATCTGCAATGCTTGTGAACGTTTCCTACGTTCCCTCGGGCAAGCTGCCGACTCTACAACTTCATCCACTGATGTCAGTGTAATCAGCATTGAGCCGGGAGAGGATGTACGGGGGAGAGTTTGGGTCGAGGTGAGATTTAGTTGCTTGTCTCTGCCCGGGGCGTCATCAAAGCGCTGTCTGTTATGGAAGGCGAAGCCAGAATTTTGGACAGAGTCTGTGTGCGCTAAGGCTGTCAAAAACATGGAGGCAAGGCTTGAAAGCCTTCTGAATCAATTTGAATATTTTCACTCAATGAAATTCAATGAACCAGTGGTGTTTCTTTGCGCCGATCCACTACATGAAAACAAGTGAAAAGTAGAAAGTAAGAGAAAAAGTAAGACAATGACAGTTGTATTCATGAAAGGTGGCTTAGATCTGTGTAAAACTGATTTATCACCGACTAACAAACGCTGTTGTTTGCTCGACATGTTCAGAGCTCTTCATTGACTCATATTTATATATCCAGTAAAAGTTTGTAAATCTTCAGCCAAGTTAGTGACGTCTGTTAGACGCAGATGGAAACAGATCAGCAACTAATTCATTATTGATCTCAAGAGGACGAACCGCTAGGACTTTGCCAATAAAGTTGTCACGTGCTTAAGTCAATGGTGAAATACCAGCGAAACGTACAACTTCACCGTCCGACTCAGCTGCTTTTGCTAATCAGCCAGTGTTAGCATCCTAGCATACTAGCCTAAGATTGCAAAACTGCTACTGACATGCTGACCGATTAACGTCACCATGTTAGTAGTGCCATGGTGAGCACCTTAGCATGCTAATGTTAGCATACGACTTGGCGGTTTTCTCATGCCTAGCCGAGAATGGAAAGATTATTTGAGCAGTTCTATAAACTAGCAAATTCATCTTGAGAAGGGACCGACAGGCCCATAAAACAACAAAAAAATCTGCCAAGTTCATTGACTGAATGGCTGACTTTAGCTATTGCCTTGCAGCTGCTCTGCCCTGCAGTGAAAAAGACCAGTTGTCCATGACGCCCGCAGTGCCAAAATGTGTAACAGCGCCAATTCCGTGGCTACCCACCGGGCAGAATGGAGGTGGAAATGAACAAAAGATAAGGAGAGTACTGTGGGGGAAATGGAAGAGGAGGTGGTGCACAGAAGGGAGGAGGAGGAGGATGGGAGACGGGTGAGATAGGACGGATAGAGTGCAGAAATGAATAAAGAGAGGAGCTAACAAAGAGATGGAGTGACAGAGTGAGGGAGGGAAGAAATGGATGAGATAAAACATCAGCCTTCATAGCTTGTGTAAATAATTGTTTTGTCTTGATGTGCACCCGTTTTTGAGACATTGTGAATCATAAAGCTTATTATAAAGCTTGTGAGATGTGAATTTTAAAACGATAAGCCTTTGTGCCTATTCTCTGTGAGTTGTGTGCTCTCAAGAGTCCATTTTCCAATATTAGCATTTTTAGCAGTACTACTTCAGGCTACTCCAATTGAATTGGGCTGAAAAGCAATTATTTTAAAATTGCGCTTTCTCCTTCTACAGTAGTATATTAAAACAACTGTACTTCAACTCTCACAGTAATGGCTTTTACCTCCATTGACTTGCATTGATGGGCCAATCTTCTGAATGAACGTCAACAACTTCTAGTGATGTGGTATGATAAAATAGTTACTAAAAGTGTTTTTAAAGCTTAAAAATATCCCTTTAAGATGGACTAGCAGATGTATCCACTCGAGATTTAAGTGCTTAAATGTCTGGCAAGCTGGCTAGCGCAGAGAAAAAATCTCACACACACACATACTAAGACCCTGCTGGGCAGAGGAAAGCTGAAGACGATGATGTCATGACATAAACAATAGCTCATTCAGTTTGGCGCTGGTGGTCAGGAAGCAAGAACGTGCTTAAAGGACAACATCTGTACACACAGAGAGAGAGAGAGAGAGAGAGAGAGACGACATCTTAAACCTTCAGTTCATCCTTCATCACTCATAGTGAGCTGTGAAAGCAACGGGAGAGTTAGTGAACAAATCTGGGCTGATCATGTCGGAGGTCTGAGTGCATCTAGTCGGCATTCCGGCAGGTTTGTAAATAAAACTGAGGGGGGGGGGCAGAGCTGGAGAACAACCACGGGTATTGAAAGCATGGCTGCCTACCAGTCCTAAAGTTCAGGTTACATGGCTTTTTCCCATATGGTTCCTGTTTGCACCCCCCACCCCTTCAGTGGCCCTGTCTTCCTCAACCCTCTTTACTGCTATTAAGGTAATTAAATGTAAAAGAGTACTGTGAGCTTTACTGTGGGTCCCCCACAATTCCTTGGGGTCCAGGCAAATGATGGACAGAGTGGATGAGTTAGAGTACAACATCTCTGCATTGTCATAAATATCAGCTAGGCTATTTGGGACGAAGAGAAGGATGCCTCCCTGCTGCTCGGTTCATCAATGTGATTCTTTGGACTGACAGCCCTGCACAGACCTCGTGTCATTTGGCAGCTGAGGTTATCTCTCCCTACTGTGCGAGTACGCTTCTAGCTGAATGGTCGGGGAAAACCAAGAATCCAGACCGCGATGTCCACGTCTGCGTCGTGAACTCGCTGCCTGCCTCTCGGGGGAAGGAGCTGCTTCATTTCAAATACAGCAATTCTGCTTCAACTGTCCCACTGACTTCATAAAAATGTAAAAGCTCTGCCTGAATTATTTTTAATATTGCATTTCTGTTTGCTTGGCACTGTTTGAGTAGGTTGTGCAGATGTAAGATTCACGCTGAAGTGCACAAAGTTATCCAACCATGAGCAGCAGTTTCCTTCCTCTCCCTTTACCAAAGAACATTTTATGTTGGTTAGTAGGGATTTGCTTGCTTACGTATGGACTGATTACTTCCTTTTGAACCACCAGACCCCCAACCTACCACCCCCTCACAGCTAGGTTTCCCCATGCTCACGCCACCTGCTGGTTAAGGCCAAGGTCACAGCATATTGCACTGATCTTCGGGGCAGTAGCGATGGTATACACACAAAGCCCCGCTGCCTGGGTGGAATAAAACACACACTGGAATGTGTCATCAATGACACAAACATCCAAACGACTGGGTTTCACATGCAGGTACCAGTCCAAAGATTGGACACATTTTGTCATTGTAGAGAATGCGTCCAAACTTATGCCAGGTATTGTACCTGTATGCTATCATAGTTCAAAGACATGCTTGTTCTGTGTGTAAGGCCGTTTGTACCTTCTACATGGACCATTTGATCATGGTTTTCAGAGGAAAATATTGGTCTAACTTCGTATGAGGTTGGCAAAACCCTTCGATTCGGTCACTGCTGCTTGTGGACTAAAACAGTGTTGGACCCAACTGGACGGGTAGAGCTCATAGTCAACAGCCATTTTCACCATTTGGACTTGGAGATAATCTTACATTTAATATTCATTTAATCAAATACCTTCTATAGATTTATCGATTGTAGCTTTTGAAAAATATTTACAATGTGAAATTTTAATGTATAATCATCAGAAATGCAGATAAAATGAGTGGGTGATGGCACATCATAGAACAGCTATAATAGTCTCCATGTATATATATATCATATATCACCATATTCATATAATATTCATATATTGCCCAGCCTGTAAACAGCATTGTCTAATTCAACTTCCAGTGTAAAAGGTGAAAAAACCCTAAATAACTAAGGATTGAATCGGGCCTTCCTACCTGAAGGAGTTGATCATGGCTCCACAACCCTCCGTGGCACCATGGTATCCGTTGGGGACGGCCCAGCGTCCGGCTTGGCTCAGCACAAACTCCGACCTGCTTCCTGGTATGGTGGTCCTCAGCGGGCTTCCGCCCACTCCGGCCACAGCTGCGGCTCCACGGACAGCGCTCTCCCCGGCCGTGGGGTCACTCGGGGAGTCCGGCCCGGCCTCGGCCCCTTCCAGCTCCTGAACGGTCGCCAGCTCCAGCTCCAGGGGTTCGGGGCCTTGGAACAGCGCCCTCTGCTGGATGAGCGGCGTCAGAGGCGCCTCGAAGCTCACGCAGCTGTCCGTCTCGTCCGTGAGCGACAGCACGTCTAGAGAGTCCAGGCTGCTGTAGCAGGTCCCGCCCCTCAGCAGTGCCGACTCCACGATGCGCTCGAACGTGGAGCTGAAGCCGTCTTTGTGGTCCACCCTGCCTTTCTCCCTGTCCTCCTCCTCCTCCTCCTCCTCCTCCTCCTCCTCTTGGACGTCGGCCTGCTCAACAATCTGTTCAAAGGTCGAGCTGAAACTGTCCTGGTTCTCTCTACCGTCTTCCTCATTCGGCACCTCTTCCTCCTCTTCCTCTTCCACCACTTCTGCGTCGGCCTGTTCTACGGTCGTCTCAAAGTTGGAGCTGAAAGTGTCCAACAGTGCTTGATTCGCCCCCTCATCTCCTCCCTCGTCCTCCTCCTCCGCCTCGTCCTCCTCTTGGCTCCCACCTATGCCGTTTGCCATTTTACTGTTTCAAGGTGGAGAAAGACAGAGAAAGGACAGCATGACCTTCGGGATATTACTCCAACCCACAGCAGTTTGCACAATGGGGACAAATTTCAGCTTGAATGGCCACAGTGACAATTGAAGCAAGATGAAAGATGAAAAAGCATGCTGTCCAATTGTCCACTGGGTGAATAGCTCATTCCCCCATGTCCGCCCCACCTCCTCTATTTCCTCCCTCTTATTTGTGTGAATATGAGTCCATTCAAGTGCTCTGTGTTTCTGCTGATGGAGAGAAATCGCTCATACAATTGGTTTAATCAAGGAGGGAACAAACTTGATATATGCCCGCTGTATTTTTGCATTAGTGCGTTAATGCATGTCTATACATTTAATAAAACCATTTTGTATTTTATCTAGAGATTTCTCACAAAGCACAGCGCTAATTAATTGACATGTATCCCCGAGCGCCCTTCACTGCTTATCTTTGCCGGTTTGAAATTGGTTTATTGGCTCCTCCGGCGCCTCAAGAGTTTATTTTCCTTTCAGCTCATTTAGTCTTTTTTTGTGTGTTTGGTTTTCTAAAATGAAAAACGTACCATTAAAAGCATTCGACACGGCCCACGTGGCCCACTATTATTATATGTGAAACCCAACCAGACCAAGGAAAGCTGTAAAAAGTAAAGCTTACGGGAGCGCTGATTGTGTGTGTGTGTGTGTGTGTGCATGAATAATTGACCAGATCTATACGTTTGATTATTCTTTAATGTTATACAACAATCTGACACCTGAAGGTCAAAGATCATCTCTCCCTGACAGTGATAAGAGGATGACTTAGTGCACTAACCGCCCAGCTTGAGTCTCCTCCTCTTCGGTGGGCCGCTGACGCTCTTCTTCTGCTTCCATCCCCTCCTCCTCGCACGTTGCCTCCTCCCCCGCCGAGCTCACCTCCACATTCATGCGCCCTTCCCCCCTCGTCCTTTCCGCCCTTCCATCTGCCTCTGGATCCCCATCTACCTTCTCCTCTTTCAACTCACCCTCTCCTCCCTGGTCCTTTACCTCCTCCCTCCCGTCTCCTCCCCTCCGTGTGTCGCCCTGTGCCTCGTCCTCTCCCTCTCTGATCTCCTCTTCTTCTTGTTTCTCTTCCTCTGTGTTGTCCTCCGCCCCCGGCTTGTCCTGCTCCACCTGGCTGTGTGTCCCTGCGGGTGGGTCAGTGGTGCTGGTGGTGGGGGCGTCGGGCTCCACTGGGGTCTCTGGTGGGGTGGGAGAGGGCAGAGCTTGCCCCTCCTGGGTCATGGTGCTCTTCACTCTTCACTGCCAGAGATGAGGACCAGAGCTTCTGATCAGCAACCCAGGGAGAAGACTCTGCAGAGGAAAGGAGACAAGGAGCCAGAAGAGAGAGGAAGCCCGTCATGAAATGACTAATAACTATGGCAGATACTGACGCAGCAGTTTAATCATTTCTTCCTAATTGCAAGTCACAGAGGTCTCCTTGAATCAAGAACAGCATCTAGCTGTATGTGTGTGTGTGGTCAGGAAAGCTTTGTCCTCTGCACCAGATGAACCCGTGGAAAGAGCTCTGAAAGGAGGGCAGGAGAAGGTAAAGCAGCGAGCAGAGGAACACGGACGGAGGGGGATTTGTTTAATGCAGCTCAACTGACTTCCCGTCAGAATGATCCTCGCGCGCTCATCCGCTCTCTGTCGGTGTGGAGATTTCCCCACTGAATAACTATCTGTTTCCCTCCCTTTGTGTAAAGCGTGGTAGAAACCAGAGATGTAAACACGCGTCCTAGCGGTCTACTGTTACTCTCACTTGAGGTGCCTCCGTCCGTCCCTAAGGGCTGAGGCTCAAGGGCAAACGCTGATCAGCAGCTCTTAATTACCAGTAATGTTGGATTTGAAGGCTTTTTTTTTTTGAAAAATCATATTATTTGTGCAACAAAGAATATATTTTTTAATAGATCTATATGATTAACTGTGTAAAGAATGTGCTTAGTGCAAAAACGATCAATTGTTAACTGTTGGTCGATACTGAAACGGATCTTCCAACAACTTGGATGTTTGATGAAGCGATAAATATTCATGTGAATTTAAAATCACATTATCTTTGAGGATGAACTTTTTAAATCTGTGAATATAATGTCCACTTTGGGGACAGCGGGGGGTTTTCGATCAAATCTTGTGAGCCTGCACGGACAAAAAGAGGTCAGGCTGCGTAAAGCTGCTCAAGGTCTTTCAGCTGAAGTGGACTGGGAGATCATGTGATAAAAAGTTCCAGCTTCCAGAACAGCTCATATTATTGGCACTTGCAGTTAGATTATTTAACCAAACCAGTGTTTGACAAACTATTAACCTCAATCATCAATCGTAATACCAAAACTACTAGTTTGGAATATTTAAGATGTTCTTATCAGCGCAAATACGTTTGTTCCCCACTATGAAAACAAAACAATCCTGCAATAATGCACCAGTAAGCTAAATAAAGCCTACACGTATATGTGTGTTGTTATTTGTCATTTGGATGAGGCATCAGTCGGCCATGAGGAGCATTTAGCCAAATGAATGACGCAGCTTTTTATCATTTGGCAGAGTAGACTGTTGGATTGTGATATTGTTGCAGAGTGCGGCCCCGTCTGCCTGATACAGCCCGTCCGTCGACACATCAGATCTCTGCTCCACTGAATCCTCCCTAGCAGGGGACTCACGCCACAGCTGCACTACAACGCACACTTGCGTTCAGAGCTTTTCTGAAGGCATGCAAGGTAAGATACCTAGTTAGGCCGAAATAATCACACAGCTCTGCGGTTTCTCAGGGGAAATGTTTTTTTTTCGCATCGTTGCGGTATTTAGATCAAACCATGTAAAATAAAAAAGGAAAAAAATGTGGGCTTAAGATGGAGAGGAAAGATCTGAGGAAGGATGTGAGCCAAATCTGGATGTATGGTATTGCAAGTGCCTTGGCTTAGCCCCTGAGCACAAGGACGCCACGCTGAATGTTTCATCACAGCTGCAAAGAGATGATGCAAATTATGCAGAACCAAAGAAGTCGGGCCGAGCGCTCTCTTCTTTCAAACTCATGTCCTAAAATAGGGCGGACCTTTCCTTCTGGGTAAGGTCTCCCCCCCCCCAAACGCAATGCTGGTTCTGATCCCCCGGGCCTCCATCCCTGCGGTAAATGTCATTGTTGGAGGACAAGACTCTGTCGCTGTCATCCTCCTAGTCACATGACAGTTTGAATAAGTGAAAACTGTCTTCTCGTCACTCTGAGAATCGCAAGCAGTAAGAGGAATATGGTATAAACATCAGCAAACATGTGGGGTTTTATTCACGTCCAAGCGCAGTGTGTCTCTACTTGCGTCCTCTAATCCCCCCCCCCCCTGCTGTGGGAAACATGACTATGTCAAATGACACTGATCCCCTGACAAATGCTTCATGTATACTGCACATGGTCGGTGATTGGCCGACTTTAACTTATTTCTTTTTCTGCAAGAAGCAGCATGTTTTTTTTGCATTATACCAGTCAGTTTGTCTCCACCTGCAGATTCATCAATCATATGTTACTCAACAGCATGTGCCGCTTATGATTTATTAACGTCATTTTGACACACATAAATAGGTACGTCGCATGAAATAATGATGGATCGGATAGACTGTCATAACTCGTTTTTTCACGGATGAATGTTTAAAAAATATCCATCTGTCTATTGGAGCCGATGTTCCCTTCTTGTACTACGGCATATGGAACCAAGTGCAATTTGCATCCATTCATGCAATTACACCGAGACGCATTTGCATACATTAGCACACAGTCAAACTCACACAAACACAAACAAAACAGGGACACATCTCCATAAATGGAAACAGTTAATAAAACCAGACAGGCAAAGTGGGAATTCTCTCTCTCCCTCTCTGCATGTCTCTAGTGTCCTGTATATTCTCCCGCTCTCTCCTCTTCATCTGTCCCACATTGTGTTTGTCTGCTAGCTCACAGTCTCACTCTCGGCTCTCTCTCTCTTTTCTCCGCCTCAGCCTCTCACTTCGCTGTAATTGAGGTAAATGGGTCTTAGCCAACAGAAATGGAAAAAAAAGGAGACTTTGGAAGTGAGCAGCATGAAACCCAGCTGCTGAGGAGGAAGAGAAGATGTACTCAGACACCCCACATAGACGGATTGAGATAAACACAGCCAATGGTAGCGCAATGGTGTGTGTGTGTGTGTGTGTGTGTGTGCATGTGTCGCAGTCTTTGTGTCTCTATGTATACAATGGCTATCAAGAGCAACTCCACTGCATTCCACTTCTGTCAGCAGAACACTGGGCCTCTCAAACCTTATCAATTTCCTTTAATTGTGATCAGACCGTCTGCCAATCATGTGAACGACACACAAACGCACATCTGACGAGATGTCCATCCGGGCGTATAAGCAGCCAATCCAGTGAGGAGGAAGCTGGATAAAAGGCCAAGTCGCCATTAAATAGCTCTCCTCTGTCTTTTGTGCCTTTTATATCCGTCGCTATCTCTCTGCCTGTCTTCCTGTCTCACTCAGACGTACAGACACAACACTCTCTCTCTCACACTCACACGTACACCGGAATGCACACATAGAGACATGGACCGCGGCCATACTCATTGATTTGGACTGAGACACAGAGTCCACCGGGACTGTGAGGCGATAAGCGGGAGGGTTATGGATAGGCAGAGAGATACCGAAGAAAAGCTTCCCCTGATTTTAAAGCTTCCAGCTTTTACTGGAATAGGAAGCCCAGCAAACTGAGGCATTGTATCCTAAACTTCACCATAATTCAACTTCAACTCTGCTGCTTGACGTACTAAGCAATACTTGCTATGCCAAAATGTTTCCAAATAAATTTGGGATACAGCAATCTAAGCAGCCGAGGTCAATGAATCCTGACCAGGCTTTAAGCTTTAAAGAATTCACATGCCCACATTTAATGCAACCAGCAGTGTAAGTGTGCCCCGAGATAACCACTTCGAAGCAGTCCGAAACGCTTTTGAGAATTGTACTAATATAATATTGACAATTTCTGACAGCTGTATATCTACATACATATGATATTTACAAAAAATGTCATACTGTATGTATAAAACAATCCACTCAGCAGACTGAGGGAGCTACACATGTGACGCAGTAGAAGTTAGTACAGCCATATTAGAAAAGGCTGAGGACCTGAGTATCCCATGCATGCAGATCTCTAGTTAAAGAAAAATGATGACATCATCACGGTCCTTTTCTTAGACGGTGCCAAGCTCCTCCAGATCCGCAGGAGACTCGATGCATCTGTCTCCACAAGTAGTGCTCTTCATTACTTAACACTTTTTTACTCAAGCAGAGCATCAACATGGCCAAATGTTATTGGCAGGGACTAGAATGCAACATGGCGCAGAGGAGAGGATTACATGTGATTCCCAGAGAGTTCAATGAATAGCGAGGCTACACAATAGCTAAGAAAGTCGTGTCGCAGGCTTTCTGACGCACATGTTTTTCATGACCTGCATTACTGCCATTAATAGCTATTTGTAGCTGTGTTTAGCTGGTGAATCGTATTGAAAGTACTACACTGCCTCCAGATGCTCCTGTTAGACAAAGTTAAAGTAGCGGAACAACCAGCCAATTGATTGCTATTAACTTGTCTCACCTCGTTACGTTTGCAACAACAACAAATGGTGCATTCTTAGAACCCATTCAGGATTGCAAAAGTATTCATTGACTTGCATTATTTGTACAATTTAAGATTTTGATAGAAGAAACTGGCAAAGAAAGACAAGATAGAAACACAATTAACAAAAATCTGCAAACCCAGCGAAAGAAATGTGAATAGATACCCGAACCACCAGGACAACCCTCTAACTACTTTTCATGAGGAGCTAATCAGTAATCAAAAATAATTTACAGAGCAATCACTGACTACTGATGGATGTTAATCAGATCTGAATACGAGGGACTTCGCCCCCCCCCCCCCCCCTCCCCCCTCCCCACTCCCCACTCCTCTCTCTCTCTGTCAGAGAAACATGCTCAGACAAAACACGTCCTCATACCATATACAACCTACTGACCCTGTTCATGACATGCACGCTGCTGCAGGGAGGCACTGCAGCCAGCACACGCACACACACACACACACACACACACACACACACACACACACACACACACACACACACACACACAGGGTTTAAAAGTTAGAGGCACCTTTAAAAAGGCTGTTTTGTTGCAAGCACAGATGCAGGCAGAGAGGAAGAAAAATCCTTTCCTGGTTGTTAGCCCTGGACAGGAAATCTGGGAAATCTGAAGTTGGAAATCGTCCAGGGAGTTTTCCTACAACGTGTCTGCCTGCAGGTCCCACCAGCAAGACCAAAAAGCCTCCAACTAGCCACACAATCAGCCTACTGGAGCGTCACAGCGAGCCTGCTCCCGAGTCACCCTAATATGTCACTTCTGTGCTGTCAAGGTCAACCACCATCTGAACCATCACTCTGAACACTAACATCTCGATGCATGCGCACAGTAATGTGGTGATTTTTGTCTTGTGGCATTTTCATTTGCACATGCAAATTTACTGTGTTTCACACACACACACACAAAGACATACAAAGGCACATAAAGGGAAGCAAACAGAGAATCAGGTGGAGGAGAACGCGAGATGCTGCTTCTGCGTCTGGATGTCTGACACCTCGATTTGAGGATGATTACGTTGGAGCAAGCTGAGCTGCACTTTGGGCTGGGAGAGCCCACGCTTGTATCAGGGGAATGAATTGCTATGGATCCAGACCAGACATGTAAATGCCTATAATTAGGGTAATGATGACTTTTCTTTGGGGATGATCAAACACCTGCTTTAAGGAAGCCTCCCACATCCTGGGGCAAAGCCTCATCCTGCCTTGCACTGGGAAAAAGATCCCTGTTAATTTCAATAACATTCTAAGGACTTCTATTCTTTATTACATTTGTATCTCATATGTTGTAATTCATGTGTGGGGTATTATATTACCCTTTACCGTGTGCATAAGATAGGATACCTTCAAAAATGTTCAATGGGTTTAAATGTGCCTGGTTCTCTCAATACACTTAAAAAGGCATAAACAAACACCGGATAGACAAGGCTTGTTCTCTCTCTCTCTCTCTCTCTCTCTCTCTCCCTGTGTGTGTGTGTGTGTGTGTGTGTGTGTGTGTGTGTGTGTGTGTGTGTGTGTGTGTGTGTGTGTGTGTGTGAAAGTGAGGGAGAAATAGAGTGAGAGAGCACAGCGCGAGACAGCCATGTTCTCCCAGCCTCCTCGAGCCAGTAACCATGACAACAGGACGGCTGGGAGACACTGTTCAAGCTCAATTGAGGCCGGTGCCTTTCCTTTTCTCCAAAATAGACCTTGGTCGCGTTTCAAGATCGAGTTGTCCTCTTTTCTCCTTCTCTTCTCGGGGTACGGAGGAGGGAGAGAAAACACACACACACACACATAAAAGCCCACGGCCCGCACGGTGCGTGTATCTCCAGCCCACACACAGGGGTCCTACTGCGGGCTGCGTGCGCATTTACGCACTCTGATAAACGAGAAAAGCCAGGACGTCAAAAAACCTCCGCGCAGCCCGCGTGAGGAATATGCTCGCCTAGCTCTCCCACCAAATGACATGACGCCGGAGCCTTCGCATACACGTATAATAGCACATATTTCAACGAAAACACTTTAAAAGGCGTCCTGTAACCTTCCGTTTCTTCACTCACCGGTGAAATGCGTCCAGTCAGCGGTGGTCCTCTCTCTCCCTCTGCCTCTCCACATCCACACCGGGGAATAATACTGACAGACGGGCTCTTTTTGCCCCCCCCCCTCCTCCTCTCGCCCCTCTCTCTCTCTCTCTCTCTCTCTCTTTCTCTCTCTCTCACGCACACACTCACCGGTATGCGCGTGCGGCCGTTGTTCGCGGGCTGGTAACTATAGGGTCTCACCGGAGGAGCGGTGGGTGAGCGGGGGGCGTCCTCCCCGCGTCCTCCTCTCCTCTCCGCGGAGCCTCGGTGCGTCCGAACGGCGGCTGAGAAACTGTGACTCCGCTCCGCCGGTCGGGAGGACCATCCCCCCGTTCAAGATCAGCGCTGACGGACCGCCGCCGATGTGACGCCGGAGACCCGCTGTCGGAATGGCATTCAAACGGGTTCGGCTTTGACTTTGTTGCAGGAGCTGGATGCAGAGTGAGCCCAGCGGGTCAAGACTGAGCTCCAGATGCTGCGAGCACCGTCTGGAGGAGTTTCCAGTGTGTTCTCACAAGAGTGGGTTATTGGACTTGGCATCTATTTATTTCAACAGACACATTGGGAAAACATGTCAATAGGGGGAACCATTTGTGAATTGAGCAGAACCACAGTCTAAGTTAATGGTTTACAGACAGTCAAATAGTCCCGTCCAAGGTCCTAAGTCCGTCAGCTGTCATATCCAGGATGCAGCATATTGGTCATGCTGAAGTTTGACTTAGATAGGAATTTGGTTTCTGCAGGGGAAAACATGACCCATGAAACCATCAATATCCGGATGTTATTGATTCTAAAATAAAGACTAAACAACAATTAACAGTTAAATTAAATGAATCAAAAGTGTATAAATTATTTTGTGTGGGCAATATAATCCTTGACAAATTGCGAAGAAATCAGATTTACATGGCAAGATACAGTGGCCATTCAAATCTGGTTAACTGCGGCAAACTGACCTTTGACCTGCTGGTTATTGTTCACCTGTGAATGATAGCAATCTAGGAACGAAAGGTCACTGTTCATTTAAAAAAAAAATGTCAATACTGTCAGCCGGGATAGCTTTAGCAATGTTCCAACAATGTCACTGGTGTAGGAAACTTCTCCATCCAACCGGTTAGTATCTACACCTGCAGTGCGGGGTCATAGCTGCTGGAGGAGCGGGGTGTAACTTTCAAAGGACCTTCTTGCCCTGAAATTCTTCCATTTCCAAAAGGGCTTAAACTGTCAATACTCCTCTCTTTGCGGTGGGACTTTAATTGCAGACCTCTTCAAAGAAAAACACCATAAATTAAACCACTATAAAGATGAAAATAATTTATGTCGGCTGACATTTTGTGTACATTCCTTTCTGTGTCCACATCTGTCACACATCATTTTCCAATTATTAGACAAAGATAAACAAGTTTTAGACATTGTGCTGACCATGGCTGATGTTACCATGTTTTCTATTGGGTGGAAGAACACAAATTGATACAGCTCTTGGCCTCAATAACGGAGGAGCAGTTCAAGGTATCTGTGTCCACTCTGCTCTTGACAAAGCGCGGAGGACATTTTATTCCACTATACACGCACCCATTTTCACCCCCTTTCGACCTGCTATCTCACTCTCGCCAATGACCCGCGTGTAAAACCGCCACAGTTGAATCGATCCAAAGAGCCTAAGTTCAAGCCGTCTTTAATGCCTTTAAAATATACAGAAAAGGGCTTTGTGATTACCATCTTTGCTCGTGCACCCCAAGGTCATCACAGAAGCACAGCAGGCGTAAACAACAACACATACGGCACATTGTCTCCTGCCAAGTTTGTTTTCTACGATGTTTTCTTCAGGGATCCTGGATACATCCTTTATGATGCGGGGCAGTGCTAAGCTTCAATGAGACACCCGCATGGATTGAGAACTTCAGCCTCCAATCCAGTTGATCTCCAGTGATCAATAGCACATTAGAAGCAGACAGAAGGGGAGTGGCTGAGAGAATGGAAGAGAGATAAGAAGAAGAGAGAGAAATGCAAAAAGCAAGAGTGAGGATGTGGCCGGAACAAAAGAACCTAGTATGTGTTTGAAGACAAGGGGAAGAGAAGGTTAGAGAGGCGAGGCCCGGAGTGAGACAGGTGGAGGGGGGGTTACGCAAGGAGAAGGGGGAGGCAGGGAGGGGAGGCTGGGAGCAGTAGGTTTGACGGTGACAAAGAGGGTTCAGAGGACACACAGATGACCGGAGAGCTCTGGAACCAGTTTGGGGGAAGCCCGCTGCAGACGCAACGTCAATCCTAATTACTAATTCATTAACCTGCCCAACTCCCTTCCCCCTCTGTAACCACACACACACACACACACACACACACACTGCTCCCTCCATACCTCCTCTGTGTCCCAGGAGAGGCAGAAGAGGGATGGATGGATGGATGCAGAAATGAGGAGGTGGGTCTTCAGCTAAGGGACATCTGCACGGCCATGATGGTTGCAATGTGTTGGGGACACTAGAAATCCCTGATGTGACAATGGGAGGGAGGAGAGAGGGGGGGGGGAGGTAACGGGTGAGGAGAAAAAGCTAACAGCTTGCGTTTTGGTTTGTCGGGGTGGGTGGTCTCCTGCGATGGTGCACATGGTGTGTTAATGTGGCGCTGTCAGAGTGTGTATGTGTGTGCCATCATGCATGCATTTACCCGTATGTGTGTTCTAATGTGCAATCCCAAGATGTGTTTTCATGAGAAGTGTTCTTGTGCGTTTGGAAATGAAACCAGGTACTGGGAAGATTAATCAATATGCTGATGTTGGTGGGCTGCGAAGAAAATTCATTGTGAGGGTAATCAAAGCGAGGGGGAGGTGCTAGACAGTCTGATGGTGTGTGTTTTGGGCCTGTGCTGCGAGACTCCTCTTTGTGTGTATATAAGTGTGTATGTCTGTGTGTGTGTGTGTGTGTGTGGGCGACAGAAGTGCACACAGAGAAGTTAGCATCCACGCACACCTCCTGTAGAATTTCTCTGTATGCTCACAGTGACAATTCAATATGACGATGGAGTTACAAATGTGTGCACACGAGGACACACGTTCACACAACCAAGTGTGCGGAGACACACAAAGACACACACAGAAGAATGAAGGACTGCTTACTGAGGTGGAATTGAATAGAGAAATCTTCCAAATGAGCATCGATCCAACGAGTTTACAACGTTAGCTCCGTCGACAACGGCAGGCCAAACAACACGGAGCTCAGTGAGACAGCTGGGGCTCGCACACACACACACACACACACACACGCAGGAAGCGTTACAGCACATACACAACATACACACGGCTGGATGTGTGTGCAAACGGAGCAGCTTTTTGATTTTGATCAGAGGACTTCAGAGCAGAATGTGCTTGAGAGTGAAAAGCATGAGTGTGTCTCTGATATTGAAATAATATGTGTGTGTGTGTGTGTGTGTGTGTGTGTGTACAAGCTGGTTTCACTGATAACCAATCAAACCTCCCATGACAACATTCAAAGGGTGGATTCCTGTACGTAAGAGTAACATTTTACTTTTTTTAAAAAGCAAAAAGGAGTCACAGAAAACGTCTTCATAAAAAATACTATGAAAGAGTAAAATTTCTCAACATTCGTCCGAGGGAGTGGATTCAAACCTCAAGCCCCACTTTTGACATACCTTCAACGAATCACACGACTATTTTGTATTGGAGGATGCCCCATGTAGTGAAAAGCTTTATACTGTCTCTCAGCTGATTGTTTCGGGTTAACAATTTCCCAGCTTTTTATCAGTTCACAGGGAGTAAAAAGCTCTAAAAATGTTTGCTGTCACCAAACGACAGAGTTACACAGTTAGCAACCAGCTCGTGAACACGATGGAGCAGTAGAGCCAGACATTTTCACCAGAAATAGGACACTAGAGAAGTGCTGGCTGTTGTAAATGGGTAACTGTTTGTTAACACACTTGACATGTCACATGTGTTTAATGTTGTGTACAAGACATTTTAGCACTGAGGCATTTTAGCACCGAGGCTTTCTCAGCCCTCACTTGAATGCATCCGATTCAGTGAAATACATCTTCTCTTACCTTCGGTACGGACATCATTATTTAACTTTGCGTTGGACTCCCGCAGTTCCCTTGACAACCTCACCGTCATTCATTAACCCTGAAGAGGAGGGGGCCACGACATGTCAGCAACTACGTGTGTGTGTGTGTGTGTGTGTGTGTGTGTGTGTGTGTGTGTGTGTGTGTGTGTGTGTGTGTGTGTGTGTGTCTGTGGGCACAAACGTGTCAGTGTGAGTGTGGCTCTCATCTGGGTCATTACATTCAGAGACATGGAAAAGCGGGTTACAATGACACACATCCCTCCACACGACAGAGGCAAAAAGAGAGGGGGAGGGTAATCGTTTGAGGATCACTCACGTCCACCTGTGAACACTCGTCCTCGCCGAGCTGAGAGGGAATACAGAGGTTACAGAGGAGATACGGAGTGTGTGTCCCAAGACAACCTCTTTATCTAAGAATTCATCAAAGAATTGATTGCTACAAGATTCCACAAAAAAAAAAGAAACACATCTTTAGGAACCATTTGGTCACTATTGGCAAAACCCTGTCTATGCATTATTTGTGTTTACATGTGTGCTCGTGTGTGTGTGTGTGAGAGAGAGACAGTGGGACAGAAAGACAGCCAAGCAAAAAAAAAAAAACAGGGAAAACACTGGCGGCTTTGCCAACACGGCGGCAGAATGTGCCATGTGTGTTTGAAACACTGTGTGTGTGTGTGTGTGTGTGTGTGTGTGTGAGTGTGTTTGCCAACTATAAGTCTACTGGCCAGCCGGGTCAATAGACAGACCGGTCCCCATAGCAACAGTGCCACACTCGTCCCCTCTGTGCCAAGTTGAAAATATGGAAATTGTATGAAAACATGGAATTCTGGCTGTTGAAAAGTTTCAGGACGGCGGCATTTTGACACACAGGAGTCTCCTGTTCCCCGGGTGGTCCATGTCAGTGTTGCCCTCCGAAGAGCCATTCGAAGGATTGTATTACAGTATGTGCACCACGCAGTGCATCTTATCTGATACACAGGAAATATGAGGCATCAAATACATCAGCAAACACACCTAACAGCTATATAGGGTTTTGAAGAAAAAAAAAGATGTCTATCAATCACTCTGCTTCTATCTCTTGTACGCGGCCGCAGAGGGCTCACTCGTGTTACTGCACTCAAACAAGTCTGTCAGATAATGAAACAGAGGCTTCTGCATGAACAGTACAGTGTGCAGGGTGAATTTAAGTGTGCTTTTAAATGTGACGGCATTGCCCCTTTGGGCCTTGCAGTCACTTCTCCAAGCTAACAGGCTAGCTTTAGCATTAGATACAACCCTGAATACAGAACACTTTTAATGCTACTAATAGCATTTCCAATATGTATCAATACTTAACACTATGTCTAATATTTGTCTTTCTAAACAAGAAACAGGAAAAACGTTTCACCGACCACTTATTGTAGGTCACTTTGGATAAAAGCGTCAGCTGAATGACATGTAATGTAATCAACATCTCAATCAAAGGCTCTTCATTTGCTACTTTCAGGTTTATTTTTATAACTTCACTCTCACGAGCCTTGTGTTTTCAGGCTGTGAATAACATGCTTCCCTAATGCTATTTATTAAAAAGTAATAATATAATATTACTTTTTTTTTGCAAAATAATTTTATTCAAATATAATTTTTCGGAATATAATTCAGAAACAATACATCAATATAATGCATAATTGTATTGTTAAATTCATCTGAAGACTCTTTAAAACTCATGCACCATATGCTATCATGGTAGCATTTTACATTGAGCACCCAGGGGCCCACACTCCCACTCAGGTTGCACTGCCAGTTAAATTACTTTCGGGACTAAAGCGATACTTTGCGGTCTGTTTAACCCGAATGCACCTCTCATGTGAATCCATGCCAATGCACATCCTCTTCACAGAGCCAGCTCCATATCAGCGGGGCCCATGCATTAAACATGCTGCCATTGAGGGGCAACATATTGGAATAATTGACGTGGTAAATTTCCCTTGCTGTGTTGTCAAAATAAGCCCCTAAAAATATGATTGGAAGAGAAAACTGACAATGTAACAATGCAAGTTTTATTCTATTTTTTAAGTTAAAATAACATGCTGGTACGGTTAAAAAAGATGAGGTGCAGACTTATTTGAAACCTTCATTTCTCTGTCTCATGCAGTGGCGACTGGTCCATAGAGGGCTATGGGGCGTGGCTCAACCATGAGCAACGGAGAAATAAAGAAGAAAAAAGATTCTTTTTTTGTTGTTTCTTATATTAAAAATACATTATACTCAAATTGACTCAAATAGTCAATATTTGTGTTTTTGTGTTGCATTATACACCTGGTAAAATTTGTAAGATATCTGCACAAAATATGTGCTTTTCCTGCACATCCTCCTCTCCGCTTGTCTGCATGTCTCAGCTGGTTCGGGCAGGGTCCCGAAGCGGAGGGTCTAAGAAGCAGTTATCCAATCACTGAGAACGTCAATGAGTGACATTATAAGTTTAACGTCATAACGTTGTTCTCCTCCTCGTCCTCCTCTCTGCCGCCTACGTCCTCGTAATCGTCGTCGTCCTCCTCATCCTTGTCATTGTCCTCCTCCTTTTTCTCCTTTTTTAAATAAACTCCACTCCACTACTCGCCGCCGTCCTCCTCGCTGCCGCCGTCCTCCTTGTCGTCCACCTTGTCGTCGTCCTCCTCGTCGTCGTCCTCGTCCTCCTCGTCGTCGTCCTCGTCCTCCTCATCTTCCTCCCCACCGCTGCCGCCGTCCTCGCTGCCGCCGTCCTCGCTGCCGCCGTCCTCGCTGCCGCCGTCCTCGCTGTCCTCCTCGTCGTCATCGTCCACCTCGCAGTCGTCATCATCATCGTCCTCCTCATCATCGTCCTCCTCCTCCTCCTCCTCCTCCTCCTCCTCCTCCTCCTCCTCCTCCTCCTCGTCGTCGTCGCCCTCCTCCTAGCCGCCGTCCTCCTCGCTGCCTCCGCTCTCGTCGTCCTCCTCGTCATCGTCATCCAGGTCGTCCTCCTCCTCCTCCTCGCTGCCCTCGCCGTCATCCTCGTCTTCCTCGTAGTCGTCGTACTCGTCGTCATCCTCGTCCTTGTCATCATCCTCCTCGTCTGGGTCGTCCTCTTCGCTGCCGCCGGCCTCCTCAACCACGTCGTCCTACTCGATATCCTCGTCATCGTCCTCCTCGCCGCCCTCCTCCCTCGCTGACGCCGCCGTCGTTGTTGTTGTCCTCCTCGCCACTATCCTCGCCGCCATCGTCCATCTCGTTGTCGTCGTCATCCTTGCCCTTGTCGTCCCCGTCGTCTTCCTCGTCCTCCTCCTCCTCCTCCTGCTCAACCTCCTCCACCTTGCTGCCACTGTCGTTGTTGTCCTCCTCGTTGTCCTCCTCGTCCTCTTCTCTGCCGCCGTCCTCCTCCTCATCCTTGTCATTGTCCTCATTCTCCTTACTGCCGCCGGCGCTGTCCTCCTCGTTCTCCTCCTCATTGTCCTAGTCATCGTCCTCCTCGCCGCTGCCGTCGTCCTCCTACTCCTCGTCATCGTCCTCCTCCTCGTCCTCATCCTTGTCATTGTCCTCATTCTCCTTACTGCCGCCGGCGCTGTCCTCCTTGTTCTCCTCGTCATTGTCCTCGTCATCGTCCTCCTCGCCGCTGCCGTCGTCCTCCTACTCCTCGTCATCGTCCTCCTCCTTTCCATTGTCCTCCTCCTTTCCATTGTCCTCGTTCCCCTTACTGCCGCCGGCGCTGTCCTCGTTCTCCTCGTCATTGTCCTCGTCCTCCTCGCCGCTGCCGTCGTCCTCCTACTACTCCTCGTCATCCTCGTCGTCCTCGTCGTCCTCGTCCTCCTCGCCGCTGCCGTCGTCCTCCTACTACTCCTCGTCATCCTCGTCGTCCTCGTCGTCCTCGTCATCGTCGTCCTCGTCCTCGTCCTCATCCTTGTCATTGTCCTCGTTCTCCTTACTGCCGCCGGCGCTGTCCTCCTCGTTCTCCTCGTCATAGTCCTCCTCACCGCTGCCGTCGTCCTCCTACTCCTGGACATCGTCCTCCTCGTCGTCCTCCTCTCTGCCGCCGTCATCCTCGTCATCGTCGTTGTCCTCCTCATCCTTGTCATTGTCCTCCTCCTCGTTCGCCTTACTGCCGCCGGCGCTGTCCTCCTCGTTCTCCTCCTCATTGTCCTCGTCATCGTCCTCCTCGTCCTCCTCCTCATCCTTGTTATTGTCCTCATTCTCCTTACTGCCGCCGGCGCTGTCCTTCTCGTCCTCCTCCTCGTCCTCATCCTTGTCATTGTCCTCATTCTCCTTACTGCCGCCGGCGCTGTCCTCCTTGTTCTCCTCGTCATTGTCCTCGTCATCGTCCTCCTCGCCGCTGCCGTCGTCCTCCTACTCCTCGTCATCGTCGTCCTCGATCGTCCTCCTCCTTTCCATTGTCCTCGTTCCCCTTACTGCCGCCGGCGCTGTCCTCGTTCTCCTCGTCATTGTCCTCGTCCTCCTCGCCGCTGCCGTCGTCCTCCTACTACTCCTCGTCATCCTCGTCGTCCTCGTCATCGTCGTCCTCGTCCTCCTCCTCATCCTTGTTATTGTCCTCGTTCTCCTTACTGCCGCCGGCGCTGTCCTCCTCGTTCTCCTCGTCATAGTCCTCCTCACCGCTGCCGTCGTCCTCCTACTCCTGGACATCGTCCTCCTCGTCGTCCTCCTCTCTGCCGCCGTCATCCTCGTCATCGTCGTTGTCCTCCTCATCCTTGTCATTGTCCTCCTCCTCGTTCGCCTTACTGCCGCCGGCGCTGTCCTCCTCGTTCTCCTCCTCATTGTCCTCGTCATCGTCCTCCTCCTCATCCTTGTCATTGTCCTCATTCTCCTTACTGCCGCCGGCGCTGTCCTTCTCGTCCTCCTCCTCCTCGTCCTCATCCTTGTCATTGTCCTCATTCTCCTTACTGCCGCCGGCGCTGTCCTCCTTGTTCTCCTCGTCATTGTCCTCCTCCTCGTCCTCCTCGCCGCTGCCGTCGTCCTGCTACTCCTCCTCATCGTCGTCCTCGATCGTCCTCGTCCTCCTCCTTTCCATTGCCCTCGTTCCCCTTACTGCCACCGGCGCTGTCCTCGTTCTCCTCGTCATTGTCCTCGTCCTCCTCGCCGCTGCCCTCCTACTCCTCGTCATCGTCCTCCTCGTCGTCCTCGATCGTCCTCGTCCTCCTCCTTGTCCTCGTTCCCCTTACTGCCGCCGGCGCTGTCCTCCTCGTTCTCCTAGTCATTGTCCTCCTCGCCGCTGCCGTTGTCCTCCTACTCTTTGTCATCGTCCTCCTCGTCGTCCTCGTCATCGTCCTCCTCGATCGTCCTCGTCCTCCTCCTCATCCTTGTCATTGTCCTCGTTCTCCTTACTGCCGCCGGCGCTGTCCTCCTCGTTCTCCTCGTCATCGTCCTCCTAACCGCTGCCGTCGTCCTCGTCATCGTCGTCCTCCTCCTCATCCTTGTCATTGTCCTCATTCTCCTTACTGCCGCCGGCGCTGTCCTCCTTGTTCTCCTCGTCATTGTCCTCGTCATCGCCCTCCTCGCCGCTGCCGTCGTCCTCCTCATCCTTGTCATTGTCCTCATTCTCCTCACCGCTGCCGTCGTCCTCCTACTCCTGGACATCGTCCTCCTCCTCGTCCTCCTCGCTGCCGCCGTCCTCCTCGTCATCGTCTTCCTCGTCCTCCCCCTTTCCTCACGTGCTTCTCTAAATCGTTTGCTAACGATTGCAAGCGATTTGAAATGGTTTGAAAGTACCATGTAGCCAAATGCTAACAGCTTCTGCCGAGGAGTGAACTTTATTCGTGTCAGCCCGGTGAGGCGGGGGACTTAAAATCTAATAAAAAAATAAGATAAATTTATAAAAAGGGTACCAGCAACGCCACCTAGTTGCGGAGTCTAGGTCTCCATAAAAACCGGTTCTTTGTTCATCGAAGGAAGAACAGCATGGGTTACAAGACTTAAAAACGTGGTTTAAAAGGAGGATTTTATTATAACTAAAAGTCCATAAATAACTACAATTGTAAAAAGTCCAGCTGGAACAAAGCGCTAAAAACAAGGTTTAAAATTCAACCAGCCGCTGATCCGTCCGGCCCTTTCTCTGAGTTTCCGGTTGCCAGTGAGGTGCCCAATCCGTCTCGTCCTTGTATGCACCCTGCCTGCTCGTCCGCTGCCTTGTCGTCGTCCTCCACTGCTTCACTCCACTGTGGCTTCTCCTTCCTGTGGCTTCTCCTTCCCGTGGCCTCTCTGCTCGTGGTCTCTCTACCAGGTCTCATGCCGTGCTTGGTGTCCTTATAGCAGCTGGGGTGATTGGAGAGGGGAGGTCCTTTCTCCTAGTGAAATATGGTTGGCCAGGGCTCTGTAGTTGATTAGTCCCTCCAGGTGCATGTAGTTGACTAAACATTGGTTTTATAAGTAAAAATGTAATAAAACAAACCATGCTAAAATGTTATAAAAACAAAACATGCTAAAATGTTATAAAAACAAAACATGCTAAAATGTAATAAAACAAAACATGCTAAAATGTTATAAAAACAAAACATGCTAAAATGTTATAAAAACAAAACATGCTAAAATGTTATAAAAACATGCCATACATAAAACCAAAACCATGCTGAAATATAACCAATAATTAAACCACAATGTCCCCCTGGTGACATCCCTCCACTCTTTAATGTTGGCAGTCCCTGCAACATGAATACCTAAACGTCCCTATAACGAGCAGGTGGTTGGCCGAGGTTAGTCCTGTTTGAGCGTCGTGGCGCTACTTCTGGTCCTTGCTCCTGCGCCGGGACCACCACTGGGGCTGGAGCAAACCCATAGAATGCTGTTCCTTGTGGCCAGGGTGTCTCTTCTGCGGGTGTCTCTTCTGCGGGCCCATTGGTCGGTGGGTTGGGGTCTGCTGGAGGAGCTAAGCAGACTTTTAAAGCATTTCTATGTACAGTTCTTTCACGGCCCCCCTTCTCAGGTTTTATCCTATACACCAACCCTGTATTGCCCACTAGTTCAACAATAACAAATTGTTCAGGGTCCCACCAAGTACACAACTTTCCTTGACCTCGTCGATTTCTGTTGCGTACCCATACTCTCTCTCCAGGTAAGAGTGGCATGGCTTTAGCTCTTTTGTCATAGTGTTGTTTGCTTTGGGAGGCTGCGTTACCCATTTTCTGTCTAGCTATACGATACGCTAGTGAAAGTCTCTGTTGGTGGTCCAGTATCCAACCACCAATGTCATGGCGTAGTTGCTGGGGACCGACACCAAGTCCCACATGTACAGGAAGCCTCAGATGTCTCCCAAACATAAGAAAAGAGGGAGTGTAGTTGGTTGCACTGTGTATTGTATTATTGTAAGCATGTACCAACTCAAGCAAGTATTCTGGCCAACGGTTTTGCTTCTCTGTCTCTAGAGAGCGGAGCATGTTTAACAAGGTCTGGTTAAAGCGTTCTGTTCCACCATTTCCTGCAGGATGGTACGGCGTTGTGCGGCTTTTAGTTATACCATAGGTATCGCAGAGCTGTTTCATCAATGCCGACTCAAAATTTGGTCCCCGGTCAGAATGGAACCGAGCTGGACAGCCAAAAGGCTGTATTACATGAGTCCACAGAGCTTTTACTGTCGTCTGCGCCGTTTGGTCATGTGTGGGGATGGCCCAAGAGTAGCGTGTAAATAAATCCGTGGCAACGAGGATGTTTTGAATACGGTCTGTTGGCCGACCTAAGGACAAGAAGTCTAGTCCTATTACCTCAAGAGGGTATGACACAGCTATTGGGTTAAGAGGGGCCCTAGGCTCTACTCTTTTCCTCTGGAGGCTGCAGGCAACACAACCCAAATGGAAATGGCGTACCTCTTGCTCCATGTCAGGCCAATAGAAATGCTGTCGTATCCGGGCCAGTGTTCGATCCACACCAGCATGGGCAGCGGCTTCATGGACCTTTTTCCAGACCTCTTCACACCTTGAGCTTGGACACACCACCTGGAAGCGTACTTCATGGGTATGCTGGTCAGTAACCTTACGACACAATATTTTGTTTTCAACTTGAAGTCTTTTCCGCTGTTGCAACAGTCTCTGTGCTCTACAGGACAAGGCTCGGCGTTCTGGTCCCGTCGGTAGAGTCTGGTTTTCTACATACCTCTTAGCCACTTTTATGTCTGGATCATTGGCTTGGGCATCTTCCCATTCGCTGCTAGCCCACTCACTGTCCTCACTTCTAGGGGTTAGCTCAATGGCTGCTGTGGTCACGCTTGCTCCTGTCTCACACTCCTGGTCTGCAACCCTGGTAGGGATGGGGTCAACTGGAAACCTGGACAGAGCATCTGCATTAGCATTGCTTTTACCTGGGCGGTACTTGACGTCGTAGTTGAAAGAAGCCAGCTGAGCGACCCAGCGTTGTTCCACAGCACCCAGGCGAGCAGTCTGCAGGTGAGCAACAGGGTTATTGTCTGTGTATACTGTGAACTGTGTTCCAGTCAGGTAGTCTCTGAATTTCTCAGTCACCGCCCACTTTAGAGCCAGAAGCTCTAGCTTAAACGAACTGTAGTTAGCATCATTCCTCTCGGTTGGGTGTAGACTTCGGCTGGCGTACGCTATTACACGTTCCTTTCCCTCCTGGGCTTGGGCTAACACTGCTCCCAACCCCTGGTTGCTTGCATCGGTGTAGACAATGAAGGGAAGTGTGTAGTCAGCGTATGCCAGAACAGGGGTTTGTGTCAAAGCCCTCTTTAGGGCATCGAAGGCTGTTTGGCACTCGGAGGACCATTGCACTCTTCGAGTCTCAGACTTTTTATTTGCTGGAATGCCCGTCAACAAGTTATTCAGGGGACGTGCAATTTTGGCAAATCCAGATACAAAGCGTCTGTAGTATCCAGCTAGCCCTAGGAAGGCTCTCACTTGCCTTATCGTGGATGGAACAGGCCAGTTTGATACAGACGAGATTTTATCGGGGTCAGGTCTTACCCCAGAATGGTCCACCACATGGCCCAAAAACTTGACTTCTTGTTGGAGAAGTTTACACTTGTCCAATCGCAGTTTCAGGCCGTGCCGCAACAATCTTTGGATCACTTCATCCAAATGCTGTAGGTGAGAGGAAAAGTCAGGTGAGTATATTATGATGTCGTCCAAATACACCAATAGGGACTCCGCCATTTGTCCACTTAAACACTGTTGCATTAGGCGCTGAAATGTTGCTGGTGCATTACATAGGCCAAAAGGCATGCGCTCAAACTCAAATAGTCCAAGTGGGGTTGTAAAGGCAGTTTTCTCTCTGTCTTGGGGGTCCATCTCAACCTGCCAATAGCCACTAGCCAGGTCAAGGGTAGAAAACCACTCGGCTCGGGTCAGGTTTGTTAGAGTCTCTTCGATTCTGGGAAGGGGAAAGGCATCTTTATGGGTTACGGCATTAAGTTTCCTATAGTCCACACAGAACCTCCAGTTACCGTCCTTCTTCTTTACCAGAACTATGGGTGCAGCCCATGGGCTACAACTTTCTCTGATTACCCCCTTCTCAAGCATTTCTGCAAGTAGGTTTTTCATTTCCTTGTACATCAGAGGCGGAAGAGGTCGGTACCTTTCTCTGATGGGCGCTGCATCACCTGTATGGATACGGTGTTGTACCAGGTCTGTCCGACCAAAGTCTTCATCATGGTTAGCAAAAGCGTCCTTCCACTTGAGCAGCAGGGTGCATAGCTCCTCCTGTTGCGGTTTAGAGAGATCAGGTCGGTTAGTCAGGTTCCTTACCTCTTCAGGCAGCTTCTGCCCCTTGTGGTCGACTGTTGCATCTACCAAAGCCACTTCAACAACACCATTGTCTTCCAGAGATAGGGTAAGGTCATGAGATCCATGCACATCAGCTTCATCAATGTGGTACAGCTTACCCAATTTCTGGTACCGCCCTATTGACAAGGTGTAGGGATATGGATTACAGACACGAACAGGGATCCTCCCATTTCTTACCACTGCTAGTGTCCTAGCTACGCCAACATTGTTGGTTTCAGGTAGTGCTTCCATCAGGGCACAGTAGTCAGTTCCTCCCGGGCCCATCCGGGCACGGCCCCACACCAGCAGTTCACTCTTTGGTGGGACTTGGATATTTTGGCGAGCAGCTGGCCGTACGTTTCCCAAGAATCCGTCTTCTGTCATGGTGGCCTTGATACGTCGACAGGTAGCAAAAGCATCCCGCCAAACTCTCTGGTTCTTCAGCTGCTGTGGGGTGGAAACAGGCCTTCCAGGCTGTTTAAAAAGTGTTTCCCAGCAGGCAGTCACAACATTCATACCTATGAGGAGCGGGTGGGTGCAGTGTCTATCTTTAATAATCACGACTCCTCGTCCAGGTATTTTGATGCCTTCCACTTCTAGATCAAACACTGCGTAGCTAGTGTATGGGATCTCCAGGCCATTGGCTGCCCTTAACTGGAAAACTACAGGGGTCTTCCCAAGCTTAGCTTTGGAAAAATGCTGCTCAAATAAACTCTGCTGCATTAATGTAACCTGAGACCCCGTATCCAACAGTCCTTGCAACACAACCCCTTCAATCGTTACTCCTATAGTTGGACATTGCCCAATAAAGGCTTCCGTGGCCCTTGAGTCGTGTAGTGCATCAGCAACCCCTGCCCCTTGGACCTCAGCAGCAGGGACGACTAGTTTAAAGCCGCCTGGGAAGCTGCAGGCCTCCTACAATACCTGGCTATATGTCCCGCTTGTCTACATTGGCGACAGATCGGCCTACCTTGTCCATCCCAGTCATTAACACTGGACGCTGGTCGCGACCGCTCCCTATGTTGTGTCAGGGGCGGTGGGGGAGCATTGACTGGTTGAAGGAGTGGTCTAATTTCCTTCATTAATTCTTGGGCGAGTCCTTGCATCTGGGATTTCACATCTTCCATGATCTCTCGCTTCAGCGAGTCTCTCCAACTTTCCTTCTGTAACAAAGCAGGGGAGGCATGAGAGTTGTTCACAGAAAAGCATGTTACCTCCGGCTGTGTGTATCCGTGTTCTGAGGCCAGCAGTAGTGCCTCTTGCCGTAGTGCAGCAAAGTCTTCGTCTGGGTTACGGCGCGCATACACCTTCAGCGCCTGAGTCATTGGGCCTTCGTTTAGCCCAAGCAACAACTGGTCTCGTAGCACCGTGTCAGAGGGGGCGTTGCTTGGATCATGCCGCCGCAACATGCAAAACAGCTCTCTCAACCGTAATATGAATGAGGGTACAGTCTCTCCAGGTTTCTGTTTACAACTGAAGAACTGTGATCTTAAAACCGGGGTTGGGGTTCTATCGCCATAGAGAGAGTCTAGATGGAGAAAAATCTTCCTACCCTGGTCTCGCTCACTGTCTTCAAGGACACTGACCTGGCGTTTAGCCTCTCCTGCTAAGGCTCCCAACACAATAGCTGCCTTCCCAGCCTCTGTTAATTCTTGGGAACTTAACAGTCCTTGAATCTGTTCCTTCCAATCACTATATTTTAAATCTTCACCTGGCCCTTTAAATTTTGGCAGCCACGGGGCACCAGGAAACACAGGCATCATCCTCTTCGAAGACTTTATGTCTTAAATCACCACAGCTGTTCTCCAATCCGATCCTGCCAGCAACTGCCAGAAAAGTTCCCTTGTCAGCCCGGTGAGGCGGGGGACTTAAAATCTAATAAAAAAATAAGATAAATTTATAAAAAGGGTACCAGCAACGCCACCTAGTTGCGGAGTCTAGGTCTCCATAAAAACCGGTTCTTTGTTCATCGAAGGAAGAACAGCATGGGTTACAAGACTTAAAAACGTGGTTTAAAAGGAGGATTTTATTATAACTAAAAGTCCATAAATAACTACAATTGTAAAAAGTCCAGCTGGAACAAAGCGCTAAAAACAAGGTTTAAAATTCAACCAGCCGCTGATCCGTCCGGCCCTTTCTCTGAGTTTCCGGTTGCCAGTGAGGTGCCCAATCCGTCTCGTCCTTGTATGCACCCTGCCTGCTCGTCCGCTGCCTTGTCGTCGTCCTCCACTGCTTCACTCCACTGTGGCTTCTCCTTCCTGTGGCTTCTCCTTCCCGTGGCCTCTCTGCTCGTGGTCTCTCTACCAGGTCTCATGCCGTGCTTGGTGTCCTTATAGCAGCTGGGGTGATTGGAGAGGGGAGGTCCTTTCTCCTAGTGAAATATGGTTGGCCAGGGCTCTGTAGTTGATTAGTCCCTCCAGGTGCATGTAGTTGACTAAACATTGGTTTTATAAGTAAAAATGTAATAAAACAAACCATGCTAAAATGTTATAAAAACAAAACATGCTAAAATGTTATAAAAACAAAACATGCTAAAATGTAATAAAACAAAACATGCTAAAATGTTATAAAAACAAAACATGCTAAAATGTTATAAAAACAAAACATGCTAAAATGTTATAAAAACATGCCATACATAAAACCAAAACCATGCTGAAATATAACCAATAATTAAACCACAATGTCCCCCTGGTGACATTCGTTATTCCTGAACAATCAGGAATCAGGAATCGTTTATTGCCATATATGTTAGACATACATGGAATTTGACTTGGCGGTTGGTGCATGACGGAAGACGGTACAATAACGACAACGTAGAGCAGAAATAGTAGACCAGGAGCGATCACACTCCTCTGACCAATCCTGCTTCAGACAGAGGTTAGGACCTCCCACCTCATTAGCATACAGACACACACATAAATAGATGTGGAAATGTAGGAGAACAGAAATGTAGAAATAAATATATGGTATATATTTGTTTATGACCTGTTTTATTATCAACTTTTCTTTATTTATGGTTACATTCATTTACTTATTTCGATATTTATTTCAGCCTTTATCTTCAAATGTATTTATTTATTCAGGTATTAATTCATACATTTATTTATTTATTTATACTAATTTTTTCTCCTCCATGAGCCCAGGGGTCCTAGTAGATAACCTCTCCTTGCTCCAGCAGAGGGTGCTCTGCATGGACTGTTACACCGTGACCGCATGTGCACTCTGCTCCACAGACACTTAGGTGTTGCCAACTTAGCAACTTTGTTGCTAGATTCAGTAACTTTTCAGACTACCCTGGCAACTAACCCTTTTTTTTCAAACAGCACATACAAAACAAATTTTAAATATTTAAAACTATATATTTGGCATTTTTAACAACTTTGTTAAAGTGACTCACTGCTAAGATGCACACATTTTCCCTCTAAATGACACAAAACCAACATGTGCTTGGCTGCATAAGTGCATTGTCAGTGACTTCAACAACAGGCGCTTAGCTCGTGCACAACAGCCTGGAGGCAGCTGGAAAGAGATGCCGAGTGCACACTTTATTATTTGGGTTAAGTTGCTTGTTCATAAAAATAGCATATATGACTAAAATTTGCTTGTTTCTATTATTGTTGACCAGTTTGGTAGCATATTAACTATGCAGCAATAGACTGCTTAAAACTATATTTAACATTAGTTATTAATACAAAAAATGTGTTCAATAATTCAATATGTTGTGTTTAAAAATATCTGATTATATAATATGTGTTGTGTATATTACTTCTAGAATGAAACATATGTGATAATGAACAAACAAATATACTAACAATTGTCAAATCATATTTTTTGCCAAGATGGACAGTGAACTTGAGGTTATTATTATTTTGTATTCAACCATTTTACTTAATGGCGTTAACATGCAATAGCATTCAGATACAGTAACAGTGAGTAAGAATTCCTTGATAGCTGCCGGGACTTTCCAAATTTGCACAACACTAAGGGAATATAAAGGTAAGACAGTAACACACAGGCTATTTACCCTGTGTCAAAATGACTTCCTGGAACTAATAATTCCTGCTGATAGCCTGGGTAGAAGGTGCGGCCAAATTTGAAGCCTTCCATTATGTGCACAAAAGGCCACTTGACCTAAATGATTCAGCCCAACTGAGCTTACCTGTTCTGATCGGAAACAGGTCAAAACTCGTACTGAAATATGGCTCCTGTGGTTTTCCCCTTGCAGATCTAATCCTAACCATAGAAGGAAAGAGGAGGAAAGGATTATTTTGCTGATGTCCTTTTATCGTTAAGATAAAGATAAAAGGACATCATAAGAACGCTATTATCGAACAGAGTCAATGAAACCAACCGAAAGGTCTTTTAGAGCCGAGCTGTTTGTATTTATTTGTCTGTGTGAGTAGACCTTGAGCTTTCTGCCCCGAAACCAGACCCAAATGGAAGGACAAACAAATGGGTGTCTGGTTTCACTGAAACACCGGTTTTGGTGAAGATCCGACAAGGCCGGTTTGATTTAGCATAAAGCCACGTGTTGTGGGCGTTTGTGGAAAATCTCAGTGAACTGATGGTATCACAGAGATTTCCCTCCGACTGACCTTTAATGTTCACGTAATCATTCCTTTGTTAGTTGGCATTTCACAGCAAAAGTTACATTTTAAAAATAAAGTATTACATCCATACTCACCTCGTTCACACATTTCAAATTGAGTTTTATTGCTAACAAAAAAAAAATCAAGCTTCATCTGCAATTCGACACCAGGATAAAGTGGCAATTAGCATGTTATGGTGTGAAAATTCCTTTAAAAAAATCGAATGCTCATAGCATATAGAGTGTGTATTTTTACTCTTTTGGTAATTCATTTGCTCAGGAATCTCCTATCACCAGTCAGCTTTAGTCCTTCACCGGCCGCCTATGACTAATGTTAGCTTTATAAACAGACATTACTGACTCAGTTTGTTGACTTTATAACTTGGCAATGTGCAGTTTCACTGGTCTGCTATTTCCCAAACAATTACTAGTAGGTTTGCTAGTAATTATAAAGCGTGAAAGTTGTGTTAACAAGTGTTAATTAAGTATTGTTCATTTATTTGTAAATCAATTTCTCCTGGGAATTAGTTCCAATTTCTTGGAAACCATCATAAAAGTCTTCATAAATTACAAATGAATCAAAGCAAGACCCTTCTTTCCTTGTCGTACTCTTGTGTTACCTTTTGACATTTAACATTATTAACATTATCCTGTTACGGAAACGTCCACCTCGGTCTCTTATTGAACCAAAATAAAGCAAATAATAAAAAAAATACACCAAATGTTGGCCAATTGCGAAGGTGCTTTACCGACCACTTACCGTAAAGGTGACCGTGTCGCGACACACCCAGACAGGCCTGGTGGGGTTAATCATCTACGCATCAATTGATAACACTTGACATCATTAGCCATTATTGCTCACAGGCACGTGGGTGACATTCACACCAATCGGCCGGCCCCGTCCGACACAGAAACCATGTGCTGCTGGGTGACAAGTGTGTCAACAACCTGCAGACGGGAAACGAAAACCAAAAGGATCCTGTGGGCTAAATATCCAGATTCCTTCCCGCACATGTGAGGTTGTTTTTCATTGTTTCATACAAAGCCAGCAGGGCTTCCTGGTGAGAGAAAAACAGTAGAGGGGGGGGACGACACACAACTATGCAGACTCACTTAAAACAGAAAGAGACTAATAATAAATCTTACTTCCTCTCCCGCTACGTGTGGAGAGATTACAAAGCCTGTCAGGGGAAATTAAATTCCTCGTCCCGATCGAAGCTAAAAAAACAAGAGGGAGGGGGGGGATTAGAAACATGAATCAATAATACCAATGAATCAGTGATTGCAATGAATATAGTTTAAAGGTGAGAAAGCCTTTTTTCTTGTGTAATATGTATTTCCTCACAGCATCACATGAATTCGGGGGAGTTAAGAAAATACAGTAAGGGAGGAAGGAGGAGATAATTGCAGTGATGTCACTCCGGCCCACTCCTTTTCAGTACAAATGCAGCAGAGCAGAGCTCAGCCTGCATACCACTGCTGCTGACGACCGATCCCACACACACACACACACACACTCACACACACACATCAGACACTCGTCACGCCGCTCTCAGAGGCGCCGGAGCTCAGAGCCGCACCGGAAGATGCAGCCGGCTGGCAGCCACTGAGTGAGTCCACTCTCTCTCTCTCTCTCTCTCTCTCTCTCTCTCTCTCTCTTGTGTTGTGATTGCCATTCCTGGCCCGTCTGGGCTCATTCATCTTGCACGTCTCTTCTCCGTTGCTGTGAAAACGGCCAGTGTTTTCTCAGACTGAGAGACTTTTCAAACTTTTCTCTCAGTATGCCGCTCACACGCCTTTCCTCTCCTCTCCTCTCCTCTCTCTGCCCCTCTTTCTTTTATTTCCTTTCGCTCCGCATGCAGAAGCGAGTCCTGGGGCCCAGAGCCAGACCTGGATCCCTTTTTATGTTCTGAATAACACATGTGGATGTTGATTCTCATTTTGTGATGGCTGTATCCCTGTGTGGGATGTTATTGTCTGACAATAGTTTGGCACAACATTGGTGCCGTGCTGCCAGGCCTTTGTTCCGAGGTACGGTTAATAGGAGGAGCTGTTGTGCAGGCATAAAAGGATCCTTCCTTCTCCTCTTTTCTTTTTTTAAACCAACCAATTTGTGTGTCTTTGTGGACTTTGGTGTACCTTCAAGTCAGCTCTAGTCTCTGTGTACTGCATTTTCAACACAGAGTTTTCTAAATGGCCTCACAGCTCCTACATTGTGGTGGAATGAATGAAAACACGCCCCGCAGACAATGAACAAGAGAGCCACAAAAGCCCCATCGGGGGGGGGGGGGGGGGAAACTACAGCTGAAAGAGACTTGAGAAGTGCTGGACAGAGTTAATGAATGCATAGAGACTGGTTCCTAGAGTAATCTGACATTTAAGATGTCTGTGCATTGTGACATCCCTCCTTGTCAATTCACCGCAGGCCTCCCTGTTGTTGCTCCTGCCGCTGAATGGAGGGTCATCAGCTGCATGAGCCGCAGCATTTTCATCCCACGTTGTTGTTGACAGTATGTGGAGAAATAAGTGGATTGAAAGTAGAGCGAGATCAGAGTTTGGCTGGAGTTTCATTGGTTGGGTAAGAGCGTTAGAGAAATCACATTTTTGCATCCAGTTAGAGGAAGAAAATAGGGTTTTACCCTAAAAGGTTTTACTCAGTTTGGGCTCAAACCAAAGTATGAGTGCTTACGGTTTAATAGGAGGCCATAGTTCAACTTCTGCCACACCTCAAACACCAACCCAAAAGGCTGATGTTTCTGCCTCTCTTGATAAACCATAACGCTGGACGGCGCTGAGTGCAGACTGGTGAGCTGCTGTCACACACGCAGATCCTATTGGCTGCTTGTCTGTCTCACATCTTTCAAAAGTGTGAACAGGGTGGAGGCGACTGGTGCTGCGTGTTTACACACGGTTTAAAGTGAATGTTGTTCTCAGGGATTGTTTCTCTCATGAGGAGTTAACCAACCGAGTTCCGACTCGCTAAACAGACTATTACATTAAGTATGGATAAGTTGCTAAAAGAAGACAGAGCAGTGTGGGTGTGGGAGAGAAGTTAGAGGCTGGTGTATATATATACTTTTGTGTTTTTTTGCTCTCTATCTGTGTCTGTTAACCCCAGATAGCAGTAGTGTATGTGCGTGTGTGTGTTAATGTGTGTGTGTGTTGATATACTGAACCTGCCCCTGTTTGCATTTCAGTATTTGAAAGCAGAAATATTCTCTCTGTCAACTGTATGCAGAGTAAACACTACATGGACACACACACAGTGCATTTGGTATCGGAGCTTATTTGCTTCAGGACTTTTGTGCCAGCTAGAACAGGAATGAATGGGGTGGAACTAAACAATACTGTAGATTTAATCTCTCTCCCCCCCCCCCCCCCTCTCTCTCTCTCTCCCTCTCTGTGTGAAAACCACAACAGCAACCTTTAGCAATCAGTCAATCGGGACACACTCAGCCTTCACTTACAGAGAGGCCAGCCCAGAGGAAGAGGACTTGGCAAAGGACACAACCGTGACCTGCACATTCTCACCAGCACCCGATCCCGCTTCCTTCAAAGAGAAGGGAACCTGACTCTGGGGCAGGAAAAAGGAGCGATCGTACCCCGCGCTGAAACTCAAGCCGCCAGGCGGAGGGACGGAGGGGGCTGACCGCCGTGCCTGACAGCCGACAAGGAAGCGAGATGCTGGCTAAGATCCTGGAGGACATGTGGGTGGAGCCCGAGGTGCTGGAGGCCCTCAGCGAGGAGCAGAAGAGGATCCTCTTCCTAAAGATGAGAGAGGAGCAGGTACGCCGCTGGACGGAGCGCGAGGAGAGGGAAGAAGGAGAACCCAGCAAAAGGCCCAAGAAAGGTAGAGTGCAACACTGGCCTCGTTCTACTGAAGTACAAAGAGGAAACGTACATCTCATTCCATTACACCATAGTATGAGTAACAATAAAGTGGTGATGGGGCAGCTGGAAGGCTCAGGGTTTCTGGGATATGTGGTCCTTAGTTTACCGAGCAGTATGCATGACCCTGACAGGAGATTAAAGCCCGTAGCTTCTCTGATATGGTCTTGTTTCCTTGCAGCAAAACAGGTCACAACTAATCCGTCAGTAATGAATATTACAGACTACAGTCTAATAAGGATGACCCCCAATGGGACGTTCCTTCAACATAATCATTAAGATAAAACGGGACATCTGTCCCCTTTGAAGCAATTGTTTGGAAATGATAGCTTTATCCTAGAGGCCAGTCTTTTCGCTAAGCTAAGCTAAGCTAAGGAACTGGCTGTTGCCTCATACGTCCTGGAAAGAAAAGGAGAGTGATCTGAGCAGTTTGAGAATTCAACCAACTAGATACCCGTCCGCTTAATCCTCTCTTCAGAGCGCGTCGGACAACCACGGAGGCCTTCGGGTACCTAAAAAAGCAAAAGGCACTCTCTAGAACCAGCGTTTGGTTTGTCCTTTCTGGGCACCTGTAGAAACATGGCCGATCAACCGATTTCTTCTTTCAGTTGATATCGCCCTAATGAGAACACTTTTCTGAACATTAACGCAGTTAAATCCTAAATACCTCACACAAAAATCAAAAACAAGTCAAACCTACAATTAATCACTATTACTTTTTTTAAATTATTACTATTTCTATCTATAAATCGCTAAAAAACACACTGCCATTTATTATAACTAATATAATGTTACAAGAGACTTTCAAGACCTACTAATCACAACTAATTCATGAGCAGAAATCTTGTCCGAGGGGCACGCGATACAGAATCCGTGTAGTAACACCCTCTCTTGTTACCAATCCGGTAATGTGTTTAAATTACACACCAAGTGATCCGGTCCACAGGTCCCTTGGCTCTACTGTTCCGGTCTCACTCCTTCTACAAACCCCCCTCCGGTTAAGGTGTCTCTCTGACTCACTGAGGCCCCATCGCCTCCGTGCATGCACAATGTGTCTGCGTGTGTCCGTCTGTCTGACAGACATCCACTCTATCCCCGCCTGTCCAATTGTTCCAATGGCCCGAAAGATTGAACAAGCCCTGTGGTTTGGGGCGTCAGCGGGCTTTAAATTGCATATTACGTTACCGTCTTTGTTGACTCAATCTGTGCCATGTCACCGGAGAGTGTGTGTTGTCTGTGTGGTTTGTGTTACACAACATACAATCCAGTTAGTCTTCTTTCAGTGTTTGTCGGCCGCGCCGCTGACAATCATTACATAGCTATTAAACAAGATTTGGTTTAGACAGACGCCTGACTTGTGCCCTGGAAATGGCCTCTGCGTCTTGTCTGAACATGAAGGTGTGATAGGACAGACAGACCACGATTGGTGTGAGAGATGGTCTTTGGTCAGGTGACATCAGACCAAGACGTCCACACAATGTCCCCTTATGCGCTGCGTCACTGCAGGGAAACACGAGTCATTCCTTCAAATATTGGAGCGAAAACAAAGCGGCCTTTGTTAGCTGGTTTCTTAGAACTCTGTGTGGTCGGTTCACTGTTAGGAGTTGATCGGGTCCATGGACTCCTACAGCATCTGTGGCCTACTGTGTGTCTTAAAGGGCAAATCAGCATAGATATGCTATTGGCTGAAAAGTGCTGGTGTACAGCTCTCTGACGATTTGAACTTCCAAGCCACACCCCGATCAGTGATGTCATGGCAGGTGTTTTTACCATTTTGATCAGGTGACATGGAATTCACTTTGGGGGTTGGGAGGTTATTTCTGCCTACTGTGTTGACAGTGAGAGGAGATGACAACAAAGCACACAATGTGGGTGTTGATGTAATGGAATACCTCTTTGTTGTGTTAAAAATGTGGGATTTTTTTTGGATTTAAAGATAACACAAAAAAACTCAATGAATTTAATTTTCACATAAGTTCACAAAGAATATCAAGAGAGAGTGAAACAATAGAATGAAAAAATTGGTTTATTTTTTTTAATCTGTTAAACTGCAATTAACTATTTCCCTTTCCTGATTCTAAATTGTTTGAGCATATCTAACCAATATACAATTAAGGAATGATGTTTTTTAGTGATCATTTAATTAAATTGAAAGAAATAAAAGGGAGTGAGGGGATAAAAAGGAGAGGACCAAAGTGGATTAGCAGAGCCCATTGCTGATGTGTCTCTAGCTCTATGCCGGTCAGACAGCACCCCCTTCTGGTTAAAAGCAGGAATAACAACTCCTCAAACGGAATCTTACCAAGAGTCAGATAGCTTAACCATTTAAGAAAAATAAAATGTTTCTTTCTCTTGCAGCCGACAACAAACATGTGAGGTGGCTGCTGGGTCGGGACGGAGACGTGAGCGTCATTGTGATCGGAGAGGTGGACGAGTTCAGGTCCTCCAAACTCCTCCAGAGCCTCATGAACAACAGGTAGGCACAAAAAACCCAAGCGAACTTTAAAAAGATTGACTCATTTAGTTGTCTTTTTTTTTGCTGTTTATTGTAAAAGCAAACCAGAGGTTTTTTCTGCAGCAGTAGTTGTATTAATTAAAAGTGTGAGTGTAAAAAATGATAGTATTGTATTTCCTTCAAGCAGCAACATGCAGACTTCGAATCAAACGCAAAACTCGTGTTTGTCACATTGTAATTTGCACACGTTTCTTCCTTGAGGGCCTTCCTTTTGTTTGTCTTGTTTCTAAACCAACACATGAGAACAACCCCCGTGATCAAGCCTATACTTCCTTGAAAAAAATGACATAATGATTGACTTTGATAACTAAAGAGCGTCGGTCAGCAAGCCTTGTCCTAATTGGATTATTGAAGTTATTTGCCATATGACTAACTGGGGGGGAGGGGAGGGATTGATTGAAAGGTTAGGTCGGCTGTCCGGGGGACTAAAATCGGTCTTCTTTCTTTCTTTCCAGCGTCCACAGTGACCATGTCCAAGGCGTCCAGGCGGTGGACTTGCTGCCAGCAAGAGAGAGCACGCAGCTCACCTTAAAAGAAGAGCTTCCGCTCGCAGATGTTCTCGTGAGTGCACGTGTTTGTGTGAAGGGGTTTGAAGTAACACGAGCCGCGTGTCCTAGTCTCACCATCAAATTGTGTCCCGCGTGCATTCAGGAGGCCCCCTCCTCCCCGCACGACAACTGGTCCGAGGAGGACTCCTGCAGCGCCGAGGACGACCCGAAGGACCCCGCCGAGGACAGCGGCAGCGAATCAGGCGGCAGCTCGGACACCCGCGGCGACTGGACTCCTCTACGCGGGCCCCGTGTTAGTAGCCATGGCAACCGGCCGCCGCCTGAGGCCCAGCTGTCAGACGCAGAGAGGGCAGGCCCACAGGACAGAGGTAACACGACAAGAGAGGGGGGAGAGAAACCGGAGCAGTGGGTTCTGAGGCTAGGATTTACTCCTTAACAGATTCTAGTCAGGTATGTGTGGAAAGGGAGTAGTAGCTACGTTGTAAAGATGCGCCATTGCCCAAACATTTCAACAGCTAAAGTACTGAGCTAAAGTAGCTCCATATCAATAGAAATGCTAAGAAAACTGTTAGCAATGGAACAAGCTCAAATATTAGGTACTAAATATAATGTACACCAACAATAGTACAGTGTTAAAATAAACATTTTGTTATTGGACTATTATTACTAAAGCGTCTATAGCAAAATATGCAAATACACAGGTACAGTTTACCTCAGAATTATCCATAAGTGCAATACTTGAGTAAATTCTCTTTCTTTCTTACCAACACTGCTTGCTCCAATAAAAGCCTTGCCTCTCTATTTATGGGTTCTTCAGAGTTAAATAAAGCCTAGGCTTCTCTGAAACACGCCTTGCAAAGCTTTGCGAAGGAGTCCGTTACTGTTCTATTGTATTAACGAGACAGCCACTTTTCACAGCCACATAGAACAGGGGGATTGGGAAGTGTAGAGGTGTGACAGAAAGGACATTAATGCTCGACAGAGTACGTTATTGCAATATGAGCTCAGAGGGGAATAAATCTTGCCTACTCACCCTGCCTCCCTCTCCCCTCCTCAGAGAAGTCGCAGCAGGGAGGCCGCGTGGCGCAGCTCAAGAAGCAGTTTGCGGATGACGCTCACAGCCCACCCGCCTGCACCAAGCCTCCTGTACCCACCAAACCCGCTCACCTGCAGAGAAGCAGCGCACTCGTGATCCAATCAGACTGAAGGTGCGTCCGGGCCCGCAATGCGGCGACGCCGAGACAAACTCGTGCGAAAATTACCCGGCTCAGCATGACCGATGGACCGGCCCCGAGGCCGCACAGAGAAACGGATCTTCACTTGAGCCGGAAGCGGTGACCTGAGAGACACTATGTGAGGCCACGGCACACCGACCCACAGACAAACGTCTAAGGGGGGAGCAGGGGGGAGCGGGGGGGGGGGGGGGTAGGGTGAGAGAAATACTTGAACGCTATTTCGACCTGATAAAGAAAAACCAAGAAGCTTTGATGTTGCCGAGTCCAAATGGTTTGTGTGATTGACAGGCAGACACGGAGAGATGTCTGGAGACACAAACCCTGACAGACTGTTGAATACAGGAGGAAACACACTGCCGCACTTGATAAATGAGTATCAAAGGTTTTTTTTCTATTGAGGACGTTTAAGCAAGGTTATTGGAAACGGAAACATGTGTTTGAATAAAATAAATCCTATGCTACTGTGCTGTTCAAAAACTTTAAAGGCTACACTGTTTTAAATAGTCCATGTGACTAATCTATATGCATTTGGGGGGAGTTAAATAAAAGGACTGAATTCATGATAAATAATAAACTGACTGGTTTGCCAAAACAGTTTGCTATCCCTTATGTTCACCTATGAACATGCACACACACACACACACACACACACGCACAAATGCCTCCTGACACTTGATACAGCCCTTTAATTGTCAGTTTTCTACACGTCCAGTGTCTTATTTTTAACTGAATGCATGAACAGGAATTAATGGCGTAATTACTATTACTATGGTCCACTAAGGTTATGGGGAATTAGTGTAGTATTTGGAAAGCAAATTCTGTACTTTAACAATAACAATAAGGTTAATGCTTTGATTGTTGCTTTCATATTGAGGGCTCTTCTTCACTCTATCATTTCCACTTTGGTATGGGCTGAAGTATCTCAGCTATGATTGGATGGGTTCCAGGGATGAACTCTTCAGGGCTAATGAGTAAATAATAGCATTCCAACTTGGTTAACGTGGTAAAAATGACACATAAATGCTTTAGCATTGTCATTTAGCTCAACGCATGGCTGTAGACTCTCAACGTGCTGTGATACTTGTGGACCCAGAAGTAATTTGACCGATTAAGACAAGCTTTATTTATGAAGTTATTCATGTTCATTGACCTTGAAGGTTAATTAATACCTGGCGTGGGAAATCACAGTTTGAGACAAAATTCTCATCACAAGTTCCACTGACTTCTCCGGAGCTATCAGCTGCATCAACCGCCATCGTGTGACTGAAAATCCATATTGATAACAAATCATACAATAACAACTTAAATCATCTTCATTTCAACGAAAACAAGAGACACCACACTTGGTGCGTTGATAGCTCTGGACACAAAGTAAGTTGAAACTGTCATGAGAATGTTTTCTGTCACGCTTCATATTTAATTTTGGGTTATCTGTTACATCTGTTTCTTGTTTCGGGGCCTTTCAGTGAAACACATGACCAGTTGGACGGAGTCAGGGGGCAGGTCCGGTGGTCATGGTCATGTGGTAAATTTGGCTGAGGGAAAAAAAATCACACTTTCCAGCCGTTGGAAACGAACATGTTTTGGAGGACTGACCTGTATTGTGACAGACGGATAGATATGAAGGGACTGCGTGCACAAAGAGCTCCTGTGCTGATCAACCAGCAAGGAAGTGAAGAGTCTTTCTGAGTTACCACTACTACCATTAACCACTAGTCAATGCCTCTTATTTTATTCTAGTGCAGACCTAAAAGAATGGGGAAAGTATCCCTTGAAAAATCTACAGCCTGCACAAGAGTTTAGATGCAAGAAAAATAGTAAATCCTTTTTTTGGAAGGACACGTGATACCATGTGAGGCGTGGTTTATCTTTGAGGTTAGAGTGAGAGTTTGATCTGAAGTTACTAACTAACTATTGGGTCACATTTCCATTACTTGGTCACTAATTCCCCACTACACTAAAGTGTCACTTTGACTTTTTTGAATATTTGTGTTGGGAATCCCCCTGATGTAAAACACCAAATGAACGTGATTGAGAAACTCGCTTGGATGTGATTTTCTATTTTCGTTGTGCTTTTATTTTCATTTAACACAGCCACGTCTGTTCGTGTGGTTATAGGGTTATATGGGGGAGGGGGAACGGGGGGGGGGGGCGGCTGATAGCGGAGGACACAGAGGAGCGGCCGATGGCGGTCACTTACACAATGATTGTCTATTCAGTGAGATGCGTCAGAAAGCAGCCCGGCGGAGATCAAACAGAGAGAGCACAGAGCTGATTAGCATGTGGTTCCGAGCGAGACGGAGCCAATGGGAGCCAGGTCACGGGAAGCAACACGTCAGAGCCCACTCAATACAACTTCTCATTCCCTCACCATCTCCAGCCCACGTGGACGCGCTTCCGTGCGTGGGCGAAGAGCGTACGTGAGCATGACTGTGTGTGTGTGTGTGTGTGTGTGTGTGTGTGTGTCCTCCCATATTTGTTGAATCATGTGACTCGACACGAGCAGTCATGCACAGTGTGAAAGGCCCCGCTATAAATAGGAGGACAGTGTTGGGTTTCCCAGCCGAGCATTGTAGGAGTCGGGTCATCTTTGTCCCACAAGAAAGCGAGAGGCGCTGACCGGTGGCGTTTCTATTTGCTGTAGGTGTTAAGAGTCTGGAGGTGAAGTTAGGACACGAGGAGGAGTTCTGTTTGCGCAGTTCCGCTCTTTTCCTTTTTTTTATGATGTTTGCCCGCATGAGAGTAAGCTGCAAAGATCCAAACAAGGATTTGATATCTTGCGTCCGAGGCCATTAAAGCGCGTTTTATCTCATTTTGTGAATGAAGTCATTGTGAAGAGGAATAGTGAGTCAGGAGATCAGTGGGTACAGCTCGCTACTTAGTGAGTAATAACACCTCGGCAGTGATGTCATTAGATTTGGTACTTTAGCTGCAGTGGTCTTCTTCTTTTATTCGTAACATTAAGGTATTGATGCACACAAGGCTGAAACGAGGTGAACCTTTTGATGATTGCCGTTGAATTGTTAATGCAAGCATTTAGTGAATGTCCAGTAAATATTAAAGAGTTACAAAATAAACAGCTTATTTCATATCTCAACATGACGCATGTCATAGCTCCCTGTCTGATTCTACAGAAAAGTACTAAACATCATTATGAAAATATGTAATATTTAATGTTTTACACGAAAAAGTAAAAATAACCAACGCTAATCTTAACCAAAAACGCATAGACTTAAAAGGTATTTGGCATAAAGTAAGTTCTTGCAACAAATAGATTCCACAGGAATTGAAAGAGAAATAGTCTAAATCAAACTAGTAAATATTTTTGGATCAAGCTCCAAAAACATTGACTCCTTTTCCCAGAATAAAACACATTGATTTTTCAAACTCCTTTAAACCCCTTGCCTCAGGCTGAACTCAACTCCCCCGTAGAGACACTGAAGACATGTAAATGTTTCCGGGCTTTGGTCATAAAATTTGGGAAGTCCCCCTTTAACCAGACCAAAACCAAAAAAAATGCATACAAACTAATGGATAGACACTTTATTGCAGTTTAAAATAACTGTCTAAACGTGTTTATTCTCATAATTACAATATGTAATTGTACAGAAAGACCGAAACCTAAAAGCGCACCTCTAATAAACTATACCTGGACTTTTTAGCACTCTGCCAAGCCAAATCCCTTGTATGTCTGACATATTATGGCAATTAATGTTTCTTGATTACTGATTCCTGATTTAATAGCACTTACGATGGCACTTATAGCACTTTTGTAGTTTTGCTTTCTTGAAGAAATTGTACTTTCTTGATTCTTTTTGTAGTCGCTTTGGAAGAGAAACGTTAAGTTAAATCAGGGGTCCCCAAACTTGTTCCTGTGGGGGCCAGATAACTTTTCCCTTCTCTGGAGGGGGCCGGGGTCAGAAAAAGTGTGACGATTGCAGTGGGTGCCTAAATGTAAACATTTATTGTTTTCCAGAAAGCCACATATAACCAAATATTAATAATCCAGGATCTTCACAGAAGTCAGGAAAATGAATAATATCACTTAATGAAATAAATAATAACCAAATAATCTTCTCAGGGATCTTTACAGAAAAAAATGAAATAAATAATAACCGCCACCGCCTCTTGACAGATGAGAGCATTGAACAAACAAATAATGGTTTGACCACTGCAGGTTAAATACCTGCATTCTGAATCAACCTTTTCCCCATTATTCCGTTCTATTTCACAGGGGCTAGTCTAGGATTTGCGTGGCCAGACTGAAAAAAAAAATCATAATGCCCCTCTGGTATTGTTCAGGGGGCCGGGCCAAATGTGGAGGCGGGCCGTATCCGGCCCGCCGGCCTTAGTTTGAGGACCACTGAGTTAAATGGTAAACTTAAAAGTACAGCCCAGTCTTAAGTCCATCAAGAAACTCCTCTTAGCCCTGCTAACGATGTGGCTCTATGGATGACAGTCTGTCTCCAACATGAACAGCAAACACATGCGAAACAAATGACAGTCCCATCTGCCTCAGCTGTGAGGCCAATGTTAGCATGTTAACACGCCAACCTACCAGAGAATACACACAATACATACCTGCCAAGCAACAGTACATTAGCATGTTAGCACACCGATGTTAGCAGGACAGATAGCGATGCTAGCATGTTTGCTTTAAACAACACAGTTATTCACTGAGGTGGGATTGGGCAGATCCCATTTGAAGACGTTTTGAATCTGTAGCTAAATTGGGATTTATTTTATATAATATAGATATTGGAAAATACTTTTCTCAATAGCCTGCATTATTTGAGTTTATGAAGCAAATCAATTCCATTTTTGTCAAATGGTTGGTCAGTGCTTCAGTTCAATACCATTGATTATCATATATTTTATTCACTAATGATTCACTTGAACACTTACACAAACCAAAGTCAAGTACCCCATGTAACCGACATTGCTGCTCAGGTCTTGATGTGGTAAAGGTTGGAATGATGGTAATTAAATATTGCAAGCATTTCGTAGCTCAATACTCACAGTAACAATCAATTCCACATCATGAGGCGGCATGAAAAGAAGCTGTTATGAAACACCACTGCAGGCAGACGTTATCACCGCGCTTTGCCTTCCTGGAACCACTGGGCCTTTTTAAAAAATCAGCAGCAGGCTAAAGATTAACAGGATCTTCGGTACACGTTACCTCGGAAAAAGCACTGCGTGAACTCGCCTGAGGTTCAGTATATCAGTGTTTAGAGAGCTAAATCTGTTCTCTTTCTACGTTTGGGTTTGGATCGATAGAAAAAATCCTTTTTACTTTCTGGCCTGAAACTACAAGTAAGTTACAAAATAAACCAAATGAATAGTCCTTATGCTTGTTTTTCATAGCTAGCATGAGCCCAAACCAGAAGTAGATGGTTCGGTGGCAAGTCTATTCCGAAACCAGCTTTAACAGCTTTAAGGGGTCAAAGGTCAAGAGTCCCCTTTGACCCCTAGTGTCACCAAAATATAACCTGAGGGCAGATGAGCCGGAGCTTTTCAAGGATGTAAGAAACCATTGTATGACCGCTTGGGAGTAAAATGTTTCCCACGTGGACAAAAGGTAACTCAAATGCATCACAGAGGGCGTAATGAGGAATGATCTCAGAAAGATGCAGATCCTGCAAAGCTGTTACCCTGTTTCTAACACTGGGGAGGAGAGGAGAGAAAAGAGAAGAAAAAAAATTCACAATGAGACACAGTGTCTCCAAGCAGACGCAGTGGCCAAAATATCACAGGTCTGGCTCATGAGTGTGGGTCCGCCCAGCTCCAGCGCAGGTTGCTTTTGGGCTGGCAGGTTGTTCCACTGCAGTGTGTGTGAGAGGAGAAGCCCTTTTCTTTTTCCCTCCGGAGTGGGCAGGGCCGCTGGTGCTAACATATGTAAGCTCCACAGGGGTCTGTGACGGCACACACTGGCTATCTGGACAATGCAACCGTCATTAACCTCTCGCCTCCCTGCGTCTCGGTCTCACTGCGTTTTGGTTCGGCCTCCGCCGCCGCTCTCCCTCTCGCCTCTCCTTCCCTCTTTGTCTGGCCCACGCTATCTTCATCCCCTGCTGTCCGTCTCCCCGTCCTCCTCCCTGCGTATCTCTCTCTCTCTTTTTCTCTCCCCCTGTGGCCTGCTTTTCATCTTTCCTAGTTTTTCACCCCCCCTTTCCCTCCCCCTCCCCTCTCCTCCCTTCTCCCTCTCTGCCCTTCATCACGTCTCTTTTCTCCCCCACCTCCCTTCTACCTCTCCCTAGATCCGCTTTCGGCCCCCCTCCTCCTCCTCCTCCTCCTTCTCCTCCACCCCCACTCCCACAACTCTCCCTCTCAAAGCCCCCCCCCCAACACACTCCCCCCCCCCCCCCCCCCAACCCCCAACCCTCCTCTTCTCTGTCCTCCGTTCAATCCCTCCTTCTGCCCCCCTCCTCCTCCCTTTCTCTCCTGCCATCTTGCAGGCCAGTGGAGCCAGACTGCAGGCGTTCAGGGAGTCACTGGACCTGCTGGGCAGCGGGTGACACAGATTTCCGGTGTGTGTGTCTGTGTGTGTTAGCGTGTGTGCGTGTGTGTGTGTGTGTGCATGCGTGACGAGAACAGGGAGGGGGGGGGATTAAGCTCCAAATCACTAGAAAGGCACCGAAGAGAGAGGGGGAGTGAGGGGAAAGAGAGAAGGAGAAAAAAAAAGCTGAAGATCCAAGAATTTGAAATTCCCCCTTTGTCTGAGATGAGGAAACACTAGACTGTGGACTTTGACTAAAAGACTGTGTTCCTCATTCAGTGGGAGCGTTCGCATGATGCTGGAGCTCGCTGCTTTTCTCCATGAGTTGGCAGTGTCCTGTGTTGGCTGGCGTGCTGTGCTTCTCTCTCTCCCTGCCTGACGAACACACACACACACACACACACAGACGCACAAAGACGCACACGTATATTCAACCCCCACAGATGCGCGCACACACACACACACACACACACACGCGCGCGCGGTCCCTCTGCGATCCCCCTGACTGAAGGCACACAGGAAGTGCAGCCGTGGCCCAATTATAGCGTGACACCTCGGGCCGGCCGTTGCCATGGTTACGTCTTCCCTGCGGTCCCCTGGAGTGTGGCGCCGAGGAAGAAGGTCTTATCACATCAGCCATCGTTACGGCAACAAGCAAAAACCCAGCCTGTAGCCTCAGTGCAGCTGCCGGTGTATTTTCTTTATAGCGTGGTAGCGTGTGTGTCTACATGTGATCTACACTTGTGAATAAAAAGGGAAATTGTGTGAGTTTGTGAATAGAGGAGAGAGTGTTTGTTGTTGCGTGTGCGTGTCAGGTTTGGTGTGTTCCAGCGCATGCACCGGACTTGCCAAGGCACCGTGTAGGTGCGTCTGTGTGTGCGTGTCTGTGGGGTTGCGATAAGGCTCTCAGCCACACCATTAGGTGACTCATAATCCACACAACCTCACACACACACACACACACACACACATACATACATACAAACACACGTGTGCATGTGTACAACCAGGAACACAGAGGCTAACAGACACATACACCCAATTAAATACACACACACACACACACACACACACACACACACACACACACACACACACACACACACACACACACACACACACACAGTAGTATAAACCACGCCTGTAGACAATTACACATGGCCAATTTCTTTTATTTCAAAAGGGCAAACAGAGCTATACAGTACAAGTTGCACATGAAATAATTTAGCCTCGGCTGAACTCATTCATTTCTTACTGATGCAGTGACGTCAGAACAACGGAAACAAAACATTTGGCTCCTTTTTTAAAGTTGAAACACAATACATCCAAACTGGAAAGGGATGTAAAAAAAGACATAATGTTTTCCGGATATTTACAGTCTATTTACAGCATTTTTGTCGTCATCTGAATATTGACACACATTAGTATCCTTCTTTCTCTCCTCTCCAATTCACTGATTGTCAAAAGAAAGGATGGGAAACGAGTATGGACATTCTCATACGGAGCTGCAGCTCCTCGTTCAACACGAGATCCGAAGACCTCTTGACCACAGTCCGTGCGTGTTAACGTGGTGTCCTGTGAGTTTCTATCGGCTGCAGCTCCTCAACAATCATCCAACCGGGATCCTCTGACAAATGCTGCCACCACATACGTTACTATCCATCCAAGGCGCCGTTGCTTCTCTCCTGTGCCATGCCCAAAGTAAAGTCGGATGCCCTTAGATCAAACCCAGACACTCTGCTCTCAAACCCCGGACCTCCCGGCTTCCTCTTCAGCTCCTCGCACTTCCTGTATTTACAGATCTGGTGTCCCCTCTTGCGATTGCGGCAGCTGCTGCACTGTTCGCAGTTTGTCTGACGCCGGCACGGTACGCACTCCCCGCACCGCTTCCTCTTCCTCCTGCCGCCGCTGCTGCCGCCCAGAGAGCCGGGGGAGTAGCCCTCGGCCACTAGCCCCTCGATGCCCTCGGCTCCCATGGCCGCCGCGCTCCTCCAGTGGCCCGCCCCCATCTGAAAGCCCGCCAGGGGGAAGAGAGTGGGGCTGAACGGGAACCAGGCCCCCAGGAAGGGTTGGAAGTCGGTGCCACATCCAGAGGAGTCCTCCTCCTCCTCCTCGGGTCCCGATGCACCTCCCTCCCCGTCCCCCTTTGCCTCTATGGCCTCCCTTCTCGCCGGCTGGCTGCTCTGTGCACCTAGGCCGGCCTGCTCTGTGGTGGCGGGGGTCAGGGCCAGCAGCCCGGCGCGCATCAGTAGCTCGGCGGCGTGGGCCAGGTGGAGCCCGCTGGGCGACTCCCACATGTCGGGCCAGGAGGGGGCCCTGCGGGGCTTAGCGTGCGCAGGCTGTGCGGCCCGCTGCTGTGCCGGGGAGGGCTGGATCAGGCCTTTGACGTCCACAGCCGGGGAAGGGGTGGAGATGTAATGAGAGAGGCTGTAGGGGTGGTTGGAGCGCTTAAGGCTGGGTCTCAGTGGCTCGTTGGGGATTTTAGCGCTGCTGTGGGCCTGATCTGGGGAGGAAGGGCCAGCGATGTCTACGGCAGTGGACATAGCAGTGGCTGTGTGTGGGGTGTCTGTCCTTGTGTGAGAGAGAGTGTGTGTGTGTGTGTGTGTGTGTGCGTGTGAGAGAGAGAGAGAGAGAGAGGTGAGGGAGTAAGGGATTGAAGCCGATGCGGGGTTGACAACCGTCCTGCTGTTACTTCAGCCAAAATGGCAAGCCTTGGCCTGTGTCCCTATTCCCATTCTCTGCAGCAGCCTCAGAGTCCTGGAGAGCTAGAAACGGATGAAGAGAGGAAGGTTAAGAATAGAAATGTTGGAGGGACGAATACAGAAAGAGAGTAAATAGAGGAGAATGTGACCGGAGGATATTTGTCGGCAGGAGCAACTAAACACCGTCAAAGAATCAAAGTGGAGAATCTGTAATTTAAGAGAAAAACAACGTGTACGCATAATGTTGTTTTTTTTAGAAACAAACTGCTCAAATAGAGACAAACGGGGCCATGTATCCGACACAGTGCATGGCTTGCCCGTGATTTCCGCATACAGGAGGCAGTATCCCTTTAAGAATTTCACGGTATATCAATGCAATCAATAACAGAGCGACAACAATATGCAAAGATATGCGCATATGCGCAGGTCAAATGTGGAGCGCGCTTTTCAAATACATTTTGACGACTGCTGTTATGTGTGCCAGCCAAAGCTTAAGCTCAACGGAGAGAGACTAAGGAGAGGACCGGCAGAAAAACAGGCTGTCTTTTGTCTGGTATCGACGACGAGTGAGCGAGGTGCGCAACGATGCGGTTGCTGTGGATAAAAAAAGACCAGGGCTATATTCCATGTCCACGTTTGTACCAAATCGACACCCAGCGATTTAAACCACGGGGACATATCTGTTGTTCCGCGTCAACGGCGTTGAAGCCTCTCGGCGGGTCGATCGAGGGGCCCGATCGATTGCTCGGCCGCGGCGAAGGGTTACCTAAGAAGACGGGGCTCGACCGACGCCACGACGGGCTGACCACAGTCCGAGTGGCCGCTGCGACACGGCGCGGCGCGCAGCGGAAAAAGAACGAAGAGGAAGAAAAAAAAAAAGAAAAGGCGACAAAACCCCGAACGGGGGGGAAATCAACAGGAAGTATCGCCCAAGCGGGTCCCCTTACCTTCCGAATCGCGACCCGAACTCCCCTGTCAAACATATGATGAAGTCATGAACTAATGGCGTGCCGATTGTAGCGTATATGGACGGCGGAGCTGCCGATTCCTCCTCCACCTCTCCGTCCCGGAGGGTCTGCAAACACTCTGCACGGAATTTGGGGGCGTCGCTCAAAATGCGAAGTGGACTCTGCAGCCGAGACCGACGTGGTCAGAGCGACCCCACGATAGCCGTGGGAGGACATGGGGAGGGGACGGGAGGGAGGGGGGGGGGGTGGGGGGGATTAAACCCAGCTTTAATATGCATCGGTCCCCACTCGTCCAATACACACGTGGGACATTTGTCATCTTTATTCCGTGATACAATGTAATGAATGGGGGTTAACTACATGTCAAACAGCAACACTAAGAACGATTAATAGTTATACACATTTTTTTATACTTCAATCCGGACATGACATTAGCAAGCCGGATATTATCGTAATGGATAATAAAGATACATCTAAATAAATACATGTCTTTAAGGCCTAAAACCACATCGATTCAATAGTAAGTCGTGTTCAGTTTGTGAAAGCATGTCTGTGTTGAGATGGGGACAGAGAAGTACTCTCTCACACGTCTGTAATGTATAATTCACTGCTTTAAAAGAAACACCTGTCCTGTCGTTCATCCTCAGCTTATAGTAAACCTCAGCGAGTTGGTGACCTCTTGGCTTCGTGTAAAAGACACGTTTATCCACGTCACTCTGTTGTGAAAGGGTCAGAGTTCACCCACAGGCCGGGTAAGTTGATGTCATGTATTACTTGCTATTTTAATGCTTGGATAAGGCGCCTGAAAAGAGAGGAAAAAAATACTGATTTGAGAGTTTTGATTATGGGTCACATCCACACCGGAAGTCAGTGTCATAACCCCCCACGTTACAAGAGACCATGTTATTATCACGTTATGACCACTAAACTCGATTTGTCTGTTTCTTTTCTAAAATACTGTTGAGTATCATAAACACCTTACAAAAAAACTAAAACAGAATAACTCCACAGATACTTTCTGAACCACGTGTATCGTCAGCATTCTCGCTCACTCGCGGTCAAAGTGCGTTAGCCTGTTAGCATGCTAACGTCCCTGTTAACAGCTCGCGCTACGCAGATAGCGCTGGTGGGTCTGCGTCCCTCTCTAAAGGTGACTCCTCACGCGGGGACGGCGGAGTCCACTCCACCTCTTGTGAGAGCCCTGCGCTGCATGTGGCACGCAGCCAGATACCTCGTGCATGAGTCCGCCACTGTGTGCGTGGCGTGCCCGTGCGTGTCACTATGGGAGCAGGGGGCCCACCGCACTCGCGCGCACTGTCTGGCCTGGACTATCCGTGTAAACACAGCGTCTTCTAGTGGTCACCGCAAATACTGACACATCTTAAAATGGCCACTTGTGCTGGTGGACACTGCAGCACGGCGACCACCCCCCCCCCCTCACCCCCCCCCCCCACGGGGCTGTTTACTCATTACCTCTGTCCACTGTTAATCCACAAACACACTGCGCTGCCTCTCTGCTAACAGAGGCAAAGTTGTTCGCCAAAGTGCATTTGATCCTGTGGCTGGAAAACAAACAAATGCTAGAGTATGTGCCCCCCCCCCCTAACCCCCCCAGGATGCCACTCCGAAAAGTAAAAAAATGAGAAAGCCTCCGAAGCTGATCACTCGATGGAGTTTTATTCACAAGAAATCAGAACTGAACAACAAATCGAAACAGACACCGCACGCAGCCAGTAGAAAAGAAGACTAACCAAATAGCAACACGTCATTCACAAGCAGAGTTTCTGAACACAGATTAAATACAAGCTCCCTCAGGTAGCCGATAGTAACAGAGTACGAACAGAGATAGTGTTTCAACGCGCGTCATGGTCGCCGACTATTAGGTCTCCATCTGACCCAGCAGCTCTTAATGCAGCTCCGTGTGTGCGTTCGGACTCTGGGGCCTGGGCTCCAGATTTAAATACCAAGCCTTTGCTGAATCCAAATTGAAAATTGGCCGTGTGAGGCGACGAGCAGCCGGTAATCACGGTTCAACGACCTGGCCGACACCCATGGGAGTCAAGATGGAGGGTGGAGATCGGTTAGGTGACACCAGACTGCGTGGTGAAATATTTTTGGTTCTTTCGGGTCCGGTGATAATTTCAGTCTTGGCACAGAGTTGGTTGAAAAGCTAACAGGCCCGTCTGTGTCAGGTTGTGCCGACGGTCAAAGTCCCTCCCTTATCTCGCCTCGAATGACCTTTGGTTTCAAATAGAAATCAAAACTCTCTCCGTGTGCCTGTGGCCGATCTACACAGCTTGATACGATTGCGACGGCCCTAAACCTGAACCGTCTTTGTTGACACTGTGGTGGTGGTGGGGCGGTGGATTTGGATGATGTAAATAATTGGACAAACAGAGGCCGGGCGCACGAGCGACGTTAAGAGGTGGGTGGAGGTTCCTCCGCCCCAGTGGCTTAGGCGTCCTTCTTCTTGATGATGAGCGGCCCGACGTTGTCCCCGGTTTCATCGTTGTGTTTGGCGTGGGCTCCGTCGCAGAAAGGGAACTGGAAGCAGAACGGGACACGTTAAAGCGGGAACAAGAGAGAGACGCTCTCGTCAACTCGAATACTTTAACGATAAGCGTGAGCGCGGTTTGCAAATATGAACCTCCACCTTAGAACTACGACGGGGCAGCGGAGCATTGTCCTGATGGGCTTCTGAGACGTATCGTTAGCCGCGTCAATGTGGTAAACTTGAGTGACAGTGTTTGATCGAATGTCCGAAATAACGGGCCTGACCTTCTTTGACTTCCAGCAGCGGCAGTACACAGCCTTGGTGCCGATGTCCTCCATGTCAAAGCTGTGCACCACTTTGGGGCTGTCTTTACTGATGGAGGTGTTCACCAGGCCCTTCTTACAGGTCCGCCCGCTCAGGTAGTGGCTGACGAGGAAACCACCGACGGCTGCAACCACTGCGACCGGCACGGCGACCACAAAGTGCTCTGGGGGGAGACGAGGCGCACAGTGTGCATTCAGATACAGGGGGTTCACTCCCAAAACAGTCAGTTGTTTCTTTAATGCTAATAAACGAGGACAAACTATTGAGACACATCTCCCAAATGGTACCGTCACCCCTGACTTAAGATCTCCCACGAGGGCCTTGCATGGGTATTGCGGGTCCCCGCTACTTAAAGCTCGTAATCAACACGAACTGTTGCACTTCATCAATCTGACATTTTTCTCACTAAAAAAAAAAGATCTCTACCAGTTTGTTTCACCCGTGGAGAAGCAACAAAAACAACTAAGATTCTGGGTGGTTGGTGGTTTTTCTTCATAGGACTTCCTGCGAGATAGGCTCTTTAGCAGGTCTGGTCATCCTGGCTTTGTTTTCGGGAAGCATCGCAGGCGTATCCGGCATCACATGAGGGAGAGTCGTAGGACCAGAGGAACAGGGGCACGCTGTCAGTCCGGATCAGCCAGTTCAGTGATTAGCTGCTTTGCCGGGGGCCATGAAACACTAAGATATTCCTGAAAGTAGGTGCAGGGATCTCCAACAAGTAAGGCCTTCGCAGACGGGCCAGAACCATCCAAGGCACCGGCCCCAAGCGGGAAACACGACGTGCGTCTGCGTACAACACGACGGCCGGCTGGCCAGTTCACTTAACTTAGCTAACGTTAGCTAAAGTGAAGGTAGTCAGATAACGCAAGGGACGCTTCTTTTAATGAACAATTTAACGATTTGAACACGTTGTTTATTAGTCTCGAAACCACGGCGCAGTACGTTAGCCTAATACCTTATGGCCCGTGGGGTTAGCTGTCAGCGTTACTTTGCTTGTGTAATGTGAGGTCAAAGACGTTGTTAAGTTTACGTTGAGCTGCAAAAACAAAACATTCAGTCAATGCTAGCTTGCTGTTAGCTAGCTTGGATACGTTACCTTTCGAAAAAGAGAATCCCGATCTGGGCAATGCGGGCATCGCTGCTAAACTTGGGGTTGACATATTAGCCCTGGAGCTTGTTTTGCGTGTAGTCGGAGCTCAGCAGCAAGGTCACCCGGGGAGTCTTTCTGAACTCAGTCAGCTCTACAAACAGGGTGCTCGCCCACCTACGTCACTGCTAAGCAACCAATCAGGTCTGAGGAGGAGTGGGTCTCGTAGCTGTTAAACCGTCTCGTGCGCACTTCCGGCTTCACCGCAACGTCAATGTAACATACAATGTATAGTTTAACAAGTATCTGTCGCGGTCACTTCATCATTTCCAGTATGACGTGACTAAGTATTTGCTTTCAATTGGAATATTTATCATTGAAGATGGTTTGTGCCAAAGTTTTTCACTGGAGCAGACTCATCTTGATGGATGCGAGCTTTGGGGAGGCCTATTTCGCCTCTCAGAAGTACTTCCCCTTTAGCCCTGTAAATGCCATATATGTGCCTACATTTATTTGATTCCCTCGTCTACTGGTTTGACAGAAAAACTCACGTGTCCCATCTTGAGTAACTATTTGTTGCTATGAACACGGACAGACTGAAATGTAATGCTCTTATTAGAATGTACATAAAACCACCACCAGAGGGAGACAAACGAAAACTACCAGTTCGAACAAACTATTTAACATTTGAAAATGATTAATGAATGAATAACTTCCATATCAGAGGGTTATCACCCATGTATGCTATAATTATACATTTCTGCTGTAGATGCATTCTTTTAAACAATATATCGTATTTCATTTAACTTAAATTGGGCCACAAGTATCAAGTAACAAGTATCGATCAATAGTTTGATTTCAAAATCCTGTTTCAGTTTTATTTTACCAGACACTATACCCACAATGAATGTACAGTAACAGTGTGTTAAAGTCATTCATCCAGTCTACACGGATGTGACATTGTGTGACATTTCCCTTTCCTACCGCTGCATGTCCTCCAAAAAGGGCCCGAGAATGAGTCAAATCAGGAATAATGGGTTTTTATTACACAGTTTAATCAACACACAAAGCTCAACGAGCCTCTCAGGTAATTCAATATACAGAGGTTTTGTGCAAGAAGAGTGGGTTCTCCTCGCACCCAGAGCCCAAGCCAGTCCCATAGCCTTTTAAAATGTTAGCCTCTAATTTAACAATAGCAAAAACAAAAAGAGAAACCAAATAAGAAAAAAAAGCAACCTAAAGAGTTATTGGGGGTGGGGAGGGGAGATAAAAAAACACAGGTTAGACTAAGAAAAATAAATTGCTTAAATACCTGGTCCAGAACCTCCACTTTGAGTAAAGAAAAGTTGGCGGGTAGTGGTGGGGGTGATAATTGTGCGTGCATGTGTGTCTATTTGTGTATGTACGGGTCAACCTAGGTGGGGTTGGAAAGGTCATTGGGGGGGATAAATCAAAGTCCTATCATTGAATCCAACAGAACGCCAAAATAGGGCATGCGCCCTTTCTCCCCCGACCCCCTTATCCACAGCCTGCAATGGTTTCTTTAAAGTATTCATCATAAAAATACGGAGTGCCCTTCGACTCGTGCAAACACAAAGCGCTTTCTTGAATTGTCATCTCTACAGATGGAGATTATAGGAAGTGACAAAATAAGAAAAATATGCAGTGTAAAAACCCTACTGTCCCCCACTCTCCTAAATAATTAGGGAGGGGGGTCCCCTCAAGGTTTCAACAATGCTCAAAGGTTAAGGATTAACGCCTGGGCAGGGGTGAGTGTAAAAGGGGGAGGGGGGGGGGGGGGGGGGGAGCTGCCCAACGTGTGTAACGAAATACAGAAGTCAGTAGATGTGACAAAAGGGAGGGAGGAGGGGAGAAAGGAGCAGGGAGAGATGATGTTACCATTGAAAGCAGGCTGACAATATGTACACTGGAACTAAGAGGCAGGAGGAGGGAGGGGGCAGAGTAAAACAGAGGGAGGGAGAAAGGAGGAGGGGGCAGAGGGAGTTTTACAGGTACTCTGGTGAAGGGGAGGCATGGCTCAAAGAAAGCACTCCAACGGAAACCAACAAGATCTTGTTTTAAACTTTTCATTTGTTTGAATGGTTTTTGTTTGTTTTCTCTTTACGTCTTAAGCTCCCCTAATCTTATGTCGTAGAGGTGGTTGGCGATGATTCCAACCCAACACTACATTGCATACTTTTGTGTCCATTCCCGAGCTATTCTGTTGTACCTGTGGACAAGCACAAGGAGAAAGAGAGCAGGGTGTTAGTTGAGCAACATCAGGATTTTGTCACATCTTTTACAACAAACATAAACTGCTGAGAAACCAGCAACATTTTCACCTCCATTTACTTCCCCGTGGACATCATACGTTTTGGCCCCTATACCTGCAGCAGCGGCAAAGATGCCAGTTGGCTGCACTCTACAAATGCACATGCAGTTCTGAAATGCCTTGAACACATTGTAGTTTCATCATCGGGTTTGTTTTAGCTTCCTCCTGCCGCTTGGTAACAGGAGGATAGTCTAAGCACAGATATGGTTCACTCAAAACAAAGGCCATTCACCCTCAATTATTTATGATTATTGGTGATACTTTGTGCCAGTAGATAGCCAAAAGGACAAATAGAACACACACACACACGTTATTTTTGTCCATTCAACTTCAATAAAGTTTATCCAAACGAGGGCGATGCATTTTCAATGTTTCAGATAGAAATAAACTACTTTGTGTAGTTCTACTATAAACGGAAAGTAAGTCGAGTGGAAAATGTAGAGAACACATCTGGAGTTCAGTTTCAGCATGTAAAAACAACATGTCAATATTACTCTACTTATGTTTCATTGGACCGTGATTGTGGTGCAAGATCAGTGAGCAAAGTATATGACCGGCCAGAAACACACCCCTTCACTCTCTGCCCACCCCAAGAGACTCACTACTTTGACAGTAAGTGTAGAACTGGGCTGTATGGCCAAAAATTCATATCCCGGTATATTATAAGATTCTTGCGGTTTCACAGTATATAAAACAGTACTTTTTCCCCCCCGAGTGAAGATACTCATTCATTTTCACCAAAAAGGACTGCTGTTTACTGCTCAACAGCGGTTTGTGTGTGGTGTCATCCGGTCTGTCTCCTGTTTTTTGTTCAGCCACATTCTCCTGGGTCATAAGTCGCTACACGTTGGACAAGAAGCTCGACCGCTGCACCGCAAACGATATGTTTTGCTGTCGAAGAGCAACAATAGTTGGTACGGCTATGCAGCGGTATGATCGTATGTCCATACCTTATGGAAATTTGAAACTGGTATACCTATGGAGACGCACGCTTTAAACCACATCCTTGTGTCATCAGTTGGCTTACCCATAAGAAGACAACAGATATTTTACACTTTCTAAATCTTGGAGTCAAACATTTGACGAGTCCCCTGTGATTGTTCACACTGCTAAAAAAAATAAAAATACTAAAACCATTGTTGAAAAGGGGCAATATAGAGCTACAGTCCACCAATAGCCAGTTTGCAACACTGAGTTGGATCAGCACCGGCTTGGGCGGAAGCAGTGACAAGAGGAAGAAAAATCCAAATCCACGCGAATGATGCACCAAACACTTACTTTTCCCTGTCCGTCTTGTAGATGCGGGCGATCTCGGGTACTAAGGGGTCGTCCGGGTTTGGGTCACACAGCAGAGAGCAGATGGACAGGAGGACTAAAATGGACAAGTTATCCAATGAGTACTCAAATAAAAACAGGAATCCTAAGAATTGATGTCAATTTCCTTCAAATGACCCCAGGGGGTCAGGCAGTATTTGTCTTAGCTATACAACTGTTTATAGTACATGCAATAGATTTCAAATGAAAAGAAAAGTCTAGTAGTGAGCACTGCATGAAAAGGTCTAACTTTACAGAGGAAACTCCAGTATGATAGAAGGACCTCTGCCCGAGAAAAGTTTACCCTTTTATTCTTAACATGCAGTTTGTAAAACTGCAGCATCTGTCATTTATCCAGAGCAATATGAGCAAAGGACAGGAAAAAGGAAAAAAAAGACAAGTGAAAAAACTACCTTTGGAGATGGTGAGAGCCGGAGACCACTGTGATCGCAGAATGTCAAGACAAATGCTGCCGTTGCTGTTGATATTTGGGTGGTAGATTCTTGTGGTAAATGCAACCTGAAAACAGATGAAGAAGAAATGTAGGGGGTATAAAGGGGGGGGGGCGCCGCAGGTGAGCGCAACAACAGGAAATTGAATGATGTAAAGCTGAGGCATGTTTTAGCAGGCAAGAGGCACTCGATGTGCGCCGCTGTTATGCATGCTGCTGCTTTGTGTGCACGTCTTGCTTACCTTTGGCGGTTTGAAGGGGTAGTCTGTGGGGAAGTGTATGGTCAAGAAGAAAACCCCGCTCTGGTAAGGACTGTCATTCTAACGCAGGGAGAGAGGAGCCCATTCATCTCATTACAGAATCAAGTGCAGACAGGACACATACGTTAAAAATAATAAAAGTTAATGATCAGATTTTTTTTCAAAGAGAAAAAAGTAATAAGTAAATACATTCTTCCACCCGCCAGCGTGAATGTTAATTCCCAGTAAAAATTAAAGCAGTATTATCAAGGCAAGAAGCAGATACTTACGGGTCCCATTATTGTGGCTTGCCAGTGAAACACTGAAACAAAAACAAAAACAGTTTAGGAAACACCAGGAACCTCACGCATGGCTGAGAAGCGTTTGCATAAAAAATGAAGCATTAAGAGAGCCTGGTTATTATCTCAGTTGAGACAGATATTCTTGAAATGTATTTTTAAACTATAAAAGGCTCATATAATGATAACAGAGACCCATTTTTATTGTGAAATGCCTCAATATGTTTTACACCCAAACGGCTGCTTAAGAAAGAAAATGTCATGTTGACATTAAGTGTAATTTGTAAAAGGCATGGATCAGAAAGGGGTTTGGAAGCTTTTAAACCAGACCAACACAACCCTTCTGTTGAGGTCTGAGGGCCAATGTCACACTGAAAGTAAACCACAGTAACCACGGTTACAAGAAGCACTTTTTTGTAGTTTGTAGCAGAGCAGTTTACTGGTTGTTGGATGGCAGGAAGTGACATGTTTAGAGTGACGCTGCTTCTGAAAACAGGTTGGTTGATTCACTGGAACAAGCTACTGCCAACCACCCAGGTGACAAGTTGCATGTTATTAATGCCCATCATTGTGACGCATTACGTTTTACCAAGTGTCTTAGCATAATAATAGCATATCAAGGTCAATAATCAAGGTCCATAAGGCATTTTATGGGGGGGGGGGGGGGGGGGGGCACAGTGTTGGTGAAGGAATAAGACAAACCCTTAGATGCAGTTAAACGGACAAAATATGGCCACACTAAGTCACATGACTATTTCTTCATTTATAAAAAACCAATCAATACCAGCAATGTCACCAAATCCAGAGAAGCTATCTATCCAATCATATCTAACACAACACCTTAATGTCACCAAAAAATATCAAATAATGTCTCACATAATTGTCATACCAACAATACACAACTGAATGAGTCAATATTCATCAGAACTAGACCACATGTCATGTTGAAACAGCATGTTTTGATTTTGACTTCATCATTGTGCCAACATTCCACCCCTGGTCATCTGTTTTGCCTTCAAGGCTTCTGCGCTAAAATATTCATTCATTTATTTATTTAGACAGGCGAGATGTGGCTCTCTGAAAAAAAGTTAATCATTGGAGTAGCTACAGAAAAATCCAACTGGCTTCTTTATCAAATTTATTTGAATAAAATAATTTTCATCTAGTGGAGGGGTTTGCGAAGTGTGTGCATGTTCACTAGCCTCCACTAATGCTTGTGTGTGTCCGTCTCGCCTAAAAACAATGCCGTGTATGGATGCATGTGTTCGCAGGAGTGCTCAGCTGAAAAGTTCTGACCTGCCGAGCAGAGTCCACAATGACAAAAAAACACATAAACTGCATTGTATGCACGGAGGAACATAGACGGCAACCCGATGAAGTCAGGTTTATTGGCTTAATGAAAGACAAACCTCCAAATAACAGACTTGTGTTATATGAAAGAAATGGAGTCTATTCCTCACTCACTGTTAATGTCCTTAATGCTTTTGGATATTATTTGTCATTGATCATTTTTAAAAACTAGTTACATACATCCTAAATGATATATATTGATCCTTTATTGAACTTCCAGGATAATGCCATCCAAGATTAAGAATCTATATTACGAGGCTATTCTAATTTTCTAAAACAAAATATGGTTTTGTGGAACTACATGTAGAAATAGATGTTGACATGGGATTAAAGACATTTCTCTCCTTAGAAATAGCTTTGCTTATATTTATCGAATGAGAGAGGATTTATGTTTTTTGTAAAACAATATAGTAACCATTATTGTGTCCCGTCTTGATAAACCTTACAGTGTCAATAAAAAATAAGGTCGTGTGGTTTAACAATAATGCCTACATATGGACTAACTTGGATGAAACACCTAATTGTACTACAATAGTCCAAAAACATGTTGACAATAAAGTAATCAAACTTATTGCAATATTAAATAGTTAAGATAAATGTATACAGTGGAATAGTGGCATTACAATTTATTTTAAAGGTTTCATAAGATAATATCTACGGTGTGTAAAATGTCTATAATCCTATGTACTAAGTTTAACCAAAAATGTAACCTATTCTTGGGTCAGTTTTTACAGGATATATAGAACATAATATGTGTGGATAATAACTGGTTCCACTTGCTCAAAAGAACAGATTCTTCTTTAATGAAGTCAAATGCTGTGGGCTCCTCACATAAAAACCCAGCAGACTCACTGATGTTTTTTTCCCCCTTTTAAATGGCAAAACGCTTAGGCTTAAAATCATTAATATTAAACCAGTATTGAAATATTGCAGACAATTGTTCAGATCTAAACTTACACACATTATTCATAATAAATCTTGACACAGTTACCTAACAGACAAATAACATAATCCACAAAGTCTGCAATAAATTAAATGATGATATAAGGCCTTTTTTTAATCCCATTTGTGAGTAGTTTGACTATGTTGGTTTAGATGATGAACTTACTGTCATCTCCTACTGGTCCTGCAGAACACTGGGCTGGTGGGTCCCGTGCCAAGTCGTTTAACTCCTAAGACAAACAAACGACAAGTCAGTGGATTGCTTCCTGCACAGTAATGCCAACAAATAAACTAGAATACATCACTGGCAATGACAACACTGCAACAAATAAAATAACTCCCAGAAAAAAAAACCTTCAATAATCTCACGTGTGACTCCTTTATGTAGTTGGCTAAATGCCTGTTTGTAAACCAATAAGAAGGCTAGTGCCATTGCTACAAAGGCTCATTGCGATTATGACAAGTCAATAGAAACATTTCCTAGCGACACAACACTACAGTTTTTTTTCTGTTGAGTGACTGCGATTACATAATAGCATTTGTCCAGGTACCCCGAGTAGAACATGTGACAGCCAAACCTAGATCACGACGGTACGTCCACAGACGCACTCGGGTAAACAAGCGTTTAAGCTCGTTGTGTGTCGTCCAGTGTAACGTCACCGACGTTAGCTAACTGGCCATCGGGTTCGGCAACAGGATGTAACGTTAATACGATAGAAACGTTGTGCTAGCTGGTTAGCCACATTATGACAGGGCCTAATGTTACTTAGGGGCGGGGGGAATTAACAACTAAAAAACACAGAATTCAGATAGTTGAATCCAACAAACGGCAAAACCACGATGTGCTGCTCGCCTGCTGTCAGCAACATGGCATCAAAGGCGAGCAACGCGTGGGGCCTGTTTCTACCACAACGGCACACTGCTAACATTACTGGCGTTTTCCGGTGTATAGCTCTTTGACAAATACAATTACAATATCAAACAGCATCACAAACCCGTTTATTTGGCATGACTACTCGAATTGTCCAATTAAATGACGTGTATTACGAAGACAATTTAACGTTAACGCGAAAAACAGGGATATACGGAAGGGTAACGTTAGCTTACATACAGCCACATATAACGTTATATAACAATGCTGGCTGGCACAATGCTATTTACATCCGAACATTAAACCATAAAATGTAAGTTAATATTATCAAAAGACAAATAAATGGCAACTCGGATAATATAAGTGCGAGAGTCCTGTCGTTAGCGTCCCCGTTAGCCGTTAGCTGGGTAACTTATCTGTCAAATCAAGGAGCGGGTACAGCGAGCGAAGATAACTGTAATAATTCATATTGGCTAGCTCTACTACTCTACGGGGAAACAAATGACATATCCGATAGCTTCAACACTTAAGAATGTAAACTACCGTCCATGAACCGTGCAGATGCAGCGTTTACAGCTAGCGTTAATGTAACGTTATTAAGCTAGCTTGATGAGGAGCTTATCCAAGGCAAAGGGAGATAACGCTAGCCAGCGTTAACTAACATGTTAACAGGAGCCGGCACCGCTGAACAGACAGCACGTCGACGGTGAACATGTGTAATGTAACAAAGTGCAGGTACCATAAAGGCTACTTGTAGCTTACAGATTAGAAGGATTCAGTTGGCCCATTTGTAGAAGCACTGGGGAACACAGACAGGCGGCGCATTGCTGCTCTCACTGTCGTCACTCGCTATTTAGAGACCGTTAGCTGGCTGTTGAGACCGAGCCGGAGTTATTTTGTCAAAATTGTAGTATTATCATCCGTGTATTAAAGGCAGCAGAAAAGCATCAGATGGGTAACCTCGGATTTAAATCCCCAACGAAAGTGCGAAATCCTGGGCCTCGTCGTTCACTTCCTTACCTTGTGAATTCTTTTCAGAGCCATTGTTGTGCTAGCGCTTCTGTCAGGAAAAACGTGCGATTAAAATGGCGATTTATATCACTGTCCGTTGGTATTACTACAACTTATTGATCACAGAGCTCCGTTACTGTACACGCAATGTACCAATCGTTACCAGAAGCGACCACCGATAAAATTTCGAGACGAAACTGAAAGATAGAAGGGGGTAGAACCGCGGTCCTTCCTCCTACTGCAGCGGCTACCAAATCACTGCGGCCTGGGGTCTGCCAGCAGCAACCACGACAACGCTTCCGAAATCAAGTCTTCACAATAAAAGCTCCAGCGCTACGCGTCCAAGCTGCTTTACATCGCGTCGACACAAAACAGTTCTCCTCATACACGAAATCATCTTGTTTAGCTATACACCATTAACGTTTCATTTTTAACCGCATCGTTTCACACTACATAGCAGGCCCAGTCATACCATACAAGTCCCCATTGTCTATATTATGTGCACCTAAAGAAGAGTGTCCAGTAAATAGACTACTTTAAACAGCTGGCCCAAATCAAGTATCCACTATTTGAATTATTGATTGTTTTTACTTAGCGTAGTTTCAATTGATAATAGATGAAATAGATACAATGGTGAAAATGGTCCATCACTATGTTACCCAAAGCAATGTCTACTTGCTAACATACATAATTTGCAAAGATATAAAACAGACAGCAGATGGAAATTGTCACATGCGAGTAGTTGGACCAGATCATATTTGACTTCAGAGAAAATGAATTCATTTATTTAAGAGATGCTGAATAATAACTAAATGTATCAAGTGTTCGACCACTGTATATTATAAGAATTGTCTTCTTTTTTTGTAGCCCAATAGATTAATTATCTTCCTTTTTTATAGCTCAATAGATTTTCTCACTTCAGTGTGTATGACGAAAATTAAAAAATATAACGCAACTCTTTTATGCTGTAAACCAACCGGCCATGCCGGAAGTCCCTGTTGAAACGCATCTCTCACTGCGCTTGTGATTAAAAAGCCTTCCGCCGAGCAATGTAAAGGCACTAGATATTATAGACTTAGTGCTATAATACGCATTCTTGCTGCTCTGTGTAGTCGATGGCCAGGATGAGTCCACGTGGTCCAGAATCAGCCAAAATGTCTGCACAGTAAGCGTTTTAAATAAGGTCTATGCTTAGACAGGTTTTCACCATATTACCATACTTGACATATCATACATTCAGGGACATCCACAGTGTTACACAACAACTACCTTGTTGACCGTATTTATGGATGTATACACTTGTGGGTGTTTCACTTGGATGAGTTACACCCGGGGTTCGCTCACCGCGGAGTGATATTGTCGTCAAAACGTGTCATCGCGAGATCGCAGGTTCGTGTTAAGCCTTTTCCAGGTTTCGAGCTGGAGTTATTGTCACTATAGTTTACGTGTTATTTTTATAGGGCATTATCTTAGCACATCTGCCTCGCCATTTCTAATAATAATTTGCCATAACGTCAAATAGCCCACCTCCAACTCTCTCTGCACACCGGCAGCACAGAGAAAATACACATAAAGGTTTCCTCTTGCCGAAGTCAGACATAATCAAAATGTTACAAATATGGAGGTTATTGAAAGACAGATTACACCAATAGTCATTCAAAACTGAATGAATGAATAAATGTTCATTAGTGAATCAATTTACTTAATTGTACAGCGTATTCTGCAGTCTCCGTAGGCTTGCAGTGAGGAATGTGTCACTGGCTCTGCATGACATACTGTACACTGTATATGTAATTGTTTTCATCCTATTCCTATTTGTTCTCTTGTGCTTATGAAATCTGTAGACAAACGTCAGATGAAGCAAAACAAGCTGAAGTTGTGTGAAAAGGCAGAAGGTCTTGGCACTGTTTACCAATTAAACAAATCTTGCATATAACATTTTAGGATATCGGGAAACTGTCACATCTTCTGTATTAGCCTCCATTAACTCTCTTTTCTTGAAATACATTATTAGTAGCATTGCCACACTATTTTAATAGGGTAGTATAACAATTATTAATGTTAGACATCTGATATATATACATCTGGCCTCATGTAAGATGAGCCTGAGGATTTAATCCCATGTACCTACAGCAGTCAGGTTCTCCCCTATGAAGGGAACTGGGCGACAATGGCCAACGTGCCAATTCCCATGTTCTCTGGCAGATGGCGATGGAGCTTCACGGTGCTGGTCCGTTAGCACAGATCCCACCAGAGGCCGTTGGGCCCTCATGGCGTCTAATTCTGAGAGAATCATTCCCTTTTTGGGGCAGTCGCCTCTGTTATCTATCTGTTGTTGCTTTCATTTGCAGCAGAGCAGGTGTATGTCATCTTTTTTTATTAAAGCCAATGCAATATTCCATCAATTTATGGCATACTTCCAATTTTGGTTGGATTCACGTTAAATTAAAACACCGGATGTTCATGTTCATAATTATATGATATACCAAAGACAGGCATTTTTAAGGATCAAATCTAAATTTGGGAAATCATGAATTTGCATTGAGAAATTGATATTTCCTCTTGTTTTTTTTAAACACCTAATATGTTATTTATTTAGAGTTAATTTAAAAAGTGTAACTGACATAGAAGGAAATACACAGGCATGACTAATGTCAAAAACCTTGGCTCTTTTCAGTTTACAGGTGTATCACACAAGTGACAGGCACATCAACCCAATGGGGCCTTCATGTTACTTATCACACCTGTGCTTTTCCTGCTCAGGCAGAATGACTCTGCTGTAAAAGTCTTTGTATTCTTTGATTTTGACGCAGATGAAGAAAGTCCTAATTTAATTAAACATGCTTTTCTCTAAGCCTAATGCCGAACCAGCATGCTAACAATAGCATGTTATAATATGGGCATTAAATTCTCTTGTGTTCATCTGGTTACATCTTTCTTAATCTTAGAAACAAATTGAATATTTCCGTTGGTGCAATTTACTTCATTTTATCCCATTTGTGTCCTCCAGTCAGATATGTGTCAAGTGTCTTTGGAGAATGGGGCATTTTTTGTATTAATTACAGAATCCAGAGATACGCAGGAGGGACCCAAAATGGGGTCCATTTGTTCACGATTGGCCTCCACATTTTTCGTTTTGATACTCCCTGTAAAAATGATCAAAAGGCAGCTGAGTCCATGTAGGTGCTGTTGATGCTCACAAATGGACATACTGGCTGGATGCTCTAAAATGGACACTTGCAGAGTAGATCGTACAGCTGTCCTAATGTGGTAGCTATAATTAGCTCCCCCAAAACAATGCCAGAATCTGACTAAGAGGTGTAGCCAACTGACCGCTGTACGCCCTCAGATGCGTAAAAACGTGACCAGTTGTTTGGGGCCACCCTCTGGCCAGGCTTCACATTCTTTGTCTCCAACAAATAGTTGTTCACTTGCCTATAAATTAACAGCCTCGCAACAAAGTTGCTGAACACCGTTAACAATGTGTGTGCCTATAGAAGCCCAATCCATTTGTATTATTATTCATATGTTCCCAACATATATTTTGTATATATCTTTATCTATCACTCACTCGGAATGCCAAATAATAGAACAATACATTATCAACTCCAACATAATATATATTTATTATTTGAATCTTTAATCTTGTCAAAATAAAACGCTATCCTTTACGTGATCTACAGTAGCTGTTACACACGCACAAGCACGCTCCACAAAGTGTTTGTAATACCTCCACCGGATGGCACTACACGTCTGATTGTGTCTTCTTTAAATGGCTGTGCGGTGCCGCGGCGTGTGCATCAACCTGCGTGGGAGTTCGTTTTTCGCCATTCCGGGGTGTTGCCAGCCGCACGTCGTCCTGGAGGGGTCTCCAAAGCGTCTCGTTGCTGCCCTCTGACCTCCAGAGGACACCCCCCCCCCCCCCCCCCCCCCACACACACACAGACACACCCATGGCAAAACGGCAGAGAGGTGTGTGCCTGCCCTGCCCAGGCTTCCCCCCCCCCCCGCCCGAGAGGGCGCGGAGACTCCGCCGAGTGACGCCACTGCTGCAGCGAGAGAACGAGCGACCCGACATTCTCGGCCCTTGACAGAAATGCCCCTCGCCCCCTTTATCGTCTCAGTAATCGTTTTTCCGGTCCCGTTAGTCCACGATGTCCGACTTCAACGGAAGTCCTTCCGACAGGGGGATCAAATGCATGCAAGATTCTGCACCCCCAGGGAGCGCTCCATCTATTTTTTCATTTAGTTAGGTTTGCATCACTGACGTTGCACTGGTGTCTCTTATTTGCACGTTTTTTTTTTTAGTTCATCCCTTTTCTTTATATTTGCGTCATAATAAAATAGGCCAATTTTGGCTGTCGGGTCCCAATTCATGTGGCTCTGGGGCTTTTAGGAGATTGAAGGGGTTGATGAATAGGAAAGGGGTCTTCCCTAATTATTATTTTGAGAAATTACCCCATTATACTTCCTCTATGTACAACCAAAGCCATTATGCGCGACACCCTCTGTATTCCAGCACGAGCGTCGTTTACGTTCCCCTCCTAGCGGTGGTTGGGTGTTACTGAATAAAACCCTACAGAGACACCCAGCCGATAGAGCAGTAGAGGGAGGAAAGAGCGGGGAGGGAGAGAGGGAGATGAGCATCTTGTTCCAATGAAACACCGAGCAGTGTGACGATGACAGCGAAAGGCAGACACAAAGGTAAATGAACGTTACGCATAACCTGCGATCTTTGGTGTTGTGGTGCTGCTGCGGACGGGGACGGTGACACGGGACGGTGTTGCATGTAAGCATCGATGAAAGGAGGGGGGGGGGGGGTAGAAGGGGAGAAAAAGAGAGGGAGAGCAAGATGCTACGGGGGACTTGTCACTCGCGGACTCGTTGCTTTTGTGTGTGTGTGTGTGTGTGTGTGTGTATCTGTCTTTGTCTTCATTTTAGTGTGTCTGTAGCTGTGCGTAGTAGCGCCTCAGTGTTGGACGGACCTCTTCTCAGTGGAGGCAGGTTGGGGGCTTGGGGAGGACACAGGGGGGTCCGGGCTTAATTTTTACCCAATTTGAGTCAGATAAACGAATTATTCAAAGGGCGGGTAGCCTGACAACTTTGGCAAGCTGAGTGCGCACCTCGGGACCCAATGACTTTGGCTTTGACTGTGTGGGCTTATTAGATGGAATCAGCCAGATGTTCGCTGATGTGCCGTTTAAAAAACAGAAAGGAAAAAATCACTAGTGCACATAACGGATTTACCAGTGGTTTTGAGTCGACGTTGTCTCATCACGGCCTAAAATATCAGCGGCTAATTGCGCTTTAACCCTGCGCATCGCTCCTGCACGTCCGTCTCCGAGGTCTCCCTGGCTTCCCCCTTCCGTCTTCCAGAGTGCTAAATTTGAGTTTTTCGAGATGATGCGCAGCGCATCGAAGCCCTTTTACCAGACGCTTATAATGCATACTGTCTTAATGGTGTCATTGCATCAGTGGATTATGGAATATTTAATGTGTTTATGAAAGTGTCAATTTACGCATATATATGGGAGGCGAGGAGGCGCTCCGCTTTAGTTATGCATGCACGGATTGCCGTACTTATCGGGTCACAACGAGGCTGGCATGGCTTCCACGCGCGCAGACTGTCACATGCGACGAGGCCTGGCTGGCTGGCTCCCCTTAACAAACTCGCACGGTCTCTCTACCGGAAGAAGCGGAGCTGACAGTTTGATGCGTCGCTCGGGCATGCCCCGGTATTCCGTGCTTGCGTCGCGTTGGAGGGGGGGGGGGGGGGGGGGAGTGGGCTGGGGGACGCGGGGGCGCTTGCATTTTCTGCACGTAGGACTTCAAGACTGCATACAATTGCATAGGGGCGGTAAGGCCAAGTCATGATTCACAACAAAGAGACACAGCATGCAACCAAATGATCACCGACCCCCAATCCGTTGATCAGGCGTTTCCCTTTACCGCCAAATCACCGTGTATATTTTCACATCTTTGCATGTTAATTTGGGCTACTGGAGTTCCACTGCCTCAACATTGGAACACCCCCCCTCACACACACACACAGCATATGGCCCTTCCATAAAAAATGCGCAGCTAAACAACACAGGCATTCATCAGTCAGGTGAGAATGATTTAGTGCATATGGAGCTGGCTAGGGATAGGGCAGCATCAGTCAAAGAGATCGCTCAGGCCGGATGCACTGTGGCTGGGTAGTTCCCCACGTTATGGATTTTATTGGTATTCAGTAGAGGAGTGCACAGCGACGCTGCCAAAAGGACCAGGCATACAGAGGAGTGGACGGAGAGGCAGATACTGTGGGGGCGAGGTGAGGGAGAGAGGGAGGGAGAGCATGTGACAAGGCCTTGGAGGAGGTGAAGATAGGTGCGAAAAAGAGGAGCAGAGGGAATAGAGGATGAGGCGACGAGAAAGAGAGAGAGAGAGAGAATCACAAGGGTAGCATGTTACACTGTTTCACAGTGCTGTGTGGCAGGACAGCATCCTCTGACTTAACCAATGGACCTGTCATGCGAACCCGCCTGTGTGAGTGTGCCAATAACAAGCAGTGACAGAGGCAAACTGTGAGAATGACACTCGGAAAAGTTTAGTTCAGTAACTACTGAATTACAACTTAAAATAGTCTCCACCATACACTACCTTTACTGTTCATAATACAGGGTATTTTATGATATTTAGTGGAATAGTTTATATATTTTGTTGCAAACTCACACCAGACCCATATATGTATCTACAATAGGGCAATACAGAACTTAACTTCATCATAGAAACGAGACATGATGCTCCCGAAGGACGACCCTGTACTTGAGTCAACAACAGCAAATCTTGGGTGTAAAATATGGACTTGATGTTATCTGCTAATAGGGTCGAGCTGGCATCGGTGATGCAGTGACTACAAACTCATACGTACGATGCAAGTCCTTAGTTCTGACAGTGTCCAGCCGGGAAATGCTAATGTCGGATTCTGAAACATGTGAACACAAACAGAATGTGGCCCACAGATAGTGATGAACATGTCCCATCTTCTGCCTCATAGAACAGGCATCACTAACAACAACGATGCCTGTATTCCATATATCTGCCAGTTTCATGGTGTTAAGCATCCTAGCCCACTGTCATGGCCTAAAGTTGCAGAGCTTAGAGCAGACACGCCGTGGAAAAGGTGTATTGGAATCTTTGTCTTGAGGAATTGTCCGATCAGTCGAGATATGAAAAGCTCTATCAGATAAAAACACAAAGCATTTCGTTGTCACAGCCTCGTCTTTGTAAATGTAAAGCCCAACAGAAAGCAATTTTGAGATATCCCTTTTGGGTTTGGGTAACTATTAATGGACGCTGTGGTAATGCTTTTTTAGAATAAAGATTAAATAATTAACCAATTGAAAGAAACGTTTTCCACTGAGACATCCCATGCATCAGAAGATGGAACGAGTTGACACAGAGATACAATTGTACTTCATAAGACAAAATATATTTGAACGCATTGCAATCCTACTCATGGTGGATAATTTGCTGTGTCAAACACAGGTGTGACTGATAACATTCATCATGGCTGTGCGCCATTCAGCCGCTGCACTGTGGAGGGCCCCTGTAATGTGCAGGCTGGCTCTCTGACATATAGCCTACCTCTTCACCGAAATGAAATAGGCCATTAATGATGTGTATAAGCTGTACTTATCCTGTTTTGAGAAGTGGAACGGTACAATGAGAGATATCTATGCAAAATGTTATGCCTGAGAATAGAGATGGATCAACACAATTTAATAGCAACGTGGATGTGAACAAAGCATATCAGCACAGGTTTATCATTATTTAATTTATGAAAACAGACGTTTTAGGTGTCCAAGAATGAGATGATGTTCATTTCATTTTTTGCTGTTAAAGACAAGGTAAACCCAATCAAAAAGGTAGACAATCTTTGCAAAATTGCCTCCCTGAGAGGTGCAATATATGTGATTCAGAGCATTAAGATAATGGAAACAAGCAACTATCTCTTGTAAAACGTTTTAGTTGAGCAGAGAATGAAGTTGTGGCTGTGGCTCAGAGGTAGAGAGCCGTCCTTCAATCACACGGTTGGATGTTCGATCCCTGGCTCCTCCAGCTCATGTTGGACGACGCCATACAAGTGTAACACCATTTACCACTCACCATCCCTCTCTATACAATCTAAAAACACGTAACCACGGTTAGCCAAAGGCTGCATTGTGCTCATAAAGCAGTTATAGTTGCTTACACCATCTGGACAGATGGCGTAGAAGCAAAGTATCAACCATCATGTCCCCCTGAGGGACAGACTTTTAGCTCTGTCAGCACTTTACCTGCTGTTCGCGACGTTAGCATCATTAGCACTGTTAGCATCGCAAGCTTCCCGCCGCCCGGCTCAGGAGCTCCCCTGTTGAGAACCATTAATGTCAAGCAATTGAAAAACTCCCAATATCCCATTTAGCACCTTTGACTGTGGCGAGCAATGTTATCTAAGATTGGCGGTTCGATCCCTGGCTCCACTAATCCATCTGTCCTTTGTCCTTGGGCAACACACGTAACCCCAAAATTGCTCTCGGTGCTGCGACTACGGTGTGTTAATGGCGTGAATGCTAATTACTAATGGGCAGATGGCCTTGTGTATGGAAACTCCTGTCATCTTTGTATGATTGATGTGAAAAGGGTGAATGGTAACATTGGTAAAAACACAGTGGTTGGAAGACTAGTAAAGCGCTTTCCAAGTACAGTCCATTTACCATTTGCCTTCAAACCTTCAGGAGAGTTTAAATCTCACAAACCCTGCCGCCTCATACTTGTTACTTTTAGAGTAATACCTGTCGTAGGAAAATGCTGTACTGCGTGCTAGCTCAGTGACGGACAGAGCTAAAAGAGAGGGCTTTGCGGCCAAACATCTTGTCATAAATCGGGAAGCATGTTCGAACAGGCTGCACTGCCTGATACAACAGTTCAAAAACACTCGCATATACATGTGCAAGTAGCAAGCTAATAGAATGGCTTGTTGGAAACCGAAGTTCCTTGCCTCACATTGAGGAAGTAGTCCCTATTAAGTGCAAGTATGGGATATTTATTGTTTACCAATGATGACTTCTTAAACATATCAATGAATGTGTGGAGAGCGTTCACCGAAGCTGAGTGCAGCCATATCCAATATGCACACATGCACTCATGCATTCTCAAACACTCACACACACATTACCTCTGGCAAGGCTTGGGGCACACTGGGCATATTTCCTTTTAGTGTAGCATGCTGTCCCTTTCCCTCATAGTTTTCTCAGAGTTATGTGTGTGGGTGTGTGTGTGTGTGTTGGATTTTGGTGTTATTATTGTGAGCCAAGGGTCCCACCTTGACAGGTCTCTGTGTGTCCTTTGGGGAGGGTGGCAAGGCAAGGGCTATTTATAGATAAGGTACTCCAGAGATATCGAGAGAGAGAGAGAGATAGAGAGAGAGAGAAAGAGAGAGAGAGAGAGAGAGAGAAAGGGATTGTCTAATGAGGACAGACTGTTAGGGGTGGGCCGTTGTTTCTGTGTGTGTGTGTGTGTGTATGTGTGCGCGCGTTTGGGTGTGTGTACACAGATGGTCCTTCATGTGTGTAGTGTGCATTAATTGAACAACTTCAAACACATTTCTAGTTGTGCCCCCCCCCCCCCCCCCCCACCACCACCACCACCTTCAAAGACCCGGGGATCTACGTCAGTTGATCTGGGTCAAAGATGGTGGATCAACACACACACACACGTGCATGCCAATGGTCTTATGTCTTTGCAATCTCGAACAGCCTAATTTTTGCTCCAGACAGAGCACCAGACAGTCTGCTCTGACACAGTATTGCACTGTAATGAACAGACACATAGCGTATGTAGGCTGTTTATACTGTACATGCTTCTGTCATTACTTAGCATGGACAATTTGAGTTCAACTTTTTGCATATTAGCTGCTCACCGCTATAGATGCTATGTTGTATAATTATCTGACAACCAGATGATGGGAGGGGGGGGGGGGGGTGGATACCCTTTTCTTTATTTTTCGTTATCTATTTGGTCCTATTTGGCAACTTTAGGACTGACACAAATGAGGACAGATGGATCATGAGTGACTCCTACAGTCATTTCTGCAATCTGTCTGCTCTCGCTCACTGTCACTTCCTCCGTGCTGCACCAGCACCACCTCTCATTGTGAATAGTGTTCCTGTGTTATGAAAACTAATGGAATATTCCCATTATTAACGTTAGCCATTAGAGGCTGCACACAATACCAGGATGATTCTGATCATATTCTGCTCCAGTTAGGCTATTTGGTCAGGCCAAACTAATTAAGCAGATTTGGTTGAAAGCCGTGTCATAGTTTTTTTTGTTGCTCAGGCTCCCCCTCACTGCGCTGTAGTGAAGAGATTTTTGGCTGAGCTGGCACCTTTGGCGCGTAATAAATTCCACACAGGGGAGTTCGGCTTTGTAGAGTGGGCCAGAAGACCAAAACAGGCTGAAAATGCTTTCACCTCTTTGCTCGCCGTGCGCTCGCCGTGCAACGTGTGAGTGGCCGCTTGTTGTGGAAAGGGTAGTTCTTTCCACAACAAGTTATGGTTATGGTTAACCCTTTGCATCTCATAAATGTACAAGTACAACAATTTTTTTTCAAGTACCACATGTTTTTGTTCACATGATGAATGAATGTATTGTTTGCAAAAACAAACGCCTGTCTAAAGAAGTGCAGACACCAAATCTCCGCCAGGCTGATTTTGAAAGACCACTGCTTCATTGCTTGATTGAACAAATATAACCTGCGATTGGCATCAGCCCCCCTCCCCCTACTGTGTCTTTGGCCGTGGGGGTTCACTGTTTTATTACCAGTGGAACTCTGAGCTGCTGGTGATGACAGTTGAGTTCAGTTGAGTTCAGAGTCACACTCTCACTCACACACACGTGACCAATCCCTTGCATATATCCTCAATCTTCATCCCTTCTTCTCTTCGTCTGCTGAGAGTGGTGCATTCATTTCTAAAATAATTCTGGATAGCTGGATGAATAAATAGATTATATTATAATTAGCATTGATCGTCAATGCTGCAAACAGCAACACCGGGAGCCAAACAGCCACCATTACTCAGAGAATACTCTCTCTCTCTCTCTCTCTCTCTCTCTGTAACACCCACAAGCACATGGCATATCATTATACAGAATGACTTAATTGGTTGGGGTTATAGTCCAATGCAGAGTAGACCGAGGAATGCCTTTGTTACGTACAATATCAAATAAAGTGTCATTTTGCATCATGATTAGCTGACTTCAGTTTGTTGTATTTTCCAATCAATGGGCTTTCAGAACATTTGGGGTTTTTTTTTTTTAGGATGATGGGCTTTAAAATAAATGGATTTTTAGTTAAAAGGGACATTTTCTGGATTATTTAGGAGGGATAATTGGCCGTTGCCATGGCACCGATATTTTTGTTCGTTGACCCCGTCCCTTGTTTTCAGTGGTTGCAGAATGTGGATTACCTGTTTGTGGCAGTCCATGTTATCTGCAGCCCTCCTCTACTACTCTCCATCAGCTGATAGATGTTTTCATGATCATTTATGTTAGCATATTAACGTCCATGACATTTGCTGCCAAGGCCCTCCCTATGGTTCTAAATGTTAATAATTATAAATAATAACTGTGAATAATTAAGTTTGTGAACCGTTTGTTCTCCTCTCACACAATCTGAAACTACAACCATTTCTGTTTCTGAATGTGGTGTCATGCGCAAAATGACACAGGAGGACCCTCAACAGAAGGACACTCGGATGAGGTCGAACTAGAAAAGTCTGTTAATTGCAGAATTTGGTCAAACGCTGCATGTGCTGCAGTGCTTGCTTGAGTGTGTGCACCAAGCGAGCAGGATTAGTTGTTCCGTTTATTGATGACTTGGTGGAACTTAGGCTCAGAAATCATCTATGTGTAGGATGGTAATGAGACTAGCAGTTCAAGTATTTTGCGTAAACGGATTCAGTTGTTTTCCAATCTTTGTGTATGAGGTGGCTTCCTCAACAGCGGCTGCAGAGAAAGCAGTCAATCCCAGCTGCTTCTTTTCCCGCTGCATATCCTGGGTTATTGCTTGTGCATTCAGAAACTGCTCAGACTTGTGTACGAACTGGCCTCAGTCATTGACTGTAAGTAGGCCGGCTACATCACACCACTTGAAACCACTCAACGTTTGGAGTTTGAGTGGTGCTGTTTGTTCTGCACAAAATCCAAGGACAAAATGTGTTGAGACCCTGTTCTCGTTGTCAGCGTAAGACGACACATAAGGATCATCTGTTAGAAACAAAAACGTATGATTAAGGTGATGAAGCCATGACGCTTCATTGAGCAGGTCAGGGGATATTCAATTTAGCCACTGCAAATGTTAGATTCATATCCAAACGATAGCTAAACTAATGATGCTCCTGTCAGCCGCAGCAGTACTTTTAATGCTAACTTGCAAATACTAGCGTACAACAAATACCGGGCTTGTATCAAGTGGCCCATCAGCTGACTAACATGTGATGCACAGTTGTACTGATACAATGCATATGCAATGCATATACTGTAGATCATAAATGTGATCTTTCTGTCAACCAAATTGTGCGAGGAAGGAGAGGAAACCCCAACATTCATAATGTGCCGCTCAAAACTAAACCCCAGGCAGCCTTCCACTTCTCACGTGTGCTTGAACGTCTTTGGATTGGTGGGAAATTCAGAATCGATCGAATTGTGCTCTCATCTCATTTGTCCGGTGCAGGAGACCTTTTTGGTTTGGCTCTCCTCTTTCTCATTCTCCTAACTGCCAAGTATAGTTTTCCCAAGTATAGTCCCTTCCCCAAGCTCTGTGCCTGTGCCGCTCCACACTCTCATACCTGCCCTACTTTCACACTTCTCACACAATTACCCGAGGTTCACACTCATTCCCTCTCGTTTCTCTGCTCTCCCCCTCTGTTTCTCCCTCCTTCACGGCACACAGAGGCCAGAGTAACCAGACATATATAAAAACATACACACATTGAGCTCATGCCTGCGTGCTCCTCCAAACTAATACTGTTACTTTGGTTTTACTGTGCATGGGTCTTTTTGTGAATTGTACCAGCATCACTACAGCGTGTAGCACAGTCCAGTACTGTACAACGCGGTACACTAACACAAGGAGCAATGGAGGAGGCAATTAGCCACTGACCGAGCACAGTATTTTTTTGTAAGCACATTCATTACAGTAACTTATTATTCTGTCTTATGTTCTCTGACAACTTTCCGTGCGTAAACAATTTTTATCATACCAATTACTCCTAACCTAAAGCCTAAGGCGAAACTAGTTTAAATATGTATATCCACTGAACCTGCAGCTCGGCCACACATGGTGTCCTGGGATGTCTCACGGTGCGCTTGGGAGTTGTCCTCAGTGTTCCAACTCATGCAGCCCTACGGTGCCTTTAGATACTTAATGGTACCCAGAGATGCGTTGGGGTTAATGCGCCCTCGGATGTTCTGCCGTGTCTTCAAGTTCAAGAAGAATTCCAAATTCCAAATTGCTAGGTGGTACTTAAATAACTAAACTAACCTATACTAACCTAAAATAACTCAAACTCAGAGTAACTATGGTTTGTCAGAGGCAACTTACATCAACAGTCATATTTGTTGTGTTGTGTTGATTTAAGGTGATTGCAACTGATTTGTCCTTCTCATTTAGCATTTTCTGCCCAAATACTGCTTCAGTGGTGATTACATTTGCTGTGGTGTTGGAGCGGCTTTTTACTGTAAAAATGAAATAAAATGCGAGTGTCACATTCATTTGCGATGATGGACATCAATGGGGAAAGCTCAGCGAAGATGCTGGGGCCCGTTAAAGTGACGGGAAGAGAGGGAGTAAGAGGAGTGCTACGAAGAAGAAAGAAAACAGGGAGACGGGGCAGGAGGAGAGTGTCCGCAAAACAGAGACAAAGCGACAGTGAATGAAAGTGTGTGTGTGTGTGTGTGTAGAGAGAGAGAGAGAGAGAGAGAGAGAGAGCCAGGCCTAGTTTTGAGTGTATGATCTAGGCCATTATCTGTGTTAGCACTGGTGGGGCTCCAAGAGGCTCTGTGGATTCTGCATAACAATACATTTTGTGAGCTTGTATTTTTCTGTGTACCACTGTAGGCTCAGATACACACACACACACACACACACACACACACACACACATACTGTATGCGATCATGCGTGTTAGCGCCACTGTGCCATACATGATGTACGTATGCGCCCCTGTGCCTTTGGTTTCCTGCCACTGAGTTTGGGACTGTTTGTTAGATCCGCTCGTGTTCGTGTGCGTGTGCCTGTGTGCGTTTTGTCGATCGTGTCTTCGTATGTGTGTATGTGACTCCTCACGTGCAGCTGTGCGCTCCTGCTGTATCACCCCCGTCGTCAGTCAACCCCCCTCTCCAGCAGCGCCCTGGGGGCCTTCATTATGTAAGAAAGGCATTACTGCAGAACAGAGGCAGGCAGCCCTGATAACTCTGGCAGACCCTGCTTCAGTACAACTGGCTCAGGCCTCCACAACACAAACACACACACACACACACACACACACACACACAAACACAGTCAAAGGCTGCAGCAGAGGTGTGATCAGGATAATGGTGAGAATCAAGGGCCTCTCATGTTTGTGGGAAAGCTTGATAAAAAAATACAGGAAATGTCAATAAATCCTGTTCTCCGCAATAACAATCTTCTTTTTTTATTGTGTGTCAACTCTTCTCCTTCACTTACATCCATAAATCTATAAACCCATTCAAACTCTCCTCCGCCGTCTTAATCTAAAATAATACCTCCCATTCTTAATCCATCTTCTTTCCTGCATCATTGATCCCCTTCGGTCTCCATCTCTCGGTGCACTTTTTTTCTTCTCACTTCCACCTCCTCCCTTGCCTTTTCATCCCTCCCCACACCCTCCCTCTGCAGCGGTCCCCTTCCCCCTGGCCCATCGGCTCACCATGAAGGAGGTGTTCGACGCCGAGGGCCGGCCGCGGGTGGACATGCTCAAAGCTCACCTCACTAAGGAAGGCCGGCTGGAGGAGGCAGTGGCCCTGCGCATCATCGATGAGGGCGCCGCCATCCTGCGCCAGGAGCGCACGATGTTGGACATCGAGGCGCCAGTCACGGGTATGTCGTTGTGATGAAGAGTGCAGGGGTTTCCTCGTGAATTAGAATGATTTAATTTGGTTGGAGAGCAGTTTCTTAAAATAAAAGCCAGACCTGATTTAATTGAAGTGTTCAACATCAAGCTGAGTTGAGTTTAGCAGAACCACTGAATACGTAGAGGTAATAACTCATTAATTAAGGTACCATGACTCATCTGGTTAATCTGTATAAAAAAACTCACAGTTTTATGGCTATTATTTTTACTATTTACTGGCTAAGAAATAGCCCCGTACATAATCCTCCCTAAAGCTGTGAACTCTGTTTTTTGCCATTCTGTTTATGTATGAATTAAAGAAACAAGAAAAAGCATGTGAGTAAGTGAGCTTTAATTGTGCTGGACGGCAGATTTTGTTAACTTTAGTCAGCGAGGCTAACTGTTCCCCCTGTACTGTATATGTGCATGACAGGCAGAGCGATCAAGAACTTTTAACATCTCGGGTTCAGATAGCGACAGTCAGACTGAAAGAGGCGGACAGAAACAAAGGGATGCAGATGCGGAGCAAAAGGCTTTCCATTTGTTCATTAACCAGAACCATGTATCTGCCAAGCTTTGAATACGAACGCTTCTTCGGTCCCACTTCACTGAGAGAGCCGACTGACACTCGACCCCCTCACAAAGGCAGGCTGTAGCTTTGTTAATGTCTGCATGGATTCCCTCCCTCCCTCCCTCTCCGAAGGGAGGAAGAGGGACCGGTTTCCCAGATGCAGGAAGGCAGACCCAGACACATCTACCTATTACCACTGCTCGGTTAATGCACCTTTGCGTCCCTGCATGCGCGTGTACGTGCGTGTTTATGCAAATGCTGGAGGCGAGATAACTCGTAGATAACTGCGTGGGAACTACGGCCCACGCAGAGTAGCAACTTTGCTCCATTTCACAGGTACAGATCCCCGTGGACGAGGACAGAGAGACGGGCAGATGGAGAAACGCTTGATGCTGCTTAGTACAGAGGTTCTCATACCATAGTGAATCAGCCTCCAGCTTTCTCCACTCTTACAGTTTCTGACCCATCCGAGTGTATTTTGGTTTGAAGTTGGCTGTGATTTGAAACTGACAGGGGGTGCAGGTTCTTGTGGGGAGGGGTTTTTAAGCAACGGCGATGTCAAGTAGATATATTCGTAAAAGCTATGCACTTTGATCGAGTCTCTCTAGAGGAGGACTATGATAGACAGACTAGTCCATGGACAGGCGGGGGGGGGGGGGGGGGGGGGGGGACGGCTGACATTCAAGGCCTCTGGGAGAATACTGAGGCAGGTCTTAGAAGGCAGACGGGTACGGCTCAATTTCACTTATGCCATTTTTTGCATTCCCAATTCCCAGCTCAAATTAAGCTGAATGCTAAGAAGGAGACACCAAAAAAAGACACTTACATTGCGAGCAGATGGAGGGACAGGCAGACGCACCAGCCGGGCGAGATGGCCATCGTATGAGTTCCCCCTCTTGGTGGCAGAGGGGAACTATGAACTCAGACGGGAAAAGGAAAGGCCAGGCAGATGGCACGGGAGGCGGATGGGAAGATCACACAGACACGCAGTCCTGAAGTCTTTCAAAATGCAAAGTGTCCGGCATGTGAAGCCTGATTTGAATTTGATCCCACATCTAACTGGGAACCAGTCTGTGGGGAAATCAGTGGAAACAAGGCGATTGATATAGAACCAGAGTCTATGACGCTCCATCAAGGAAACAGTCAAAAGTCTCAGATGTGAAACTTCCCTTTATGTCATGCAGTGAAGGCAGCTGTTATCTTAAAACACACGTGGCACATTGTTTAACATTAATTAGTAGCACGAGGGCTACAATTAGTAATGTTTCATTGTCAATTAAAATGGCCTTGGTGATCGCTTTGGCAGAGAAACTCAATACCTGTATCTCAAAATATAAATACAGTCCATTAACATTAAACATGAAATCACCGGTGTGTTCCTCCACTGGTGCCATTGAAACACATACCATAACATTATTCTTCTTCTTTTTCATTAGACAGGTGAGTGGAGTTTCTAGATCAGCAGACATAGCAGACATACCCCTACAAATGCAAATCAGGCCATATGGAGCCACTGAAGCAGAGAGGGTGCCACGCGCTTTTTACTTAATCATGAAAAACAACAACATCTGGCGGTAGAAAAGCGTCGCCCTTATGACCCCCCCACCCTGTTGTGTGCGGCCTCAACAGTGTGCGGAGACATCCACGGCCAGTTCTTCGACCTGATGAAGCTGTTTGAAGTGGGGGGCTCTCCTGCCAACACTCGCTACCTCTTCCTAGGGGACTACGTGGACAGGGGCTACTTCAGCATCGAGGTGAGGGTTTCCACCGAGGCACTCACTCCAAGGTTACACTATTCTATTGGGTGTGTAGCCACACAAAAATACTGCAAGCTGGCTTTAATGTGTGTACAGGCAGCTCACAACTAAATCATCAGTCTATTGTACAGTTTCTAGCGGCAAGGTTTTTTCCACTACGCAGGTGTACAGTTACCACACTGTGCTGTATTTAATTATTTACAGACCTACAAAAAGGTACTTGAGATTAACATTGACTCGCAACAGTGCGCGTCTGAAAATATGAACCATGAATGGATGGTTGAAAAGTCAGCATTTAGGGTATAGTGTCCTGCGCCCGGAGATATGTGAAGAAACGGGCTGGGGATGGTACGACATGTCTGTAGAGTATTTGTGTGGGTCATCTGTCGGGCAGAAACGCTCCGCTGATCTGCAGTGTAACTTGAGTCCACTCAAGAATGCCACAAGCAAACGGTGCACGTCGGAACCCATTCATTGGTGTTTCCTCTGTGAGCTCAATCAGCACGCCTTCTTTTGGGGAGAATCTCATCAAGATCCCGTTCACGTGGATCTTTAGACCGGGTGGTCTCAGCTCAACATATGGTTCACAATCCTTGTGACGCCTCCGATCTGATTCCCCGTGTCTCGCTTTGAAATCTCAAATTTGAATTTAATGAGGTGAACGGAAAGAGAAATGATTACACCGCTTCCTCATACAGTCACTTGCTAGCAATGATGTAATAAGGATATATTTGTTTTCCCTGTAGTGGTTTTTTGTATTTTTAAAGGAACAGTTTTTCGTGCCTGGTAATACTTCACAAAAGGATTGTAAGAAGGTGGTTAGAGGCTGGCTCTGAGCCAACGACACAATCCGCTGCTATGACTGTACCTTAGCTCCTAAAATGTGAAACTTATCCTTTGAGCCTATAGAGATATAATAATTAAATTGCAGAATTACAGAATAGAAGTGGAAAGTCGAGATTCACAATTGTTCATCCTTCCATCAGATGTGTAATCTTTATTTGGCATGTTTGCAGTACATGTGTTTGCTGTTAATAGCAAACAGGTGGAGCCGTGCGTGACTCAGTTGTAACAGCGTGAGCTACGGTTGTAACGCAGCTAAAAGGGGCATCGAACCAATTGTTTTCATGGCAAAGCAACACTATTTGAGTGAAGCAATAGCTTTTGTTGATGTTTATTTTGTCACAAGGATATCATCAGATAATGTATAGAACATTAGGGTTACAAGTTACATGGCAACTGAAAATGTGATAAGCTAAATTTGTAGAATTCATGTTGCAATAAAATACCATAATTCATTTGAAATGTACTTTTCTGGTATATTGAATGCTGTTTTTATGTACAGCTACCTATCTCCAACCAAGTTTTATGCTTTTGTCTTCCCTGGTGAACCTTTAGTGTGTGTTATACCTGTGGTCTCTGAAAATCCTCTACCCAAAGACGCTCTTTCTTCTACGGGGAAACCATGAATGTAGACATCTGACAGAATATTTTACCTTCAAACAAGAATGTGAGTAGCCTGCGTTTGCTCCTAATGTAGTGTGCTCCTTCTCCCTTTCTCTGCCTTTGTGTTTGTACCACTTTCACCTCGAGTACTTTTGTTCATCTCTCCCTCTAAGCCTAACCCTCACCTGATCCACATCCTGCTCTTTTACAATTTACCACCTTTTCTGTTTAGGTCATTATAAAGCAAAGCGAGCTGCAGCTGACAATTATAATCAGTTTCTATTCATCTGTAGATTATTCTAATGAATGGCACAGTCTAACTTGAAAAATAGAATATCAGCAAATATTCACTTCGGAGAAGCTGCTGGAGAGCTGACTCTGCGATGAGGATTCTATGAACATGATATGAAGCCATAAGGCTGAGGCTGTCCGCTCATCTTTCTCACCACCCGAATAGCCGCGTAGAGAGCTCCAGAGTACAAGAGCAGACAGTTAATTCATGCTCACATAACCCTGTTAACGCCATAGCTTATGTAATTGCACAATCAAGACAGAGGTTACTCCACGCTCTCTCTCATAGAGAAGCGTCCAGGAGGACGGGCTTCCACAAAGTGGAGAAAAACAATCGTTTGGCCCCTTCCTCACACTTTTCCTCTTGTGTTGTTGAACGTTTACCTCTTCAACATGCCTCGTTACGGTCGCTGAGGCAGAATTAGACCATTTGCCGCTCAGGGAAGAGGTTGAAAAAACTTGTCACTTGTTGCAGATTGTTTTCTGTGGTGTGACTAATCAATACAGTGTGACTGTTTCGGTCATGAAGTTGTGTTTCTCCTGGGTGCTCCCCTCTTCACACTCCCCCCCGTCCCTCATCAACTCCTTCTCACCCTCCTTAGCTTCATTCCTCTCCATCTTTTCCTCCCTTGCACGACCTCTCGCTCCGTCCCGCCGACTCTCCTCCCTTCTTGTCCGAGAGTGGCTGATTAGCAGCAAATTAATTTGGCCCCTTAATGATTGGCTCAGGGACTTGCTCTTCTGTGTCTGATTGGCCAAGGGACAAGGAGGCTGATTTCCCCTGGTGCTCGTGGCGAATAGTGGTCGCCCTCAATTGCCATCTGCTGCGTCTACGCGTGTGTGTGTGTGTGTGTGCGCACGCACCACAAGTGTGTGCAGGAGAATGTACTGGGACTGAATGCGTCTTCATAAATGTTTAAGTATCCGTGTGTGTGGAAGAGGCTGAAAAACTGGTGAACTAGCAATAATGAGCCCTTGCTTTACACAAGGCAGATGGAACGGTTGACAAACTACTACTAGCTGTCTTTGACACACACACACACACACAAATGCGGGTGTACCGTGGTAGTCTGCAAGACAGGCTCTGATTTGTGTACATGTCCTCCTCATGTCCTCATTCTCTCCCTTCTCATCTCTCTTTCCTCCTGCCTTG